>NC_090935.1:999969370-1000594370 GCF_040938575.1 Ambystoma mexicanum | reverse complement strand
AATTCTTGCAGGGGAGAGGAGTAGCGGGTGTATTTCTGGGCAGACGTGTAAAGGATCCTCTGCTCAGGATCGTGTGTCCATGGAGAAGATCTACTCAAAAGTGCGCACTTTCCTCTATCCAAGCCTTTTACATGATGTACAATCTTAAAATGCTCCATGGCCCCGTCCTACTTAACCCACGTTTAGTAAAATGCACATACATGGAAACACTCAGGAAATGCAACAGGCCTAAGATTGTTGTCTAATCTGTGGGTCTATCAGAGTGTTTACACATGGTCCCTCGATTGTTTTCAATGCATGGAAATCCTATTGCATTTCTACCTCTGTGTCCTTGTATTGCTTTACTATGGTTATCACATCTTGCACCCAGAGCCGGCCGAGGCATGGGCAGTCTGTGCGGTGGCCCAGGGCTTTCTGTCAGAGGGGGCCCTATAGGCACCAGTTCCTGCCTCAGCCATACCAAGAATATTGTTTTAAGGGGGGGGCTGTGCAGCTTGCATGTACTAAACTTGTGCAAGGCCACAGTTTAGACCCATGAGGTTCACTGTCCTATTATCAGCCCACCGGGTTGTGGTTTAAAGGGGCTGTGCCTCCCAATCAGTCCTTAGTCTCTCTCCATGAGATCCTCCCGCATATTACCACCCGTAGGGGAACTATTGGTTAGCTGCCTCACCTCCCTATCTTCATGGAGGAGGGTTCTCGCTTCGGGAGAAGTGACACCCTCTGAAGAATCAGAGAGAAAGGTGTGTGTAGTGGTGCACACTCAATTACTCAGTTTCAAGAAATAGTTCCAAGATTATTGCTTATTAAGATTAAGGGTTTAGGTGCTCCCAGTCTGATCTTGGCTACAAGGTCAAAACTAAGGTACAAAAAGAGGTTCCTCAAGTAATTCGGGAGCCACGACCTGGGCATGCTACGGCAAAATCAATTGCATGGATAAATTCAATCACAGTACAATTTTATTTTTTTTAGATAGTGTACAATTATTTACTGATAAAGAAAAGTTATTACAAGGATTGAATGAAAATTATGGCAATTCAATTGTTACAGAACACAGAAATTAACATTTCATTCCAAAAAGAAAAAAGCTTTCAATGTTAACACAATTTGCACTACTTGTGAGTTAGCCAATTTGGTAAGTACATTTGAGTACCCAACTGTAACATAACATGGTCACATTCACAATTGAAGAATTCATGAGAACAGATATCTCAGTGGGGACAATTTCTAGGCTGAAACAAGGTGGTATGGTTCAGCGTCTCTCCTATTCGCTACGATGCGTTTTGTGCGATAATGCTCTTCATCAGGTAAGTTATATCTATGGTTCTATGTGTCTGCTGTGGATTAAAGTGATAGTGTATAAGTAATAATGTTCGTTGCAAGAGGAAAAGTATCCTGTGTGTCCTGTGCGCACAGTTAACTGACCTGAGAGTTTTCAGGGAGACAAAGTAAATCTTCACTAACTGGGTAGACCTTCGCCGTATCTGGTGACAAACTATTGACTGCATTTAGATTGTTGGAGTTGACAAGATGCAGAAATAGTTAATTGTGGGCGGTTAAACATTGGACAAGTCGCTAGATAGTAGCGCTGGGTCCCACGTCATGACCGCTTTGCAGAGCTAAAACCTGTTCACTTTATAGGTATAAAGTGAGATACACTCCTGTGGGACAAAAAGGCTGTTAAGAAATAAGATGGAATACGGATGTTTAAGTGTCCAGGAAATTAATCTGGTGCTGCCGCTCACTCTGGGACGAGGCAGTGCTTAGGTTATGCTAGTGGGACGAGTGAGTCCATAGACTTACCAATGCAGGTGCGGAGTGACGATACAGGCGCGCTCAGGCAGTGCTGCTGTCCGCATGCCGCAATGCATCCAGTTGCTATGCAACCTGAGCCATGCGCTTATGTTTAGAAATAGTCCCTGGGGCTGAAATGGAGGTTGAAGCAGCGCGCCATCTTTAAAATGTGTGTTGTCGAAATCGTGTAATAACTAAAGATTAACACAAAGATTAAATAGGTCGTGTGGACATTGTTTCGCACACAGTTTGTATTTAGAGATAAGGATTGGCAATAGGTTTATTAGTATAGGCCCTTTCATTTTGACAAGACACCACTAGAACTGCGTTATTATTATTTGATGTTCGTAGCTTGCTCTCATCTTTCGATTTATGATTAGATAGGTGGTTTTCAAACCCTATTTGAAGTTTATGAACTGTGGTCACTTTTTGTGAGGAATTCGACCATCTGCACGGGGAAAGTGCACTCGCCTGGGCTTTTTGATTTTTTAATAATAAGAATGAGTGATGGGAGATCAACCTCCGAGGACTATGTGAGGCCATTCGCACACAGTCCATCTGCTTCCCGCACAAAACGCATAGTCACGTGTACTCCGGGAAGGCACAGCCTACAGGTGCTGTCTTCCCCTGTCATATTTAGCTGGCATGTGACAGCCATATTTAGCTGGAATTTGAACATCAACGCATCTCCAGAAGGGTGAAGGCACACCTTCCTCCAGCCATGAGCAGCCTCATTTAAATTTCAAAGGCTCCATGGATTTTGACTACTCTGGGTGGTGGCAGTGCATACTAATGAGATAATTGAAGCAAGCCTACAGGAGAGGCTTGGTTGCCAGAAGAGACAACAGGAAGGCGGGACTAACACCCCTTTGGTATGCAATGTGTCAATTTGAAGCTAGTTCCCAACTCTTTGTATGAAAGGCAGTGCATGGGCTGTCTGGGTCCAGCAGTTACCCCTTTCAGAGGGACGAAGGATGTGATTTGAGAGAGACAGGAAGTCTGCTCTCAGCACATACTGCAAGGGAAGCCTGTGCTTTAATCAAGAGTCAGAGGACTTTGTTGTAGATCAAAGTGTCTCTCTGGTTAACTGACAGGAAGACTGGTGGGGCTTAGGTATATGTTGTCACCCCTTCTCTGTCCTGTTGCAGAACACCCTGGTCCTGACCTCTTGCATAACAGAAGATTGTTGGTGGGGACCCAGGATTGGTTCATTAAGGTAGGTTTAGCCTGCACCAATCAATGGGCCCCGTTGGCTTTAAAAGAGGGCTGAACCCCTCACTTAGCAGATCATCTGAAGACTTTGAAAGGAGTAAGAAGGAGGACTCATTTGGACCCGAGCTGAAGGCAAAGGCTACCTCACTTGGCAGTGAAGGAAGGCCAGGAGTTCCAAGAGGGAAGCAAGATCCCTCCCCTAAACATCTCCCTTGGAGATACGAGGACCCGCCCAGCAGCTCCAGAACTGGTACCCAGCCAGCACACAGCCTGCCCTGCTAGGTTCTGCCAGCAAGCTTCCTAGTTGGGAAGTGCAGGAGCCTTCTGGACAAAGGACAAGCCAGTTACCTGCAATCACTCTCCCGAGCTTTGGGCCATTGAAAGGACATGAGCCCTGCGAAGAAGCTAGGAGGAGTGCCACACAAACATCATCCAGCGTCCATCTTTTAAGGACATTTTTGCGATAGTCGAGCCCTTGAATCACCTACAGCTGCACCACAGACTGTCACACTGCAGTCACAAGAGTCGACAGAGCCGCCGTGCCGGAGGGCCTGCAGATGTCCGTCCAGCCTCGCTTGCCGAACTGCCTGTCGCTGGGTACCCGCAGCTGTCTCCCACCACTAACTCTGTCTCAAGGGCTGTGAAGCGCCCTGAAACCGCTTCGATGATGTTGAGGACCAAGAATATCTTCAGAACCAGTTACATTCTGGTTCTGCCCCCTGGTCCTTCTCCAAAGGCCCCTAGAGACCGTTACAACGCTTTGCTCCCTTGGTGCTGGAACCGAGTAACCTTGAACAGTAAGACTGATTACTTTACCAACTACCATATTGTCAGTATCGAGAATGCATCCCTTCGTGAAACTGTCTGTCCTCTCTGTTCATTTACAGGGTGGGTCGTAATTGTAGTGTGCTAGAACTGTCTGTTGTAGTAATAAAGTAGATATTTTTATACAATCTTGACTGGACAGTGCCTTTTATCATTGGGTAATAATTGTATTTTCGCTGTGTTGCAACTAACCAACGATCCAGGACCTTGCGTAGATAAGCCTGTAGTTCTGTCCACTTTACCAAAATTGGACAAGGAGGTCTTACATTTCACTTGTATTCCAATCTGGTGTACTAGAGTGTAGGGTTGATTGATGGTTTAGGAACCAATATTCATCCCGGGACCCCTGGTGCCCCGGAAGGTGATTCATCACACTTGTGTCTGTCTTACTGTTGATACCATGCCTTCCTTACAAGTTGTGAGAAACCCGAGGGCGTCCTCACTTCCTTCTCCCCAGCATCTTCCTCTCAGGTGGCCAAGGAAAGGCCATTTCCTTTGGATCCTGATCCTGGGGGTGGATATGTGAGGTAGGATCACCTGGGTGGAGGGACCTTGGGGATTGGGGAGAGGATGTCTTCAGGTGAGACATTGTATCCCCCTTTCCCGTATGAGTCCTACCCTCCCCCTGCCTTCGTAGAGTATTGTCAGTCTTTTCCACACACTTATTGTTCCACAATCAGATAACACTGGGACAAGAAAGAGGCAACTAAGAGTGATGCACACTTCTAGTCAATTTCACTTCTTTGGTACTGAGATGAGGAAGAGGACTAGGGAGGAAAGTCATTGCAAAGGTCAGGAATGTCCCATTAATAGGTGTAATTGTGGTCAGGCAAAGGGCTTGCACCTGCAACCTATTGAGAGGCTACAGGTGCATACATGGAGAGACCGGCAGAGAGGAAAGGAGAACCTGCCTGCTGAGAAGGCTGGAGCTGCCAGGGGAGGAGCAGGTTGGACAGGGGCCGGTGTAGAGGACACTGGGTACTGCAGAGGGGTGAAAGAGTCACTGCGACCCGAGTGGGCCGTGCGAAGGTCAGAGCCCCTGCAGTCCCCTCTGCTGCGTGTCCTCAGCTGGAGCTGGGGAACACAGAAGACCCTGAATTGCTGTGGGCTGCTGGCGCAAGGTTCACAGGTGGCAATCGCTGCTCGCTGGAGCTCCTGACGCATACCCGGGAAGCAAAAGGAAGCCAGAGACAAGCAGGAAGACGCCCGGAGGAGCAGACCAGCCCTGGTGAGTATAAGAGGGGGAACACTTGGGCTGGGGCACTCCAGAGGTGGTAATATGGCATTTGCTGATACCGGACAAAATGAATCTGTTAAGAATGGGGTTTGGAACCCAAACAAAGGAATATTGAATCACAAACAAATGTCCAAGTATTTTGTGAAATACAACAACATATATTGAATATCGAACAGAAGAAAAGATATGGAAATTATGTGAAATTGCAGTACGAGTGAAAAGGGAATGATGTGCTGTAATGAAAGTTGTGACTGCTAAAAGCATTGATGAACAAAGTGAAAGCCTGCAATGAATACTTATGAAATAAGTGAAGTATTTGTGAAAGACAAGTTGCTGAATTGAATGGACAATGAGAAAGCAAGGTGGTGGAAGAGGTTAATCCCCACAGAATAAATTGAATACAAGTTGTAGCCAAGCCAAAGGACTATCAAAGAAAACAGCAGAGCACATGTTGATTATGACACAGGTTCAGAGAGAGGGAGTCAGTGCTGGCAAAAGACTTAACAGAGTGTCAGAAATACGAATGGTATCAAGACAAAATCAGGAAGTCGGTAAAGAAGAGTGGCACAAAGTGGTGACAATTGATGCAGGTTGACAGAGAAGATACATACCCAAGTATCATGGGCAATCGGTTGCGTGGCCTGTGATGGGTGGACCGTGTGATCCGATAACTGCACCAAGACCGAATAGCCCCTACGTGGAATGAGCCAAGAAAAGCCAAGATACCGAGGCTGTGTGGTATAAGTGCTGAAGTGAAATAAATCATCTGTTTGAGCTATTAAAGAGCCTAAAAGCTTACAAAGCTAAATTGAAAGTATTATTGAAAGCCACAAGACTTGATCTTGAGGAAGGGAACCCTGAGATATCTTGGAACTGTGTTGAACTTGTGGAAGGGAACCCTGAGACGTTTTTGGAACTTTTTTGAACTAGGGGAAGTTGAAACACACTACAGCTGACCGAAGCTCAGAACTTTACTTTTAACACAGTTTCTTTTAGTGCAGACATTCCTACGCATTGTTTAGCTTTAGTTGTGCGGGCAAATACAGGTTTTGGACCTAGACAGACTTTTAATTTGAACTTACTGACTCAGACTATCCTTAGTTTCTTTAGGTAGGGAAATCCCACCTTAGTATAGGGCAAGTTGGGCCTTACTCCATGCTGACATTTAAGTAAATTAAAGTGTTATTTAACATTGAATCTGTTGTCTGTCTTACTTCATAATGCGTTCACATAGTGTAATTCATGTGTTGAAGTGTGCACCCCCATTTCTTTGTCTGTAAGCTATAACTCAATGCTTAGCAAAATATACGGCATTGCGTACCATCATTGTATTGTGTTTCTCTTCTTTATGTTCGCACCCTTATTTTATAAATACTAAAACTCTACAAAAATAATTGACTCAAAATTGGCAATAATATACGCTCAAAGACAAATTGGGTCTTTGGGTTGCTGAGTAAGGCAGTAATGGGTACCTTGCTTTTCTTCAGTACTGTGTAGATATTTCTACATATTTGAGAAAGGCATAGACTAAAAGCTGAAAGGGCAACATTTTACATTTGTTCTTAAAGACTCCTTGTTTTACTCTGCAGGTAAAAATCTTTTAGAGAGGCAGTTCATGCAAGTAAGTTGATTGCTTGTGTAAAAAAAGACAGTGGGCCTCATTACGAGTACGGCGGTAACCCTGCCCGTGCTACCGCCGGTTTGCCACCGGACTTGCAATATTTTACCGGCACCGGATGATTACGAGTCCAGTGGCACGGGAAGTCAGGCGCCGGTAAGTTGTAAGTCCCCATTCCCATAGAGTCCCAGAGGACTCTATGGGACTCTATGGGAGTGGGGACACGAAAGCACAAGCACTGTTGCTAATGTTGCCAGTTCTTCCGTGACGGGTCTTCCTACTGTGGCCGCTGCGCCCGGCAGGGTCAGAACTGTCTGGCACAGCGGCCACGGCAGGTAGACTCAGAGTTTGCCGGTGAGTTTACCAGCACCCTTGTTTCTGGACCAGCAAACTCCTAATTAGGCCCAGTGTGCCTACACTAATTGTTTCTTGTCATGGCACGTGTCTCCACTCTTTGTTCTTCTTGCGCTGCTTCATCTTGGACGTGGGGAAGGGGGTCTCACCTGTACAGAGATTGACGTCTCAAAAATGGAACCAACTTCTACATACCAATTTAACAGCTGCAGGGGTGACACTATCAATGGTAAAGGGTCCATCAAAACGCGGCTTGTGCCACATGCTATTAAAGTTTCTCAGCAAAACTGTGTCTCCAGGATATGGGGGGGTTGAGCAGTTCTTGTCGGTCTACTGATCATACATCTTCTTTGTTGTTCTCCGACCTCCTTTGCCGCGCTCAAAGCTGTTGGGAAATAAAAGAAATTTGTTTGTCTTTCAGCTCCCAAAACAACAGCAGCAGCATTCTGGGCATTGGTTAGCGCTCTAGTGGGAGGAGCAAATGGCATCCTGTCACCACCTCTTGAGGAGTTACGTGGTGGTATGAGCCGGGCTGGTTGAGTAGTGCAAAAAGGACTAGGGGCAGGCAATGGAGCCATCATTTTTTCAATGTTTTCTTTAGTTTTGCTATTTTCTCCTTGAGACGCTCACAAACTAATAACTTGTGGGTGATAAGCGCAGGAGAACGTATGCTTAATTCTCAGCAGGGTTGTGATATGCTCAAAGACTTCACTCACAAAATTCAGTCTGTTGTCAGACCAGAGGACTTCACACACACCCCATTTGCGGGAATACCTCTCGTGTGAGGAATTTTGCAACACAGATGGAGTCAGGGTGGGTGCACAGGCCAGCTTCAATCAAGTGAGAGTAAGGGCATATGACTACTAGCGTGTATTTGTAGCCATTACAGTTGTGAATCATATCCACATAATCTATAAGCAGATGTTGGAATGGCCCAGTGAGCAACATGCTCTGCCAAAATTGGAGTGAACCAATCTTCTACAATCTGCACTGCAACTCTTT
Organism: Ambystoma mexicanum; assembly: GCF_040938575.1. Taxonomy (NCBI): domain Eukaryota; kingdom Metazoa; phylum Chordata; class Amphibia; order Caudata; family Ambystomatidae; genus Ambystoma; species Ambystoma mexicanum. The sequence goes on along the minus strand of NC_090935.1, from coordinate 1,000,586,328 downwards.
ACTTGTATGGGTTGGATGATGGAGTTGCTCTAATGCTACCTGCAGTAATGCAAGAGGGCATACATGGTTTACCGGTACTCTACTGTTGCCATAGAGCATTTGTGGGGATACTGAACACCCCATCCTCCTCCAAAGCTGCTGCTTTTCTGGTGGGGCTCTTCCCTGTAGTTCTATTATCTGGATATCTGTGTAACAGGCAGTGAGTTAAATCCTTCCTTCAATATCATGTTGCACGATCGCGTGTGTTTGTTGGGTGGGGCATCAAATTCAGTAATTTCAGGAAAATATGCTGCTTTTTTGGCCTCTGTGTCTGCGGCTTCATTGCTGTGGGAAGTTAAGTCCTCCCCCTTGTGTGGGCAGCACACTTCACCACGGCAATGGCTGCTGGGAATTGTAGTATGTTTATGAGCCTGTTCAGTAGGGGCGCGTGCTGCACTGGTGTGCTGTCAGCACGAAGGGCCTTTTCCAACATGACAGTCCTGCGTGTTCTGTTGATGTCATCTAGGTAGAGTTGGAGTGCACTGTGATTTCCTTGTCCTTGTGTGCCTCGAAAGCTACAATAAGCGCCACTAATTCTGCTGCTTGGGCTGAAAAGTGTGAGGACAATCTTTCCACTACCTCAAAGATCTCACTCTGCCTCGCTTTCACCACTGCCATCCCAGTGTGTCTTTCCCGTGAAGCCTGGTCAGTTGTCAAGGACCCGACAATAAAAAGAACTTCCGTCCCTCCGAGGGCTTTTTCTCTGACATGGGATATATCGTCAGAGTATTCAGTGTATTTGGCGCAGCCGTGTACGTAATCTCCTTCTTCCACTGGTTCTGCTATGAAGGTGGCTGGATTCACTACTTTATAGTCAGATACTCTCTATGTTGTCAATATGTTTTTGGGTTTCTCAAGAATGGCAAATAGGACATGCTCCACATACAGCGTTATTCCGCAACCCATTGTAATATTTGCGGACCTCTCAAGTGCAAAGGCTACCACAACCAATGCTTGTTCACAGGGGTAATGACCCTTCATTACTGGATGTAAAAGCCTGCTGTAGTAAGTGTTCCAGAGTAGTCTTCTGTGTGAACACTGGTGTCATCACCAACCCCATTGGACTGTGAAAATAGATAGAATTCTTCATTGTAATCAGGGTTTTCCAAAACTTCTACTGTGCATATTGCTTGTTTCAATTCCTCAAAGGCTTCTATCCTTTCATTTGTCCTGGCTATTTCGCTGTCGTCTCTCTGAGCCTCTTTAAGTGCTACAAGGAGGGGCCTACCATACGTGCTGTAATCAAAAACCCATGACCTGCAATAATTACATAACCCCAAACATTTCTGCATCTCCCTCACCGGCTTTGGCTGTGGTGTTTTGGTGATCGCATCTGCTCTTTGTGGGGTCACTTTCCTGCCTTCCTGCAAGATCAACTGCCTAATATATAGAACCTCCTTCTGACAATACTGTAATTTGGCCTTGACCCTCTTGTCTGCCATGACTGTCATTGCCTGTACGGAGTCTTTTCAACACTGTTCTTCTGTCTCACTATACACCAAACCATCGCCCACATACTGAATTACTGCGCTGTCCATGTGTACGTTCCTCAAATCCATTTGAAGTAATCTGTTCAATATAATCTTGTCGGAGCCACCATGGGGTGCCGAGATGTACTGACTTCTCTAAACCAGTCTCCTCCTCAAGGGCGAATTTAAGGGTCTGAGCCCCCCTAATAATCCCTGGAACGAGATTCAACCCCCCCCCTACAAGCACCCTGGAGTAACAGAGACCCAGTTGAGAGAAAACCCGGTCTTCCGGGGGGGCCTGCAAACCTGAATTTTGTGCCCCCGTACTGAGAGCGAGAAGTCGATGTTTCCCGCTCTAGGACGCGCTCTCCTGAGGCCCGCTACTATCAAGAGGACATGGCGGTTTAAGTCGGACGGCATGGAGTCCTGATTGTGGGGGTCCTCTGAATACGACAGTGGCTGGGGATCTGCCACCCCCGGAAGGGTTGCATCCTGTGACGGGGAGAGCACCCCCTCTACATGGCACCCTGCAGGTGGCGGCGCTGACAGGAAGACGCGCATCAGAGACACTCGTTGGAGTGGGAGCCTGTCTCCGTGGAGCATCGTCTGAGCTCCCCGTCCCCCGACACCACTTTGGAGCACCCTGAGCAAGAAGGGTCTTCAAGAGGAGTAACACCCCCATCTGGAAGAAGAGGCCAGCCGAAGCACCGGAAGGTGTTGGGGCGCCAAGTGGATGAGGGGTGCCTAAACATCACAGTGAGATCTTCGCAACCTCCAGCACCCAGTGAGGGGCGAGGACGGGCCGATGTCGCCTCAACAAGCCAGAGTATTCAGTGCTACAGCATGCCCTGGTTGCCGGTGTCTCTGCCTTGTTAGCCCCGCCCGCCTGGCAACGCTTGTTGTGGCCGGCCCTGGGCTGAACGGGGGCCCATGTGGCTGAAGGAGTAATCGCCCCCCCCCCCATCTGTGTGGCACACAGCATCCCGTGGAGAATTCGACCTGCAGAATATCCCCCCCCACCCCTGTCAGCTGAGAGCTTCGAGCAGAACTTGCTTCACATCACCTGCCCTTCGACAACAAAGGGGGTGTGACAGCTCCCCGGCCGCAAACATCAAGGTGAGCTCCTGCCGCACACTTCTTGTGGGAGGTTGTTAGGACCTAATGGTTAGGCTGACCGAAGCACCCGCACTAGCTTACCCGACTTTGCAAGTGGGGCCATCACTCATCAGTACAGGCGGCTCCTAGTCCCGTATTAAGTTGAGTCTGTGCCTGGTCCCTGGTGGTCACTAAATATTGAAAGCCTTTGTGTCTTTTCGAGCCTGCAGCCGGTCTCCAGTGCCCCACCTTGAGTCTGTTGCCCAGCACAGCCTAGCGCAGGCCATGCTGATCTAGAAGGCCACTGATTCTAAGCACTAGAGGCATACCGAGCGGAGCCCCCAACGCAGTGCCTCCCCTGAGAAAGTGTGACTCCTTGGGGCGCAGCCCTTCAAATCCTGTGTTAAGCAAGCAAAGGAGTGGGCTTCCCGAGTCATCCCTGGACCCTCGGACAGGGGGCTGAACCTCCTTAGTTCTGAGCCACCGATGGGAGAGCCCCATACAGCAGTCCTGAACGAGTGTAGATTGGGACCTTTCTTGCAACGTGCAGCAATCACCCTTGAACCCAGCACTGAGGAGAGCTCTGCTCTCTCGGGACCTTTCGCGAACCCGATCTGGTTGAGAGCCTGATTGAACTGTGTATTGCCCTCCCAGAGTATGACAGACGGCTCCCCTCCCTGTCCCAGCTAACTTTTGTGGAAGTCATCATCCTTACCTACCCCCTGAGCTGTCTGATCATTGGCCCCCAGCTGAGCCCAGGCCCAGGTTCCCTTAATATACACTGGAATAAAGAAGAAAGGAGAGCACTTGAACCATAACACGGCTACCACTGCATATGACTCTCTGAGCAGTTCTAAGAGCCCTGGACCAGACAAGATCTTCGAACCTCGGCTACACCTCGATTACCTGATCACTAGCAGACCCCTCTTACGGTCGCCCCTGCAGTTCTTCTGAGACCCTCGGAGGGCTCCTTTAACAATACCCCTACTTGGTGCATTCCCGCACCTATCGGGAGGGACTGCCTTGGAGGACTCCCCTCCCACCCCCCCGATGGACTGGGGGAAATCCCTGCAAAAGTTCCAGCACTCCCCTAAGGTGTCACGGGAAGAGCGTATCATGCCTGCTATGGACCAGCCAGAAGCTATGGATGCCCAATCAATGAGCAGAGGTATGACGGCCTTGTTGGAGGAGATCCGTGGATTCAGGGCTGATATCAGCAAAAGACTGGACTCATTGGACAAAAAAGTGGACTCTGTGGACGACCGAGTCCAAGCCCTTGAAGCCAATCAAAACTCGGTCGACCTCCTTGAGACCCAATTCGACATGCGCCTATCAGAATTGGAGAGGCGAGAGGAGAAAGTTGCTCTCAAACTGGATGACTTGGAAAAAAGAAAGCAGCGCAGTAACTTAAGATTCCTGGGAGTTCCTGAACGAGAGGGGGAGACCCAAGCGAACATCACAAGGATAGTGAATGCGGCTATAAGTAAACTGTTTGAGGGCAACACTAGCGAGCCAACAATGGATAGGGCCCATAGAGTAGGGGCTTCCACTAGAGGGCCCGATCGATTCTTGCAAAATTTCACTACTATTCGGAAAAGGCTAAGATTCTGGAGCTCGCACGGAAGAAGGGGCCATTGACTGGGAAAACACCAAAGTCACGATCTACCAAGACCTCTCCGCCTTTACTCTAGCGCGCCGGCGGCTATGCGGCCCCCTAACGAAATGGCTACAGTTCAGAGGTGTGAGATACAGGTGGGGTCATCCATTGTCACGACCCTCGCCCAAAAGCCCCTCTGGCAAACCCATTGGCCAGGTGGAGTCAGGACTCGGGCCTCTAGAGCCTGGCATCCTCTTCAAAAGCCCTCATGGGGCCAGTCCTGGCGCCTATGGCGCCAAGCTCATACACCATGAAAAACAATGTGCTTGGGAACTACTTTATTGTATTGTCAGCCAACATGGAGGCATCCACATAGCTTGGTTCCTGAGAACCAAGCTATGCGGTCTAGTGTTTTGGGTGTGGTAGCCTAGGGACTACTTTACCTGGACTATGTTGTTGGGGCTATTTAAACCACACCCGAGCAAGACAACACGCTTCGCGTTACTTTGCAGCTTGCAACGTGACGCTCACCGTATCCAGCTGTTCCCTCGAAACTAGGAGAAGCAGAACCTGCAAGGAGACAAAAGGAACATCATTAGCAGCATCATCTTACCTGCAGTCTTCATCTTTAAACACTCGCAGCTACTGAGAACAGCTTCCTCGAATCTGCACGCCTCCCGGTCAGAACGACCTGAAAGAGGAAGATGGAGGCAACATTAAAGAAAGCTGTAGAGACATTTACAAATTACGAACTGCTCAAAAGGCTTACCTGGCTGGTCGCCTCTCGGCTGGCACCACTCCGGACATTCCACTTGCGCTAAAGAACACCACGACCTACAAGGAAGGAAAACACAGGTTAGCAAAGGCAAGACTTTGCAGCGCTGCGCATAGCGCTTACTTACCGCATCATAGCGCTCTTAATGCGCCATCATTTACCAGCGGGGCTCAACCAAGTTCGCCGCGCTGAAGCTCCGCATACTTAAGGGAGAAAAAGAGACATTTTAAACAAAGAAAGGCATGCAGGATAGCAACAAAACTAAAGAACAGCAATAAGACCTACCTGAACAATATCAAACGGGCCGCGTCAGTGAAGTAACTGGACCGCACTCGCCCATGTAAGACAACGCGCCCCTGCAAAGAAGGCAGGACGGAGAGCACGCCTAATTCTACCACAAGGTAAGGAGAGGGCGCCAGAGGGACTGAAAGCATACAGGGGTGGAGAGAGGATACTTACCCCAGTCTGTCAGTCTTGAACACAGTCCTCCTGTATTTTCAGGAAGAACCTTCCCTGCAGACCACATCAGGGCAAAGCTGAGAAGCATACCAGCGAGTAACCCGGCTGGGTGGCGTCCCTGTGGATACCAGGTGAGCGTAACATCCATTTTCGCTCTCGTTTCAGTTTGAGGGTTATAAGTACTCCCTGGTCACGGAGGACGACATACAGAGAGTGACTCAGGAGCTCTTGGGGGATCCCCCCTGGGGAAGGCAAAGAGAGCGGGGGAAAGGATGCAGTGGAACCCCGAAATACTAACAGATTTGCAGGAAGGCGCCTTGTCTGTGGCCACAGAAAATACAGAAGAGTAGCACCGACCTCCCCCGACCAGCCTGTTAGTTGATCAGGTCCCAGGTTCTTTTTGCTCCGGAGAGATGTGAAGCGGGGCTCGGACCTGGGTGTCTTTCTTGGGTTACTCGGGGGACGGGGGGCACCCCCGTCCAAGGATATTCTTCATGGTGGTATTGTTTATGCATTCAGCTGTGCTTAATGGAAGGGAGGGGGGTTGGGATGGCAGAAGCAATTGGTCTTGTTTAAAATTTTTGGGGGCAGGGGGCTCAGAATGTTGGGGTTTCTTGTTGTTAGCCACCCTAGTGGAGGCGGTCTTTGGTGGCCGGGTCATGCGGCATCTCCAATATCGCAAGCAGTCCAGGCGCTCGGGAAAGGGGAGGGAGGGGGGATGAAGGGGTTCTTACATCTCGTTGGAGTTTACAACTATTTGTACCAACCGTCTGGAGTCTCTGTTCATTGGAGCTTGACATGTTCAGTGGGGGCCTGAGGAGAGCCAGTCAAGGGCGGGGTGGGGTGCCTCAGAGGAGTTTGCACCCCTAGTGGATCAGGGTTTAGACGATTCCCCCCTGATGGCTGAAGGAAATCACTCGCTAACTTTGGGCTCTCTGAATGTGCGAGGACTCGACTCCCCGCATAAGAGGTCCCTAGTTGGGAAGGAATTTAATAGGTTGAAGCTGGACTTTGTTTCTTCAAGACACCCACTGGGTAAGGGGTGGTGAACCGTCCCTCAAAGCTAAGACTATAAAAGGGATCTTTCATGCTTCATGCCAAGCTAAGAAAAGAGGGGTGGCGATAGTGGTCTCTCCGAAAGCACACCTCTCCCGGAAGGCCCAAAGCAGGGATCCGGAGGGCTGCTATATCGTGGTCAAAGGGGAAATTAGGGGCTCCAAGGTGACCCTAATCTCAATCTACGCCCCTAACAAAGCCCAGGACTGCTTTTGGTTGGAGGTGAAGTCCAAAATCATGACCTTCACTGAGGGCGCTCTCTTGGTGGGAGGGGACTTCAATATGGTTCTGGACCCGGACTGTGACAGGAGAGCTGAGCGGCCTTAAACGGACTCTCAGACACGGAGGCGATTGGCCACCTCTTTCCAAAACACCAATGACAAACTAGGGCTCAGGGACTCCCATTCGATACGTGTTGGCCAGGACCCTTTATTTAAATTTTTCTCTGGGGCCCATTCGTCATTCTCCAGAATTGATTATATCCTGGTCAACAACTTGCTCTATGGGAAGATTACTGAAGTGAGTGTAGAACTGACTCCTTGGTCGGACCACGACTTAGTTATGGTTCAATTAGGGATTCCCCTGAATCCCCAGGGCCTAGGAGGTGGACATGTAATGATCCCCTGTTAAAGGATAAGGAGCTGTCTCAGTCTCTCCTTTCTACCATAAAAGAGTATTTCGCAATCAACGACAATGGGCAAGTGGGGGTGGCAGGTGTCTGGGAGGCTTTTAAAGCCACAATCAGGGGTGTTCTCATAGAGATGGGAGCAACGAGAAAGCGGGAGAAGGGCAGGGAGCAGACACTTCTTAGGAACAAAATTAAGGCCCTCCAGCCCAGGGGTAAACTAAAGTCCCAGATGTTTCCGGGTAAGTGGGCAGAGCTCCAGCAACTAAAATCAAAACTCGCCACTCTCCTAGTTGAGCAAACTGAGAGGAAACCATCCTTTCTTAAGCAAAGGTACATTGAGAAGGGGGAGAAAGCCGACACGATTCTAGCCTGGAGGCTACAAGAGCTTAGAATTAGTAGAAGGGTAGACTCATTGGTTCTTCCAGGTGGATCGAAATGTAATGATGACCCTGGGATAGCGGAGCAATTTTGCTTATATTACGAACGCCTGTACAAGACCGAATACGCTGGGGACGGAGCTGATATAGATAGCTTCCTGGACGCCATACCAATCCCCCGCCTCCCCCCTGAGAAATCAGATCCTCTGGAGAGACCCATTAGACCCCAAGAAGTGATTGATACTATCAGTTCTATGAAGGCAGGCACCACCCCGGGATATGATGGATTCACAGGCCTCTTTTACAAATCCTTCCGCTCCGCCCTAGCCCCATTCCTATGCCTCTTCAACGCAGTTTTAGATTGAAGTTCCCTCCCTCAGTCTGTTATCGGCCCGTATTGTGGTCATCCCTAAGGGAGGAAAAGATCCAACAAATTGCCAGTCCTATCGCTCTATCTCCTTACTCAACGCGGACGTGACAGTCCTGGCTAAGCTACTTGCTAACAGACTGACCCAGCACCTTCCTTCGCTGGTGCATGGTGATCAGGTTGGTTTAATTCCTGGGAGGCAGGGGGCAGACAAATATTAGGAAATCGCTAGATCTGATGCACAATGTAGCTGTTAACGAAGAGGAGGCCTACCTCCTGTCATTGGTCTTGAAAAAAAGCCTTCCACTGTGTCGAATGGTCATACATGAGCAAGGTCTTGCAGAAGATGGGTTTGGGAGTTAGATTTTGCAGGTGGATTGCCGCCCTGTACAATGGCCCAACGGCTAGAGTGGCGGTGAATGGGACGGTCTCTGCTCCGTTCTCTTTCCAAGGGACCTGACAGGGCTGTCCGATATTGCCCCTTCTCTATGCTCTTGCAATGGAACCCTTAGTGATAGCTATAAGACATCACCAAGGGATTACGGGGGTCCAGTGTGGGGATCTTGACTTTAAGCTTTCACTCTTCGCAGATGACGTCCTGGCTTACATAACCAACCTTCAGAGCTCTCTCCTAAACCCCCTAGCCCTGATCAATTCCTTCGGTGCCCTTTCCGGGCTAAAAATCAACCCAATGAAAGCCATGCCTTACCTAGGGGCCCTCCTCCCGAGAGACTTGAGCCTCCTGTTTAAAGTGCACTACCCTCCCATCCTTGCCAAGATAAAATTCTGATATGCAACGGTGGGCCCCCTTGACTCTCTCTTGGTTTGGGCGCATGGTGTCAATCAAGATGAATATTCTACCTCAGCTTCTCTATCTCTTTCTCTTTGCCTCCCTTCCAGTCGCCATTCCAGACTCATATTTCAGATCCTTTGACTCTATGGTCCAGCGTTTCATCTGGAACGGCAAAAAACCAAGGGTTAAACACGGTACCTTGATGCTCCCGAGATCCTACGGGGGGTTTGGTCTACGGGACTTCCGGCTCTACCACAAGGAAGCCCAATTAAGAGTAATTTTGGAGCATTCGAGGGACGACATGCAAACCTATTGGTCCTATATCGAGGACGTACATGCTCACCCCAGAAAAGTAAGGGACCTCCCAATTAACATTTGGAATCATCCCACTTTATCTGTCTTGTGGGCGCTATGGAGAGATGACAAAGCGAACTCTTCTCTCTCTTCCTGGCAATCCCCCTTGTCTTCTTTATGGGGTCCCCGCCATTGACTTGGGCAAAAGGGGTCTGCGAGGGATGCATAGGTGGTCAGATTTAGGCCTGGAACACGCTGCTCAGCTCTTCCGACAGGGTGCCTTCATCGATTATGACAGCCTTGCGGAAGAATGGGGGATAGTCTGATGTCGATTTTTGACTATCATCGGGTGAAGGGGATCCTGACGGATGCCCAGAGGGTAGAAGCCCTTGCCCATCCCCTTACGCCACTTGAAAAAATCATTGTGGAAGCCTTATCGAGGAGAGGGTCCCTGTCCAGATTTTATAACTCCTTAATTACAGCGGATGTGGAGGGTATGCAGGGTTTCAAGAAGCAGTGGGAGGAGAGGGTGGGGAGTGTGGTGGAAGAAACTACTTGGGCCGCGATCTTTGAATCCCTTTTCTCTGACTCCTTGTATACAGCAGCCATGGAGCACAACTTTAAGATACTCCACGCATGGCACCTCACGCAGAGAGACTCACTAAAATGTACCCTGGTGCCCCCCTTTGTCCTAGGGAATGTGGTCAACGCGGAACGTGGTTCCATCTTTGGTAGGAATGCCCTGCTATACAGGTATATTGGTCAGAGTTCCTGAGCTGTATTAAAGAGTTTGTGGGCATTTCCCTGCCTCTGCTGGCCCTCGAACTTCTCTTTGGTAGCCCTGCCCTGGAAGCGGACTCATCTGCTCTGCCTAGAGTGATCCAGGCCATGTTACGAGCAGGGAAGACTGTCCCTTGCTCAGAAATGTAAAAACAACTTGATGCCCTCTAAATCAGACTGGCTTGCCAGACTCTGGTGCTATTCCCTTATGAGAAGCTTACAGCATTGACCCACGATACTATGAGTGCATTTCTTCAAGATTGGACAGTGGCTTTGCTTCACAAGGACTGTGGATCTATGAGACTCTGAGACCTCCTCATATAGGTTGATCGAAGCTATGCTTATGCCTTCCAACAGCTGACACCTCTTTTCCTTTCTTTGGTTGAGCCCTCCGTGTCAGCCCATGTAATTTGTTTGGTCCCTGGCTGATTTGTAACTAAGTCTTCAACACCCATATGGGTTTGGTTGTATATGAGCGGGGGGTGGGTGAGGGTGGAGGGTGTTTGGGTTTTATTTCTGGAACTTTGTGGATGTCATTTGTCATTTATCGATGTTTACGATGTTTGGAAAATGTTCAATTAAATTTAAGTGGAAAAAATATATAATTTTGTCAATATTTGACAATATTGTTTAGGGGGTGCAAATCCTGAATGAATCTCCATGGACCCGCCCCCCCGCCACCCTTTGCTTTCTTCACTGGGTACACAGCCGTGTTACATGGGGACTCCGATGGCACTAGCACTGAAATCATTAAAAAAAAGGCTTATCTGCTTCTCTGGACATGGGATATTGCGTCACTCTGGGTAAAATTGCTCCTGACTTCAATTTAATCTTTACCGCCCCTACTCCCTTACGTAGACAGTCATAAGGACTGTTGATCCACAAGGTGGCTGGCATGTGTGCCAAGTCGTCTTGAAGAAATTATGGTGTCCTTTTTATGAGTGAAAAAAGAAAGGACCTAGGCTAATTTAGCCGTCAGAGTTGGCCGCACACCTGTAGTTCCCACTAGGGGTTAAACATCTTCTGATGTATTTGGCCAACATTTGGCACCCTGCCCACACCAGTATGGCCGACATTACGGCTGACACGCTCATCTAGGAACGTCCATTTTAGAAACGTCGCCAAGGCAACGTCTGTATTTGCAGGCAGTGACTAGGCTGCAGAACAGCCCCGAACGCCAATGTCCCAAGAATCTCCCGAGCGTATCATGGGCTAATATTATCCCTGTAGAGAGATAGCAGTTACACTGACCCTTATAGTCAGAGAGCAATGTTAATAAGCAGATCTCACATCAGCTAAGGAGCCGCCTAAAGAGTGACTCTATGTTTTGTTTCTGCAGCGTTTTGCGAACGCTTACGAGTAATGCAATCCATCACAAACAGCTTTCAGTGAAACGAACATCTATCAGGTCAGTGTCACGGCATGGTGAAGGAGGGTGATTCACCTAACACTAGATAGCTACCTAAACTCACGATTTATTAACCACATTAACATGGTATTACGCAAACGCCCAGCTAAACATCCTACTAGATACGTATAATGGCTATTGTATTGGTATTGGGAGAGCACAACAGTGTTAACATTTAACCACGATACCTGATGAGATTGATGACAAACTAAAGAGCAAAAGTTTTTTCAAATTCAAGTCACTAATAGGCATATATGTTCTTTTTCTTTTGTGTTACGTGTTTGTGTGTCACTTGTGGGCACCCTGTTTTGCTAAACTGCCATGTATATTTGCAATGTATTATGGTTTAAAAATACTGTGTAGCTAAACCTGGCTCTGAGGAAGTAATACATTTTCCGAAATGCATTAGCCATAGAGTTTTTCATTTGCAGAAACAAACAGCATCAAATAAATTGTTGATGACGAATCAATTGTTTGTGCCAAATGACATATAAAGGAAAATCTTTTTTTGAATAAAAGCATTTATCAAGAACATTTTTTGCAAATGGTTCTTACTACTTTCAAAAATATATCAGAAGATGTTTAACCCCTAGTGGGAACTACAGGTGTGCGGCCCACACCGACGGCTAAATTAGCCTAGGTCCTTTCTTTTTTCAGTCTATTACGAGCGCCCAGCACAGAGGCACTATATAGTGGGCTGCACCCTACTAAGTATCACTAAATTAAAGTGAGCACCAAGCATACTAATTTTTTAAGCATTCTTGAAACTAGCTGTGCGCCCTCTCCCACTCTTCATTTCAGTAATCCCACTTCCATGCTATTAACTGAGGAGTAGCACGCTGCAATGTCTTACAATGAAATCGAGAAACTAACTAATCTAAGAGCAACCACATTAGGCTTTTCAGCTGAAGAGGCAAATGCAATCCTTGGACTTATAAAGGAAACCAACATTACTACACAGGACACTGATCCTAACAAAAAAATTAAACAGTTAGAATACATCATCAGGAAAACCATCAATCGCAAATTACATGCAATGACCTTAGGTCGTTAATACAAGGCACAGAGAATACTGTGAGGACTCAGAATTGGATTGAAACCCACCTTATGTAAGGAAAGTAAAGAGTTTGTACAGAAATGGGAGCAGATACTCAATAAGTGATCCCTTGATCTGATTTTGCTAACTATCAAAGAGCTTTCGGCAAATCTACTGTCTTTGGAGCAAGAAATAACGGACTACCGAAATCACAGCACTTACAAGTGCGGACACATTCAAGGATATTCTGACAGACATAAACAACAAACTAGAGAGCTACAAAACAGATTTGGAAGCAAGAAAAATAGGGAAATTTAGACGTGATACATTTGATTATCTGCGAGACGAAGTTTACACCTGGGCCGATAAATATCAAAACCAACCGCAACGAACAAGGAATCCAAACCCTAACTCGGATAACAGCAGCTCGGACACAGATTCCAGCAGGGACGGACAAAATCCACAATCACAACAAACGATGACAGAAACAGAAGTTGGGGCAAGTGGATCTGCAAGACCAAGTACAAGTGGCACAGCGTCACAGCCTTTTTTAGACAGAAACCAAAGAGAAAGCGAACGAGGAGGGGGGAAGAGGAAAAGGTCCGGGGGTAACAACAAGATACCAAGCTCGAGCAACTTGGTGGTTAACATCTCTAACCGCACACTGAGCCAACAAGAAGAAGCAGTACTACAGAAAGTTTTGAAATTTGTACCTACCTTTGGTACCAACTTGTTCAACACGAAGGTCGAACTCCACAAACTGACAAGAAAACTAAAATTAAAAGTGTTTTTCTCAGAAATGGAACATGAGAGTATTGAAAGTGAACCAACTGAACTACACTAGTTTAAACCAAAAAGCACCTTCACACCACCCGTCAGTGTACCCCGCTATCGATATTTTTGAAAAAATGGTCATGTCTGATCTGAAAAAAATCAAATATGGAGCACCCAAAAAGAAAAATCTAAGCAGAGGCGAAATGGCAATAGTACGTAATTTATACTCTGACAACAGTATAACAATAAGACCGGCAGACAAGGGCAGAGCATTGGTGATTCAGAACATGAAAGACTATGAAAACGAATGCATGAGACAATTAAATGATAACACAGTTTATTCAAAAATTGAACAAGATCCCACCGACTACATCTGCAACAACTTGGCAACTCTTCTGTCCAGAGCAGAAGAAAATTGAATGATTACAAAAAAGACCAACGCATACTTACAGACACCAAGACCAACTACCCCACATTTCTACCTCTTACCTAAGATCCACAAGGGATAAACAAACCCACCGGAAGACCAAGCGTAGCGGCAACAGGGGGAATATTACAACCACTGGGAACCTACATTGACTACTTCCTCAATCCTATCATACAGAAAACCGAAACCTATGTCAAGGATAGTACACACTTCTTAAATATTCTTGAAAACATACAGCTAACAGATGAAGACATTCTTTTCACAATTGATTTTGCAAGTCTTTATAGGAGCATCCCTCATGACTTAGGCCAAGAAGCAGTTGAGTGGCTCCTTTTACGGGAAGGCGAGATAGGGGCGATTAAGGAGTTTATTTTAGCTCTATTGATTTTTATCTCAACAAATTTTTATTTCAAATATAAGAACGACTATTGCATCCAAACTTCTGGCACAGCCATGGGAGCAACTATGGCACCATCATACGCAAATGCCTTTATGTATCAATTCGAAATAACACACATTTTACAGAAAGCACAATGGAAGGATAAACTAAAACTGTGGGTACGATACATTGACGTCATTTTTGGTATATGGCTGGATACAATGGAAGCATTGGAAGACTTTCTTCAATACATTAACAGCATAGACCACTGTATCCAATTTACATCTGAGAAAGGCAACCTTGGGATCCATTATCTGGACATAAACGTCAATGTACACAACCAACAGATAACAACATCCTTGTTTACAAAACCTACAGACAGAAACAATCTGCTACAACGGATGAGATTTCATCCGCAAAATACTCTACAGAATTTACCTTATTGGCAAATGCTACACCTGAAAAGGATCATCAGTGACCAGAGTGAATTTGAACAGGAGTTAGCCATGTATCGTGTTCTGTGCTGTCACCCCAGGATATCCCGCCCATTTCCAGATGTCATCAGCCCTTTCCCCAAGAATGGCAGCGAGCAAGCTTTTAATGTCACACTGCTAAGGTCATCCCTGCTGTCAGTTTCTCTAGCTCATAAATCCATTTTCCTACCCATGCTGATAACAATGGCAATTTACATCTCAGGTTATCCATGTCCATTTGTGGCCATGGTATGTATTGTGGCCATCCTCCCCCTTCTCTAATAGCGGGAATTGGGTTATCTCTGCTTAACTCATGGGTGTACTCATGCCTTTCGTTAGTCTGAATGCTCCAGTCATGCTCCCCTTCTTTCATCTTGGTAATGCCCTCAACCTCTGGGCATACGGAGTGACTTTATCTAGGCTATGTGAATGGCCCTTTGGGACCTTGGTTTGTGTCTTAAGTATGGACCTTTCTCTTTCTATCTCTTCCCCCCTCAGACCACTCTGCCTCCTGTTCTAGGCTTGCCCAGTCGGAGGGGCAGTGTGGGCTTCTCCTCTCTTCCTCATCTTCACTTGCCCCCTTTTCCCTCATCTGACCCCATTGTCCCAGAACTGTCATAACTCTCCTCTTCCTCCTCAAAATTCAACCGTTTTAATATGCTTTTCCCCTGCCGCCCATTTATGGCTCTAACGATCCCAGCTTCTGCCTTTTAGGGAGACCCTTGTGAGGGGGTCACTAATGCGAGGCGGACAACTGTTTGTGTTTTTCTCAGAGTTAAACATTTTATTAACAATAAAAAGTCCAAATAAACCCTTACTAAACCTACTATATCGGAGTTCCCTACCTAGTCTAATAACTAAGGGGATTACTCCTAGCATAAGCAAAACTGGCCCTCACACTAAACCACACAAAAACATTCAGAGTAAACCATAAACAAGTGAATAACCAACAACCAGTAATTTGGTTGACCTTCACCTGTCCTGGATACATTCCTTCCCCAGGATAATTCCAAGTCAATTTCCCCAAATGTTCAAAAAGAAAAGTAAAGTCTTGAACCGGTTCTTATAAGTTCCAAATGAAACAGAAGTTCACCAAACAAAAATCCACTTGTAACAGTTCTTGAGCTTTCTCTTGAAAAGTACAATTTCCAATTCCAGCCAAGAAAACAGCACCAATGGTAATCCTGGATATCCTCTTTCCAAGATTGTTTTGCCACAGTTCAAAGAATAAATGAACAACTCCTTCAACAACTTTCCAAGTATTTATGACCTCTGCAGTGTCTTGCGTATAATGGCCAGGATGCTTCTTAGGATTTTGCTTTCCTCTTGACAACCAGCCTTCTACTACTGTTACTGTGGAAATGGACTCCATGATGCCACAGTGTACTACTATTTCCATGTGGCATCCACTGACAGTATTATACACATCCACAGTTCAGGTACTTCATCTACAACTTTATACTTTAGGATGAATAGGCATTTTAAGACAAGACTCTTCGTCCTCCACAGGTAGGCAAGGCACTCCTCTTTCCTATGCTATAAGAAAAGGGCAGCCTCATTGCCTCTTCTGTCTGTCTTAGTGCCACTGTTATAACCTTCCTTTGCTTCCAGACTGCCTTTCTCTCAACTTCAACAGTCTCAGCATTACAGATTATTGATGTAATCTTTTTACAAGCACCCAGCTCCCTTCCCCATCTTCATTCACACCTTCTTGGTTCCAGTAGCTACCCTGAAACCGTATTGCCAGCTTGGGATAACAATGTCACACTTGTATCAGAGGACACTGGACCTTTAGCAACCTCAGAATTCAGGTGGATAGATTTCACAAGGCTGGTTTCACTATAGAAAGGGTTCGCCTCTTGGCTTGGGTTTTGCATGTTCTTGTCGTCAGATCAACAACTTCTACTTTTACAGAATACTTGTTCTTGGTGTTACAAGGTTCAATCTTCAAAAGAGAAACAGATGTAGGTACACGCAACCACTCTTTAAGGAGCATTGTTAACCTTAAAGAACCGTAAATAATGGTGTTCCCACTTATTAACAAAGAGATTTTCTCCGACTCCTGTCAGGAACCACAATTGTTCACACAGAACCTCTCTTTGATGTAATAAGATCATGTAAGAGTTTGTGAAAGTTAGGATTCCAAGTGATTTGAAAAGCGTCTTCCCCTTTAATTGTAGACAAGCGACCACTCCGTTAACATTCAACAGTGGGAAAAAAAAGTGTTCCTTTATACGCGAGCACTCCAACTTTTACTAGAAGGCTGCGTGATACATTTCCATTTTCTGCAGGACTCGTCACAACGACAAACAGTTTCGACTAGCTCCCAATCTTACGTGAGTTAATTAAGAGCTTGCTACCTGTTACTGGCAAGGGTTTCAGAGTGATCCTGAAAATGGAGCTTCACTCACCGGCTCCAGGAACACTGCGGTTGTGAGCTGCTTTCACTTCTGACTTCTGCTTCTTCTAACACGGTAGGCACACTCGGGACCCACACCCCTCTGCAGTATGGGTGTCTTGGGTCTGGCCTTACCAACGGGGAGTCTTTTTTACTCCTCTTTCCCTCAGCTTGCTTATTTACATGAGCCTCGGGTTGCAGCATGATCACGGTTCTGCAATTACAACCACTAGGTGCACCTGGGAAGACCGTCTCTCTCAGTGCAGCCACAGCAGGGCAGGGTTTGTGAACACAAGACCCTCTCAAAACGTGCAGGTGAAATCTGCTTTCCTCTTATCCCAGCGTCCCTTAAGGGATCACACTTCCTCATGAGCTGCCAGCCTCGTACTCTTCTGCTACTACTGCCAGCCTTCCAGCTCTTTCTCATGCTGCCTCTCTCTTCCCCCACCTGCTGCAGCCTTTTATGCCTTTCAGGTGGGGTAATTAATTTCAGGTGCATGCCCTTAATGTTAATTGCCTGGCCCTGGCAAAGGCTGCTCGGGCTACTTGCCTGTCCTTCACTTCTACATGCCTCTTCAGCCCTCTTCTTCGTCTCAGTCCCTACGGGATTCTGGAACATGTAATGCACTTTAGTGAAGTTAGATTGTTCTACTTCTATAATAATATTACGGTAGATTAATTGCCTTATCATTTTGTAGGTTTCAACATTATGAGAGGAAGAAGGTGTAGAGAAGGCAACATTTCCGCCATTCCATGTAGTGTACCTTTCGTATTGAGGAAGACATTCATTTTTAGGGATAAACAAGGTGTGTTGTTCTGCTATAATATATTGTGGGGTTACAAACTTAAGATTTACCCTCTCCATTTTATCAGGAGGTTTGGAGATATTAAATTGACAATAAGCCATACCTCTTCTGGCATAGTGGTAAAAGTATTCCTTTCAGAGTAAAAATACTGTCTCATCCCAAGAAATCTCCTCACTACCCTGGGCCCTGTCTCCACCCAGGTGATCCTTCCTTCCTCAGTATACCAACCCCAAGGTAAGGATCAGCTACCTGGGAGGAGACTTTAGGCAGGGTTTTAGTGAAGGAGCTGCAGGATTATTCACACCCTGCTGTGCTCCTCGCTACCTTAAGGGTAGCCCACTATCCCTTCTGCTTTGATATAATGTCCCAAACCTCCTTCCTATCCCCCCATCTCTCATCCTCGTCAGGAAGCATTTTATTTTTCATTCTCTTTCCTTTCCCTAACCTGTCTCTCCCAACTCCTTTCTCTTTCCCGCTCCTGACCCTTACTTTTCTCCTCACTGTTGCGTAGCCGCTCTCAGAAAAGGGCTTTCAACTTCCCTTCTCTTCCTCTCTCTGCTCAATTGCACCCGTGTCTCCCTTTCTTCCTCTCCTTCCCATCTTGCCCTCTCTTCTGCCTTTCCCTTTTCTCCTCCTTTTTTCTCATCGTTTGCCTGTCTTCTTTCCTTTTCTCTCTTTGCTTCTAATTCCCTCCTCCTTTGCTCCTGCTGTTTTCTTTCCTTCCTTTCCCTCCACCTCTTCTATCGCTTTTTCCCATTCTCTTTCTTCTTTCTCTGTCATGCTTCTTCTTCCTCTTGTTTGTCTTAAGCTTCTCTTTCTCTGTCTTTGGGGTCGCTTTTTTGTTGTCCATTTGGTTCAGGCAAAATCTGTCCTCACACCCGCTCACTCGTGTTCGCTGTTGTCCCTTCAAAATCACTCTCTGCTAGCTTTGCCTGCAGCTTGCGCGCGGGTAGTGCCTTTGAGTTATTTAACTTGGCTCACTTCTATATGCAGGGGGTGCATACACAGGGTTAGTATAAGCTGCTGCTTCTGCTGCTTTAAATTCTTTCAATGTCCCTCAAGTGATGGATCGCTGCTCTGCGGAGGAGGAGCCGTGGGCGCATCCCCCCACATCGTGCTGACTTAGGATCGACTCTCTACTAAGTGGGTCCTCCACCTCGTCTCCGAACATCTTCCATAATTCTAGAATTGCTATCCTGCTTTGCAGCTTCTTGACATTGTATGTGGCATGCAAGTACGTGGCCATCTGTTGCAGCGGAGGTTTCAAAAGACTGCCTTCCTGGGGCAAAGGTTTTACCATATTGCCCAGTCTCGCGAGTCCCTTCCACGCTATACTTACAAATCCTAATTTTATACCGCAGAAGGGACTTGCACAGATGCATTAGGGGAGTTTCTCCCATGATGGCATGTCACACTTCTGACTGCCGATACTTACTTGACCTCAAAATGGGCTTTTGTTTGTACCCACATTTTTTCACTCTATTTTCACAATCTTTTATCAACAATCAATATACTTTCTCCAAATTTCAACACTTCTCAAGCCTTACCACAAGCCTCTCTGGCTTCACCAACACAAATTGTGGTGTACACCAAAACCGCCGCCCATACTTCGAACTCCGCCCTTGAAGATCAAGCCCAAACCTCCATGTGCTCCTGGAGCCCACACCAATACCAAAATAACCTTTTCACAACCTCGAGCCGGCTCCCCACTCTCCGGCTATTACCTCACGCCACAAGACCAAGATTATTGCTGTCACTTCACTACAATCTATGTGCCCCCTACCATGAGATAACAACCTCCTCTTATCAATCCTCCAAATCCTATTTCTGGTGAATACTCCTCCGCCAATCTTCCTCGTCTCTCTATTCTGACGTCAATAACCTCTATACACATGCAACATATGAATGCACACCCTAAACAACACAATAACGAAAAGACCCGAAACCCACAGCCGTCTTCTTGTCTCACTTATGACAAGGCATCGTTCTCTTCTTGTACCTGTCCCTTAGGGGCATGGCCCTTCTTCTATGCCTCGACACAGGATAACCTTCTCTTCTTTTTTTAATTTATGTTTTCCATAATACTTAATAAGGTGCCACCTTCCACAACCGTGGCTACAGCCCTAACTAGAGGAAAACTCTCACAAACAGACAGCCGATCACTTCTTCCCCACAACTTACACAACACTTCCCTCCCACCTTTGTCAGATTAATATTCTCATACTTGCATCCATTGGTCAGCTGGTGCCTTTGGAACCGCCTCTCCCACAATCTGCCACTCCACCTCCTGTTCTGCAGGGCGTCGCGCAGAGAGTTGCCAGGAATTTCACCACGGGTGCTCCTGGCGACCGAGTTCACGCGTGATTGACACCACGCTCCTCCCCGGACACAATGCAGTCCTTCAGGCGTGCAGCAGGAAAAAGTGGTAAATTACCAAGGGCACTGGCGATCCATCCTCTGCTACCATATGTTATGGGGAGCAAACCTCCTATGAATAAACAAACGGATGGGCCCGGGGGATTAACACGCCCAAAAACGTAAGAGTCTAGTAATGTAACAAAGTAGTGTTTTATTCAACAAAAACATATGAAGCAGGGACAGCAATGGACGTCACTGCAACTTCCAATCTCTTTCAATAGGGATAGGTTAAGGGACTCAACTAATTATGGATTCTATAGGGGGTTTGTACACCGATTGGTCAGGCCATGTCTAATAGCTCCGCCTGAGACCACTTACAAAAAGATACATGGGGAAACATGTCATCAGGGCACACTAGTGAGTGGTGGCTGCAACACTGTTTAGAAGGACGTCAAAGAAGAAGAGGGATTGGTCAGTGGTGGCTTTTTCAGCCTTGGCACCCTGGACGGTTACCAGCACATGAGCAGCAATTGAAGGTGATGAGAATGTCCCCCCAGTGCTGCTTGTCCCCGTAAGGTTAACATTTTCTGATTCTGTCTTGTATCTTTTGTCCCAAAGAAATGGATGGGAATGAAGGTCTCTATCTGGCTCTAATGAATGGGCATTCTCTGCCAGCTGCATGTCCCATGTGTAGAGACCGCATTTCAAATGATGCTGCTCAGTATTTTATGAGGATTTTAACCCTTTTAATGTGAGTGTCATTACCTTCCTTGGCCTCTAGAGGCTTGTTTGAGCTACTTTTCCTTTGATGTCAGGTCTGAGTTGGTGGGAATCTGAGCTTCCAGCTACATTTGTTTCTTTGCTTCCTCTGGAAGGATTGTGTCTCACGCCTGGCACCTGTTTACCGTCTGTGTTTTTCGAGTGCTAGTCCAAGCCTTTCCTTCCCTGGTACACTTGGCAAACTGTGCACCTGCTGTCTGAGCTGTTCAGGTTTAGGTTTTCTGCTGGCTCAGCGGGCCAGTGTCCCTCTGCAGTCTTGAGGCTTCTCGATGTCCCCCATTCACCTAAGTGTGACTGCCCCTCCATATTGGTTTACATGGCCACTCGTTTTGGTTGCGTTCTGCCTTAAGCAAGCTTAATGTGTATTCTTGTGTGTCTTGCGTTTCAGCATAGAAAAGAGAGTATGTTTTGTAGCCTACTGGATGCAAGCATGTTCTTCGTGTCTAAGTTTGGTTTGACATAGTGTTTGTGTATATGCTTAGTGTCTAATGCACCTAGGTGTGTTTGCCTCAACCATGACATCATTTACCTTCTTCATGATTACAGCTCGTTCAGTCATTTCATCGTCTGCAGGTTTATTCCCTCGGTGACGTCATCCGGGTAGGGTCTGTAGGGCTGCCTCCAAATGTGTAAATCCAACAAAAACAAAACTTGGTTCAGGGGAAGGGAACCAACCCCTGGATACGTTTCAGTAAAACTGTTCGAAATGTTCTGTTCCAACAATGTTCTGTTAAAGTTAATGAAAATGTCTTTCAATATCCTTTTCACAACACTGATTGGAATTTAGCAAAAAGAAGTATTTTCTATTTTATAGGATGGCAAAATCTTTTGAATTGCAGCAACTGCTTGAAAATGACAGTTTCTCTTTCACACAACTGCTCCCAAATGATTCCCTAGTGTACTCCCCTGCCAGGAACCCCCCCCCCCCCCTTTGGTTCTTGCAGATCCCCTGCTGTATGTATTCTCCTGCCAGGTATCTCTTTCCAAAAAGGGTTCAATGCTTGATGTATATCTTTCACTAGATCTTTCTACAATGTTCACTTTCCTGTCAAGTAGAACACAGTTGCACTTCTTCACTGACCAACTTCCCCCGTTTTGACATATATGGGAGATCGATCAAGTTATGTCTGTCAACTTCTTTCCGATTTTCCCCAAATTGACATCTCATATAAAGAGATTTGTACTGCTTATGCCCTTCAATTCTACTCGGTTGGTATTCAAAATATTTACACGTCCCGGACCCCCACATTTTCTGGGTGACTCACCGGTGTAACATGCAGCTGTGGCAAAGGTTTACCGTTGGGCAGGCTTCCCCTTTCAGGCAGACTCTCGTTCGGTTCCAGTGGCAGCTTTCCACCTACTCGTAGATGGAACCAAGGTAATATCACAGCACTGCGTCTTCTACGGTTTTGCAGCACTGTCTTTCTTCCAGCGGTCCCTCCAGGGCATCCGCTGTGGGTTTACCGGACTCCCGCTCCTCCAATAAGGTACACCTCCAAGCGGTTGTCTTTAAGCGTTTGGCTGTTCTAACACAGCTCATCTCAGTGTGTCTGCCTCTGGGTCCGCTTCCCATTCTCTGCAGCTCTCCTCTGCACTCTCCTTTTGCAGGTGATCTTCAGGTTAAAGTGTCCCGTGAACCTGACCGCACGTTGAGCTTGATGTTACTTTCATTGCACATTGGCTCCTTACTCCTCTTCTTTGCCTCAGTACTTGAGAATTTCTGGCACTCGGGAGTACCAGGAATTTTAAACCATTTTAAGTAATCTTGCTGGAAACCTTTGTTTAAAAAACAACCATTGAACAGTTGATGTTAAATGTGTTTATGGGGTGTTATGTACACATTAAGAGTTAATAGTATTCTGTCTAGAATGCTTGACAAGAGGGGGTTTCAGGCTTTTGCAACTGAAGGGTTCTGAATAATGACAAATGCCATCAGGAATTCTGGAATTAGAGGGTCTTCTTCACAGGAAAGAGAAGAATACCGCATCGTACCTGATCCCACCTGATCCCAGGGTCAGGATTAGGTAGTGGCTGCATTTCACTGGTCACATTGTAGGAGACTTTATCCTGGGTTTCAGTGATGACACCATAGGATTCATCACAACTAGCATTGTCATTTATAAAGTGCCTTTATCCCACTGGAATGGTATCAAAGCTGAAGTCCAAGGTATGGGAAAATTGTCAGAGAGGTTATAATGCATGTGTGCATCTGACCAAAGGAAGTTGGGTGGGATGACAGGGCCCCATTTTGATCAGGCATGTTGATGGCTGCTGAGAGGTGGTCAGGAGAAGGCCCAAGTGCAGGAGACTCAGTATGTGACCAGCTAGACCGAATTGTTGTGGGACTTGGCTACGTTCTGATGGCAGAGATGTTGTGCGCTGTGTTTTAGACTGCTGTATGTAGGATTACATGTGCGCAGCCGTGCCGGCGTGTAAAATATGGTAACAAAAGAAGAAATCAGAATTGAGGAATGAGTCACTGGTCAAAATTGGTGACAAACAAAATATACATAGAGGCTGGTGTAGAAGTAGGAAGACACCAGAGGGTAGGATTACACAACACATTGAAGTCTGGCAGAAACTAAAAATGCATAATTTACAATAATGACAAAATAATTCCAACAAGAGGAAGATGCAAGGTGTTAAAGCTCACACCCACCACACCCCTCATATAATAATGTATCCCCATCCTAATGCAAAAGTGCTAGCTATCGCTTAGTGCCAGGATAATCCAAAGTGGTATTCCCGGCCCTTTAAGCTGTTGAGATGCAGTGGCATAGCAGGGGCCAACGCGGTGCGGAGGGCCTCCATGCCAGCCACATCGCTCGCTGTTTCGTGCTCCTCTCTGTTGGGGGTGCTGCTGTGTCTACCGCCGCCAAGGGAAACACACCATAAAGGTGGAGGGACACTGTCGGTAGGCAGACGCATCAACAGCAGGATGAGGGTCAGGAAGGGCTGCCGCCGGCCTTTTATATTGCTACATGTGTGCGCTCCACAACGTACGCATGTGCAGTGTGGGTGAAAAGGAAGGCAGTCCCTGCCCGAGCCCAGCCTCACCCTGACACCTGACTGGAGGCGGCAGTCGCTGCTGAACTTCTAACCCTGTTTCTAGTGTGCTCAACAAACGACGGACCGCAGGAAGAACTAGGAGCTTTCTGCATCTATTATCTGAAGGGTCTGACGTCTATTAACAGTATTTACTAATTACTAATAACAGTATTTTAGAGTTATATGTGCATTTTAGCACACACATTTTTTTCTTTCAAATTTTCAGGGACCAACATTTTTGCATTTGTAGGTTTGTTTGTTTATTTTATTTATATAGCGCTCCAGACCCGGAGGTAGAAGGGCGCTTAAGAAATCGGTTACAAAGTGGCATATATATATTTCCATAATCCATCCGGATGGGATATGTGCAGTTTCAAATACAACCATTTTTGCAAATTACTAACAGGTAGTTGATATAGGCTGATCTGGTTTCAAGGCACTTCACTGTGCTTTACAAACACATTTATTGTGGTGAGGGATCTTGAGCAAGAGGTGCTGAGCATAGTCTGTCATGTGGGGTCTAGTTGAGACCGGATTAAAGACACCACTATGTGATTGGTCAGAAGGATGTGTGTTGGCAGTGGGTGGGCAGTTCTAAAAGCCTAATAGTCTAGTTGGCATTTTCATTATACATAGCACAGGGAGATTAAATATTTCTGTAGAATTATACAATACGTTGAAGTAATTCCAGTGCCGAGATTGAAATGCAGGTTTTTAGGTAGGTTACAAAACCACTGGACCACATCACTGACGCAAATTTTTATTGGAAATAGAATATGTATGAATTTGGGTAGGTAGAACTGGAGGAGGCGGGGGTTCATCAATGCTTGCATTTGCCCATGCCATCGAGAGTATGTTACCTGAGGCTCCTCTTAGGAAGGGCCACCACATTGTCCAGGAATGCCCTCGAGGTTTCTGCCCTTGGGAATGGCCCATCTTGTGTCTCAGCTGGGAGTGTGCTGTCCTGCCATTATCGAGTCCTTTGATGGCATTCAAGGGTTGGAAGAGCTGTAGGGGCACAGGATTTGCCAGCCTTTGAAGTTCCAGCTGGGCTTTCGGGACTTGTGCTCAGATTTGAGTGTGCCCAGTGTGACCCCCTCCATTCTGCAGTGCCTTTTTAATGAGGAGTCACCCCAGCAACTCTATCAAACTGCGTGTGCCCTCGATTCCCTAATTCGTGCATCTCGGCTTGACGATTGTGGGGTACATTCACCAGCCCCACAGAAATTCCCTATAACAAAAACTACATTTTAGCAGTTACAAAATAAATGGCTGTGCTTTTGTCTGCTGAGCACACCTAGGGCGAGAGTTTAACACAGCCACCCCAAGAACAGCTGCATTTTGTTTTCATTCATGTGAATCCCGAGAAAACAAATCAAATTCAGAATGGCTGTGCATTGCTCTACTGTCATTTAAACATTCAAAGCTGCATAAGAATATGACCTGCATTTCAAACGGCATCGCACTGGTGCCTACTTTCATGTCAAACATCACACTGTTTTGTTCTATTAATCCACAGTCCTGGCCTTGTATATCATTTTGAACACCATCAGATAAGGCCATCCTTCCCAGAACAGCATTGTTATGATATGATTGTTTATTTATATAGCGCCTATACACAATGTGTTTCAAAGCGCTTCAAGGCAAGGGAGGGAACAAGGGAAAATACAACCACATTCTTACAGGCCATGAACAGTAAGGATGTGAAATTAACTATCATACTCGGCCTGACGACATTTCAGTTTGTGCAAGAGCTAAGACTTAGAAAAGGAAGGGAGATGGAGAGTGAGAAGGAAATGGAAACAGACCGGCGACTACCGTACTAGGCCTGACGACATTTCTGGTAGAGCCGGAGAAAAATAAAAGGTGAGGGAGAGGGGTGCAGAAAGGGAGGGGAGGAACAAAACAAGCGACTATCATACTAGGCCTGATGACTTTTCAGATAGTGCTGGAGGGGTGGTGGGGAGGAAACAAACAGTAATGGGAGGGTAGAGGAAACAGACGAGGTTGCTATCATATTCGGTCCAGGGTCAATTCTGAAAGAGTAAGTGCATAGAAGAAAGTAAGGGGAGGAGATAGGAAAAGGGAGAAGGGAAAGGAAGAGAGAAAAGAGAGTAAGCAGTCAAAAAGAGTGGAGAAGCAAGAGTGGAGAGAGAATACAATTGCAGAAGTCAGTAGTAACACATAATGTTGCAAGCCAGGATACAAGATGAAGATGTTTCATCAGTAAAGTCCATGAAAAGCAAAATAATTCTGCTTCAAGTTTGCACAGCTTCGATTTACTTGTTTGAAATAAACTAACTCACGGAAAGTACTTCAAAGGAAATATGCTCTCTTGCTTCGTGTCAATTACTAAGAAACCATTTTCAAGCATATCTCTGTTTCCAGAAACTGATCAGATCTATAAAAGGCCTTTTAGAAAGTAAATGCAAAGGAAAGCAGTGAGCGGGAAAACACGCATTTTCTGAAATGAACATGAGAAAAAAAATGAACAAATGTAAATCTGTTGCTGCAAAGCAAAAAATTACCTTGGGAAATCTAAATGTGAATTAATACCATTGCTCACACAGAAACAGTATTATATATGTGGGGATGGGGTTTGGCTCTAAAATGAATATTATATTTATTACCAAAAAGACTTGGTTTCTGTTGAAAGGAAGAAAAAAAAATATTTTTGAAATCAGCAAGGCGTAGGCAGGCACTTCACAGGTGATCTGCCCCCCATGGGAAAATAATTCCCTCCACAAATGGACCAGCCCCCATGAGCATATGGATGGGCCAAAGTGTGGAAGTTCGTGGCCTCGTCAGCCTGACTGGCAACTCTGCCAGAATGAACAAAAGAGGCCAGGTTGGGCTGGGCATAACAGTAAGGTGTGATTTCCTCTCCATTCATCCCCAGTATCCACTGGCAGACTTCAAACATGGAGTCATGGCGACCCCTGTGTAAGCTGACCAAGGGAAGTCATTTTGGCTGGGGGGATTGGAAAGACCGCCCACATTTGGGGACAAATCCAGCCCATTTGATTTAAAGACCTTTTCATATTAAGACATTTTTCTCTGCAATCTGTTAAGCAGTAATGTGATATTATGATAGTTTTAATGTGATTTTTGGACAAGAATAATAAGACTATGTGCATCTCTCTGGCACATGGGGAAATGAAATGGCAGGGAAAATGCAATTCTGGGGAAAGCATAAAAGGCACGGATATTAAACTTGTGAAAAATATGCCAAATCGTATTATGCTTATGTGGAGCCATTTGCAGAATTTTAGGTATTATGTTTTTCCTGAAAACTGAAATTGTGCGCAAGAGCGTGTCAACATCGCACAGAATTGGCATTTGAACCGGCATATTCCTTGTAAAATATGGGATCTGCCTATCTAATTTTTATGATGGTGACTATTGTAAATATGAGGTTTTTGTTCCATAACTTATTTTGGTAAAAAGTAACTGTGGTGAGACAAAGCAAGTCATAAAATGCACACACTTAAACTGATGTCACTTCCTTGGACCAATCAGCCCAGAGTGAGGAGGCGACACCAATAGCCTGGCCTCTCCCATGCAAGGGGTAAAATCCAGGGTGCTTCCGCCCATATTGTAAACATTCTATGATGTCACTCTGGCTATTTAAAGGGTAGACAGGGAGACACAGGGATAGTCAACATTCAAACTTCCCCCTGCAAGATTCCATTACTCCAGAACCAGGTCCAGAGGTAGCTGACCCAGATCCAGACAGAACAACCTATCCAGAACCACCTTCATCCTAATAATTCAGGGAGAAAGGAGGAAAGGCTCCTGATCCCTTTAGGAGAATCCATTGACCAGAGCGTTTTGCCCAGCTGACCCATCCCGCTGTCCACAGTGACCAGACTTTGCTCAGCTGTTCCTAACCAGCAGAGTCCAGCAGACCTAGTAACCTGATCTCTTGACCCCCACAGCCCGTGACCAGATCTGTGGCTCTGCTGCCTAGAGACCGTGCTGGCTGTCTAAATTACCAAACCCAGGCTTGCCTTGTAAGTATCCTATCTCCCGGTACCCAAAAAATGCATATCTAGCTATTTTACCTGGCATCTTGTTCAAAACCCCATTAAATCCCATAAAAACCCTAGTCATTTTCCAAATTGCCAGTATCCTCTGTTCACACTTTTCCCTAGAAGAATCATCTGTGTATGTCCATATCTGCTAGCATGATTGTTCTTTATTTCCTACAGTTACCTGTGTAAGTCCCTAGTATCATTTGGAATAACTCAAATTAATTCCCCTATAAAGAGATTCATAGTGATTTGGTTGTAATTCGAACTCGACCTCTTCATGACCGTTGCTACCGGACTGACAAACTACGAGTTGTGCTCGCGGGTGCCTCTCTGCCCACCAGGTCTGACCTGGCGTGCAGACCGGCACCCGCGAGCAGAGCATGTCAGATGCACCGGCACCATTCTGAATGGTGCCGGTGCATCCGACCTCCCCATTACCATTGAACCCTATCGGGCTCAATGGGAATGGGGAACATTTTTTTTCTGGCGCCCGCGAATGGGCAATTACTGGGTCCGGCGGGGCTGTAATGACCCGGTAATTGCCCATTCGCGGGTGCCGGAAAGAATTACAGGTTTGGCGGCAGCCTGCCGGTTTTACCGCCAAACTTGTAATGAGGCCCATAGTCTTTAAAATATAGTCTCAGTGGAACTAATCATTGTGTTAACAAAACCAATTTTGCCAGTGTATTTGCTTTCCTTTTAAAATCCTATTTGCATTTCCCATTAAAAAAAAGCACATCACCATCCCACAAGAATCATCCCTTCCCCTTAGTATACTGTCTGTTCTGTGTCTTTGTTCCCATCCCTAAAACCGATTTCTGATTTTGCCTGCTAACCCCATTTTCTTAGCTGTTTCCCAATTTAAAGCCTCTGTGAAATAAGAAATTGCAATTCTGCCGCGTGTGATTTTGTTGCATTGTTTTCCTCCCAAAATCGATTTCCTCACCTGTGTTCATGTTGCTTTAGTACCCTGATCAATAGCCTGTAAGCTTCCTTGTCTCTTTATTGCAGCCACACGAATTGCCGTCCTACCTATCCTACCACAAATGTAAACTGATCTCTAAGTAACTAGTATAATCTGATTATGCTATTTTGCTTATTTTTAAGGTTTTCATTTTCTTCTTTGACCTCTTCTCCTGGGGTGGTTTTGTCGAATTTAAACAGTTTTTTCCTTCTTCTTGCCACTGCTTTCCATCCACACAGATTTCAGTTAGCAGGTGTTTGGGGGGAGTGTTGCAGGGGAGTGCATAACATAAGTGCCATCAATGAGTGTGAAAATAAAGTAATTTTGCTTCCATTTCTGTTTATATAGATGAAGTCAGAAAGCTGAATTCATTGTATACCATTTTGCATTATATTGTCACAACACTAGTGATTGCTGCCCTAACATTTGTTTCACTCTGATTTTTCCTTTGAATTTTTTAAATAAATAAATATTTCTTTGTTACACACTGGCCTGGTTCATGGTCCACTGCGACACACTGCGACACACTGCGACACACTGCGACACAGAGTATTTGTCAAGGTGGGTGGGAGACGTGTTGGATGCCCCCACATTTTGTGTTATGCCACTGTTGAGACAGTCATCTGGCCCCTAAACTCGTGGTCTCAGGACGGTCCAGGGGTCAGAGGGGTATAAACCCTTTTTTGTTGCACTTCCACACTAGAGAGAGGTTTCTCAGCAGCTGCTGTGACTTATACCTCCTCTCATGCGCCAGGACATTGACCTCTACAGGTTCAAGAAAAGGTTTAAGACCTGGTTTTTTGGGACAGCGCTTAAGATCTTTCAGGTTTGATGCCCCTACCACTCCCCCGTCTTTGTAGCGGACTTGTTTTCTATTTTTGTTTGCGTTTACTGATTGTCTTTTTTTATTTTGAGTCTTTATGAATTTTTCTGTATTTTAAGTGTCATGTTTTAAGAAGCACAGACCCGCCTCAATATACACTTCACGCTTGATAAGAATGTTTAAATATATACACACATCAGCCACACATAGAGAATTGTGATTTGCTTTTCTAAAAAAAAAACCATAACGACCTTTGGCCCAATGTATCCAACTAGTTTAGAGTTTGGTTAAGACAAAAAAAACAAGTGTTGTCAAGAAGGCCTCTTAGAACTGATTTGCCTCGCATCTTCCTCCTTCAGATGTTCGTGAGCTCTGGTCCAGCTCACACCATGTGCTCCTTTTTGGTCTAATACTTGTGGCATAATCGATGGCTGGACAAGTTTATCCTGCGTTAGCTCTCCAGAATTCATAGAATTATAAAAATATAAGATTTAAAACAAAATGCCTGTTCTTGAGAATGGAGTGGTTGATCGTGTTAAAATCTGCTGAGAGGTGCAGGAGGAGGAGTGTAGCACAGCCTTCAGAGTATGGTGTGCTTTTCAGGTCATCCGAGATTGAGACAAGGGAGGTTTCAGTTCCATGGAGGGTTCTGAAGATTTCCTGGGAAGGGTCAAGGCGGCCATGGGATTCTATGAAGAGGCTATGAATAGGCTGGGAGATGTAGTAGTTTGGCTAAGAAGCGATTGTTAGAGATGGGGCGGTAATTGGAAGGGAGGAGAAGGTGAAGGGAGGGCTTTTTAGTAGCAGCAGTTGGACGTCAGATTTCGTATGCTTCTGGGAAGGTCCTATGAGTCAGTGAGTGGTTGATTATAGATCTAGCGAGGCTAACTGCGTAGGTGGAGGAGGGCTGGGGGGCAGAGGTCTCCAGAGGATCCTGAGGGGCAGTTATTAGAGAGTAGCCTTGAGAATTCAATTTGGGAGATTGCAGATAAGCAGCTTAAGAGGGTGTGTGTCAGGAGCACTGATAGGGGGTGAGGCACGAGGTGGGGAGCGGATAGTTTAGTATTAGTGGCAAGGTTCCATTCAATGGCTGTGTTGAAGTAGTGGTCAGATAGGGCATTACAGAGTGCTTAGGAGATGGAGGAAGGAGAGGTTGAACAGAGAGGGGGCTGGAACTCAGTAATTTTGTTCAGTTCTTTGCAGGGGTTAGTGATGTTGGATATAACAGAGCTGTATAAGGAATGGTTGGCTTCCCTGATTTCTAATCAGTAGGCTCTGGTCTGTCTAGCAAGAGTGACTTTGTTTTGGGGATGGTGGAGGATTGGTCCACCAATGGTGTTCCAAGCGATGCTTGAGGGTTTTGAGGAACGGTCTAAACCACCTGGTTAAGGGCCTATGCGGTTCGGGGCTGGGAGGTCTGGTGGGGTTAGAGGGGATAGAGGATCAGAGAGTCATTCATCAAAAGCCAAGGGGTTTCTACTTGGAGGGGGGAGAGTGGGAAGGGGGGAGAGTAGGGAGGGTGATAGTAATCTTGTTCCAGGGCAGGATCCTGTAGGATTCGGCATGGGGAGTGGCGGGGATAGGCAGGGAGGGGGCTTGGGGGGTCTCATGCGCAGTGGGGAGGAAGTCCGAGAACCACGTTTCAGGGAAGATGTATGGGTTTACATCAGATAAAAGGTCAAAAATCATGTTTTTGTTTCTGGTGACAGATCTAGCGTTGATGAGTATGCATGAGATAGGGTGCAGAGAGCAGTGGCCTGGAGATGGGGTGGGATTGTGCTGTGGGTGGGACTGAGTAACCAGTGGGGGGGTATGAAGACAGTGGGTGAAGGGTGGGAGGAGGGGAGAGGTGAACTAGGGAAGAGCAAGGAGGCTTGCTGCTTGTGCGGGGTGAAGGGGCGAGGGGGCTACTGGAGTTTCATGGGGAGGGGAAGAGGATGACAGAGTGGTGAAGAGGATGGACAGGGTGGAGAACAGGACGGACAGGGTGGGGAAGAAGATGGACTGGGTGGGGGAGGGTATAGGAGAGGGGGGAAGGATGAGGTCACAGAGGGAGGGTGGGGAGGATTGCCGCAGGGTGTCAGAGTAGAGGGGCTTCAGTAGGTGGTAGCAGTGGGTGGTGAGAGTCTGTTGAATGGGTAGTCTTGGTCAAGGTTGTGCAGGCTGCACTTAGGGATGTGAAATTTTCATGTTGGGCTGGAGGGGTGCGGGAATGGCAGATGGTGGAGGGGGTATAGGGGATAGAGCCCAAGCAGTAGCTACTTTGGCAAGAAATGCGGGGGTGCGTTCTCAGGACCAACTTATCCTTGTGGAAGGCAGTATAGGGCTCTGATGCCACCAGAGCTAGGTGAGGCCCAGCAACAGAGCTGTCTTAATGGTGACCATCCTGATGTCCGCGGATGCTATAGGCTGGAATGGTTTGTGCATCAAGGCGCCCAACACTAGATTGAGGTCCCACACGGGGTGGGGTTTTTCGATGGGCAGGTAAATCCTGGTGAGGCCCGCCAGATGCCACTTGACCACAGGGTTGGAAGAGAAGACCACCTCTTCCAAATTTCTGCAGGCCCCTATGGCTGCCAAATAGATGCAGTATGTGTCAATCTGCACGCTGGAGTGAGCAAGGTGTGCAGAGAAGGAGAGCACATCACCCAAAGTGCACTTAAGAGGGGTGGGGTCGATTTCTTTAGAGACCGCCCAATGACAGAACCTAGTCCATTTACCCTTGTGCTGGCTCCTAGCAGCCTTGCTCCTAGCACCCTGAATGATTTCTAGGTTAGCCTGTGATAGGCTCAGGAGTTTCAGCGTGACCTACTCAGGAACCATGCTTCAAGAGCGAATGTGTGGGGCGTGGTGGATGACCCTGCCCCCTTGCTGCTCCAGAAGATGGGTAGGGCCCATCGGCAGGTGAATGGGTGGCCTGTCCGATAGGCTGAGAAGCTCTGAGAACCATGGTCTCGCCGGCCACCATGGAGCCATCAGAAATGCTGAGGTGACAAGATTCTTTTATCTTGCAGATCACTCTGTGGACCAGAGGTGTGGGAGGGAAGACATACGCTGACATGCCATTGCACTGTACCTGGAATGCGGCATCCGGGGAGTCTGGGCCCTGCCCCTGACAGGACGCAAACTGCTGACACTTCATGTTGTCCCAGGAGGCAAAGAGATCCACTCTAGGATGCCCCCATCCGCTAAAGATCTCCAGCAGCACCTGATTGTTCAATTGCCACTCGTAATTGTCTGCTCCCAGTCTGCTGAGCCTGTCCGCCTCCAAGTTGGACTCCCCCGGGAGGTGGATGGCCCGAGGTAGATGTTGTTCTCCAGGGCCCATTCCCACACGCCGATAGGCAGACTGCATAGTGGAGGTAACCCGGTACCCCCCTTCTTGTTGACATAGTACATGCTGGTGGAATTGTCTGATACCAATAAGCGGGAGGAAAACTTTGAGAGCTAGCCAGATGGCCTTCAGCTCCAGCCAGTTGTAGATCCAGGGAGCACATCTCCCCTGCACAGTGTCTCTGCAATGAGTACTGGCGTAACCATCTTGAATTTTTGAAGAGGGAGGGAGGGAGAGGTTGAGGGTGGAAAGGTCCAACGCTACTCTCGGGCCAGCCTGGTTCTTCTTTTGTATGGTGAAAATCCTGGAATAGAAGCCCAATCCTTACTGGGAGGCTGGGATCTCTTCCACTGCCTGGCTCTCTACGAGCAAACGAATTTCCACCAACAGAGTTGCTGTTCCAATCTGTGGGAGTGGAGGGGAGGAGAGGGAGCGATCAGTAAGCAGTACCCCATGGATACTAACGCGAGGATCCAGGGATCCGTGAACTTCTGTTGACAAAACTGTGCATTCAAGCCAAGCCTGCCCCCACTGGAGACACGTGGACCCGAAGAGACGCGTCATACTTTCGTTCCCTCCGAGTCTGTTGCGGAGGAGGGGGACTGGAAAAAGCCCTTGCCCCCCACCACCCTTTGTTTGCGCCGCTGCTGGCTCAGAGAATGGTCAGGCTATCTCGACCTCCATTCTTGGAAGCCCCAGAACCCCCTGAACACCCGCCCCTTATCGGAGCATTGATGCAACTGGATGTATGCCTTGGGTGTGGCCTTCGTTAGTATAAAGACTTCGCAGTTTGGGAACTGTTCTTTTTATCAAATTCCTCATCGTTGGTGGAGTGAAAGAGGTCACTACCCTTGAATGGAAGGTCTAATATGCATTCCTGGACGTCAGGGATAAACTTAGTAGCCCGAAGCCATGTAGTCCTTCTCATGTCCGTGGCGATGCATATGGCCCGCCAGATGTATCGGTGTGGGCCGTGGTGGACTCCATGATGTCTTGTGCCACCAGTTTGGCCTCTGCCAGCCCCACCCTGAATCATGCTTGGCTCTGCACTGGAAGTTCTGGAAAGAAGTCTGCTATTTCCTGCCAAAGTCCCTGGTTAACGGCTACCAGGATGGCCTCCGCGTTAGATTGACATAGGTGTCGAGAGGAGTACAGCTTCTTTCCGTACACCTCCAAGATCATCTCCTCCTTGGCTAACAGTGCAGAGGACGAGGTGGCCGAGGACGACTGAGGCTTTGAGTAAAGTGACAACACAGTAATCACTGAAGAGTGCGGTTGAGGGTGTGCTGACAGCAAGAGTGGATCCCCCCCATTTGCCAATACTTGGCCTTGAGGTGCCGATTAACAGGCTGGTCTGAGTTTGGCTTGAGCGTCCCCTTCTTGGCCAAGGCAACAACATCCTTCTGCATCTGTATCCCAGTTCTAGCTGGGGGGTGTAGAGCGAGGACTTCGGCCAGCACCCGTTCTGGCTGCTCGACCTCGCGTTGAGAAAGCCCCAAATATTCCACCAAACCTGCAAGCCGTTCGTGCAAGGCCTTGGTTGACGAAGGCATGTCTGGGTCCTCCTCCTAGTCTGTGTCCACCAGGGTGTCTAGTTGGTCTGGAGCGTGTGGAGGAGTGCTGAGCGCCGTGGGCTGTGGTGTAGGAACCGGAACCGGAGGCTGGTGCGGAACCGCCTGAACTGTGGGAGGTAGGGGAGGAGGTAGGGGAGGCAGCAGGGTCTGCACCGGGGCCTGATGCACCAGAGCCATAGGAGGAATGACTATGGGCGCCAGCGGAGGGGCCAGAGGGAGTATGTCCCTGATAGCATCCTGAAGGATGGCCCCCATCTGAGGAGTTCTCATCAGAGCTAGGAACCTTTCGAAGAACCTGTCCGCTGAGGCTGAAGGGTTGGCAGGTGATATTGACGGAGCGGCAGGAGGTTGCTGGGGCCAGTGCGCACTCTGTCTCGATTGCAGGGCAAACCTTCCCTGTGCTGCTGATGGATAAACTGTAGGCCACGTACCTGGTTGCCACCAGTCCCACCTTGTGACTCATTCTCCCACCTGCTCCATTCCTAGGAGCGGCATCGGGCAGGGGGCCATTTTGTCGGGCACTGCAGACATTCTGTCGAGCTGCGTGCCACGTGCCGAAGTCGTGGTGCTTGGCTCACTGGACCCGGTCTCCTCCAAGACTCTTGGCAGTGGAGCATGAGACCTACCCCTGCACCTCAGATCAGAGGCTGGAAGGCGTGTTGCCCTCGGCAGAGTCACCGGTAGTGCTGCCTGCAGGTGCCCCCTCTGACATTAGACCGGTACTGGGGCGTTGCTCCTCTGGTGTACACCCAGTAAAAGAACCTTGCGGTCCCTCAGCACTGTTCCCGTAAGGATCTGATGACCCCCTCAGCCCTGAGGCCGGTAGCTGGACTAGCCTCAGTACGTGTGCTGGTGCAAGAACCAGAAAGGTTCCTCCCGCTCTGGCGTTTCCATGGGATGGAGTCGCCCTTACAGGGTGCAGTGGAAAACAGCAGCCCTCCCTTGGGCCTTGATCTATGTCTGACGAAGTCCTTGAAGTCCTCTGGAGGCGACCTTTCGAAGAGCTAGCCTGTTCTTCAGAGTGCATGGAGTAAGTGCGTTGCACACGGTACAACATTCCCAGCATAGGTAAAGAGAGTGGAGATCAGAGGTAGGGGAGCTCCTCACAGGCTGGACACCTGCTGAAGTCCGCTGAAGTCGACATGTGCCGGGGAGGAGTGTGGTGCCGGAGGACCAAGTACCTGATTGACAAAAAGAAGACAAAAAAATAAGAGAAAGTATCTGAGGAAGAGCATGTGGTATTACATGGCCGAAGGCAAACCCAGGAGCACTGGCGATATCGGCCCTTTTCTGTCGATGCAGGAAAAGGGATTGAGGAGTGGCGCCGGTGGGCAGAGTCATGGGAGCGCATGCTCCCAGGGACGCCCCTCTAAATTTAAAGGCGAAGAAGGTTTTTTCTGGTGAAAAACGTTCTGTCTCCCGTCCCTAGCGAGGGACGCCCATACAGTATGGAGGAAAGGGGAGGTAAGAGTAAGATTTTAAAACCACTCTGAATAGATCTGATGGATAGTACTATATAAGGCTTATAGAAATGACTGTTGCATTGTTTGTGGTACTCATCATTGGGCACATTTGAAAAATCACACACAGAAAGATGTAACATTCAAGTATTTATTTTTGGACTCTAAACTAAAGGAGTCATTCATAGTTGGGTGGATTTATTTCACTGGAGAAATGTACCACTGATGGATAGTCATTTTGGAATACCTCTGAGGTATTTTAGAAATGCCGCATCTGCATGTCGTAATTCTTTTTTTTTTTTTTAAACAGCCATTTCCACCTTCAAAGTAAAGGTGGAAATGGATTATGCACATTAGTGATTTATACAACTACTGTACATTTTCTCTGCACAAAAGGGTCCATTCTGACCCTTTTATGCAAAACGTGGGCCATGGCCTTTTGTAAAACATGTTTTACTCTATTGAAATAAAGTGTCTGGACTTCCATCTGTACAGGAAAAACAGTTTCCCCAAAATGTTGTCCAATTTGGCTTTAACTTCACCTCTTAGGTGGAGGAAAAAATAAACAGATTTTCTGATAAGTCTGCTTAAAACACTGCCATCGGTATTTCGGTGGAATACTGCTGATGGTATTTGAGCAAACTCTGAATTGGGCCAACGGCAAAAATGGCGGTATTTGGCTCTGCTGGCATTGGACGCAACTAAAGCCTTTGACAAGGTGGACTGGCCCTACCTGCGCCTTACCCTCAAAGCTTTCGCCATCGGCCCAACCTTCAGGACAATGATCCTAAAGAACTACCAATCCCACAAAACCCAGCTGAGAGTGAATGGGCATTTGTCGGACCCAATCCCTCTCACATGCGGAACAAGACAGGGATGCCCACTATCCCCCCTGATTTTCACCCTCGATATGGAGCCACCCTCAGCGGCCTGAGGATAGGCCACACGCAACACAAGATCGCTCTCTACGCGGACGATGTCTTGCTAACCATCACAAACATCAGATCCGCCTTGAGTACGGCACTGACGGAGATCCAGGGCTTTGGGGAGGAAGTGGGGTTTGCCATCAATTTCTCCAAATCTACAGCCCTCGGAGTGGGCTTCAGCCCAGGCGAAAGGGAGGCCCTAAAGAAGCAGAGCCCGTTTCAATGGAGCGCCCGAGCGATCCCGTACTTTGGGGTTCAGATCCCCGCACATCCAATGAAAGTTTACCAGGCCAACTTTCCCCCACTCTTCGAGGAATTGGAAGGGACCTTATCCGCTGGCGGACGCAAGAAATCTCGCTGTTGGTCCGCATAACGACTTGCAAAATAAACCTCCTCCGCCGCTTCCTTTATGCTTGCGCCTCCCTCCCTATCTTAATCCCCCCCCCCTGCAGAGACTCCAAAGGAAAATGATCGACTTCATCTGGAGGGGTAAGAAGGTGCAGGTTCCCCAGAGAACAATGGTGACCAGCACGAGACTTGGAGGGTTAGGAGTCCCGAACCTCCGTAAATATCACATAGCAGCAGAACTGGCCAACCTTCAAGCATGAGGGCTGGCTGCAAGTCACCCAAAATGGGTAGACATCGAACAATCCCGCCTCCCCCTCCCTCTTCGCTTCCTTCCGTTCGTTCGTCCCCGCCGCCTTACGCTGGAACTGGCCGGAAGTCCTGACGGCCACAAGGCAATCGGTGAAGGTGTGGGAGTGGGCCCGCAGATATGGAGGGATCCCAGGAGACTTAAGTGCACTCTCCCTGATTTTTCTCAACCCGGCCGCCTCTCTGGGACCTCACCCAGCGAATTTCAGGAACTGGGTCGCAGGAGGCCTCGAAACGCTGGGGCAGCTCTTCACAGGGAGCACCCCCCTCACCTTCGAACAATGTAAGGCGACCTTCCGACTAGCGGAGACGGACAGATTTACCTACGCCCAACTAAGACACTGGTGCTCCAGCCCCCAGACCCGAGTAGCAGCAGTGCGACCTCTCACCCCACTAGAGCTCACAGTGAATGACCTGCCCGCCTGGGGGAAAAATGTCAGCCCTCTATAAACTACTGCAAGAAGACCCCTTTCGCGTTAAGCCCTCCTATATGACCCAATGGGAGGCAGACCTGGGCCATGACATAGAGGACCACACTTGGGTGGACATCTGGACTAGGACGCGCACAGCATCCCGCTGTATCAGTAACCGGGAATGTGCCCATAAACTGCTTTTGCACTGGTATTACCCCCCCCCACCCCCCCCTGCACCTCCATCACTTCCATCAGGCACTGGACCCTCACTGTTGGCGCCTCTGTGGCCGTCCAGGATGCTACTTCCACATGTGGTGGACCTGCCCGAAGGTAAGAGAGTTCTGGACCCAGTACCTTGCCACCATAAAAGACATCACGCAAGTGGCTATTCCACTAATGCCTGAGCAGGTCCTCCTAGGGATCCTGTTCCCTGACGCTTACCCGAGAACAGGGAGGGGGGGGGGGCATGCTGATATCCCAATTCTTGTTGGCCGCCAAAATTACGGTGGCCCGCACCTGGAAGTCTGTGGAAGGACCCTTGATGACCCTATGGTGGATTAAACTATGGGATATCCTGATAGCCGAAAAGGTCATGGCAGCAAGAGCGGGCCCTCCATTGATTTACCGATATCTGGACCCCAGTACTGGACTATGACCAGAACTACCCGGCCCTGACCTTTAAGCCACGCTTGGTAGCGAGAGCCCTCCAATCTATGGGTGATTCCTCGCCACCTGGTCAGGCCGAATAAAGATCGGGAACAATGCCTCGGCGATACCATGGGGTGGGGGGATGGGAGGTTATGTTTTACATGCTCTGTTAGGTAATATGTAATGCTATTGTGTTGTTCTCCTCTGTGCTGTTCATAAATAAAGAAGTAAAAATAAAATGGCGGTATTTGCAGAACACTGCCGATTTTGCCATTACCACCCATTTTTAACAAAACACTTTGTTTTTAATTTTTTGTCTTGGCTAGAACATTCTCAGACCAACAAAAATCACGCATAAAAATCAACATTTTCACATATATACATAGTCTCATGAACATAGAAGCATTAATTTACTTTCCCAATTGCAAATACGCTCACCATGTTAGGGAGAATTCCCTTCAATCTTGGGACCGGACGCAGGTGTGGAGGCTGAAAAGGGAGCGTCAGATGGCGCTTTCTTTTCTTCGTAGGCGGTTGATCGGGGGGATGTGGGACTGTTGGAACAGGCCCTTGTGGCATCCTCTTCTGGATCTCTGACACCAAGGTGTGGAGGGTTGATAGGATGTCCAGTGACACATCCCTCTGCGGAACTGGTGTGATCGGAGCACTGGGCCATGTGCCCTCGTCCTCTTACACGTCCTTGTGGACCGTGTGCAGGGACTCCATATCTTCATCCTGCGTGGACGAAATTTCCATGGCTTGAGCACTGGCCTGGGCCTGATCCGGGGGGCCTCCTTGCCCCCCTTTTCCCAACCTGAGGGGCTGGAACTGCATTCTGAGGGGGTGTCCCCTCCTCAGGAGTGCCAGTAGACCTTGTCAAAGTCACCACTGCGGCTTATCGCCTCGGAGGGAGGGATACCTTCAGCATTGTGAGTTTACCCTCTCAGGGTCAGCACCATTCGTTTACAAAAGAGCAGCCTCCACCAGCTCCATCGTCGATGAAGACTTTTCTGGTGCCGCCTGGGCCTTCTTTTGCAGCTCG
This sequence comes from Ambystoma mexicanum, assembly GCF_040938575.1. Classification (NCBI taxonomy): domain Eukaryota; kingdom Metazoa; phylum Chordata; class Amphibia; order Caudata; family Ambystomatidae; genus Ambystoma; species Ambystoma mexicanum. Next base: position 1,000,546,840 of record NC_090935.1, on the reverse strand, counting down.
GCCTACTCCTACATCTGCGGCTTCTCAGGCTTCTCCTGCAGCTCATCCGGGTTGGAGGAGCTCAATTGCCAGCTAGCAATGGAGGCGGAGGGTGATGTCGATTGCACCCTGCCTGCTGTGAGACTGGCTTCTGCAGCAACCCCAGAAGACCCAAACTTGTAGTGCTTGGCCTTATCTTGGGCCCCACGGATGAGGCGCCCTCACAGGACTTAAAAGACAGCTCCTCAGACCGACTGGTCTTGGGTGAGGCATGTCCCTGCTCGGAGCATGGGACAGAGGCCTTGGCGTTCAGCCACGCTGCCAGTCTACAGTGCCTGTGCTTTTTCGTCTTCTTGGGGAATCCACAGCAAATCTTGCAATCCGCTTCCCTGTTTTCTTGATGCAGGCAGTAGAGGCATTGTAGGTGCTTGTCCCCCACAAATACGTTCCAGAGTACGCACTTGGTGCAGGGCTAGGTGAGGGATCTTCCTTCTTTCTTCTCCGCCCTTATAGTCGGAGGGAGCAAAGTAGCCCCGATGGACTTCCAGAAACTTCAACGATCTTCGCCTTTGAGGGGTACTGAACTTCACTGACAATGGATCACCGCTGTCAGCAGATGGATAGAAGAGCACACAGGCTCTTTTGGAACAAAAATAGAACCCTCTTCTGTGAAAAAAACACTAATCTAGAAGTAGCTTGCAGAGAAAAACTCAAGGACTCCCAACACTGAAGTGTGCAGTAAAATCCTAAAGATGGCTGCCAGAGGAGGGTCTTAGGAAGAGGACAGTCATTGGCTGGCGGCAGTATGACACAGAGGACAGAGATTGGTTTATGGGAGAAATACAGTTTTGTAAGTTAAAGTGAAACTGTTTTTTACCGAGGATTCCCAGCCTGACTGGGAATATTCATGAGCATGTGACTCCATGCCAGACGCCATGCTGGAGAAATTTAATACCTAGAAACCAAATGGAGAAAGTCAATAGATAACTACACTGTCACTATAACCATGAGTAAAGTGTTAATGGTAACAGGAGCAAAAAAGATGGAAGCCATTGAGCTGGAGTCTTTGAGGACACCACTAGAAGACAATTCAGACCTGGGTTCAATAAACCGAAGTCCAGGGTGGATGGTTACAGAGCAGTATCAACCTCACTGAAGAAAATAATCCCGGTCAGCATGGGCCTTGAACTGCACCTGGAGCCCACAGATCCTGAATGGCCAAGATGGAGACCAGACTAGCGAGGGAAGGCTACTCGCGATGAAGAGTGCCGTCGAGAAGGCCCAGGAGTCTCAGGTATAGAACATATTCTAGGCATTGGGATTTTGGTCAGGTAGCAGCCAGTTCCAGACTCTGGCTTTACAATCAAAGCACTGGAATTTGGCAGGACAGGGAAATCTACATAGCAGAACCCTCTCCTTCAAGCAATTCAAGAAAGAGAGGGCATGGCACGGGCAGCAAGGAAGAAAAGAAGTGACTAAGCCAGGTGTTAGGAGGCTTTGGTAAGGACAAAGGGACTCTTGAGAGGCTGCAGTAACTGGCCTACCACAAGAAACATCTAAAAAGTCTTAGTCAGGATATTCCACAATCAAGCAGGAACGTTTGGCAGTATAACAGCAAGCTGCTCCAGTTTCATTCAAGCAGGAGCTCCCACTTCAGGTCAGGTGAACAGCATGGGTCTAGAGAGCTTCACAGGTGCACCAGAAGCTGCAGGCACAGATCAAGGACTCCTGGATGCAAGGTGAAGAAATTGAAGCAAGATGTGACAGCACAGAGATGTAGAGTTGCAAAGGAAAGATCAGAAGTATAGCCAACCTCAGGAACATACAATCTCTCCAGCGGCTTTCAAGGTAAGCATCAGAAAACGAATCTAAACAATTGGCCAAGGCCTCTCCCTAGAGAGACACAGGAAGGGTTAGCTGTGATCACCAATCCACACATGTGCACCTTTCAACATGTTGGCACCCATCCAAACTCGATTGGTAAGTTAAACTCCATTCTCAGTTATACACAGATGCATGCAACCAGTTTAAACTAGATACTGTTCGGTTATTGTGTTTTTGTATAGCGCCTTATATATCATTGATATGATCTCAAAGCGCTGTGGGTTGAACGCCCTTGTGGACCACAGTCCAGGTCAGCGTTGAAAGAGTAGCAATTTTGCTAGGGTGCATTTGGTATGTGTGCAGCCAGTGCAGGTTTGCCCACAGATGCCAGCATTCTAATGCTAGGTGTGGTAATTTTGAGAGATCGGTGGAACATGAGTAGAAAGGTAGTTGGCCTCAGTCTGCATTCTGGCTGCTGTGGGGCCTGTGTAAGATTGTTAGAACGCAGTTATACCCCGCAAATAAATCGGTCTAGCTGCACACAGACAGTGGGTGTTCAGGAGCAGTAAAGGTATGTGTGCAGCTAGGCTGAAAATTATCGACGGGGTATAGCTGCGTTCTATTGTTTCCTGGTGTAAAGTGGAGAATGAGCATCTTGGTAGGAGTGTCTGTGCTTCTTGGTAGGAGACCCCTGTTCCTGGCTACCTTCCAGAACCCTATGAGCTGGTAGTGTCTGTACTGGTAATTCACAGTAGTGGATCTCAGATTCTCTGGCTGGTGCAGAGTATTTTGTGTTTGCCTAGTTGGGTGGTCTCTCTTCCAAAGGCTCTGTTGTAGGTGTCACAGGACCCATTGGTCATAGCATGGCGGGTGGCTGGGTAATTCCTGACACGTCTCTGGTTACTGCTCAAATCTCAGGAGAGTACAACCGAGCATGGTTGCTATACCACCTCCGTATGGGGGTTCCCAGCCTCACTCCCAGGCAGGCCACGATTGCCCAACCTGAGCATATACCGTCCCGTGTACCCAATAGGCATCAAGTCAGGACCCAAAAACAATGTCCGAACCACAAGTGTGAGGAGGTTCTGCAGCAGTGGCACTGCATGTAAATTCCCAGATGGACAGAGCTTGGCACAGGTTTGACAGGGACATGGTCAAACATATAAGGCTGACAGATTGGGCCGCGACAGTGGCTCTGTGTGCCAATTCCCAAATGGGTAAAGTTTGACAGGAGCAGGCACAATCACATTTAGCTGTCTGAGGAGCAAGCTTCGCTCCAGGAATGCAGGAGTCTGTGGTTAGGCCTTTATAACAGCGGTTGGCATCTCCTGGAGTGATATCACTGTGCTTGCCTATAGGAGAATGATGATTAAGCTCCGTTATGCCCTAGACTCTAGGTTGATGTGTACAGACAGACATCTCTGAGTCTTCGGGCATGTCTGGTCGAGTGGTAGTGAGCTTGCCCGGTCATAGCATATGATTATAGGGATGTCAAGTCTTAGGTTTGGATTCATGGGCCATAGGATTGGGAGCGCTGGGGGCATGGCCAACCTGTTGGCACAAGGGGGGCTGCTAGGCCACTGCAGGCGAGCCAGGGGGTGGCAAACCCACAGCTGCCTAGCCCAGAGCCTGTTGGTCTTTGGAGACGCTTTTTTGCCCCGACTGTTCCTATTTTTCCATGGTGATGCCTTCTTAGCTGGCTTCCGGGGCCCACCTGTTTTTACTTTGAGTAAATGCCATTCTAGCTGAATTCTGGCAGTTGGTGGATGGTTCAGGGAAAAGGCCAGGTTGTCAATGCTTTACGAAAGGCCACGTAGTCCTGGTTGTGTCAAATGTGGGGAGGCAGTGAGTTGCAGTGTTGGTGCCAAGGCAGAGTAGGCAGACCCTCCAATCCTGGCTGAATTGGAGGCTGGAATCACTCAAATGTGGGCCATGCTTGACATTAGGGTGTATGTTGGGAGGTAGAGAAATCTTCTTGTGTAGGTATGCGGGGCCGGCCTTGTGCACTGCTCCGTGGGTGAGGCATATGATTTTGAAAGTGCCCCTTTGTCCAATAGGTAGCCAGTGAAACTGCGGCGAACAGACGAGATGTGATCCCTTAGTCCTAGTGCAAGGAGTCTGGCAGCCACGTTTGGACTCTTGTTTAAGTTGGTAGGCCAGTGCATCCAAGTAGAGTTCGCATAGTCCAGTCTGGACATGACAATGGGGAGAATAGCAGCCAATCCGTTGGGGTACACAAGGTAAGGGACAATGGGTCTCAGAAGCCTGAGATGGTAGTGACAGAATTTAGATACATTATTGATCTGGTGGGACAGTGTTAGGTCAGAGTCCATTGTGCAGCCTGACAGTGTTGGAGGTTGTGGGGGGTGAGTGCTGAGGTGGTCCATGGGAGTGGTTGCAGGAGTAGAGCTATGTTGCTGCATACCATGATCCGTTTTCCCTGGGTTCACAAGGAGGTAGTTTCTCATCATCTATAGGTCTATATCGGAAGCAAGCTGCTAGGTCGGGTCATGAATTGGAGCTCGTTTTGGGGATTTTCAGGATAATTTGGGTGTCGTCAAAGTAGTCAGTACTGGGAGACTTTGTTTCCCTTAGGCCTTGTTAATGTTGCAACTTTTCTGGAACATGTTGCAAGTGCACAATGTACCTTCCAGTATAGTGCACCTGGGTCTTCCAGCCATTTCAAAAGTCCCTAGATACTCTCAAAGGATATTTTAGGAGAAGTGCAGCTGTGCCTTGGACAGGGCTGGTGGTAGCTTATCTTTTCACATATTTTTAACCCTTTGCCATGCAAAACCGCATTTACCACGGTTGGCACAGGATGGTGGCCTGGCTCCAAAATGGCCTTGCCATGAGGTTCTTTGACCTGCCTTTGGCCATCTTGCCCCTTCACCTTCCCCCAGGTCGAGCCGACCCAGGTCAGTCCTTATTTGGGCATGCATTTTCCCACAAAATGCCAAGCTTTCGCAGGCTTCTGCATGCCTTGTGTGCGTGCTTCCAGGATGTGGGCTGGACTCTCTGGTTCCAATACACATCCTGGGTGCCAGAGAGTCTGGTGTTCTCGGAATGCCTGGGACCACTGTGCTCCGTGATTGGTCCACATATGGTGTGCCTATATGTGAGCAGATCTCCCATTGGGTCCTCTTCGTTTTGACGCAAAGGAGATTCTGGATAAGAGGGCTCCAAACAACCATACCATGTCGATCTCTTGAGTTCTCACTGAATGAAGGCTAGGATCAAAGTATCCAGAAACTAAGAAGCTGAGTTGAGGAACCGCTGGTGACCCACTGGAAGGTTTGGCACCCTGAGCCTGCAGTCGTCCTGCTGGTCCCCTCTGCATCTGATTGACCCATTGGAATAGTGGTGATTTCAATTTGGTAATGGATAGTACACTGGATAGGAGATCAGATTGTAGGTACAATGGTGAGAAATTTAGTATGGAATTGAAACGATTTGCGTCTACGTACAATCTTGTGGACATTTGGAGGGTGCTACATCAAGTAGATAGGGAATATTCATTTTACTCACTGATTCATAATTCTTATTCACGTATAGATTTTTTCTTAATTAGTGATAAACTGGTTGATCAAACACTCTGTTCTAATATTAAGGCGAGACTTATCTCTGACCATGCGTTAATTGACCTGAGCATTAGCTTAACTGATATGGGTGGGAAGAATAATAGGTGGAAAATGCAAAGGAATGCTCTCAATGATTCAGTAATTGGTAAAGATTTAGATAATTATATTGAGATGTTTTTTATGGAGAATGTGGGCACGTCAGATATCAAGGTGGTTTGGGAGTGTTGAGAGGTGAAATGATTTGCAGAACCTCACATGCAAAGAAAAAGGAGGAAGTTGAGCGTCTAGAGAATGAGGTGGTGGAACTGCAACAATGTTGTGCACAAGCTGAATCTGCCTTCAAGAAATCTAAATTGAAAAAACTTGAGGAAGACTTAAGGAATCAGGAGCAGACACGGGCGGGGAAGGGATTGTTTTATACAAAGCAATTATTTTGGGAATCTGGTGACAAAAACGGTAAGATATTGGCAAATAAGCTTAAAGGTCTAATGACCGATACGTACATTCCTTCCATCGATAATGATGAAGGGGAGTCGTTCCACAGGAGTGCTGACATTTGTACAACGTTTAGATCTTATTATGAGAAGTTATATAAGGAGGATTTGCATCCTGATGATTCTGATCTGCAGAATATTTTTGATAAGATAAATCTTTCTAAATTGAAAGGGGATACATGTGAGCTACTTGAATCAATGATTACTGTGACAGAGGTTAATACAGCTAGCCTACAATTGAAAGATGGAAAATCGCCGGGGCCTGATGGGATTATCTCAGAATTTTATAAGAAATTTGCTGAACAGCTCTCACCATTTTTGTGTGCATTTTTTAATGATTTTTTAAAGACAGGATCTATCTGTGCATCGATGACGGACGCCATAATTGTTGTTATTTCAAAATCTGGTAAAGATCACAGGAAATGTGGGAGCTATAGGCCGATTTCATTACTAAATGTGGATTTTAAGATATTTACAAGAATATGGGCAAATAGGCGTATGGCGAATATGAAGGATTTGGTAGATCAATCCCAAATTGGCTTTATTCCAGGGAGATATGGATATGATAACATCAGGACAGTATTGAACGTTGTTGGGAAGCATTATAACAAGGGCTCAAAAGGAATCATAGGGTTTTTTGATGCAGAAAAAGCATTTGACAAGGTTAATTGGTGTTTTTTGTAGAATGTACCTTGCTGAGGATGGGTTTTGGGCCGACTTTCATGTCTATGATTACATGTGTTCATCGTGAGGTCAAAGCGAGAGTATCTGTGAATGGTTTGATTTCTGAGTCTTTTCCGTTCACTGAAGGAATGAGACAAGGATGCCCCCTGTCTCTGTTTTTATTTTACTTGGCACTTGAACCGTTAGCTGCTTATATTAGGCAGTGTGAAGAAATTAAGGGATTGTGTGTTGGAGAGTTGAGGTTAAAATCTTGTCCTATGCAGATGACATGGTACTCATGTTGTCAAACCCGGAAGTTTGTGGGTTGTTATTGAAACAGATGTTTGAGGAAGTGGGTACGTTATCTGGACATACAGTGAATTGGGACAAGACTGAGCTTTTCCCGTTATCTAGAAATCATAATAAAGAAATTCTGAATATGTGGAATTGTAAATGGTCCCCCTGAGGGGGTTAAATATCTTGGTATTCATATTACTGATGATTTAAATTAAATTGTGCAAAATAACTTCGATAAGGTGTTGGACAATATGACTTACTCTATAAGAAGATGGGAAAGATTTCAACTTTCTTTATGGGCGAAAATAAATGCCTTTAAGATGGTCCTATTACCAAAACTACTCTATATTATTCAGTCGATCCCATTTTTGATCAGTAAGAAGCAGATATTAAGAGTTGATAAGGTTTTCCATAATTGTTTATGGTGCTTGGATAAAAGACCTCATGTTCCATGGTATGTATTAATGCAGAAGATTGAAGAAGGTGGGTTTGGCTATCCTTACTTGCACAAATACTGTAAGGCATTCTTGCTTAAGAAAGGATCTGATTATTATAGAGATGATGGTTGTAAAGGACCTATTTGGTTGCGCATGGAAAAGGATATATGTAGTCCATATCATTTGAAGAGCCTTTATACTATGGGGAAATTGTCGACTAATAGACTGCAACTTAAATCGGTACTGGCAACTATTTGGAGAGAATAAGCAGTCGTATGGATTTAGTGAAGATGCTTCACTATGGTATAATGAAGTTCTACATCTCAATAACAGATGTCTTAACTGGCAAAGTTGGATTAGGAAGGGTATTTTCACTTTAGGGGATTTATCTGATGGAGATCCTTTGCTGTCTTTTGAAGAGATGCAGAGGAAATTTGGTCTGAATATTAGAGAAAGAAATAGATATGCGGATCTAAGCTCGTTAATTAATCTTCGGAGAGGCATGTTCAATTGTTCAATGGGAACTAGACCGGATTTGTGCCAACTACTTATAGGACAAGAGTATAATACTCGTACATACATGAACTTCATGTACTTGGATAATAGACATGTTGAGACTTGGGGGAAATTAAGAGAGGCTTGGTCAGTGGATATGAATACAAACTTTACGGATACAGATTGGAGGGATATACTTAGTGAGTGCCACCTTAGGAGTGGACTTAAATCTACATTTGATCAGACAGAAAATAATAGGCAGGGTAAAAAAGAAGGTGGGAGAGGCGCGCACTCCCGGTCCTGGTCAATTAAACCTGTTGCACAAAATAAGTAGCTGGGTCACATCCCAAAATGGACAAATATTCACAGGGTTAGATCCCTTCTGCTGCAAATAGGGTACTCAGTATTAACAGGGTTAGATCCCTCAGCTGCAGTTCTGTGGTCTGTAGTTGTTCTCCTCCTAGCACTTTCTTATCTCAAATAATCATCAGGGAGGCTGTTAAGCAGGTGTGTCTAATTAGACTCAAAGGATTCTGGTAGCTGTAGTGAAAAAGGGTTTTTCTGTTCAGGTGACCTGCAACCGACACCCCTCCAAAGCACAAGTCCTTCCCAAATTTGGGGGAGGGGAGAGAACCATCTTTATGATTCTCCAAAGTGGGGCACAGTCACCCCGTGGCGCTGCCTCTGGAGCCCGGGACTCCCATAGCATTCAGTGCAAAAAAGGTGGGTGAGGCGCGCACTCCCGGTCCTGGTCAATTAAACCTGTTGCACAAAATAAGTAGCTGGGTCACATCCCAAAATTGACAAATATTCACAGGGTTAGATCCCTTCTGCTGCAAATCAGGTACTCAGTATTAACAGGGTATTTGTCAGTTTTGGGATGTGATCCAGCTACTTACTTTTTGCAACAGGTTTAATTGACCAGGCCCGGGAGTGCGTGCCTCACCCGCCTTCTTTTTTGTACTGAATGCTATGGGAGTCCCGGGTTCCAGAGGCAGCGCCACGGGGTGACTGTGCCCCACTTTGGAGAATCATATAGATGGTTCTCTCCCCTCCCCCAAAATTGGGAAGGACTTGTGCTTTGGAGGGGTGTCGGTTGCTGGTCACCTGAACAGAAAAACCCTTTTTCACTACAGCTACCAGAATCCTTTGAGTCTAATTAGACACACGTGCTTAACAGCCTCCCTGATGATTATTTGAGATAAGAAAGCGCTAGGAGGAGAACAACTACAGACCACAGAACTGCAGCTGAGGGATCTAACCCTGTTAATACCGAGTACCTGATTTGCAGCAGAAGGGATCTAACCCTGTGAATATTTGTCCGTTTTGGGATGTGACCAAGCTACTTACTTTTTGCAACAGGTTTAATTGAGTAGGACCGGGAGTGTGCGCCTCACCCACCTTCTTTTTTGTACTAATAGGCAGGGTATACTGGACTCCAGTTAAAATGTATAGATTGAAATTGCAATTAGATGAATTGTGTTGGGGTGTGGGAGTGACAGAGGTACCTTGTTACACCTTTTTTGGATCTGACGGAGAGTTTGTAGCTTTTGGAATGAGGTAATTGACAGAATTGAGTTGACCCCGAGTGTAATTTTACAGAGGTCGGCGGTTAATAACATTATTCTTCTGCATAAAGGTCGGTGTGAAGTTTCTATGAAATACAGCGTATGGATTGATAGTTCTGCTGGTAGCAATGAGACTGATTCTCTGGGTTTGGAAAACCAGGAAAAAACCCTCAGTGGAGGACTGGTTAGTGGAGTTGCAGACCTTGTCTAATTATGAAAAAGTTTTGTTCAAAGCAAAAGAGAAGGAGGAGGAGTATAATTCGATATGGGGACCATTTAATGCCTTATATGACTGAATATCTAAGAGGTGGTTGATTTTTAAGGAATGGGAAATCTTTTTTTCTCTTCTCTTTTTGTCTTCTTCCTTCTTTCTCTTCTCTTCTCTTTATGTTCCTTCATCAGTTTCTTTTCTCTTTTTCACAGTGGTTTGGTTGGTGTTTGTCTGTGTGTAGTCTCGTGTTTGTGTTCTGTTAGGAGTGGTGGTTATATATTTTGGAATTTTTAATGTTTGCATATATTGAAAATGTTAAGTATGTCTATGGGGGTGTGTCGGGTTAATTATAATGTATACTTTGAAATATGTACTTCTTGTACTATGGTTAGACAGAAAGTTTATGTTCTTGATGTAAACTGAAACCATTGTATCATATTGGGATGAATTATATTTGTTGACATACTAATAAAAAGATTTGAAGAAAAAGGAATAGTGGGACCAACTATTCTCAGCACCATCATCAAACCCTGCAACTAAGCCTTCTCAGAAGTGTCCCTGGGCTGACCAGTGGGCTGACCAGCTTATGCAGGACCTTTGCTCTGTCACCTCCACCGTTTCGAGGAGGCCCTGTGATCATGGCACTCTCACACCCATTTTCGTACACTTGGCGTTCCCAGGTCTGGAGTAAAGAGAGCGCCCTAACTGGAGTACACACGGTTACCGTGTTGCCCAGACGTGGTGACAAACTTTGCAAGTGCATTGCAGCTGTGACCCTCTGTGCCCTGAAGCCTGCTACAGTGAAACTGTCCTGATACATCCACCAGGAGCAGAGAATCGCCACTGTCCCGTTTGGGAATCAACGCTGTAACTTTGTCGCTGAAAGCCGCAGAGCCACGAGATTACCACATTTAAACCTGCAACCAAATGGGACACAACTGCCGAAGTTAAGTCCGGAGTGCGCCAGGGGTTGGTGAGTAATTGCATCCATCCCTTTTTATGCATGAGGGGCCCCTGAGGGCCCCTCTCCTTTCTACAGCTAGCCTGAGTTAGAAAACTATTCCCTACTCTTGGAACCTGCTCTGCCCTCTCAGGGAGACCCTCCACAAATAGTAGGAACCTATTCTGCACCACCTCACCCACCCACCTTCCTGAGCTGCTACAGACCCTACAAGAGATCCTGTTTCGCCCATCTGCACTACCGCATGCGCCAGCATTACAAGTACATTTCAGCAATAGGCTCCTCTTATGTTAGGGACTGGACTGCCTTTCAGTTAGGCTTGTGATTACTGCAGAACTGCCTAAAGACTCTTTGCACTGCTTCCTTCCCTTTTCTAGGTTGTGGCCCCATTTCGTGCATTAACCCTTTAGGCCCCCCTTGATCTTGAATATATGTATTTTAGTAGGATTGTGTTGGTGTAAAAGTGTTACTGTTAATAAATATTGTGTTGAAACTCAAAGGCATTGAAATAAATGTATTTGTAAATATATATACACTTGACTGGGAGTGATTTGTGCTCATTGAGTTCTTTCAGTCACCCTCGCCCCTCCCCACAAGGTCAGAGTTCAGAAATCCATCTTAACAAATTGGTGTACAGCGGTGGGATAGGACTGAAGGTGGTGCACACTGGTGAAGGCATTTCAGATTACTCCTACCCAGCACACATATCCTGGTGACCTAGTAGTGATAACTGTAAAGGCCATAGACCTGTCTGATATAATGGAAACAAGCACCTTTATAACCTTAAATGCTTCTAGATCAGAAACATTGAGAAAGATATGTACTGAGAGAGGCTTACTTGCTCAAGGTACAAAAGTGGAAATGATTCAGAGAAGCATGGAATGGCAAGAGTTGCAACTTGAGGCCATAACCTCTGATGAGAGTGCAGAAGGAGGTGGAGCTGCATCCACTGGCAGAACTTGCAGTCCTGTCGCTGCCCTCATCAATGGTGCCCATGAGGACAGGGAGGATGCAATGTCCAATATTCCCTCTGCAAGCTCTGATGCTGAGGCCATGCTGGAATTCAAGAAACAATAGCTGTTTAAGCAGAAGGATCTTAACTTTCATATGACTAAGCTGAAGATGGAGCAGGCAGAAAGACAGGAAGACCGGGATCACCAGTTGGAAGTGGCCAAGCGTCAAGTTTCAAATGGATCCAAGAGATCTGGACATGGGTCTAGATCCGCCTCTCATCCAAGATTTCCTAAAGATCTGCTCAGTGTGTATGATGAGAAGAATGACATTATGGACTGGTTGAATGCTTTTGAGAATGCATGTGAAGTTCAAGAGGTTGTGAATGCTGATAAGATTGCATGGTTGCTCATCAGACTACCCCATTCTGGCTGCAGTGCTATTATGGAAATGCTGAAAGAGTAGAATTTTGCAATGTTGAAGCAAACTCTCATCTTATAGCTTGGGAAGACTCCTGCCCAATACAAAGAGGTTTAGAGAGTGCAAGAAGAAAGAAGGAAGTACTTGGGTGTCATATGTGTGATTCTTTAAAGAACTTGACTGGCTGGGTTGAAGGCTATTAGGTCTCCACCATTGAGAGTATGATATGTCTTGTCATGCTTGAACATATGTTTGCATCCTGTTCCCCTGAGCTTAAGCAGCATCTGGCAGATTCAAAGGAGTTAGAACCTAAGAAGCTGGCCATAGCAGCAGATTTGTGGGTGTCACAGTGTCCAATAAGGACAAGACTCATCCAGGTAAGCCGGAGGGGGGGGGGGGGTCCAAAGATATGTAAAGTGGGGGATCTGATAAAACTTCCTCCCAAAAGAGCCAGAAAAAGAAACGTAAGGGTAAGTCACAAGAGAATACTCAAGGTAGTGGAGGTTATCCTCCAAAACAGAACTCTGGTTACAATGAGACTCCTTATGTCCCAAGACCCAGTGGATCTTGTGTGGCTTGTGAAGAGGGGACCCAGGTGTAAGGTCAAAACCTTGGGGGTCCACTCTGCTAATCTGGCCTTCTCCTCCTATGAGGAAGAAGAGATTACAGGGGCATCCTTCACCTCAGACTCGTTCCCCAGTGGGCTAGATTCTAAGCTAGTTTTAGTTTCCCTGGGAGCCTAAAGTCTTAGAGGCTTATGCTAGGATTCCTGATAATACCAAGCACTACTTTAAGGACAATGTGCTGCTTAATGGAGTAGATACCCCTGCCCTTAGGGATAGTGGGTGCTGCAGAACTGTGGTGGATTCGACCTGGGTAGACCCAGAGGAAGTTGCCAGAGCTCCCCTGTTACCCACTAAGTTGGCTGATGGCCCACCTCTCAAGTTCTCAGTTATGCCTGTAAATCTTACTATAAATGGTACAGTGGTCAGGATTCCAGTGAGCATTCAGAGATATGTCCCAGGAAAGGTCTTGCTGGGGAATGATCTTAGATCTCCAGGGCTTGTGGGAAACACAGCAGAGACCCCCTGCACAAGGTCACAGACCAGGGCTGCACTGGCCAAGTTGTTGGGTGTCCTGACCCACGTTTGAGCTATCATGCTGCAACATTTGGTGCTGTGGGCTTAGAAAATCGAAGATGGCCAAAAAGCCCACATGTGCGCCAAAATCCAGGAGAACCACGCAGTTTGCGCACACTAAAATGGTTGCCTAACTTGCCACCGACCAGTGCGAGCAGGATGGGCTGGGGTGCCATGAGTGAAATGTGTGCCAAAGGAAAAACCGCACTTTAAAATCACCTTTTGTTTCCCTGAATGGCAGCTCAAAATGCCTATTTCAAACATTGCAACATATCCAAAAATCTCACTGAACACCAGCAGACATCTGGCAGATTGAAGTATGTGTGCATACAAAATCTGGGAAGTTGAAGAGCCCCAAAACAATGCTCATAACAAGACTGGCTGAGCTCTGCAGGTCTGCAGCAGCCTAACTGAAACTGGATTAAAACCACCAAAATCAAAATGTTTAAATTAACTGAGTGACCTACTTTTGAGTGTCACATAGTTTGTAACTGTTAAAATGTCATAGTTTTGAACTTAGAATCAGCATTCTAGCTGCATATGTAAAAATTGTCTTGACTTAAACTGGGGAACAAAAAGTGACATTTTACCTGAAACCTGGCTTAAGGAAACTGGAATTCTGCCAGACAGCTACCCCCGACAGGAGTGGGGGCTTGCCCAACAAATGCATTCCCAGGCCTGGCTGCATTCTGTTGCTCCTGCCAAAAGGAGGTCACACACTCTCTGATTGAATTACCAGGGGATTGCAAGAAACTAAAGCAAGGGCCCAGGCAGATGGTTTATTGGGGTGGTCGTAAATGGCTTCCTTTTGAACAAAGCCCTGCCTTGACTCAGGCAGATGGTTTATTGGGGGGACCGTAAAATAGCTTCCTCTTGGCAGAAGCTGGGAGGGGCAGGGTCTCTGAGCTTGGCAGAAACTGGATAAACTGGTTTCTACACCATGTGACCTGGGAAGACACACCCCTGTTGGCCAGAATATGATTTTAAGAAAGATGTATAACTCATGGTGCGGACTTGTCAAAATTAGCTAAATGATACCATAATTCTTGTGATTTTTCTGTGCACGTTTTAAGACGCGTTGGGAATTTGTGTGATGTTCTGGGGCAAATCCCCGCTATTTATTGACACCACATACTCTGTGTTTAAGCTAGCGACCTGGAAAGTTACTGAGATATGTGTGGGAGGGGGGTGTACATGTGTATAAATCTGGAGAAAAATCTGATGTTGCAAAACCCACTAAAAAGCACAAAATGTTGCCATTTCTGGATGCAAGCCCTCAGGAAGAGCAGAGTTTGAACAGAGTATACCTCATGTGATGGGTGTATGTAATTTTAAACAAATGTGTACCTGTGCAAATATGTATTTGGATCAAATATAGATTTGTGTGCAATTTGACAGGGGAGTATCCTTTCTGCAGACCATAAAACAACATCACCATGACACACATTTCCTTCCCCCAATCAAAGCAGTGCGGAAAGCTTGACCAATGGGCAGTTGAGAGAGGGGCTGGCTAGTGATGCTGCACACACACCCACTTTCAAAAGACATAAAAAGAGCCACTGGAAGCTAGAGAGGACATTCAAATCCAGTTGCTGCAACGCGCTCTGCCGGACCACACAACATCCAGAAGATACCAGATCCAACACTTAGACTTTAAAACTCCAAAGAACTTGATTCAGAACTCAAAGCAAGGGCCTAAACCCACAAACTGAGAACTCTTCTCAGCAGGCCTCAGCATCCAGCAAACCTAACAGCGGTAGCAGCATCCAGGAGCCGTGCAGATCAGCGCTGTGTCCAGAGAAAGCTGTGCAGAAAGATCCAGAAGCAGTGCTGTACCCAGAGAAGGCAGAGCAGTATCCAGAACCAGAGGCCAGAGATCCAGAGTGACCCAGACCGCTGTTAGCAGAACCAGAGAGCTGACCCAGATCACTGTGAAGTGCCGAGACCAGAACCGGAGTCCAGTCCAAAACCTGACCAGATCCGTGGCGAGGCCTATTTCAAAAATATATTGTGTGTACCTAGCAGAACTGTGCAGAACCAATCTCTTAGTTAAAATAATCTAATCCAAACTATTTTAATCTAACCAGAACTGCCTCCTAGAAGTTGTCACTTGTCAATTCTGCAGCTGCATAGCTGTCACTTGTCATTTTGAGTTTACTTAAAATCCGAAAAACTGCCTTCATTTAATCGTCCGTATCTCTGGAACCGTTTGGGCTACAAACTTGGTTTAACTCTCCTCTGAAAGCTTAGAATCTAACCTTTCCAACAAGCCTAGAACCGACTTCCTACTCCTTATACCTTTTCTGCAATCACGATTCACGCACTTGCGAATTTTACCGCGATTTGGTTAAAAATCCTGCCACGTGTAACCATCAGCAGTCATTTCTTTCCTTGCTAAAAATTTGTTTGCCTCTTAATCACCATCTCTGAATCATTGCTAAAGTGAACCTGCACTCACCCCTAGTATCTCTCACTCACCCTGAACCTCCTAAAGGGAATTAAAAGCATTTTCAGCATATTTCCCACTGCATTGCCACCATATTCAAAGCATTTTGCCTGTGTTTCAAAACTCCTATCTGTTGTATAAGCTGCTGGGGGGGGAATTGAACTGAATTCTATTTGATTACATTCCTAAGAA
This sequence comes from Ambystoma mexicanum, assembly GCF_040938575.1. Classification (NCBI taxonomy): domain Eukaryota; kingdom Metazoa; phylum Chordata; class Amphibia; order Caudata; family Ambystomatidae; genus Ambystoma; species Ambystoma mexicanum. The sequence goes on along the minus strand of NC_090935.1, from coordinate 1,000,531,182 downwards.
CTGTGTGCTCTCATCTTCATCTCTTTACATTGCATAAAGGGGGGGGGGGGTGAATTGTCCAAGAAAGTGATTACATTGTCTTTTGCTGAAATCCTATCAAGTTATTTTCTGTACTGCATTTTCATGCCACATTGCATCTATTTGAATCCATAAAAGTATTGTTGCTATCTTATCCATCCTATACCCACTCATCATTGATTATAAAGAAGTGTGCTAGTGCCAGACTATCCATTATTGATTACTGCTCAGATTAAGTGTGATATTCAATTATTAATTCATTATAAAAGTGTGATAAATATATATATGTATATATATACATATACTGTTAATTATTTTTCAAATAAACCTTTTAAACTTGCAAAACAGAACTACTTCTTGGCTCAGTGGGGTCAGGGGGATTCTAAGAGAGGGGTGTTATATAGGGGTAGTCATCCAGAACTCATGAACTGGACATAAAGATATATTAATAAGGGTTTCCATTCAGTATCCCAGACTAGGCATTGACTTAGATGTAGTGTTGAATTGAATCCTCTTACAAATTGGGGGCTCGAGCCGGACGTCTGGGTTAGATCTGTCACTTGTGCAGCTTAATACAGTGTGCTAACTGACGGGATACATACATCCGGTCGGATCACCACGCTGTGTTACGCTGTAAAGCACTCCTCAAAAGGGACACTCTAAGGAAAAGGTCTGTTTTGCAAAAATAAAATACTAAATTCTGTAAGTCAGGACAGAGATCAATCTCTAGAATGACGACCTTAGTAGACATAAAAATAGCGAGGGAGCACCTCTTGCATAAGCTATTTGTGAGAGGTGAGTGGACTCACCAGGACCAAACGGTCTGGTTGCAGGCCATCGCGCAACAGGTCACTGAAACAGGGTCAGATACATGGAGAGATCAGGGTCCATTGCATGTGGCCCTGAGTGAACTATATATGGCCCCTAAGGCCAAGGATGAGCACAACAAAATTGCCAGGGTAGCGGCATATTTATATTTACATATGGGAGCCATGCAGGACAAATGTGCTGAAGGCCAGGATCTGGCAAGTAGGCAACTGCTGGCATTAGAAAAGGCCCAATCTGACCTGGTCTCTTCTGAGCAGAGGCTGCACAGAAGCCAGGAGTCCGAAAATGAGAGTAGACAGTACATCATTAAAATAAAGAAGGATATGGATATCCTGCAACAGGAAAAGACAGATCAGGATACCAGAATTCTGGCTTTGCAGAAGGAGCACCAAGACAGTGTGGACTCCTTACTGCAGAGCCAGAAAAAGATGGAGCAACAGATCAATTTCAACAGGGCATGCATAGAGCAGGTAGCCACCCTGCAAATCCAACTAGACAGAGAGAAAGAGGAAAGCAATAAATTGATTTTGAAAGACCTGGACACCCAGGCAGAGTTTGATGAAGAACACCAGAAAGCTGGTGCCTTCCAAAGGCAAAGGGACGACCTGGCGACACAGATGCAGACTCTTAGTCAGGAAAGGGATACCTTAGGCCAGGAAGTCAGCCACTTGAAAAGGAAAATGGAAGAAAATCACCTGGCCCTCCAGGGACTGGGTGACCTCCAAAAAGAACACCAGAACTTGCTAGAGCACACCAGGAGGGTGGAGGAGGCTCTGGCAAGACAGGAGCAGGCCAGTAGGGATGGGACTCATGAGGTAACCCTCCTGCAGCAAAGACTGGCCCAGTGCTCCAGGACCAATCAGGAAACGCAGAGAGAGAATGAGGTTCTCTGCCAGCACAATGATAGGCTCCAACAACAGGTAGCGATGCAGGAGAGACTGATAGAGTCTAGTAAGTCCTTAACTGAGTAACTGAAGGCGCAGGCTCTTGCATTGCAACAGGGAGCAGGGGCGAATAGAGACCAGGTTCGCTGGGAAAGGGAAACTCCTGAGCATAACCTCAGGAGCCCTAGTACCAGAGGCCTTTATCTCTCTCAGTCCCTGGACTCTGCCACCCCCATGTCCACTGGCGCACATGAGCACCGGGCCACAGGGATGGCAGATTACTATCCAGCCAGAAGCATGGGGCTCATAGGCCAGTACGTCCCAGGAATGGATGGGCGGGCATCCGGGTATGGGCACCCAAGCACAGTGCAATTTAGTGGGGAACCCCAGGAGAATAGGCCCATTAAGGGCATCCTGAAAACTTCTGCCCAGTTAGGTCAGTGGGGGGGGGGGGGGTACCCATCAAATCCTGGCAGCAAGGAGGAATCTGAAGACTTCTCTGAACGGCGCAGGACACAGGAGACCAGGTCCCCACATTCTGCCAGCCATTCCCAGGCTCGCAGAATCCGGGAAAACCTGGAAGATCAGACACGAACCTCTGGGAGCAGTGCCTCTGAGTCAGAGGATGAATGGACCAGGGTTACCCGAACCAAAAAGGCCAATAAGGCAAAAAGGGCCGTGCTTAAGGACCCATTGAAACAGATTAAGGCAATCAGGAGTGTCATCACGCCTTATCATAAGAACGCCAAGTACTCTGTTTGGGAACACTTGGAGCTCTATGAGCAAATGATGGAGACTTTCCATTTGAAGGACAGCAGTAGCTGCATCCAGTACGTCAAATGGACAATCTCCCCAGAATACTCCAGTTTCTTTGCAGGGCTGGAGGACCAAAATCATTTAAGATGGTCCACCTATAAGGTGGCCATCTCGAAACATTTTTCTGTTCACAGAAATCCTCAAGAGGCTCGCAAGGCAGCCTACAATTTGCAATGTGGGGAGGATCAGGCCCCACAAGAGTTTGTGCAAGAATTAAAGCGTGCTTTTGCGCAGACCACCAGAAGGGTGCGCACAGCAGCAAAGAGTTTGTCAATACATTTTTCCATGCTCTCCCTAAATATATAATGACCCAGCTCGTGAGAGATTTTCATGAGAAAAGATCTTTAGACTGGGTCATTGAACAGGCTACTCGGATCTATGAGGTGCAGAAGCCTATCGAAAATAAAAATAACGCGCCGAAAAACCCCAAAACCAACAGCACCCCTGCTGCTGCCAAGGTGGCAGAGGTAAAGGTTGCCCCCGTTTTAGATTTGGAGATGGGGTGCCTAAAAACCTGCCTGCACCAAATAACTCACAGCCCAGAAGGCCCTCGGGCCAGTCACAGACAGGGAGTCGAGGAGGTAGTCCCACAAATGGGGTCCCCCGCCCCCCTGACTATGTAAGTCCCCGCTACAAGGGAAACCGGCCAATCCTGGGTTATGTGTGGACTCCTCCAGCCCAAGGGGGGGGGGGGATCCAGCCAAGCACCTAACACAGGGAACTTCCCTCCCAACTTCCCCCAGGAGAGCAGAAATTCTCCAAATCCTGGGCAGAACTTTTTCCCCAGGTATCCACCCAATTTCCAGCCCCAAAATCATCCATCCTTCTTTCCCCAATTCCCTGAGCCCAGACAACCTAATCCGGGAGAGGGGAGGCCAAGGGTGGAGGGGTACCCAAATCTCCCAACCAGGGGTACTACCAGAGAAGGGATAGCTACCCTTCCCGGGATCAGCCCAGGGGAGAAAATAGAGCCCCGTATCAGCCTGAGCGGGTTTCCCAGTTAGAGCGCGAGGTCCAAAAAATGGCACAGGATCTGGGTCACAAACTGAGGGCTCAACAGAACCCTCAGATGAGCATGCCACCGCCGAATGCCCCAAACTCTGGCCCTGGTGCTCCAGAACAATGACGGGGGCAGCACCCCGATAACCCACCGGTTCCCAGGGAGGAGGCACAAGGGGAAGGGGGGTGGAAAGCCTTGGAGGAAGCTTCCTTCACAACTTGTAAACAGCCCCTGGAAAACCAGGAACCGGAAACAAAATCTCCTGCCCCTGAAAGCCTGCCTCCCAAGGAGCAGAGGGGGGGTAGGAGAAACAAAGGAACCAAACAGACCCACTTTGTGGAGGAGGTACAGATCTTCCAATTTGAGGAAGAGGGATCCTCAGAGGATTCTGGGAAAAGGATCTTCTCCTTCAGAGGTGGGGGAACTCCTCCCAAAGAAAAATGGGTCCCTAGGGATGCCAATCCAGACTGGGAAGATGTGGAGACTGAGCTACCGCCGCCCACCATCTCATCCCAGAACCAACAGCAAGAAAATCCCCTGGTTCAAACCCATCCTGGTGACTGCCTTCAAAAAGGGGGGGGGGGTGGCCCAGAACTGGAACCAGGGGAACCCACAATGGCCCTGAACTCCAGTTGCCAACTTTTTCTTTCAGATTCCCAAGGCTCTCCACAGAATTCTGCCCAAATCCCTTCGCTAGCAATGTCCAAAACCAGAAAATTAGCCCACCAGTTGTCCATTAATGTGCATTATCTGTGCCCCCTTGAGGAGAAGGAGGGAAGATACTATGCCCCGGTACAAGTACAGGGGCAGGGTACAATTTTGGCACTGGTGGACACTGGATCCCAAGCTACCCTTCTGTCCAAAAGGGCCTTTGATGAACTAAATGCAGGAAGTGGGAAGAATTACTGTATTCCTCTCACCTCTCTTTCTGGACAACTGCAGAACTTTGACGGGAAGGAAATTCCTGTCGAGGGGACTGCAGATTTGGACATCAAAATTGGGCGACACAAGGTGAAACACCCGGTCATAGTAGTGACTCCAGAGGGCACCCCTTGTTTACTAGGGAATGACCTCCTGAGAAGGTTGTCACCCCTAATAGATTGCGTAAACAAGGTCCTTTGGACCCAGGCTAGCCGACAAATAAATTTAAAACAGAGTGTCAACCATGTTAGTTTAAACAGCACCTGCCACATGGTTGAACAAAAATCTGACCAAGTAGAATTTCACTTCCAGAACAACCAAATTCCAGACGTGACAGTAATAGCAGTAGGACAACTGACTGGTGATGGGGGGTCCTCTCTATTTCTGAAAATCAACCTTCCTTCCAGTTTAAGGTGGTATTCCACACTGGAAGGAAACACCCTGAAATTCTTTACTAATCCACAATCAGAAACTCCCACTCATATAGTCCAGAAAGATGTGAAATCAGCTCAGAGCCTGGCCGATATTCAGCAAATTGGAGAGCAGTTGTTCATCCCTGTTCAGTTAAATGATGGGAAGGACTCTGTTCTCGCTCGAGTGTGCGTGAACAACGGTAAGAGCTTCATCAGCGAAGCCATGTTCCGCCAACTCCCAAAAGCTCCAGCCATTCCCACATTCAAACTGATAGACAAATGGGAAATGGACCTGGAAGCACCTAATTCCAAACATCTCCTGCCAAGCAGGTGTATGCTCAAAATCTCCATTGGCAACAAGAGCATAGTCCATAATTGTTGGGTCGTGCGAGACGTCACTGCCGCCTTTTACTTAGGCAGTGACATTCTCAATCGCTTTGCCATTAGTTTGGACCTAATAAACTTCAAAGCTTGGTCCCGATTAGCGGATAATCCCATGGGATTTGATGATCCAGAAAAAGCATTTAGGTCAGCTCAATTGCTACCTTATGCAGTTGAAATTCAAATCAAAGAGGAAGTCACCATCCCAGAAAGGACCCGACAATTCTCCCTGGAAGTGAAAGTTAAAAGAGGACAAAAATTGCAAAACCCTGATGCTTATATACATCTAAATGCTTCTCTCCAACAGCAAGGGTTGGGGGTAAACCCAACACCATTAGTCAACATAGAACATGACACCATTCCAATAGAGGTGGATAACAGCGACTTAAAGAGTATTACTCTAGCCGCAGGCACCATTATTGGAATGACGGTTGATGACCGACATTTTTCCATTGATTTAGGAAATGAACTGTTAGGACCAATCCCCAAGGACTGTTTTGACAGTGACAGTGATGACAATACAACACCAGACAGGATTTTTACCCGGCATGGGGGGAACTTCCTGGTGTACACTTCCTGCCCTTATGGTAAGGAAGATGTGACTTGTGACTTCAGGAGGGATGAGGTGATTTTCCAGGTCCATGAGCGTTGCCTTTCCCACCGGAGGCCTCCAGTCCAAATCAGCACTCTGACCAGGGACTTCTCCGCCCAGCTGGAGGAGGCCGCTGAGATAGCCAAACCAGAAGTCTTTCCAGGCTTCAGGCAGATGGTGGAAGAGAGAGTCAACTTAGCTGATGCCTGTGTGACTCTGGAACAAAAGCAAAAGTTGAAACAAGTTTTCTTGGATTTCCAAGATCTCTTTGCGGTAGACTCATATGACTGTGGCCGCACCGACATCCACACAACAACAATCCCCACGGACCCTGGCATGACTCCAGTGTTTGTGAAGCAATATCGTTTGCCTCTCGTATCCATGGAGTCCCTTACTGAAATAATTAAGAACCTTGAGTCCCGGGGAATAATTCGTCCAATACACAGCACCTTCAATAATCCGGTGCTGGGAATATTGAAGCCAAACGGCCAGTGGAGACTCTGCGCCGACCTTAGGGAGCTCAACAAACGGGTCCATACTTCCCGATGGCCTCTGCCCTACATTGACCAAGGGCTGGCCCAGATCCAGGGGTCACAGGTATTCACTGCAATAGACCTGACCAATGGATACTGGACTGTGCCTGTCAGTAGGGAGGACCAATACAAACTGGCTTTTACCTTTGAGGGCCAGCAGTACACATGGACCCGGACTCCCTTCGGATACTCAACTCCGGCAATGAATTCAACATTTTCCTACATAAGGCCATGCCCGACCTGGGTGCGAGGGGTAACCTGGCTTATATAGATGATGTCCTCATCAAAAGTTCATCTGTGGAGGAACACATAGCGGAGATCCGTTATGTTCTGACACAGTTGAGGGCCGCCGGAGCAAAACTTTCCTTTCAGAAAGCACAGTGGTGTATAACCCGTTTTAATTTCTTGGGGCATGAGATTACTCCTCAGGGTCTCTGTCCCCAAGAAAAGAAAGTGGAAGCACTCCAGAAACTGAAAGACCCCACAACTCTGCGGGAACTTAGGAGCCTCCTTGGACTGACTAATTACAGCAGAAAGTTCATTGAAGGCTACGCAGAGATCACTAGACCCCTGATTCATCTCTTGAAGGGGGGGGGGGTCAAGTGGGAATGGGGTCCAGAACAATCCGAGGCTGTAAGACAACTCAAAAGAAGCCTCTCTCAAGCTCCTTTCCTAGCTTACCCTGTAAGAAACAAGGAGTTCTTCCTGGAGACGGGGTTCTCTAATACGTGCTTGACGGCAGTAGTATACCAAAAGCATGACAAGGTCAATAAAGTAATCTCCTATGCGAGCAAAACTTTATCCTCTGTGGAGGAAAAATTCAACGATTGTGAGAAGGCACTCCTGGCAACGGTGTGGGCATTGAAGAATTACCTCCCGTTTATCCATGGGGAACACATCATAGTGGAGACTCCACACCAGCCTCTGCAATATCTCCAAAGTGACAGAATCCGGGCCGGAAATGTGAGTAATTCCCGAATTACTTCCTGGATTCTGTCAATGCAAGGCTTTCCTGTGGAGGTCAGATATGGCCAAAACAAGAAGAGTCCCCTCGCGCAAGGTCTGGCTGACTTGCATGATTGTGCCAGAGAAAACTGTCTCGAGGACGAAAGTCTAAAAATCAAGGACAACAGGGAGGCATACCTTAATTCCCCACACACAGTCTTTGAAGAAGACAAGTGTGAGGGAATGCCCACTGTCTATGTGGATGGATGCTCTTACCATGTTGACAACGACGGGGAGAAAGAGCTGGTGGCTGCTGTAGGGAATGCATGGGTGAAGGAGTTCCCAGAACCCTCCGCTGGATACAAAATTGGTCCCCGAAGTAGTCAGGTGGCAGAATTGATGGCTGTGCATCAGGCCATCCTCACTGCTGTCCAGCATCAACTCCACGAACTGGTCATAATCACAGATTCGGATTATGTACGGAACGGGTTCGTGGAGCACCTTGTCAACTGGAAAACCAGAGGCATGTTATGCGCTAATAACAAACCCTTGAAACATGGGAAGTTAATCCAAAACATTGATGATCTGGTCACATCGAATGGGATGACCATTTACTGGAAAAAGATCAAGGGTCATTCCAAAGTAGAGGGACCAGACAAAACTGGAAATGACTTAGCTGATCAGCTGGCCAAAACCGGGGCCATCCAAGGGGATCTAATCGAAATAGAGTCCCTGTTGGGGGAAATCCAGGTCACTGCTATCACTAGGTCCGAGACAAATGCTCACAATGATCTTTCAACTACACAATGGAGTAAGGAGACCCCTGATGCTGATTTAATTACAGCTCAGAAGGGGGATCCAATTATTGGTAAGTTTTACCAACACCTTGAGGACCCTGAGAACTTTCCCCTGACGGATACCGATTACATTGGGAAAGAGGACCTAAGAGTGTTGATGAAATGTCCAAAAATGTTCCGAATCCAAGACGGTTTGCTGGTAAGGAAATCCAAAGCTGGCCACGATCAGTGGGTGGTTCCTACCTCATTCCGAAGCCTGATGTTAAGTCACGCCCATGATGCGGCCACCGCCGGTCATAGGGGGTTTCACAGAACACTGGAAATCTTAAGAGAGGTTGAATACTGGCCACACATGGGGCAGGACCTCGGCCAATACTTGAAGGGGTGTCTTGTGTGTGCACAATTTCAGCCAACATCCCTCACACACCGGGCGCCTCTCCAAAAGAGGGGAATGACACTCCCATGGTCAGATTTACAAATCGACTTTGTAGGCCCTATGATTCGCTCCGCTAGGGGGAATAAGTACATGTTGACTGTGACATGCTTGTTTACCAAGTGGGTGGAATGTCTCCCAGCTCCAAATTGCAAGGCAGAAACAGCAGCTGCTCTGATGATTAACCACATCTTTTCCCGTTTTGGTCTACCTCAAAGGATTGAGTCGGACAGGGGCAGCCACTTCACTAGTGAAGTAATGACAACGATGTGGGAGATACTGGAGGTCAAGAGAAAGCTACACATTGCTTACAGGCCAGCTTCTTCTGGAGCAGTGGAACGCTACAACCGGACAATTGTGAGCATCTTAAAAAAGTTTGTGGCAGATTCTGGGCCAAGTTGGGATATCCGATTACCTCTGGTCCTAATGGCCATCAGATCTACCCCTTCATCTGCAACCAAAATGTCACCATTTGAGTTGATGACTAGACGCAAGATGGTGCTTCCCCAGCATTTGCTCTACAGAACCCAAGAGCAAACGTTGATAAATGCCTCCACAACTCATGAGTATGTGGAGAATTTAAGGAAACACCTTCAACATGCTTTTGCCTATGCTCAGCGGAATCTAGAAAGATCAGCCGAGAGTATGAAGACCCACTATGACCTGAAAACTTCCAGGAAGGAATATCAGGTGGGGGATCGGGTCTATTTATACAACTTCCAAAGAAACCAGGCAAGACAGCGCAAATTTTTGCCTACATGGAAGGGACCCTTTGAGATTATAGACAAGATCTCCCCTGTGGCCTACAAGATCCGCATCCCCAAAGGCAGTTTGGCAGAGGGGGAAGACAAGTGGGTCCACATAAACCAGTTGAAGTGTTGCCATCCCAGGCACACTTTGCAGCAACTGGATGAGTCCTCTGCAATCCCAGAGGGTACCGCTCCAGAGTAATTCAATTCCAACCCTAAAATATCCTACGTATAGCCTATCAAATTCTGTGTTTCTCAAGTTTATGTGTTCCTGTCTCTTAATTTAAAAAAAATGTGCATGTTCATATCTGTTGAGTTCTAAAATATATATGCCACCCCACTATATCAATGGTGGGGGAGAAATGTCCATGAATATGTATTGCCGCTTTTCCTTTGTCGTCCTAGGAGAAAGAAAACCTGGAGACTGGCCAGGGAGGACGATCCGGAGACCAGGAGCAGAGACCCAAGGGGCCCGTGGTACCGCCCAATATTCCCATCAGCACCGGCGAGGAGAACCGATCGATCAGTACCAGATGGAGGAAAAGATGCTGAACTGTGCCATTTGCACAATTGGAAGAAGATTATGCGGACATACCAGTGCGTGGGTCATCACCTTCTGTGCACCCGACTCCCCATCGACTCAAATTCAAAGTGCAGTTGCGTGGGGGGGATTTGTTGGGTGTCCTGACCCACGTTTGAGCTATCATGCTGCAACATTTGGTGCTGTGGGCTTAGAAAATCCAAGATGGCCAAAAAGCCCACATGTGTGCCAAAATTCCGGGAGAACCACGCAGTTTGCGCACACTAAAATGGTTGCCTACCTTGCCACCCACCAGTGTGAGCAGGATGGGCCGGGTGTAACGCTCACCTGATTCCCACGGAGGCGCAGGTCGTGGCAGGAAGGTGTCTGTGACTTGAAATGTGATGTGCAGGACTCGATGGGCTTCTGGGGTCGAACCTCTTCGCACTGTGTGACGAACTCGTAGGGTGAGGTTTCTGCAGGTGAAAGAATATAGGGGTTAATGGTCTGGGTTGTGTAATGCCTCTCTTCCTCTCTCTCCCCAGCTTCTCCGTAGAGCCCCCTGGTCAACGTGCTCACCTTAGATAGGTGAATGCTGGACTCTCCATCTGCGTCTGATGCAGGGCGCTGTTGCCAGTTCCTTCACTGGTGAAACATAGGCCTCTTGGACTCAGAGGACCGTTCCCGTCGTTAATAGCACGAGCGGTGAGTTTCCAGACACCTTTTTAGTCTTTAGAGTCTTTAGAGTCTTTAGGTGCAAGGCACGTTAACATTTGAACAGGACTTCGTATGATGCTTTTCTCCCCTTTTGCTTGCAGGACTCTTGAGGAAGATGAAATGAAGCGCCTGGAAATGCGTGAGTAAATGCAAGCGCTCTAGCTGTCTTTTCCCTTGCAGCGTAGATCGTGCTGAAGAGGCACCGGAGTATTTGCAGGCGTTCTATTGTGAAGAGCGCGATGAGCGTAAGTAAATACCTGTATAATGTCTCTTCTTTTGTCTTTCAGAAGTGTGATTTCAGCGCTGGAGTCCGCGGAATGTCCGTAAGTAAATACAATGCTTTTATCTCCGCAGGCGGCGATGCAGCGTGAAGAATTCCAGAGTTCACGGAGTGCCGGTAAGTAATGACAATGCTTTTGTCTTCACAGGCGAAAGTGCAGCGTGCGGAAATGACCGCAGCCGATGGATCAGGTGAGTAAGCACTGCGAGTTAAGACTGCCTTGCTAACCTGCTGTTTCTTGTCTCTGCAGGTGCTGCTGTCGACTGAATACAGGAATGGTGAGTATGATTCTTGCAGATTCAGGATCGAAAGAAGAAAGGCTGGAACAGACTCGGTGAGCGTTCTGCTGCAGATGCAGAATAACGCGAAGCACGTTTGTTCAATCGGGTGTGGTTTAAATAGCCTTGGAGTGATGAGGCGTCTTCTTCCACGGCCCCGCCTAGGTAAGAAAAGAGTTCCAGTTCTAGAAACTTTCCAGTGATGAATCCAGGGAGTGGAGCGTGCCCCACCCAGGTAAGAAAGTAGTTCCTGTTCACCGAGGACTTCTAAGTGCCTGGTAAGTAAGCAGCATGGTCTGCTGCAAGTAAGTCCACCCAAGCATCTGCACACATACTATGAGCTCGGGGCTTCCAGTGCCGGGACCGATGATTCTGATGAGCCTGGTGCCACCGGCGCCAGGACAAGGTCCAAAAGGTCCCTGTGGGGACCGGCTGGTGCCTAGGATTAGGGTTAGGGGCCTGCTTCCAAGGACGTTGGGCTGGTCCTGGCTCCTTGGAAGCAGTGATCATGACAGTACCCCCCATCAAGGCCCCTCCTAAGCGTGTCTTCTCGGGGGGCTTTGGCATGTCGGGGTGAATCAGATGGAATCTCTTGACCAGACGATGTGCATGGACATGTTCTGAGGGTTCCCAAGACCTTTCCTGGGGACCGTATCCTTTCCAATCAACCAGATAGTATAATTTAGATCTGGAGATTTTGGAGTCTAGGATGTTCTTTACTTTGAATTCGAGTTCTCCGTCTACCAAAACGGGTTCTGGGAGTTCAGTCAATCGAGTTTCTGGTTGTACTGGTTTCAATAAGGAGACATGGAATACTGGATGTATTTTCATATGCGTAGGTAATTCCAATTTGACTGCCACCGGATTAACTATGGTAGAGATGGTGTAGGGTCCAAGGTATCTCGGGTTGAAGGTGCGGGATCCTTTTAGAGGCAGGTGCTTAGTGGATAACCAGACCTGGTCTCCTACTGCGTAGTGAGGGGCCTCTTTACGGTGTCGATCTGCTCCCTTTTTGACTTGAGCTTTAGCTCTTTGCAGATGGGCAGTGGCTTCCTTAAAAGCACGGGTAATCTCAGAGTGTAAATGATCCACAGCGGGTGTTTCGAATTCTTGGGGAGGATCCAAATTAGAGGTTCTAGGATGATGTCCGTATAATAGGAAGAAGGGAGTCTTCCCGGTTCCAGAATGAGTCGAATTGTTGTAAGCGTATTCAGCGATCCACAGAATATCCTTCCAAGGGTTTTCAGTTTGTTGGAGCATGCAGCGCAGATATTGCTCTAGAGTCTGATTTGTCCTCTCGGTTTGTCCGTCAGTTTGGGGATGGTGAGTGGTTGAAAGTCTTACATCAATTTGGGCTAGACGACAGCAACTTCGCCAAAAGTGGTTGATGAATTGACTTCCCCTATTGGAGATTAAAACCGAGGGAAAACCGTGTAACCGAATGATGTTTTCTAAGAATTCTCGGGCCAATACCGAAGCCGAAGGTAGGCCCTTCAGGGGAATGAAAAGAGCCATCTTGGAGAATAGATCCACGACTACTAAAATGGTATTATACCCTGAGCATGGAGGTAAGTCTGTGATGAAATCCATGGACAGGGTATGCCATGGACAGGGAGGAATATCCAGAGGGTGTAAAAGGCCGGCTGGTTTCTCCTTCTGACTTTTATTCTGGGCACACACACCGCAGGAGATTACAAAGTCTCTAATATCCTTCTTCCATGATGGCCACCAGAAATGTCTTTTGATCTTTTCCATGGTTTTGGTAATGCAAGGGTGACCCTCCATCAGAGAGTTGTGATAAGCGGAGATTACTTGTTTTTGTATTTTCTCACAGGGCAAGTACAATCGTCCTTGGAAATATGGTAGGTCTTGATCAACTGAGAATACTTTTCCTTTTAATTGCCAGTCCTGCAAATCGGCCGGAGTTAGGAGTGACTTGACTGAAGTCTTGATGTCTTCAAAGGATTGAGTGCTGACTAACCCCAAAATCCTTTGTTCTGGGATTATGGGTATTGGTTCTGGATTGGTCAAATGTTCATCTACTCCATCATCTAGAGAGAGGGCATCTGCTTTTCCGTTTTTACTGCCGGGTCGATAAGTGATTATAAAGTCAAACTCAGCCAGAAACCGAGCCCAGCGAAGCTGTCTGGAAGACTGAGCTTTGGCCGTCTTCAGATATTGTAGATTGCGGTGATCAGTCATTACGGTGACTGTGTGTCTGGCTCCCAAAAGATAATGTCGCCAGGCTTTAAAGGCCAATCTGATAGCTAAAAGTTCCTTGTCTGTAATGGAATAGTTGATCTCGGGAGCCGAGAATTTGCGGGACCAAAAGGCTACAGGATGTAATTGGTGTGTGACTGGATCTCTTTGTGATAAAACTGCCCCCATAGCAAGACTAGAAGCATCCGTTTCCACAATGTAGGGGAGTTCTGGGCGAGGATGTTTCAGAACAGGTGCAGAAATTAATTTTGCTTTTAAGTCCTGAAAAGCTTGTTCTGCTTCAGTAGACCATTCAAAACGTTTGTTCTTTTTTAACAGAGCGGTGATGGGCTGGACTATCCGCGAGAATTCAGGAATGAATCTGCGGTAAAAGTTAGCGAAACCTAACATGCTTTGAACTCCTTTTACCGAGGCTGGTGATGGCCACTTGATGATTGCATCGACCTTCTTCGAATCCATATGAACCCCATTAGGTGACAATATGAATCCCAGGAACTCAACTTCAGTTACGTTGAAAACGCATTTTTCAAGCTTGGCAAAAAGGTTATGTTGACGCAGTCTCTCGAGAACCTTTTTAACGTGTCTCTGATGTTCCTCTTCAGATGATGAATAGACAAGGATGTCATCAATGTAGACAACAACACACACATCTATGAGTTCTCTAAGGGCATCGTTCATAAAATACTGGAAAGCGGCAGGAGCGTTACAAAGTCCAAAGGGCATCACTTGATATTCGAATAACCCATACTTGGTGCGGAAGGCTGTCTTCCATTCATCGCCCTCTTTTATTCGTACCAAGTGGTAGGCTCCTCTGAGATCCAACTTTGTATATATACAGGCTTATTTGACTTGGTCCAGGAGTTCAGGGATCAAAGTAACGGGTATCTGTTTTTAACGGTGATTTGATTCGGGGCGCGGTAATCTATACAAGTTCTAAGGTCTCCTTCCTTTTTCGGAACGAAGAACAAAGCCGAGGAAGCTGGAGACTTAGAAGGACGGATAAACCCGTTAGCTAGGTATTAGTCCAGATATTGTCTGAGGTGAAGATTCTCTGGCTCGGTGAGGGCATAAATCCTACTGCAAGGAGGAGTTGTTCCGGGTATCAAGTCTATTTGACAGTCGTAAGACCTATGAGGAGGCAGGGTGTTAGCTTGATCCTTTCGAAAGACATCTTGGAATTCCTGGTAGTCGGAAGGTAATGTAGGAACCTCTGAAGAAATTGCCGCCACTGAAACTTCAGGCCGAGGATAACAAGTGGTAAAACATTCTGGGAACTGAACCGTCTTTGCTCGCCAGTCGATCTGAGGATTGTGTTTCTCTAACCAAGGGATTCCCAGAATGATCTGGAACTGAGGGGCCTTGATCACATCGAACACAATTTTCTCCCGGTGTCCATCTTGGCTTACTAGCGTCACTTCTTGGGTGGCGTGCGTTACTGGTCCGGAGGCTATCTCCGTGCCATCCACTGTAGTAATGACGTCCTTTACTGCCTTAGGGACAAGGGGTAGATTCATCCTTGATGCCATTTCACGGTCCACATAATTGCCGATTGCTCCGCTGTCGATGTAAGCTTCAATTGCATGCAAACGATCCAGACGTGCTGGACTAATGAGGACCATGGGCACCACGAAATGCGAGGTCACAGGACAGATCCTAACGCTCGGCAAGAGGACCTCTACACTTGCCGGGCTAGGTCGTTTCCGTGCTCAGAACTTGTGGCACTGGTGTCTGCGGCTCCTACAGCCTTCTTAGCTGGTTTCACTGGACAGTCTCGAAGAAAGTGCCCTGAGTTCCCGCAATAGAGGCATAATTGCAGCTGTCTTCTTCTTTCCCGCTCCTTTTGGCTTAAAGGACCTTTCATCCCCCCTATTTGCCTGGGTTCCACAGTGTCCGCTCCCTTAGTAGAAGTCTGTGGTTTAGAAAACACTCGGGTATCAAATTTAGAGCGATCAGCCTTCCTGTTCTGTAATCTGTGGTCCAATTGGACGACCAAGTCAATATAGTCTGAACATTCTTGTGGAGGGTTCACAACTTGAGCTAACACATCCTTGAGCTCTCCACGCAGGCCTCTGTAGAAAAGCGTTATTCTCTTATCCTCGGGCCATTGAGTTTCCACTATGAGTCTGTTGAATGAGGCTACATAGGTCAAGAGGTCTTGATTACCCTGTCGTAATGAAAGAAGTTCATTGTCCAAGGCCTGCCCTTGTGCATGTCTTGCAAACAGTTTCTCCATACTGGACTGGAAGGCCTGGAAATCATGTAGAACCGGATCATCCTGGGTGACTAAAGGGATCGACCAATCTGCGGCGCTGCCACTGAGATAAGAAAGCACGAAAGTCACTTTGGTCTGATCTGTTGGGAATGCAGCTGGTCGACATAAGAAATGTAAGCGGCACTGGTTGATGAACACTGCATATTTCTTTGGGTCACCAGAAAAACGTTCGGGCGGAGCCAGGGCACATTACCAGGTAGATTGATTTGCACTGGATTTACAGATGGTGCAGAAGGATAGCTTCCTCCTGGAGCGGGCAGAGGTGTCTGTCCTGCCTGCGTTTGTAGCAATTGCCTAGCGAGGGCCTCTGTTCGCTCCTTGGAAAGTATTAGTTCTCTTCGTAGAGAGCTTGTTTCCTGACGAGCTGCATGTACTTCTGCTCTTAATTCCCCGAGCAACTGGGCTAAGTGATCAGTGTCTGAGGTTTCCATTGCGCCTGGGTAGGAGTTTTGCGGTGGGCTTCGCGTTCTGTAACGCTCACCTGATTCCCACGGAGGCGCAGGTCGTGGCAGGAAGGTGTCTGTGACTCGAAAGGTGATGTGCAGGACTCGATGGGCTTCTGGGGTCGAACCTCTTCGCACTGTGTGATGAACTCGTAGGGTGAGGTTTCTGCAGGTGAAAGAATATAGGGGTTAATGGTCTGGGTTGTGTAATGCCTCTCTTCCTCTCTCTCCCCAGCTTCTCCGTAGAGCCCCCTGGTCAACGTGCTCACCTTAGATAGGTGAATGCTGGACTCTCCATCTGCGTCTGATGCAGGGCGCTGTTGCCAGTTCCTTCACTGGTGAAACATAGGCCTCTTGGACTCAGAGGACCGTTCCCGTCGTTAATAGCACGAGCGGTGAGTTTCCAGACACCTTTTTAGTCTTTATAGTCTTTAGAGTCTTTAGGTGCAAGGCACGTTAACATTTGAACAGGACTTCGTATGATGCTTTTCTCCCCTTTTGCTTGCAGGACTCTTGAGGAAGATGAAATGAAGCGCCTGGAAATGCGTGAGTAAATGCAAGCGCTCTAGCTGTCTTTTCCCTTGCAGCGTAGATCGTGCTGAAGAGGCACCAGAGTATTTGCAGGCGTTCTATTGTGAAGAGCGCGATGAGCGTAAGTAAATACCTGTATAATGTCTCTTCTTTTGTCTTTCAGAAGTGTGATTGCAGCGCCGGAGTCCGCGGAATGTCCGTAAGTAAATACAATGCTTTTATCTCCGCAGGCGGCGATGCAGCGTGCCGAAATGACCGCAGCCGATGGATCAGGTGAGTAAGCACTGCGAGTTAAGACTGCCTTGCTAACCTGCTGTTTCTTGTCTCTGCAGGTGCTGCTGTCGACTGAATACAGGAATGGTGAGTATGATTCTTGCAGATTCAGGATCGAAAGAAGAAAGGCTGGAACAGACTCGGTGAGCGTTCTGCTGCAGATGCAGAATAACGCGAAGCACGTTTGTTCAATCGGGTGTGGTTTAAATAGCCTTGGAGTGATGAGGCGTCTTCCTCCACGGCCCCGCCTAGGTAAGAAAAGAGTTCCAGTTCTAGAAACTTTCCAGTGCTGAATCCAGGGAGTGGAGCGTGCCCCACCCAGGTAAGAAAGTAGTTCCTGTTCACCGAGGACTTCTAAGTGCCTGGTAAGTAAGCAGCATGGTCTGCTGCAGGTAAGTCCACCCAAGCATCTGCACACATACTATGAGCCCGGCGCTTCCAGTGCCGGGACCGATGATTCTGATTAGCCTGGTGCCACCGGCGCCAGGACAAGGTCCAAAAGGTCCCTGTGGGGACCGGCTGGTGCCTAGGATTAGGGGCCTGCTTCCAAGGACGTTGGGCTGGTCCTGGCTCCTTGGAAGCAGTGATCGTGACACCGGGGTGCCATGAGTGAAATGTGTGCCAAAGGAAAAACCGCACTTTAAAATCACCTTTTGTTTCCCTGAATGCCAGCTCAAAATGCCTATTTCAAACATTGCAACATATCCAAAAATCTCACTGAACACCAGCAGACATCTGGCAGAATGATGTATGTGTGCATACAAAATCTGGGAAGTTGAAGAGCCCCAAAACAATGTTCATAACAAGACTGGCTGAGCTCTGCAGGTCTGCAGCAGCCTAACTGAAACTGGATAAAAACCACCAAAATCGAAATGTTTAAATTAACTGAGTAACCTACTTTTGAGTGTCACATAGTTTGTAACTGTTAAAATGTCATAGTTTTGAACTTAGAATCAGCATTCTAGCTGCATATGTAAAAATTGTCTTGACTTAAACTGGGGAACAAAAAGTGACATTTTACCTGAAACCTGGCTTAAGGAAACTGGAATTCTGCCAGACAGCTACCCCCGACAGGAGTGGGGGCTTGCCCAACAAATGCATTCCCAGGCCTGGCTGCATTCTGTTGCTCCTGCCAAAAGGAGGTCACACACTCTCTGATTGAATTACCAGGGGATTGCAAGAAACTAAAGCAAGGGCCCAGGCAGATGGTTTATTGGGGTGGTCGTAAATGGCTTCCTTTTGAACAAAGCCCTGCCTTGACTCAGGCAGATGGTTTATTGGGGGGACCGTAAAATAGCTTCCTCTTGGCAGAAGCTGGGAGGGGCAGGGTCTCTGAGCTTGGCAGAAACTGGTTTCTACACCATGTGACCTGGGAAGACACACCCCTGTTGGCCAGAATATGATTTTAAGAAAGATGTATAACTCATGGTGCAGACTTGTCAAAATTAGCTAAATGATACCATAATTCTTGTGATTTTTCTGTGCACGTTTTAAGACGCGTTGGGAATTTGTGTGATGTTCTGGGGCAAAACCCCGCTATTTATTAACACCACATACTCTGTGTTTAAGCTAGCGACCTGGAAAGTTACTGAGATATGTGTGGGAGGGGGGTGTACATGTGTATAAATCTGGAGAAAAATCTGATGTTGCAAAACCCACTAAAAAGCACAAAATGTTGCCATTTCTGGATGCAAGCCCTCAGGAAGAGCAGAGTTTGAACAGAGTATACCTCATGTGATATGTGATGGGTGCATGTAATGTTAAACAAATGTGTACCTGTGCAAATATGTATTTGGGTCAAATATAGATTTGTGTGCAATTTGACAGGGGAGTATCCTTTCTGCAGACCATAAAACAGCATCACCATGACACACATTTCCTTCCCCCAATCAAAGCAGTGCGGAAAACTTGACCAATGGGCAGTTGAGAGAGGGGCTGGCTAGTGATGCTGCACACACACCCACTTTCAAAAGACATAAAAAGAGCCACTGGAAGCTAGAGAGGACATTCAAATCCAGTTGCTGCAACGCGCTCTGCCGGACCACACAACATCCAGAAGATACCAGATCCAACACTTAGACTTTAAAACTCCAAAGAACTTGATTCAGAACTCAAAGCAAGGGCCTAAACCCACAAACTGAGAACTTTTCTCAGCAGGCCTCAGCATCCAGCAAACCTAACAGCAGTAGCAGCATCCAGGAGCCGTGCAGATCAGCGCTGTGTCCAGAGAAAGCTGTGCAGAAAGATCCAGAAGCAGTGCTGTACCCAGAGAAGGCAGAGCAGTATCCAGAACCAGAGGCCAGAGATCCAGAGTGACCCAGACCGCTGTTAGCAGAACCAGAGAGCTGACCCAGATCACTGTGAAGTGCCAAGACTAGAACCGGAGTCCAGTCCAAAACCTGACCAGATCCGTGGCGAGGCCTATTTCAAAAATATATTGTGAGTACCTAGCAGAACTGTGCAGAACCAATCTCTTAGTTAAAATAATCTAATCCAAACTATTTTAATCTCTCCAGAACTGCCCCCTAGAAGTTGTCACTTGTCAATTCTGCAGCTGCATAGCTGTCACTTGTCATTTTGAGTTCACTTAAAATCCGAAAAACTGCCTTTATTTAAAATCACGATTCACGCACTTGCAAAGTTTACCGCGATTTGCGATTTGGTTAAAAATCCATCCACGTGTAACCATCAGCAGTCATTTCTTTCCTTGCTAAAAATTAGTTTGCCTCTTAATCACCATCTCTGAATCATTGCTAAAGTGAGCCCGCACTCATCCCTAGTATCTCTCACTCACCCTGAACCTCCTAAAGGGGATTAAAAGCATTTTCAGCATATTTCTCACTGCATTGCCACCATATTCAAAGCATTTTGCCTGTGTTTCAAAACTCCTATCTGTTGTATAAGCTGCTGGGGGGGGGGGGATTGAACTGAATTCTATTTGATTACATTCCTAAGAACTGTGTGCTCTCATCTTCATCTACTTACATTGCATAAAGGGGGGGTGAATTGTCCAAGAAAGTGATTACATTGTCTTTTGCTGAAATCCTATCAAGTTATTTTCTGTACTGCATTTTCATGCCACATTGCATCTATTTGAAACCATAAAAGTATTGTTGCTATCTTGTCCATTCTATACCCACTCATCATTGATTATAAAGAAGTGTGCTAGTGCCAGACTATCCATTATTGATTACTGCTCAGATTAAGTGTGATATTCAATTATTAATTCATTATAAAAGTGTGATATAAATATATATATATATATATATACTGTTAATTATTTTTCAAATAAACCTTTTAAACTTGCAAAACAGAACTACTTCTTGGCTCAGTGGGGTCAGGGGGATTCTAAGAGAGGGGTGTTATATAGGGGTAGCCATCCAGAACTCATGAACTGGACATAAAGATATATTAATAAGGGTTTCCATTCAGTATCCCAGACTAGGCATTGACTTAGCTGTAGTGTTGAATTGAATCCTCTTACAAAGTCCAATGCAAAGCCCAAGGCTAAAGAAGTCAAGAAAGACAAGAGAGGGAAATTAAATATTCCCCCTAACTCACCTACCACTGAGGTGGAGGTAGTTGGTCCAACACCTGAACCTGATGAGGAAGGTGTTACCTGAAGTTTTTGATCCCAATGACCATCCTGAACTACAAGGCTTGTTAGTAGAAAGCGGTCCTGACAGGATTGAATTCAGTAGGGACCAATGTGAGTGCCCATCTCTAGAAGGCCTAAGGAGACAGGCCTGCTCCCAGCTTGAGGGTGAACCTCCGGGGAAGCATAGGATTTATTGGGAAGGTGTGCTCCTCTACAGTGAGCCTACAGAGTCTACAGAAGGAGACCATCGGAGGTTGGTGGTTCCCCTTGCTGTAAGACCCTTCCTCTTGCAGTTGGTGCATGAAGTGCCCCTTACTAGTCACATTGGCATCAAGAGAACCAAGCAAAGGTTATCCATGCATTTCTACTGGCCCAAGATGGGGGTGCAGGTAGAAAGTCACTGCAGGAGTTGTGCCACCTGCCAGTTATATAGAAAAAGTGGCACAACAATCCAAGCTCCATTGGTACCACTCCCAGTTGTTGGGAGTACCATTTGAGAGGGTAGGGATGATCGACATTGTTGGCCCCCTTGACCACCAAACATTCTCAGGCAATAGGTTTATCCTGGTACTGGTCGACCATGCTACAAGGTATCCCGATTCCATCCCATTGAAGACTGACTACCAAGTCAGTTGCAAAAGCTTTACTTGGCATATTTACTAGGTTTGGCATCCCCAAAGAGGTTGTGTCTGATAGGTGCAGCAACTTTATGTCAAAGAATATACAGGCACGTGGAAGGAATGTGGTGTCACCTATAGGCTTTCATCTGCATACCACTCACAAACAAATGGTTTTGTAGGAAGGATTAACAGGACCTTAAAATGCATGATTGGGGCTCTGCAAGAGCCCCAAAGAAGAAAATGGGATCTTCTATTGCCATGCTTACTGTTTGCCTACAGAGAGGTACCTCAGGAGGGTGTTGGCTTCAGCTCCTTCGAACTTCTGTTTGGTCACTCTGTGAGGGGACCCTTAGCAATAGTCAAGGAGGGATGGGGGATGCCCCCCCCCCACATCACAACCAACGTAGTAGACTATGTGCTAGGGCTCAGAAAGAGGATGGTACTCCTGATGGGTCTGACTAGTGAGAAACTGAAGGCAGGGCAAGCACTGGTGAAACATTGGTATGACCAGAAATCTGTCATCATCAATTTCTCACCAGGTCAGCAAGTCCTGATCATGAATCCTATATGGCCTAGAGCTTTACAGGACAAATGGTCAGGCCCTTACACAGTAGTGGAGTCACTGGATGAGGTCAACTATTTAGTGGACCTTGGAAGGGCAGTACAGGCTCCAAAAGACTTCCATCTAAATAGACTGAAGGCTTTCATCCCAAGAGTTGAAATCGCTGCCCTGCTGCTGGCTTCAGACAGGGAGGAGGAGGAGGAGTCTGAACATCTCCCTGACCTGTTCCAGGGCAGTCCTTCAGAAAGCTCCACTGAGGATGTCAAAGTGGCCCCTCACCTGACTTCTGATCAACAAGCTGAGGTGAAAAGTTTGCTGAGCAAGATTTCCCGCTTGTTCTCACAAACTCCTGGTTTGACACCTTGTTGCAAACATGACATTGACACATGAGACAGTGTACCTACTAAACATAGGTGATACAGAATGTCAGACAAAGTAAGGTCTTACATTAAGACAGAGGTCAACAAAATGTTGGATCTTGGGGCGATTGGAACCAAAACCACAGGGCTGGACCAAGGACTACTAGAGGGTTCAAAGGCAGGTACCTCTGAGTTAAGGTTCTATGTGGATTACAGGGCTCTGAATGCTGTCACCAAGACAGATCCACACCCTTTGCCTAGAACAGATGAGCTGGTGGATACTTTGGGTGCCTCCAAATACCTCTGCACATTTGACCTCACTGCAGGCTATTGGCAAATAGCTCTTGCAGAACATGCTAAGGAAAAGACTGCTTTCTCAACACCAGAGGGTCTTTATCATTTCAGGGTAATGCCTTATGGGTTGAAGAAGGCACCTGCCACTTTCCAGAGGCTTGTGCCTTGGACAGGGCTGGTGGCAGCTTATCTTTTCATGTATTTCTAATGTTTCCCTGCCAGATAAACCACGGTTACTGCATTTGGCACGAATAGGTGGCCTGGCTCCAAAATGGCCATGCCACGAGGTTCTTTATCCTGTCCTTTGGCCACCTTGCCCCTTACCAGGTCGAACCGACCCAGGATAGTCCTTATTTGGGAATGCATTTTCACACGAAACACCTAGCTTTCGCAGGCTTCTGCATGCCTTGTGTGCGGGCTTCCATGGAGAGAGAGAGAGAGAGAGAGAGACACACACACTAACTACCTTGACCCAACATTTGTGGTCGGAGGTGGGGGTGCCAGGGCAAGCTTTGGGGCAGTGTGCAGACAGAGAAAGGTATGGCTGATTGGTATGTGACCTGTGATATGCCCGGAAAGGTAGAGCGCCTCTAGACTGTCGACCAGGGGTTGGGTCATGGAATAGTTGGGCATATAAAACCAGATATTAAAGTGTCCCAGCAGTGCAAGTGCTGGGTGCTCGACCAGAGTGGTGGCTAGTGAGTTGCAGAGACTGTTGGCAACATGTCTGTTGTAGCCAGGTGGCCTGTAGATGAGTAGGAAGCTGTGTGAGAGTGGGCAACAGTGAGTCTGACTAGGTGAGGTTCGCAATTAGTTGTGCAGGGCTGGGTTTTGGTAAATTAGATGGAGATGTGAGGTTTGTGGAGGACGGCTATACTGCCACCTCTGGAAGGTCTATTGTGGGAGATGACCGAGTAGTCAGGTGGGAAAGCCTTGTGTGCGACTGGTTTGAAATAGTCAGCAAACCATGTTTTAGTGATGCAGATGAGATCGGAATTGTCAGACGATAGGTCAAAGATGCTCTATCTGTAAGATGCTGTGACTGTTTTTTGGACACAGAGCAGGCATCGAATAGGAGGCATGTGACTTGTGGGGATGTGTGGTTCCCCTGATGTTTATGGCCAGATGGGCTTAGCAGGACTGGGTGGCCACTGGGGATGTGCCGGTTGCAGGGAAGGAGGGTGGGGCACAATGCATGCAGTAGAAGTTTGAACAGAGTGATTGAAATCGATTGAGGGGTGGGTGGTGGTTTGGGATGTTGTTTGACAGGGCAGTGAGTGAGGTGGGTTGGAAGCAGAAAGAGTAAGCAGGAGGTGGCCGGTTTGCATGAGATCAAAGGAGGTGAATCAAGGGTGTGGTGTGGTGTGTAGGTTCCGGTTAGCTGATGAATAGGGTACGAGACCAGAGGGGGTTAGAGGTGTAGATGTGGTAAGGGAAGGGGACGTGATCAAAGAGGGAGAGTCAGGGAGTGGCTAGCAAGGAGTTCTTGACAGCTGGGCTGGGGCGGGTGGAACGATGCAGGGCAAGCAAGAAGAGACAAGGGTGAGGGCGGTCTCTGATTCAGAGTTGTATGCGTTTGGGTGAAAGAGGTGTGTGTGTGAAAGGGTGGGGTGGATCAGAGGAAAAGGGAAGAAGCAATGCTTTTGGAAAGAGCAAGGCGTGCCATGCTGAGAGAAGGGAAAGGAGTTGGGGTCTGGATAGAGGGGGGGGCATGGCAGGTGAAGGGGGCCTGAGTCAAGTTTGGGGTCGGGGGCGGTTATGATTGAGATGGGGCGTCTAGGGGGTGGCAGGTTTTCATGGGTTGGAGACTGGGGGTGAGGTGGGGCTGGTCGTAGGTGGAAGGGAGGGTATGCGTATCGGCAGAGGAACGGGGTTAGTGTTGCAACACAGAGATCCCCATGTATGAATATTTGATATGGTGTGACGTACAGGGTCCTTGGAATTCT
The DNA here is from genome assembly GCF_040938575.1 of Ambystoma mexicanum. Taxonomy (NCBI): domain Eukaryota; kingdom Metazoa; phylum Chordata; class Amphibia; order Caudata; family Ambystomatidae; genus Ambystoma; species Ambystoma mexicanum. Next base: position 1,000,506,959 of record NC_090935.1, on the reverse strand, counting down.
GGCTAAAGCAGGGGTACTTATTTTAATTTTTATAATGCGCCACACAGCCGTAGGTCTCAGGGCGCAGACAAAACCCAGACAGAAGCCGAATCAGAAGAAAAGCCGGGAGAGGAAGCTCAGTTTATACAAGGTTGAAGAGGTGGGTCTTAACTTTTTTCTTGAAGTCCACCAGAGACATGGTCTTTTTAAGGTCGGGAGGGGGCGAGGGGGACAGAGAGATGGAGAGAGGGAGAGGGGGAGAGAGAGAGAGAGACAGAGAGAGAGAGAGAGAGAGAGAGAGAGAGAGAGAGAGAGAGAGAGAGGAGAGAGAGAGAGAGAGACAGGGAGAGAGAGAGAGAGAGAGAGACAGAGACAGAGACAGAGACAGAGAGACAGAGAGACAGAGAGACAGAGAGACAGAGAGAATTCCACGCGAAGGGAGCCTGGACATTGAATGAGGTACCGCCAAACCCTTTCAATTTGAATTTAGGTTGGGGGAGGCTAGCCTGTTTAGCTGATCGAAGCGAGTGACCAGATTGGTAAACCCTGGTGCGTTAACAAAGATAAGAGGGGGGCCTAGATATTGAGGCATTTGTGACTCAACGTTAAAGCCTTGCGAGTAACAGTGTTTCACAGGGAGCCAATGAAGCTCCCTCCTAGCATGAGCAATGTGGACTCGTCTGGCTAAGCGCTTCACGCCCCAGACTGCCCCCATTCTGAATCACCTGGAGTGCTGCCAAGTTTTCCTGGGAAGTACCCAAATACAAACTATTACAGTGGTCCAAGCATGAGTTGACCAATGCTGATGCAAGAGACATGCTCCCAAGAGTCCGGAATGGACAGATGTGGCTGAGAAGTTTATTAATATAGCCACAGGATGCCCTGGGAAGGGTGACGTGAGATTTTGGTATCAAGCGCAACCCCTAGAGTCTTAACACTTTGCCACTGGAATGATGGCGCCAACACCCCATCTAACTACACTTTTCAACACCTTCAAGACTTCAGGTAACTTCGTACCATCAATGAATGAAGCAAAAATACTAGTCTTCCATAAGAAGGGGAAAGACCCTGAGGCTCCGGGTTCATACAGCCCAATCGCTCTAATCAATATTGACGCCAAACTCTATACAAAAGTCCTGGAGAACAGACTAGCTCCTTTACTCCCCAAATTAATCCACCAGGAACAAGCTGGCTTCATCCCTAAAAGGAAAATCCACGACAACATTAGAAGAATTATACACCTCATAGAGAAGACAGAAATCATGGAAATCCCCTCGGCAATAATTGCGCTAGACGCCGAAAAAGCATTCGACCGGGTGGAATGGTCACTATTGTTAGCCACATTACAGAAAATGGGCATGGGAATGGACTTTATCAACATGATACGGGCCACCTATAATTTCCCGATGGCCAGAATCGCAGTCAACGGAGAACTCTCGGATACAGTCAGAATCAGCAGGGGCACGAAACAGGGGTGCCCCCTCTCACCCCTTCTCTATGCTATATTCCTAGAACCCCTCCTAACTCAGATTAGAGCAAACCCAGACATCAGGGGCATAGAAATGGGAGGGAACACGCACAAAACGGTGGCATATGCAGATGATATGCTGCTAACTCTAGCAGACCCAAGCAAAACAGCCCCCCCACCTTATTCAGCAAATAGACAACTTTGGAGTGATCCCGGGTTTGAAGATAAATAAACAGAAATCATCCGTGATGGCACTGGCGGGCGACAAGAAAGAAATATACAAGACAACGACAGACCTCCAACTACAAAAAGCAGAAATGGGTGTCAAATATCTCGGAGTGACACTGACTCCGCGGATACAGGACCTCTACAAAGGAAACTGCCCCAAACTTTTAGAAGACGTCAAAAACGATTTACTCAGGTGGAACCCCTTGACAATTTCATGGTGGGGCAAAATCACAGTCATCAAGATGACAATATTACCAAGATTACTATACTACTTCCAGGCTCTCCCCATCCGGGTCCCACCGACATTCTTTAGAACCCTCTCCAAAACCAATTCGAAATACGTGTGGCAAAACAAAACTCCGAGAGTCTCACTCCAAACACTCACCGCACATAAGTCGGACGGAGGAATGGCGCTTCCCCACATGAAGAAATTCTACGAGGCTGCACAACTGTGGGTCCTACACGAATGGATCACGGATGACTCAGAAAAGTGGTGGGCGGTACAGGACAGAGCAGGAAAGAGCGAATCTACGTCACCTCCTCTGGATGAAACCCGAACACAGACACCACAACATAAACCTCAGCTCCGCCATTGGAACAGAGCTACAAGAAAGGGCGCTCTGACAATCGACCCATCCCACTCTTCGACAACCCAGACTTCCCCCCCGGCCAGGAGAGAGGCTCCTTTAGGAAATGGCGCGAAGCACACTGCACGAAAGTGGGAGATTTGATGGAGGGTCAACAATTCAGATCCTTCCAAAACACCCGGAATTGCTGGGCCTTACGGAAAGGGACAGATCTCAATATGAGCAACTCCACCACTGGCTCACTTCACCAAGAATTACAAAGGCCTGGTCAAGAGACCTTACCCCATTCGAGACTTATATCATGACCAATACGGGAGATTCGAAATTTGTATCCACTCTATACAAATTTATCAACGCCCAAGAAGAAAACATTACCTGGCAGTATATGAAAAAATGGGAAGTTACCCTAGGGAAACGAATTATGAGGGAACAATGGTCATACCTCTGGCAAGTAATCCCGAAAATGGACACGGGCAGTACAAACGAGGGAAGCCTGGACAAAAATAATGGTTCAATGGCATTATACGCCAGAGAGAATCCACAAAATGTTCCCAACAACACAAGGCAAATGCTGGAGGGGATGCGACACATTGGGCACCTGGAGACATATCTGGTGGGACTGCATTGAAATACAACAATTTTGGAAGGAAGTGAAAGCACAAATGCAGGTAATCTTTGAGGGTGCGGCCAATCTGGGAGAGGAAATTTGAATGTGCGGCATGTGGGCCCCCCCACCGAGATAAATCCTATACAAAGACGCAAAAACGGAATTTCATGGGATTCCTCATTGCAGCGTGGCTGGCCATTGCGCAAAAATGGAAACAAAAGGCCCCCCCAACCACCCAAGAATGGCTCCGAAGGATTTGGACACATGTAGCTATGGAAAAGGTCACGTACGATCTCCAAGGGGACAGACAGAAGTTCGCCACGGACTGGGGAGAAGCCATTGAATTTCTGCACGGCGACTATATACAGCAATGGTGCCCCCATAACATCCGCATACTTGATATGTTCACAGCCTAAACAAAACCATCCAAGGTTTGCAGAGACAGTGCAAAGACATTAAAACCGGTGAGGGGGGGAGTTGAGGGACACTGTTGAGTCTCAATGTTCTTGTTTAAAATAAAATGCCAATAAAAACAATTTTAAAAATAAAAACTGTGGAAAGCTGCTGGTAGTTTTTTCAGCAGAGGCTCTGTGGCAACAATCAGCTCAGTCTTGTCCTTGTTCAAGACCAACGCATTGGTTGCCATCCATGCCAGGATGGCGCCATAGACCATATTGATAGTTGCCAAGTCCTGGCTGTGGATACCAGAGAGCTTCAGGACAACCTGGGTGTCGTCAGCATAATTAGCATACTGCACACCCAGGTCATCGAACAGTCAGGAACGGCGAGATGTAAATGTTAGTGAGATACAGGATCCCTGTGGTACACCACAGTAAATAGCCTTCAGGATGGATCCTGCATCACCCGCTGCAACGCTAGCATTGCGCGGTCTGAGAAAGGATGCACCCCACCAAGCAGCCGCATTGTAACAACCTGCCACCTCTCGCAGCCTAGTGACCAGGAGGGAATGATCCACGAAATCAAAGGCCAAAGAGAGGTCCAATAGCATAAGCAAGCCAGGGTGGCCATAGTCCACAATGAGGGGAAAGGACAGACTTCAAATCGAGAAGGCGGTCTCTGTGCCATGTCTGGCTCAGAAACCAGATGGATGTGGGCCGAAATTGTTATTTATCTCAATGTAGCTCTGGAATTGTAAAAAGGCTGCTGGGTCCAGCACTTTAAGCAAAAAGGGAACTTTTGTGATGGGACGACAATTCCCAGCTTTAAATGAATCGAAGCTGCTCTTCTTGAGAAGTGATGTAATCCAGGCCTCCTTCAGAAACTGGGGTACCTGTCCTTCGGAGAAAGATAAGTTCACTAACTTGGTAACCCACATGACTAAGATGTCCGAGCAATCGTTCAACACCATTGAGGGACAAAAGTCCCCATGGCAGACAGTGGGTTGCAGAGAGTTTATGATCTGGGATACCTTTTCAGAACAAGGGGAGAAGGTGAACTGGGGGCTGGGGTGGGTCTAGGATTAGACCTGGAGATGGAAACGTCCAGCCCCGCAGGTGGCATAGCCTTCCTATCAGCACAGATAGTCTCCTGATGCTTAAGAATGTTTTGCTTAAATTCATCGTGGATTGCAAGATGCCACTTTGAGTCCTTAGTGGGAGTAGGTCCCACCACTGGCTTACCTTCGAATTCCTTCAGAATTGTAAAAAGCTCTTTGGAACTAGACTTAGCCTGAGAAATCCTGTGATTGAAGGTAGTGTTTTTTTTCAGCCACGATACCTGCCTTTAGTTGTGCAGCTCATTTGTACAAGGCCAATGTAGATGGCCTTGTACAAATGAGCTGCACCACTAAAGGCAATGTAGATGGCAGAGGAGATTTACACCAAATTCTTTCTGCTACACTTTTAGAGTTTCCAATCAAGGATATCCTGGTTGAACCAGGAGTTCTTGATGTTAGCTGGTTTAATTACTCTAGTTTGAGTCGGGGCAAGAAGGTTGACGGCTTTGTTCAAGGTATGCACAAGAAAAGGGCCATGTCAGTGACCTTATGAAATTGTTCGAGCCCAATGAACTTAGTTTTAAGGATGGGTGCTAATTCTCATGAACAACCTTTAAACAAATATTTGAGGTTAGGAGTGGTATTAGTCCTCAGAGGAGGGGCAGGGGGATGAACCAGTGAGGACACAACTGATCAGACCAAGGACATGATCGAACAGAGATGTCAGACACAGACAGGCAGTGTGAGAGGATCCAATCAAGAGTGCGTCTAGTGATGTGTTTGGTTTGCTCACTGCTTGGGAGTACCCTGTGAAGCCCAACACGGCCAACAAAGAGGAGGCCAATTTGTCCGAGGGGTCATCTGCCCAAAGATTGAAATCGCCAAGGATAATAACGGGGGTACTGACTCTAGTGAGTTCATTTAAAAAGCTTATTAATTGTTCCTCAAATGAGGGCATAGGTCCGGGATACCTTATGGTTTATTTCAACTTATCACCAGACACTCACCCTCGTCAGGCGCCACACAGGGACCACATGACAATTAAGGAGTCTGTTGTAAAAGATTGCAACCCTCCTCCTCCCACCCCCACCCTTTTTGCCCTGCAGGTCGATCCGCACTAGGTTGTACTGTGGTGAGAATGCCAACGTGGCCTTTAATGGAATAGACTCATTGAGCCAATATTCAGTAATTAACAGGAAGTCAAGTGTCTCACGGGACAAAAGATCCTAAATTTTGACTCTAATAGGAAGGATCTGGTGTTAAGGGAAAAGCAAAGTAACCCGTCCTGTGATGGCTGAACTGGTATGTCTGTTATGTGTGGCAAGGTACTTGCCATATGCACCGTATGGGGCTGTTCTCCCATACTGCTGGAAATATTCAGTGCGCGTGGTGAAGGGAGCATCATATTATGTGGATCGAATACAGGCATGGGACCAATGTAGAACTGGTTCAACACAGAAGTACAAAATGGTACAAAGAGAAAGAAAATACCTGCAAGTATGATCAATAAGCCTGCATAGCCCCAAAGCTCCCTGGACACCAACCGGCGAAAACCGGTCTGGCCAACACGCTGGCGCTAAATAGTGAAGTTGCAGCTGAACAACTTGAGAAATGTATTATTCCAAAACTACAAGCAGCTCACGATTGGCAGTAAGCAGCTACGGTGTAACAAGCCAGCTGCAAGGACCCACAGCGCCAGGGAAGCATCTGACTAGGCTAACTACAACAAAGATCAATCTAGCTGTGCTAACTAAAGTATTTGAATGTTCACAGTTCAATAGCCGCAGAGTAAAACACAGTATGCAGGCTGATTACAAACGCTCATGCACAGTTTCACAAAATGCAGACACCCTCACACAGGAACCGACAACACACAAACACAATATGTTTGATTTGAGAGGGGAATTCCTGTGAGGTGGTGTAGATGTGGTAGTGGCAGCGCAGTCCAGTTTTGAGCACCAGAGCGCTCATCTAGCTTGAAAGGTGGATGTTGTGCAGTGTGTATAAGTGGGCAGGGGGGATGAGGGTCAACAGGAGGGAGAGGGAGGCATGAGGGGAGGTTGTGCGGAAGTGTATAGGAGCAGGGTATGGAAGGGGCGATACTTGGTTGGCCAAATAGCTCCTCTGGTCTGAAAGTGGGTGGGAGGGGGTGTAAAAGGTCAGTGTGTAAGCGGATTCCGGTGCCAGGGTTGAAGTCAGAGAGGAGTTGTGGCGTGTAGCCAGGGTTCATGAATGATGGTGCTAGTATGGAGGGGTGGGCCGGGTGAGGTGCTTTTTGGCTTGCCAGAGGGTTTCTTTTGTTTGTGGGTTGAGAAGAGTGTGGCGAGTGGCTGTGGTGGGAATGATGTTATGGGTGAGTGTAGTGTAGATGGATCAGAGGTGTGGGGCAGAGGTGGTCTCAGTTGTCGCTGCGTTCCTGTCCGATTGGCATTGCCAGTCATGGTCATGCAAGGGAGCATTGCATCAGTTGAAAAATTGTCAGGTCTGCGTGAATAGCTGCAGGTAGAGAGCACTTAGGTCGGAGGTGCCTGGGACAAAGGAGAGGCACCCAAGTCTGAGGTACTGCAGCAGTTCGGGCTAGAGGGGGGGTTTGGCGGGGCATTACTGAGTTGTCCGGGCGATGCCCAAACCCGATATCACTGCAGTAGGCAGTCAAACAGCACGCTGTGAGACACCTGGATAGCGGGAAAGCACCGAGGTTTGAGAGAGCAGCAGCAGCAGGGACCCAACTAACTAGATGTGAGATCCTTACACAGTGGGGGAAATGTCTACACTCTACACTATGGCAGGTAGTGGTAGTTGGCCAGATGTGAGATACCTTAATGGCAGGAGTACCAGAATCCGGGATAACCATGACAAGTACCGGGCAACTAAATGTGAGGTATCTCACTATTGGGAGGGGGGGGGGCACGAATCAGAGGTAGTTACAGCAGAAACCGTCAGCTAGGTGTGTGGCAACCGAGTAGTGGGAGAAATGTCCAGATTTGGAACGAAAGTAACCAGCCGAAACTGGTTAGATGTGAGATATCTTAGTGATTGGCGGGAAACACCTAGCTTAGAGGTTGCAGCTGGAGAGGACAAGCCTCTAGATGTGAAATACATATACGTTGGGACAATGGCAGCAGGTGCTAGGTGGCTAGATCAGATATACCTGAACAGTGGGAGATGAGGCCCAAATATGAGTTGCTGCATAAAATGGGGCACACCAGTAAATGCAATAAAACCTAGAATTGGTACACCTTGTTATCTAAAACAATTTGCTTGTATGCAAGACATAGCTGACTTACACAAAGTAAAGGGGAATCTAACTAACCTACAAGGTGCACACGTGTGGGCTATATGAGCACCATACTGCAAGATAGTGGGTTAGGAGATTGTTGGGGTAGATTACTGGGGGTTACATTAATGGCTGTCCGCCCCCCTGCTACACTTTGTTAGATGGTGCGGGTTGACAGCTGCTGGCTCACTGGCCAACGCGACTGGTGCGGCTTCTGCAGGAGCTGCCCTTTGCCTCAGCACCTCCAGCTGAGGCAGCTGCAACGGGCAGGAGGGCTGCCCTGGGTGGAAGTTCTAAATGGGTCACGATGGGCAATTAGGGTAGGAGGGTCGGGAGTGAGGCAGTGGGAAGGCAAGCAGATGCGCACAGATAACCTAATGTTCTCGCAGTACAGCTTATGGCCTACTCACATTTTGAAATGCCACAATGTGCCTTTGTGTTCTTTGCAAAGTCTACATAGGCAGAATGGCCTTAGTGGTGCAAACAGACCCCAAATCATAATTATTGGGGGGGGGGCGGCCGGTGGGGGGAGACTTACAAAAAAAGGGGGGGGGGCAAACCTCGATCAACACAAAAAAGGCACAGAGTTCAGCAGCCAAAGCTCCTACCAACCTTTGGGGTAAGAAAACCCACTCAGAGAAAGAATGGTGACTTGTAAGAGCACCACTGCCCAAGTAGCCATATGGACTGCGAAGTGTTAGGTAAGAATTGATGCAGTCCAACTGGTGTGGGACTACAAAAGACTTCTCTTGGTATTAGGCAATTAACCTTTTAATATTGGCCTGTACTTCACAAATTGTTAGTGTGACTGAGATCTTAGGGGTAATGTGAGCTGTAGAGCTGCGCAATTAAATCAGTAAATACAGCTATACATACATACATATATATATATATATATATATATATATGTGTATATATAATATTCAGTGAAAACACGTTGTTAAAAAGGGACATTATGGTTCCGTTGCCCTGATATAAACCTATCAAATGCAGTGCAAAAACTTTGTTACAGGGATGATATAGTTACTTTGCACTAATAACAACCTGTCCATATTATGGTTACAAGTAAAACCGAAAAACCCCAGAAATTTGCCAGTTATGGTAAGGTAAGCAACCATAACACTCGCTACCACCGTGCACTTTTGTTTTCATACAGAAGTGGGAAGCACCCTGGAGTGGCTTGAAGAGAATTTCCCTCGGGATGAAATGAGTGAAGACAGTAACTCCATTGGTACACAATTCACTTTCAAAAGTAAGACAATTAATACACATTGCTTCACATGTACCTGACATATATTTTTCTTTAACAGTACATACAGGAAATGAAGGGCATGCCCCAGAAGTAGCAGCTCCTCCACAAATCCATGAGCACATACAACACCAAAGTAACACTGTCCAGAATCAATTAGTGAGCCTGGAGGCAAAAAATGACAAATTAATGAACACTTTTGCAGACTTAAAAGATTTTGTATAAAGACATATAATGGACAATATTAAATACCACTGCTCCACCTGCACCCCCTACCCCTGTCCCAGCCAACCATCCCGTCCAATTCCCTGTTCACAAAGATGTTATGAGACCTCAAACCCCAAGTCCCCTGTATGTGTCTCCATTTCAGCTACCCCTTACCTTTCCGAATTTGGGTGCATTTAGGTGTGTAAATAAAATTATATGTGTATACTTTTCCTGTATTTTCTCTTTTAAAAGCACCGTAGGAGTCTGCGGAGCACGCAAATGTCTGGGATGTCCGCAATTAATCAAAATGGGGGTGTCCTACAGACACTGCGCCTGTCTGGGATGTCCGCATTCAAAATGGAGGTGTCTGTAGAACTTCACTCCTGTCTGCAAAGTTGTGACACTTAGTTCGGGGAGCCCATCCCTGTCCAGCGGACACCTCGGCACATGCACATTTCATCGCCTTGGTCCTACGAACACTGCGCCTGTTTGGAACTGTCTGCTGCACGCGTGTTGCACTTTTAATTAATTCGGGGATCCCAACCCTGTCCATAGGACACCTATACGCATAACTGATCCGTGCAATAGGTGTCCAACGATAGCCATCCTACTCGTGGCATCACCATGTGACTGCACCCATGCTAAGCGTCTGTCCTTATCTACAGACCAGGTCCGTACCCCGGACACCCTAAAAGTGCTTTTCTGACCATTCCAAGGGGTTTTAAGGTGAAGGTTCACACTTGCAGAGGTCCTACACAACGCCCCTGGCGATCTAGACAGTTATTACAACTTTTGGGGGCCTTTTGGGGGTTTGAAGTGTCCACGGAGCGCTCCCCAGGAACCCTATAAGAGGCCACACCCACTGCTGCTCCTCGTGTTTTTGGATACCAGTGACTATTCAGCTCTGCTGCACCTTACTGCTTGATCTTTCCTGCTGTCTTCCTGTTTCTTGACACCTCTGGTGATGGTATCCATGGCTGCACCTGCTGCCTCTGCACCACCTTTCCAAGGGCCTGGGGAGGGGAACAGGTTTGGTGATGGAGAGGGATAAAGAAGAGGATGAGGTAGCAGAAGTCCCTCCTACTGGCTGCCAGCATGAGTCTGGGCTGTACAGCTGCGGCAACACCTGAGGTCCATCCACAAGGTGGCAGTTCGGAGGATTGTTCCCTTTGAACAGGGCAGTAGGTTGAGTTCCACTCCTGCATCCTCTGTATCTGCTCCCGTCCCCACAAGGGACACTCGTATGGGGCAGCAGATCCTTGAACATGCCTCGCAGGCCATACACAGCGCAGTAGACCCTTACCTTTCAAGGGTCACTGTATTGTGCATGTAATGTATCGCAGTACTCTGCAGGGGGGAGCAATTTTGAAGTGCTTTCGAGGCTACAGTGCGGGAGCATGAGAAATACTGCCACCTACCTAAGTGAAGCCCACCCAACATCTTCCTCTCTCCAGCTGCCCTTTCTTATCCCTGTAGTTGGTGCCCCTTCTGTACTCTCCCTTTCCTTGTGTGTCGTGTTTAAAACCACCAAAAGAAAATACAAAACAGGTTTCACAGTTTAAAAATAGAAGTGCCAATGAAATGATGCAGGCCCCTGGGCAGTCTGAAGTCCACAGACTTCTGAAAAATGTTAGGGGTGGCTCCATCAAAAACATTGCCCTCTTTTCTGGGAGAAAGTGGTTGCTCTGAAAAGAGCCTTTTTGCAGTGTTTCTTTGTTTTTGTAAGATTTGAAGTGGCCAATACCTACTGCAAAAATGCTTCCTATAGTTGCAAAAACGGTTGCAATGCTTTTGGATATTTCACAAAATAAATCTGATTGCCAGCATTAGGTGGACTCCATCTCTGCAAAAAAAATGTTGCTGCTACGAAATGTAATATATTAATTGTGGAAAGAAAACATGCCAACATCTCTCAGAAAAGTGCAAACAGCCTTGTTGACATTGTGCCTCGCTTTCTCCATTTGTGGATCAAATGAAGAAGAGCACAGTCACATCTTTCTCTGCACAATGCAAGAAAAAATTACTCCGGAGTTTGGAAACTTGTTCATGACTTTCCCAAGTGCCTCCATCGCAAACTGCAGTGAGATTCTGGTAACATGTCCTAAACTGTTCCCTCCACAATGAATGATAATGTCTGCATGATGGTGTGTCACCAAATTGGCACAAAGGAACCAAATCTAGCCACTTCATTCCACGCACTCCATACCAGTGCACCTCCACATGATGGAATCCAACATTTGCAGCCACTCCACGGTGCTTTGCATACACCTGCTACCAATGTATCCAAGAGTCTCCCAAAATCCAGACAATCTGCCTCCTGAAAGACACACCCATCTGTACTGCTCTCAGTAAACAGACCTTCTGCCACAGTCTCTCCTTACACACCACACCCAGGAAACCTTACTGACCAATACCCTGGCCTCCACAGTCCCATTTCCATGCCTGCCATCCTCAAAAGCGCCAAATGTAGCACGTGTGATCCGCTGACTACCGCGGTGTCTACGAACGTACCATGCAATTCACAGGGGTGGGGTTAAAATTTAAACCAAATTAGGATATTTCCTCTGTAGTGGTGGCTCTGAAAAGAGCCTTTGTTTTTTTTTAAGGTGCTTCTAAACAAACACCTTTTGATTTGTGTTTTCTTTGGGTTTTTCTCTTCTCCTTACAATCTTACATGAACCTCTTCAAAGCATCCTTTAGATTGTAGAACAAAATGGCATTTCCAATGGATGACAAAGAAATGCCATCGGCAGTGAAAAAGTACACATTAAGAGAAGTAGCATTCTCATTGTCAAAAGAACATTCTAGCACTACACAAAAATGCAGCCATGCCTCTGTTTACAAGACACCTTCCGGCATCTTGCGGGGGGGGGACCCAGTACATTGGGGTTGTTCCATGCTGCTCTAGGTGGTATGTATGAGAAGACCATCTTGGCACTGGGAAAAACCAGCATCATCGCCTTCACCAACTACTTAAGTGCACTCACCAAACTGGGAGCACAGATATATCCCAAATGCAGTATACCACAATGCAGCACTACTACATCAGGAGTGTTGAAAATGGCCTTATCTTTACAATTTGCAAGCAGTGCTTGCAAATTGCAGCCAGGCACACTGCACCACAAAGCCTCCACTCCTTCAAATCCAAGATTAGCAGAAATGCCTCTTCACTCTGCATACTTCTCCCAATCATTTACAAATGAATCACTATCAGCAACTTGACTTTCTGCATCTCTGCCATCTTCACTGTACACAGCAATGCAAAACTGTATTACTCTCTGTCCCTATGAATCACAACCTCAACACCTGATTGGCTAATCCCCACAGTCCCATTTCCATACCAGGCATGCCGAGAAGCCCCGGATGTGACACGCTATTTCCGCGGACAACCGCGGTGTCCGCAGACCCCGTAACATAGGGCAGCCCTTCTTCACTTTCCACTTCACTCTTTGCAGCACCCCCTCATTGGCTACTGCTAAGCAGACCCTCCAGGATTTTGCGGCATGAAATGGCAAATTTTGCAGCACAAACCTTTTATTTATGGCAGCATTTTTTGCAGTACAATTCTTGACTGGAGGGTGCCTGATTGGTACATTGCAGGAAAGAGGCCATGTGCAAGGCTACAAGAGAGCCAGGGTGTCATTATATGCATCTTTTGTATCAATGTAATAGAGTCCTAGATGTCTCTGACTTGGCAGAACAGTGTTGTTTTGGCTATGTTTTTTGGTTTAATGTGAATGCCTATTTAAAATGATTAGCAGGGTTAATCATTATCAGTTGCAATGCTGAGAATATTCCCCTTCTATGTTCTCCAATCCCTGAAACACCCACACACCTCTCACCCAACACATGTCTCACCAATTCCCCATCACAACTTGTATTTTTGAACCTCACTTTCAGTCATACACATACTCACATGCTCTGTCACGCTGCCAAGCCACAATTGGCACTCTCCAGTCCCTGCCAAACTTCAAATCATACTCCCAACTCATACCTTACTCTCCCCAATTCCTACCGCAGTATACAGTCCTTCATTCTTGTGTGCTGTTTCTGCATCTTGCATCCTTTATCCCATTCATGCACACTCTTCCCTCATCCATTCTCCCAATCTGCAGCTTACTGCCTCTTTCCGGCTAACCGCCCACTGCTTTTGCCCCACTACTACCCCATAGGCGCTCCTTACACTTTCTGCACCTCTGCTCCCCCTCTGATTTCTGGCCACTGCATCCGCTCTGCTCCTTTTCCACTGCTTCCCCCTCTGACCCACTGCTCTCCCTCTGCTTTCTTTCCTACCACTCCACAGCTCACCCATTACTCAGCCCCCTCTCCTTTCTCTCACATATTGTGACCATTTATTAATTTTTGAAAACTGTAGATTTTGGCCCAGATCCTCAAAAAATGGGGCATCTAAAAACAGAACAGGGGATGTGCTGTTTTTAGATACCCCATTTTTGGAAATGAGCAGGCCACCTTATTCTCAAAATGCGCAAATGATGCACTGGCCAGCCGCCTTGAATTGTGTTGGAAGCGCTCTCCCGACAATGGTCTATAGGCTGCCCGTGCATTTCACAATGATTGGCCCTTAAGAGTCCTGCCACTGTAAAATGCAACCCAAAAACACATTTCAATCCCATTTGGGGAACATAAATGTAAGTGAGACAGCAGCTGTCATACTTACATTTCTTTATTCTTATATTATTATTTTGAGTCATTAGGGTCAGGAAAGAGCCTGTAATGCAGTGGCACCCCTCGTGCACGTATTCAAAGGGGACACATATTTGGTTGCCTACAATTTCTGCACATTTAAAAGCGCATTTTGTTCGTCAATTTGGGATGTTCTTTTAAATGCACAGAAATGCCCCTCTGATTTGTGCAAAGGGGTGATAAAGGACATCTGAATGGGCGCATGTAAGAAGCGTCCATTCAGCTGTCCTTTTTGGATTGGACTGCTTTTTTTTATGCAAGTGATTAGATGTGCTTGTGCATTTCATTTCTTGAGTAACGAAAAGTTGATAAACTGGCCCTTTTTTTGGAAAAACATTTTGTGGGTGTTTTTGCAAAAATTTCAGTTTTTGTGCTTTTTTTTTAAAAAACTGCAATTTTTCACAGCATTTTGCGGGATAGCAAAATCGATATAAGGTGGAGGGTCTGGTTAAGCAGTCACACACCCATCCACCAATCACATCCAAGAACTCTACATCTAACTCTGATCAGCACTTTAAATGTACTGTTCAACATGGAGTACAAGTCTCCTGTGATTCAAAGCAATGCCAACAAAATGTACTGTAAAACTGTCTAAGATTTCTGCTTCCAGATTAATCCACTTCTATCAACACAACCTACAGGTATACATATATTTTATGTAGGACATTTACAACTCTTTTATAAATGCATTTGAACAGGGTACCTGCCACTTACCCTTATAACCTACTCAATAAGAATACTGCCATTTGTCCCATCTCCTACCATCAAGTGGCACTACAATGCGGTATGCTTTAAAAGTTCTCTTTACCCATATCACCCATTGTAATGTGCAAACTGTGAATATCTTTTTTCCTCTGTCATTTTTACAACCACTTCCCCCACTAACATACCAGCTATAAAATTCCTAGAATGCATACAGAAACGGAAAACTGCATGCATCTTACCAAAGCACAGCAAGTACATAAATAGCACGCATATGAACAGGGGGTTTGCCACTTACCTTACATAACCTACCAAATAACCGGACTGTCATTCCTTCCATCTCCTAACATTAAGTGGCACTTACTTACAATACTGTCTACTTGCAAACTTTTCTTGTAATGCCCACTTGCATAAGTGTTTCCAACTTCAAATGTCCATTCTATCACCACTCTCTAATGTATTTGAAAATGAAAACCACACTGACTTTTTTTTTACCGCTAATTGAAGTGGTAGGTCCTATGTGAAATGCCCACAATGCACACAGAAAAGGGACACCATGTATTGTGGTAAACCATAGCAAGTACATACTTTGCACAATTGACAAAATGCACCATTGCTTAAAAAACAAAGAAATGCATGTGTACATTAGAAACAGTGCCATTTGTAAATGTGGATAAATAAAACAAAGGATTTCTGTACTCATAGCAGCCATTTATGTGGGAGAAATTAATGGAATTCCACACACATTGTTCTTTCCAATCTGTACATCTTTGAGCCTTTTTCTCACCCTACTACGACTAGCACTAATCCTTTCCAAAACAAGTAGTGCAACAGCAACTCACATACGTGCAAAAGTACATGTCATAGGGCACATTTATAAGTACACCACTGGCCACACAGCAGCAATTCTGATGCTCCCAAGTCCCCAATCATATACAGTGCTGTGCAATTTCTCTCACACACACATCAACAAATCCTCCTTCAATTTTAAATAATGCGTTGTACAACTGCAATTACTGTTCCATTAACACACCTATGTACTACCTTCCTTCTTTCGCAATTACAATGAAGAACAGTCTCCTGAAAGCCAGTGGCATTTCAAGTGGAAGATCGAACCCAGAAGAAATCTATTCTTTGGATCCAACAAAGTAATACTGTCAGTGTTCTGCCTGTTACTAGCGAGCGCAGTGTTCTATTGTAGGCTACAAAATTCTCTCAATCCAACAGCATTTCCTTCTCTCTTACTCATTGGACCTCAGCAGGCGCACACATATTGTCATCTGAACACCAATATAGAGTAACACAGATACCAGTACAGCCTTCCCACCCTAAAGGAACAGCCCATTCCACAATCACACACCTCTATACATATTCCTACCCTCATATTCATACACTCATGCACAGTGCACACACATACATTGCACAACCCCCAAAACCCACACTTTCCTTTTTTCTCCAACAGACACTACACAATGCCTACCAAGAAGCAACTCCACAGAAAACAACGCAGAAATAGAGATCAAATTAAAAGCATCCAAAATAGCCATCCGCCTCTAGCAGAATTTGTACAAAATGTTCAAACAAAACACCTAATGCAGTCAGTGACCAAAACTGATGCAGCTAATAGGAAATAAAGTGTGACTCCTCTTTCAAAATGTAAAACTAAAAGTATTAATAAGAATGCAACTACCAGTAGTGCAAACACTTCCTGTACCAATGGTAACATACCCACAAATAAGCAATCCAAAAAATTAATTTTACAAAAAAATGTTCCACCAAAGAATCCTTCAGAACCTTATAAAAACAGGAGAGAAATCACGCTCCAACCTTAAAACCTACTGCAAAAAACAAATCCTAGAAGCTCTCAGACGGTGAAAGGCTCCTCAAAAGGAAATAAGCAGTGGAGCATTTAAATTATATTCTGCTACATGGTACAGGCAAAGTGCTCGAAGAAATAGACCACATCCAAAGCAAATATTTTGGAACTGAAGAGCACTTACAAAATCCAGTAGCTTTACAAGACAGTAGCAACAACCTTGCAGATGTAAACCTTCTATTACACAAATACAAAAAAAAGAAATCGCAAAGTTTCAAAGCTCATCTGCTGAAATACCAAACCAGGTATGTGTGTGTTGCGAAGCACTTGTTATACAAAGAACACTAAAACTTTATAACATACAAAATAGAAGACAATGAGCAACCCCAGTGGTTCCAATTAGCTCTCTATCTTATAGCAGAAAAAAATATGACATTACCAACCCCTCAAAACTTTGCACATACGGCACTGAAAAACTTGACAATAACCAAATGCCTTCACGGGCTATCACTAATAAGTTGGAAATATTTAGACTGCCAAAACCACCCCAACAGCTTAGTTTGTATGAAAGCATAATTCCAATGAGTGCACCCATTTCAAGCAATAATACGCCTTCAACCGAAAACAGCGAAGTTGCCTCCCTCGGAATTACTAAATGGCATTTGTGGCAAAGTAGTTAATTGGCGATTAGATCGCAAAGAAAACGTAGAGACACTAGGAGTACAAAAGCCAATATAAAAATCTTTAATTATCCTAGTGAATGGTGTACCTACAAAAGACATATTTAGCAACAACTAGTGGATTTAAAGTTAGAGAGGTACTGCAATATCTTTAAGACAACAATGAATACTACAAAGAAAAACATTGAAGAAAACCTGAGAGAAACCACTGAAATAATTCAGGATTCCCCTGCAACTGCCCATTTTTAACTTGTGGATCATACTACAGTGTCCAATATTTTAGACCAGTATACAATTCACCCACTGCACTCCAAAGACACCATAGACTATGCACTAGAAGCATATCAAATGCTGCAAGCCAAATGATCTCCAATCAGCATATGGGAAAAAAAGTGTAGAAGCACAAGCCTTTCACTCCACTGTTTCAAACTGGAAAAGGTGGAAGGTACGATGAAAGATGCACACAAATAACAGCATCAGAAAACAGCTCTTTACGAATGTATTCTGAAGACCCCAGATTCACATATTGCACCTCTTCTTTGAAAGTGAACTAGCAACTCTGTTATGGAGATGCATATACATTGAAAACAGCTTCCAATTTTCTAAACTGCTACACAGCTATTTCAAAAGGTGCAAGAGAAAGATGAAGTTTTACAGTCAAGTATTACAGATCTCTTGGCAAACGTGTGATACGAAAGAATACTGGTTCAGACATCGCACAGATGTACGGTGTATGCTATGCAACCTTGGCCCACCCACATGGTTTGTCACTAAGTTGTGCAGAGTATGCATGGGAAGACTTGCACAAGCATAGACATGAACACCAGCAGAACTCTGCTCTCTTGACCCTGTAAATGTGTCAAGGTACTTCCATCATCGCTTTATTGCCATACTGTACTTCATTTGTAATAAAACAAATCTTTCCCTCAGAGAAGTGGAACACTTCTTTTGGAGAAAAGAATATCAAGCCAAAGGAGCACCACATATCCTTTTGTGGATTAAGGATGCTCCTAAATTTGGTCAGGACTCTGATACCACTATTTTACAGTTCATTCACAAATATGACAATTGCGAAATCCGTTCAGAACGTGCACATAGTGCCCTACATGCACACATTTTGCAGTTTCAAAGAAACAAGTGGGGCAAGTATTGTCGATGCAAATCTAAAAATAAAGGCAAATACTGCACCAATTGCTGCTTTAGTTTCCCTAGACCAGTTTCAGCAAAAGGATAAGTAAACTGTTTCATGTCTTCTGTTAGAAAGTGTGAAAGGCAGATAGACTAAGAACACATACTGCATAAAAAGAACTGAAGCATCAAAGTACATCAATGATTACAATGCAATCAGTGCCCTCCTATAGAATGCAAACAGATGTGCAGTACATTGCAGACAATTCCACTGCAGTTACACAATATATCACAGGCTACTTAACCAAAAGCAGAGAAAACAGAGCTGAAAGACCTCTGGGATGACATATCTGACAAAACACTGTCAAAAATGTTACAGCTTTGGCATAAAAATTCTCTGCCATAGAGAATGTGGCTGCTACAAAGCCGCAGATTGTTTATCCAGCAACACCTTGTATGGGAAAACTGAAAATATAGTCTGGCTAAGCCTTGGTCCTGCTGCATCCAGAAAACTAGTTCTTAAATGGTACCAAGACATAGAAACAATAGCCAAAACAATCCCAACAACTTATCAGACACTACTACCCAAACAGGATTACTGCTTTGGAAACAATGTGCCTATACCACATAGCCCAAAACTTCAAACAATGTTAAACTAGATGAGAAAAAAAGGAAATTATGGTCAAATGTTGTGAGGGCAGCCTGGTTAAACTCACCCAGCCTAATTAATCATATGAAGCTATCATTAAAAACTCCTCAAGATGGAGAACTGTACTACATGTCTCTACTGCAACTTTTTAAACTGTGGAGAAAAGATTTATTGGACACCCATACCTCCTATGGAGATGCTTTCGGTGCAAATGAAAGCACTATACCAGATATAAAGTTTACACAGTACAAAAACATGTTGGACAATGAACGCCAACAAGAAGAAGAACTTCAAGCACAACTAAATGTAGACACTCCTGAGAGTAGTCAACCTTCTCTTACAGCAAGCCAAGAACCACTTGGACATCCACTCATAGCAAATGAGGCAGAATTAGCCATGACTGAAGTAGAACACACCATGTGTCAGTATGAGCAATCTGCAGAAAACTTAGTAATGAAATCACAACTAAACAATGAGCAGCGTAGCATTTTCCTAGAAGTAACTGAAGAAATTTAACATGGTGTGCATAATGAAACTAAAACTTGTACCTGTCAAAACTATAAGCCTGTACTCTGGTAGTGAAGTGGTCAAGCTGGTTCAGAGAAAACATTCTTAATATAAATCAGCAAATTCCTCCAACAATTGACACACAAGTGTTCTGCTGTTGCAACTGCCCCCACAGGTTTAAACTGCCTACAACATAGGTGGTGTTACTTTACACCGATTGCTACTCCTTCCAGTAGAACACCAAAACAAATTAGTATTACAAACTTTCAGCAGAAGCTGCTATGGAGCTATGCAGAGTTTTGAAACAAATGAAAATGCCCCTAATAGATGAGGTGCGCATGGTCGACAACCTAATGTTGACTTTGATTCACCTCAAATTACAAGAGGTTCTTAAAACAGACTACGAAGAACTCTTTGGAAGAAAACCTGTTATTGTTTTCAGAGATCTTCAATCAACACCAGTGAAAGGTGAACCTATTTTTAAAACTTTAGGACACAAACTGTGTCGTAAGACACATGGCAGCATAGGAAATGTAAATCTCTGGCAACATTGCCAATACAGAGAACTAAATGAAAACATGTGTCAGTCTGCAGACCTCACCTATGCCAACATTTTGAAAAGCATTCGGACTGGTGTGCTTTCTAAGGAAGAAAAGTCCATCTTAAATAGCAGATGCACCCATGAGCTATATGGGCATAACATATGTGCTACTGATGTCATGGGACAATTAGCACAGAAAAATGTAAACTGTAGGTCCTTAATGCCAACCCTAGCAAGCTGTGCACAATTCAATGAAAATGTTGAAAAAAGAAATGCAACCACTAGTGCACATTTACTCCACAAACTCGACATAAATAGTATGACAGTACCTATGTGTCAACAAGCCACAGCACGACTAAAGACCTTAGAAAACTAACAGCTGGTTTGGAGAACATTTTAACATTGTGTTTAAACTGTAGAGGAATGCTAAAGCGTAATCTTGACGTGGCACAAGGTTTAGATAATGGAGCACTTGGTACAGTTGTTGGCTTCCAGACATACCCACATGACAACAGCATTATCTTTGTCAATATTCACTGACAAACTTTCAGAAGTTAAAAGGACGCTCAACAGCCCGATTCCTTCTTTTCAAAGACATGTATGTACGCACAGTACAGTTCTCTCCGTCTCTAACATACGCAGTTACTATTCATAAATCGCAAAGTCTAACCCTAGATCAAGCATTGACATTGGCAGCACAGTCTTTAAAGAAGGCATGAGTTACGTGAGCTACGTAGCACTGTCATGTCTACGTACACTTGAAGGACTATTTCTAGTCAATTTTGATGCAAATAAAGTCAAGGCTGACATTCCTTGCATCAGAGTACATCAGAGTACAACAGACTACATGCACTCTACACACCCCATCTTAAAATGTACCCTGTTCCTCAGAAAGTCAGTCTGTAAAAGAAAATTAGTGCAAACACAACTTATACATGATCTCTCAACATTACCACCCAAAACATTAAAAGCAGCTATTCCGCCAATTACCACAACCACAAAGATTGTACTGAAAAGGCAAATGCATACCCAACTGCACAAATAAAGAACTAACTCTTCAAAAAATCCACATGGACTTCCAGCAAATGACTCAGACTCACAACTGTCTGGTCCATTCAAATTCTCCAATACAGCTGGTGTAAATTGCTATGCAAATGCAGCAATCAATGTTCTATTCCAATTGCCACTTATTGTTGAAAACATTTAAACGATGCGGATCAGTTGTGTTTGCAAATGCTACTCCTTCACAGAAATGCAACAAATAAACCTGACAACACACAGTGTCTCACGAATAAGGCAGCAATTGGACTATTGTGCAGGAATGGTGAGATTCACTAGAAACACACAAGAAGATCCACAAGAATTTCTAATGTACTTACTGCAAAGCAAAAACATACCTATAAATGAAATCTTGCAGATTTCATACATGTGGAAACATACATGCACTCTGCAGTCATGTGGTGCAGGAACAAGTCCCTAATGAGAGAATTGTGTATGTATCTATACCTTATTGTGAATCAATTCCATTCCACCAGCTCATACAAAATGCAAACAATGGCATATTAAGTACTGATCCACTTACATAGCCAATACGTAACTGCAATGCTTTTACGATACAATGCAGATGGTACCAAAAACTGCAAGCTTACTAGCTTCACACACGGGCAAGTATCACTTGGCAAGAAACCTTCACAACAGTAGGCATAATCTACCAGATGGGCACCACAACCAGTGCAGGTTACTATACCTTATACATTAAAAAGAAATGTGGATGTTTGAATGCAATGATAGTTCCATTATTCTGAAGCAGAGATTACCAGCAAATCTTTCAAGTGCTTACTTAATATTCTTGAAACCAAAATGTACTCACCGATGTGCAAAAGTATAATAACCTACTGCCCAATACCAACCATCACCTATGTAATTGCAAAAGGAAAATAAGAGATGTGCATGTTGATAATTTGGAGATGTATTTTGAAATGAAATGTGATTAAAGTTTTAATAAATTAAACTAATTGCACAATTTAAAAAAAAAGGAAAATAACCTTGTACCCTGTGAAACTAGAAGTTGGCATACAGCAACTGCCCCATGAACACATCAGTTGTGCTGCTATACAGTTTTTTTCCTCCATGACCCAGTGATTATAGTCACCAAATCAAAAACTGTTGAAAGGGCACACTAAATTAATAGTTACCCACCGTAGTGACTAACATACTCTTATTCCATAGTCCCCTTTCCTCCATACTGTACGGGAGACGGAACCTTTCACCAGAAAAATCATCTTCCCTTTAAATTTAGAGGCACGTGGGGGCACGGCCCTGGGAGCATGCACTCGCCTGACTCCGCCCCCATTGATGAGTCAACAATATACAACATTGCCTAATGACAGCAGTATTATTAGGGGGAGGATGGTGGGACGTATGGAGGCAAGGGGACTATGGACTAAGAGTACGTTAGTCACTACGGTGAGTAACTTAATTGCTCTTACATCCCGTCCGCTTTCCTCCATACTGTATGGGCAATTACAACTGAATGTAGCCCTAGGGTGGAGAGGAGACCCTCCTTAAGCAAACAGGTTTCTTAGAACCGCCTGCCCGAAAACCGCGTCTGACCTAGAGGCAGCGTCTAGACAGTACTGCTTACCCTGCTGATGACTTGCCACGCTACATGCCATTAGAATGAAACGGCCGTGGCTTTGGCTCTGATCGCATGGGCATGCAAATTAGCCGGAACTGGTCTGTGCTGCCCTTCAAAGGCCTCCTTGATGGCTGCGACCATCCACCTTATGATGGAGGCCTTAGAAGCCTAATGACCTGGCCTTGAACCACCAAAGGTGACGAAGAAGGCATCAGACTTTCCGAATTCCTTGGTCATGTCCAGGTAGTTCTTCAGAGCGCATCTGACATCCACATGATGCAAAACCCTCCGAGGCTCATACTTGGGGTCAGCGAAGATGGTGGGTAAAACAATCTCCTCGTTCAGGTGGAAGACAGACAAGGCCTTGGGTAGGAAAGCCGGATGCGTCCGTAGGGCCACCTTATCGTTGTGAAAAGTAGTGGTGTAGGGCTCTGATGGCACAAGGGCCTGGATTTCGCTGAGTGAGCGGAGGTGAGGCCCACAAGTAGGGCTGTATTTGGAAAGACCAGCCTGATGTCCGCGGACACCATTGGCACGAAAGGTTTGTGTGCCAAGGTGCCCAACACTACATTGAGGTCCCACACCGGGTGTGGCTTCTTTATGGGCCGGTTGAGCCTGGGGAGGCCCACCAGATGCCGCTTGACCACTGGGTTGGAGGCGAAAAAGAGAGCCTCTTCCGTATTCCTGTAGGAACCTATGGCTCCCAGATAAGTGCGGCATGTGTCGACCTGCACTCCAGAGTGGGCGAGGTATGCCGTGAAGGAGAGTACGTCATCCAATGAGCACCTATGGCATTCAATCTCCTTAGAGTTGGCCCAATGACAGAATCTAGACCATTTGCTCTTCTATTGGCTCCTAGTAGCGTTGCTTCTGGCGCACTGGATGATCTCCGAGTTAGCCTGCGATAGGTTTAAGTGTTCCAGAGTGACCTGCTCAGGAACCACGCTGCGAGGGCTAGTTTGTGCGTAGCTGGGTGGAGAACCCTGCCCCCATGCTGGGTCAGGAGCGGTGCTGGGCCTAGTGGTAGATGAATGGGGGGCCTGTCAGATAGGCTGAGTAGCTTGGAGAACCACAGTTTCGCCGGCCACCAAGGAGCGATCCGAATGATGCTGAGGTGACGCAATTGTTTTATCCTGCAAATCACCCTGTGAACCAGGGGTGTGGGCAGAAAGGATATAGTTCCATTGTATCTGGATTGCATCGCCGAGGGAGCCGGGGCCCTGTCCCTGCCAGGAGGTGAACTGCTAGCATTTCTTGTTGTCTTGGGAGGCAAACAGATCCACTTGGGGGTGTCCCCACCGGAGGAAGATCTTTCAGTGCCAGGTTGTTCAATTGCCACTCGTAATTGTCCACCCCCAGTCTGCTGAGCCTATCCGCCTCCAGGTTGGATTCCCCCAGGGAATCTACATTCGACTATTCACACTTTATTTATGCGAATATCTTGAAGTCTTCATGTTTCACTAGACAAGGTAAGCTCTGTCTGTAAGAGAAGAACACTCGAACTGGTAAGAGTTCTATCAGCAATTTTCATTTTGCTGTTACATCTATAATTTTAATGACTGACTTTTTGACTCATTTGTCATAGTACAGTAATTACACAATCAGCAGTACAACAATGAGTAACAGCGAAAAAAAGACTCACAACAAATGACAGGTAGCTGTGTATATCATGTTACTACATAACCAGGTGACAACGTTCTATTACGTTCTATTACAAATATTGGTACGAAAATCAACAAAGTGGAAGATAAAAATAGACAATCATAGCTCCGAGAAAATCAGGGCTCTGTTGGTTCTAGCACGTGCTAGATATTATACTCCTATTGGACAGTGCTAAGTGTCACACTTCTTTCTCAGGACCTCACTGAGGTCTGGTATGCCAGGCAGAAGGGTGACCTAGTGAAAGTGAATAGTCAAATGTAGATGGCAGGACCCCCCCCCTTTGTTTCAATCCCGGTTAGCCCACAAGTCCTGTCACCAATTGGGCTGTCCCTTCCGTTACCAGAAACCCCTCCTCGGGCTGTTAGACCTTGGGCCGAGGACGGCCCAGGTATTCTGGCAAGGCTGCAAGGCGTTTGTGGAAGGCCTTCGCTGAAGATGGAATGTAGAGGTCCTTGTCTGTGTCCACCCGAGTGCTCGGAGGGTCCAGAACTGGCGGCGTGGTACTGGGCGCTGTGGGCTGCGGTGTGGCGACCGGAGGCTGTTGCAGAGGCTGGTGCAGAACCACCTGTACTGCCAGAGGCAGGGGGCCAAAATGGAAGTCCGCAAGGGCAGCGTGGGCAGCGCTGGGGCCCAAGGCACCGGAGCCATTGGAGGAATGACTATGGGTACCGGTGGGATGACCTGAGGGAATGTGTCCATGAGAGTATCCGAAAGGATGGGCCCCATCTGGGGTGTTCGCATCAGCGCCAGAAACCTTTTGAAGAACCTGTCCTCGGAGGTGGAAGAGGCAGCAGGAGATATTGACGGTGTGGCTGCAGGCTGCTGGGGACTGGGCACACTCTGCCTGGGGTATAGGGGGAACCTGCCTTGCACTTCTAATGGATAAGATGCAGGCAACGTACCTGGTTGACACCAGTCCCACCTTGTGACTCGTTCCTCCAATCGCTCTGCTAGAGGACGTGTCAGACGAGCAGACATCTTGTCTGGTGAGGTGGCCATTTTGTCGAGCTGCGTGCCAAAGTCGCTGTGCCTGGCTCGCTGGAACCAGCCCTGTCCAAGATACTTGGTGTTGGAACATAAGGCCTATCCCGCACCTCAGACTGGGGCCTTGTAGGCGTATTGCTGCCGGTAGTGCTGCGTGAAGGCGCCCCCTCAGACATGGTGGTACTAGGGCGTTGCCCATCGGGAGTACCCCTGGTAGAAGAACCTTGCGGTGCTGAGGGCAGCACTGATGCCAGAAGGATCCGGAGACCCCTCGGCCGTGAGGCCGGTAGCTGGACTAGCCTCGGTACGTGTGCTGGTGCTAGAACCCGGGAGGTTCCTCCTGGTCGGGCGCTTCCTTGGAAAGGAGTCGCCCTTGTGGGGTGCGATGCTGAATAGAGGCCTTGCCTTTGGCCTCGAGCTATGTTTAACAAAGTTCCTTTTTGTCCTCCGGAGGTGACTTCTGGAAGAGCTCCCTCCACCAGGCTAGCCTGTTCTTCAGGGAGTGTTTAAATTTGACCTAATTCAATTAGGCAATAGCCAAGACTATTTTTACATCTGGCTAATGGTAACTGCACTGGTTTGCGAAATATAGGTGTGACAGGCTTTATCTAATTGGGAATCCGCGACTTTGTGTCATTGCATTCATCTTAAAAAAGAATTCAATCACGGCCTGGTATAGAATACGATGGCTGAAGGTCAGACCTTTAGTTACACTATTGAGGAAGCAGCAGATATAAAAGTCCCCTCCATTTTTGATCCTACTGCATCAAACCCAAACAGTGCCCCTACTTCAAGAAAAAAATTCAGAACCGACCTGCATGGCCACTTCTTAAGAGAGTATTTACGATCCAATACGATCCCAGCGAGTCCGATTGTTAGAAATGAACCTTGTCTCTTTCTAACTGAAAGAATACACCACTACATTCAGCCATATAGCTGTAAAATGTGGTAGGGATCTGATAGTCTTGACAATTAGCACAGCACAAATAATCAGTAAAGAGATACAAAAAGACTTAGAAATAGAGGAACAGATATTCCTTAATGACAACTCCATAAAAGACACTCGTGAACAATTAGCAGCTAAAAATAAACTGCTAGAAGACTTTAAAAATTCCAACATTGCGAAAAAAAACTAAAAAACTAAATAAGGACATACAGGACTTTAAACTAGAACTAGTATTTCCTTATACAACTGATAAAGCAAATCAAGGCTGCTAAATTACAACAATCCTCTCAGACAAGTAATCAAACTAGAAAAAAATGGGTTTCTTTTTCAAATACGAGCAGCAGTGGGTCGGACAATCAAAGTCATCAGAACAGATCACGACCATATGGAAATTAACAACCACAACACCAACAGCAGCATTGTTTAGGAGGCGGCCCTATGATGGCAGGACCAAGTTGACCCCCTTGGTTCCACCAGTTTACCCCCATGATGTGGAGCAGAGGCCGCAGTAGACGAACCCGATAAGAGAATCAGCTATTCCAATTTTTAACTTGGCCAAGATGGAACAAGCAAAGACGTCGATATTATCTAAAGGTCTGTCATACGTCCCTACCCATAAAACTGACTGGTACAACACTGAATTGGAAATTAGAAAATTCTTTTGGACAATTCGACTAAAGGTGTTTTTCGAGGAAGAAGAGATGATTGAAACAGAACAAGATTCAGGTTTACGTGTCCCCTCAACCTTCTGCCCCACGGATAATTAAATGCCTTCTGAAATTCTTGCTTTTGAAAAGTGCATCATGGCTGACCTTAGAAAACTGAAGACCAACAAGCATTTTCAGACACAAGAAAACAACGCCATTTTGGAGCCATTTAAAAACAGAGGCTTGGTTATAAAACCAGCTGACAAGGGACGGGGCATTGTGCTCCTTGCCTGCACACAATACAAAGCCATGGTACATACCCTTTTATCTGATAGAGAAAGCTATAAAAAAAATCCAACAGGACCCAACTAAGAATATTCTGGCAGAAATTATGGAAATGGCTATATATGCCAGGGACCGTAAGTGGATTACCACTAAGGAGTTTGACTTCCTTACCACGAACCAAGGAAGAATAACATCAATATATGCACTCCCAAAAATTCACAAAAATCCCATAAATCCACCCGGACGTCTGATTGTTTCTGGATGCGGTTCTATTCTAGAACCGGTCTGCAAATTCATAGACTCATTTCTCAAACCTATGAGTACAAAAACACCCATCTGCGGGATACAACTCAAACCATTCAAACTTTTGAGGGAATAGATTTCGATGACAAGACCAACCTATTAGCAACCTTAGACATCTGCTAATTTTACACCAGTATACCACAGGAATCGAGTAATAGAATGCATACGCAGATACCTAATACAATTCAACTTGCAGAACAGAGTACCAGAGAATTTTATAATTGAACTAGTATCACTGGCCCATCAAAAAATGATTTTGAATTCGACGGGCAGTTCTATTTTCAATCCAAAGGTACTGCAATGGGAGCTACTTTTGCGCCAAGTTTGGCCATACTATTCATGGCAGCGTTTGAAGAAACAAACATACTGTCTGAAAAGAACCCCTTTAAGAACCAGATAAAAAAATGGAAAAGATACATCAATGACATTCTATGTATATGGGAAGGCTCAAGGCCAGATTTGGATGACTTTTTGCAATGGCTAAACAACGTGGATAAAAATATCCAGTTCCCAATGGAATCTAACAATACAGAGGTTAACTTCTTGGACCTTAAAATCCAAAACGACAACGGTTCCTTGAAATGCAACCTATTCTGAAAATTAAGTGACAGAAAACACTCTTCTACATTTTAAGAGAGATCACCCTAAACACTGGAGGGAAAACTTGCCATTTGGACAATATCTTAGGATCAGAAGAAATTGCACATATAGGGGACTTCTATGAACATGCTACTGATTTGGACCACAGACTTATCAAAAAGAGGTTACCCTCATCATGTGATCTCGAAATCACAGAAAAGAGCTAGGTTTTTTTAAAAGAGATGCCCTCCTTACTGAAAAAGACGACATCGACAAAGGGCAACCCAGAACAACCTGTGTAATTACACATGGGACACATACGTCCCAAATTCAAAAATCCATAACTAAACATTGGTCACTTACCAGATTGAGCTTACCCAATGAACCGGTACCTCGGTTCACATACAAACGAGCAAACAATCTAAGAGACCGACTGGTACACTCAAGATTCACCAGTCCAGCCCCGAGACTGGGACTATGGAATCTAAGGACAACAGTCGGGCATTTTCCATGTGGAAACTGCACCTCTTGCAAATTCACAAAAAAGACAAAGGAATTCATGATCGATCATGGAGCCTCAGGAGCCTCACCAACTGCAAAACCAAAAACGCAATATACGTGATTAAATGCCCATGTGGCCTAAGATATGTGGGTCAGACTTTGAGACCAATCCATATACGAATATGTGAACACCAATCGAGAATAAGATGTAAGAACTTGAGTGCACCACTCGTAAATCACTTTATAGAAGCCAAACACAAAGCTGATGACATACTGTGGTGGGTGGTAGACAGTTGTAACTTCAATAAACCTTGTAATTAGCTCGTTACAAAAAGAAGCCCAATGGATCTATAGATTAGATTCTTTTCATTACAGCCTCAATGAAGAATTTCTCTGCCCAACGTAAGGCACATATTTGGGATCGCTTTCCAACCCTGAGGAGGTTGTAGACCACACAATAATGCGAGAACCATGACTCTTGCTCAGCCTCTCCACAAGGCAGGGCTTTGAGAACTTCCCACGCCTTTGGTGCGGGCCCCTCATCTCATTCCAACTTCTTTTACCGCGACATTATCATGGCGGTACGCAAGAGTTTGTGGACCTTTCCCATCAGAACACACACTAATTCTATCCACCTCGACATGTCACTAACCAGGGACTGTTTAAGACCCTGGGTTTTCCTTTTCTTTTTCTTTCTGTTTCTCTTTCTTTCTCTGCTCATACATTATGATCCGTGGTCCCCC
Source organism: Ambystoma mexicanum (assembly GCF_040938575.1). Classification (NCBI taxonomy): domain Eukaryota; kingdom Metazoa; phylum Chordata; class Amphibia; order Caudata; family Ambystomatidae; genus Ambystoma; species Ambystoma mexicanum. The sequence continues at coordinate 1,000,477,886 of NC_090935.1, read as the reverse complement.
AACCCAGGGGTTCCCCGCTCTGTCCTAGCAACAATATACTCAATGCTGTTTATTTTACTTTATACACATCAAGCCACTCATACATCTTTCACGTATGCGCTAGCGCACGCATGCATCATGCGTTTCAGTTTCTGCACTGCTAGTCCCAGTTGTGGGATGTTTCAACCCACGCATCAAGCCCTGCAACATCACTGTGCATTACTGGCAGCGGAAACATCATAATGGACGCCGGAAAGCATGCTGCTCGCCAGAAATCATCCCAAAATGCTCAGTAAAAATCTGAAAGATAGGTTGCCATCTTCTTTTGCCTCTGTCAGTGTTAATACAGGAGACCATTGTCAGACCCCATCCTTCGGCTGCACACAGAGCAAAATCAGTGCAAAGGAATATAGAGCTGTTCAAAATATGTTTTATTTGATGTCAAAAATTGCTAAAATCATGGCTCACCAAAACCACTAAAAAGGTCCCACCTCCTTGTTGGGGGGGTCAACATCATTCTCCCGCAAGAATCTACATGAATCTGAGGTCCACAAAAGTGTATCTATATTTGAACAAAGTATATTTTGAGGATTGCTTACTGGTAAAACAGCTGTCAAAAATAGGTGCAGTACCGGTGCTCTCCACTGACCGGGGCTAGTGATCTAAATTCTGACAGGAGACCTGTATTTCAGAAGCTAAACAGTAACCTGAGTTAGCTGAGACTTCAAAAGGCTTGCTGTCCCCGGGAATCCTTCACACCTGGGGACTCCACACCAGTAGGCAGGATATCACAAGGTCCTGTTGATTAAGAGGGAGGAGAGTTTCCCTGCAGCCTGGAGGAAGGAACAATGGGGGCTTTGGGATGAATAAAATATGCTGATTTGAGGTGTAACTGTCCACACTGCTCTAGGAAAAACAAGACATGTGACCTCTGAGTCAAGCCAAGCTTCTATGGGTGGGGACAAACCAATGGGTGTACTGAAGTGAAGGCAAATATATGTTTTATAAGAATACTGATAACTAATTGTAACCAGCTGATAGAAATGTACAATTTTGAGATTCTTAAAATGACACCTTCACTCACAGTTGAAGACGAAGTTGGACGCTGTGGGATATTCTGAGGCCAAGCCCCGTATTTATTAATATTTATTAATATTGTAGACACTGTGCTTATGCTAGAAAAATGAAAACTTACTGTAATATGCCCAGAGAGGGGGTGCACCTCCGTGTAAGATTTGGTGCAAAACCAATATTGCGAAACCTACCAAAATCGAAAGCTCTTAGAAAGAGCAGGGTTAAACAGAGACCTGTCTTTATTAATATGTGATATGTACATGTATTACATGTATTCTCAACAACTTGTGTATCTGGGAAGCAGGTTTGATTATGAAATAATGATTTTCTTGAGAAACCAAAGGGGAGTGTTCTTTCCTTCAGCCATAAAGAGGATACCTGATGACTCATTCTGACTCACTACTCCCTTCTCCAGTAAGAGGACAGTAAATCCTTTAACCTATCAGGACCCTCAGAGGGTTGAGCTTAGAAAGTCAGCCTCCACCCCCCCCCCTTTGAGGACAAATAAAAAGAGACTGCTGAGACCCAGATACACTAATTTTTCCACTACTCATCGATTCCTGCGCAACACGCTGCCCGACCATATCCAGACAAAGACTCCTGAGACTCCTGATTCCAGACAGATTCCAGAACCAAACTCTAGAACCTAAAATCTAGAACCTTGGAGAAGAGAGGCCTAATCCACAAGCTGAATCCTTCTCAGCAGGCCCCAGAATCCAGCAACCTAACCAAACTATTCAACAGCCTTGCCGTGCTGTTTGCTTCTGGCCCAGAACCCTGTGCCAGAACCGAGATCCAGAGAGAGCAGTGCTGTATCCAGAACCCGTCAGACCCAGACCAGACCGCTGTGCAGTGCCGATAGACCAGAGGCCATGCTGTGAGCAGAACCAGTGCCTGACCATCTGGTGATGAGTGCAGTCCAAACCTGACCAGATCTGGGACGAGGTCCATTCTATTCCAAAACTAGGAGTGAGTATCCAGTCTAAGAACTGTACAGAACCAATCTCTTAGTTAAAATAATCTTATTTGAACCATTTCAACCTGACCAGAACTGCATAGAAATTGTGTGTCCATTCTGTGATTTCAAATCTGTAAAAGCGCCATCTGTCATTCTGAAAATCTACCTCCACAAAAACGTCCATCTTTTGAACCGCATGTCTTAGAAGCAGAATTTAACTCATTTTAAAGCTAAGATCATCAGCTTTCCAACAAACCCAAACAAACAACATTCCCACTCCATATAGTTTTTCCGTAATCACGATATACGCACGCGGAAAAAGTGCAGCGAATTGAAAATTAGCTCCATTTCACCACATGTTAAAAATTGCTGTCTTTTGCTTGCAACTGCTGAATTATTTTGTTTTCAATCTGATAATCATTCATGAATCATTGCTAGTGTTGACCTGTACCAATTAAAAGTAGCCATCACCTACCCTGAATCTCCTTTAGTGAATTAAAATCATTTTAGCATATTTTCACTTCCTTGCAATCACATTTAAAAGTATTTTGCCTGTTTAAAATCATACCGGTTTTCTCTAAGCTTGCTGGTGGGAACTGGGATTGAACTGCATTATTACTTGTATTCTTGAAACCTGTGTGTCCTCATTTCCATCTCTTCCTATTGCATAAGGGGGGAGTGAGTTGTCACAAGGGAAAAGTGATCATATTATCTCTTGATGAAATCATATCAAGTTTATTTCTGTGTTGCATTCTTTCCCACCTTGCATTTCCTTGAAACCATAAAAGTATTCTCTGCTACCTTATCCTTTCTATACCAACTCCCCATTGATTAAAGAGAGTGTGCTATTGTAATATTACCCATTGTTGACCACTATTATATTCATAAGTGTGCTATCAGATATTAATTTGTTCATAAAAGTGTGATATATATACATATATTGTTTAATTGTTCCAATAAACCTTTTAGTTTGCAAAATAAACCTACTTCTTGGCTCAGTGAGGTCAGGGGGATTCAAAGAGAAGGGCGTTATATAAGGGTTCATCATCCAGATTCAAAGAATTTGACATAAAAAATATTAATAAGGGCCAGCAACCAAAAAGGTCCCTTAGTCTACACACCCCTTGTTTAACACACAGGGTGAGTATTATGTAGACACCTTTCATTTCGAATTTAAACAAGCAGTACTATTTCACTTCAAAAAAAATGTTCTTGGTAAGTAAATCTTGTATATGCTTGAAAAACAGACAATTATATACATCTGCCTCCTTTTTTCCAGGACTCTTTCTAGGTCCGTCTTGCCCTGAGGAAGGCTCAAAATCCATGCCCACTATAATGGCAACAGCCGAAACATGCCTTCAGTACTCATTTATTTGAATATTTATATCAGCAGCACTGATACAAATTACTTTGCTTAAAAACTGGCGCGTTGGCTGATCACAAAACATGATCATACATTGATCATGACACAGCTAGAGAACCCTCTAGGAATAGATATTTTCACTAAAGTTTGTGAATAGTTATTGAGTTCACTTTAGAGTAATAATTGGATTTGTTCCTGTCTAGCATTATTTTAATTGTATTTGTTCTTATTCATTATTTTTGTGTGTTTTTTTCTGGAATTTATTGCTGAATGTAATAATTTACCTGAATTGGTTTTTCATGTCTAAAAAATGTACTTTTTCTCTGTTTGAACAATTCATTATTAAGATTGGTTTTGTCTACCTTTTTGAATTCTTTGTCTTATCATTAATAAATGGTCAATGGTTTTTCATACATATCTTTGGTATTTTCTTACCTGTGACTCTATATATGAGCACAGAACATTTTTTGTTAAAGAAAAGTAAAATAAGGATAGTAACTTTTGTGACTGACCACAGTGTGGACCTCTCTGTTTTATGTTATATATTGCCCTGAATCCACACTGACACTTCAGGGGCTACCCTACCTTTTTGTGTAACAGCCTGTTCTTCAGTGCCCGTGGTGCCAAGGCTTTGCTGGCGGAACAACCCTCCCAGCCGTTGTCGGGGCCAAGGCAGCGGAGGCAAAGGGCGCGGGGGTCTGAAGTGGGGAAGAGCCCCTTGCAGGCTGGACACCTGCTGAAGTCCACATGCGTGGGGAGGAGCGTGTCGGAGGACCAAGTATCTAAAAGAAAAAAAGACAAAGATAGAATATCCGGAGAAGAGCGTGTGGTATTACATGGTCAAAGCCAAACCCTGGAGCGTTGGTGAAAACAACCTGTTCCCATCGACGCGGAAAGGGGGACTGATGAGTGGCGGCGGTGGGTGGTGTTAGGCAAACGCATGGTCCCAGGGCCGCAACCCGCGCGTCTCCAATTATAAAGGGGAAGAAGATTTTTCTGGTGAAAAAGGTTCCATCTCCCGTCCCTCAAGAGGGAGCCCATATAGTATGGAAGAAAGGGGACAGGACGTAAGAGTATATTGTTTCCCACATAGTACTTAAAAAGGAAAATACTGAGTATCAGGGTCTACAAACTAACCTCAATAACCTCTGAAACCACCAAATGGTAGATTAAGGTAACAGCTGTCTAACAAGGCCCATACCAAAGCAAGAAATACGCAACTACATAGAACTGCACCCATAATACTGCAAAGGCACTTCACAATAGTGAAAAATGTCAATCCACCAACAAGAATGAACGTGCTTGAAGACATACCCAGCACAACTGAGAAATGGTTAACAGTTAGAATACGCCAAAAAGAATTATATGTCGGATTAGGAGCGAACAAGACTCCAAAGTTGGGAAAGTTTCACAAGCTTTCCCGGCGGCAGAAAAGATTCCCACACTGCGTTTGCACAGTACCTTATTGAAGAAAAACTGTAGCTGAGGCAGTTCCTTGCAGTTCCTGCAGATCTTGCTGTTCCTGAGCTTCAGTCTTGGAGACAGACGACGGGAGGTTCCTGCACTGTCCAGGGAAGCCACAAGCTTGGCTAAACGTCGGTTTTAAGGTGCTAGTGCCTTAAAGTCCACAAACTGGTATCCTTCTCACTGGCTATCTGGTTTTCGACAGCACTCTGAAGAAAATTCGAACAGTATGGAGACTGTGTCCAGGTGGTTGTTCCCACCGGCTCAAGGGAAGCAGTCGTCCATGAAGGGGCTTCTCTGTGGAAGGAGTTTCAGGCAATTCGGAGTTGCAGCAGTTGTCTTCCTTCAGCTCGTCTTCGGTTCTTTCGTTCCAATGGTCGCCTCTACCTTCCAAGTCCCAGAGACCTGCTTTTAAACAGTTTTATCCCATTAATTCCAGCCTAGATGTCACTCACCCAGCAAGGTGGCTGTCCTGGCCGGACAGTCAGCCAGCCAGCCAATCACGCCAGAGTGCATTCAGGTCTCCTAGGAGACTATGCACAGGGAGTTGCAGGCACCTCCCTCACATCCTGTCCACCCCAGACACTCGGGCGCCAGAGGAGGGCTTCAGCACTGAAGCCTGCCAAAGGCCAACGAACAAAGGGACCTAACCTGGTTTGGCGCGCAGAGACAAACACTAGAAGGACCTTTCCTAAAAGAAACAGCAAAAAAAAGATAACCGGAATCTGTTTTTACAGAGGGGTCTTGGGTGCCAGATTGAAAAACATGGCTGACCCCATTTTTAGCTAACGGTGTTCGCGGTTGGGGAAAATCATGGTAGTTCGTTCTAAAACCACTGCCACCAGCCATTTCAAGCCAACATTTGACTGTTACAGGAGGGTTTAGACAGAGGATGCTATGCAACCCCTCCAGCACTCTATAGGAAGATAGTTTGTGCTGGATCTATGAATTTAAAAAGACTAGCAAAGTCAATTTAACTTTACATGCACTGGGAGACAGTAGCCAGTCCCAGAGAAGGTATTTAAACCTTGGGAAGTCTGAAAGACATCCCTGTGCCACTGCACTGAGGGTGCTGTGTGACAAAATAAAACAATGCCGCCTATGGAGTTGTCTAAAACTCCATATCTAAAGAACACAAACACAGAAAACACATTGAAAAATGAAATGTTAAAAGTCCCAAAATATAGCAAAAGAGCTGGAGGGCTCCAAGGTTGAGGCAATTAGCACTTGGGCGAGAATTCTCCCGAACACACGCAACACTAGTACCTGCCAAAATTACCACAGCAGAATATAACCATACACCCAAGAAACTGTCCAGTGGCCACAACCCTCAGGGCACTCCAATAAGCCACCTGCCACACACCCCGTCCACGTCTGTACACATACTATTGCACTACTTGCAGCCAATGCACTAAGCCAGCCACCTAAGGCCCTGTGCACTTCTGTACACATACTGTTACAGTACTTCAACCAGTGGCCAGACTACGGCCATGCACCCAAGACTGTAGTAGCTGGCCACAATTACCTCCAAATACATAAACTATCATACACCCAAGAATCTCAGGACAAGCCACCTGCCACACACCCTGTCCACTTTTTACACTACTTACAGTGAGTGCACATACTCTTGGGTGCATGGCCTCCACCTGAGGCTATGTCCAAGTCTGTACACATACTATTCTAGTACGTGCAACCACTCAGCACACTCTTACGTCCAATAAGCCAGCCACCTGAGGCCCTGTGCACCTTTCTACACATAATATTACGCTACTTCCAGCCAGTGGACAGAGTCTTGGGTACAAGTCTAGTAGCTGCTCACAATCAACACAGCATATACAGCCATGCACCCAACAATCTGTACACTGGCCACAACCGACACACATAAGCCAGTCACCCAAGGCCCTATCCACTTCTGTACACATACTATTCCAGTACGTACAACCAGTCTGCACACTCTTGGATCCAATACACCAGCCACCTAATGCCCTGTGCACTTTTCTACACATACTATTACAGTACTTCAACTACTAGGCGCACTCTGGCCATGCACCCAAGACTGTAGTACCTGGGCACAATTACCTCCCACTGCATAGACTATCATACACCCAAGAATCTCAGGACAGGCCAACAAGCCACCTGCCACACACCCTGTCCACGTTTGTACACATACTATTCCACTACTTGCAGCGAGTGGGCACCCAAGACTGTAGTAGCTGGTCACAACCACAGCATACTAAAGCCATGCACACAACAATCTGTACACTGGCCACAACACACACAAATAAGCCAGCCACCCGAGACCCTGTCAAATTCTGTTCACATAGAATTCCAGTAAATACAACCAGTCCGCACACTTCGGTGCAGACAGCCAGCCACCTGAGGCCCTGCTCACTTCTCTACATTCTATAAACATGTATGCAATCCATATGCAAGTGTTACAATTTTGACTACATGGCTATATTATGCTGCAGTGGTTGTGGCCAGGGCCTAGACTCTTGGGTGTATGACTCCCAAGAGTCTAGGACCTGGCCATAACCACTGCAGCTTAATACAGCCACTTATGCAAACATCTGACCACTGACCAGAACCCACACACAACACAACCACCTGAGGTCCTATACACTTCATTTGACATACCGTTACAGTACTTCCAGCCAATGCACAGACTTGGATGCATGGCCTCTGCACCGAAGACTGGCTGCCCACAACTAATACAGCATAATGCAGTGTACTACCCAAGAATCTACCCAGTGGCCACAACTCTAACAGCACGCATCCACTTAAACCCAATTACCACAGCAGAATACAAGCATACACCCAAGAAACTGCCCAATGGCCACAACCCTCTGAGCACTCCAATAAGCCACCTGTGTCACACCCTGTCCACTTCTGTACACATACGATTGCACTACTTGCAGCCAATGCACTAAGGCAGCCGCCCAAGGCCCTGTTCACTTCTCTATACATACTATTACAGTACTTCAACCCCTATCCACTTCTGTACACATACTATTATAGTACTTCAACCAGTGGCCAGACTCTTGGGTGCATGGGCTCCAGCCAAGACTGTAGTATCTAGCCACAATTACCTCCCACTGCATAGACTATCATACACCCAAGAATCTCAGGACAATCCACCAAGCCACCTGCCACACACCCTGTCCACTTGTGTACACATACTACTACACTACTTGCAGCCAGTGGACAGACTCATGGGTGCATGGCCTCCACCTGAGGCCCTGTCCATTTCTGTACACATACTATTCCAGTATAGTGCAACCACTCCGCACACTTCGGTTCAATAAACCAGCCACCTGAGGACCTGTGCTATTTCCTAGACATACTATTACAGTACTTCAACCAGTGGACACACTCTTGGACTCTTGAGTCCAAACGACTGTAGTAGCTAGCCACAATTGCCTCCCACTGCATAGACTATCATACACCAAGAATATCGGGACAATCCAACAAGCCACCTGGCACAAACCCCGTCCATGTTTCTACACATACTATTACACTACTTCCAGCCAGTGGACAGACTCTTGGGTGCAAGCCTAGTAGCTGCTCACAATCAACACAGGATAATACAGCCATGCACCCAACAATCTGTACACTGGCCACAACCCACACACATAAGCCAGTCACCTAAGGCACTATCCACTTCTGTACACATACTATTCCAGTACGTACAACCACTCAGCACACTCTTGGATCCAATACATCAGCCGCCTAATGCCCTGTGCAGTTTTCTACACATACTATTACACTACTTGCAGCCAGTGGGCAGACTCTTGCACCCACAGCTCCAGTAGCTGTCCACAATTACCAGAGGCAACTACCTATGCAAACATCTGCATATCATCTACGTTCCATTCCCCTACCCTAATGAAGTCTGCCTAGTCACCACAGAACCTGTTCGCCTACGGACATGTCCGCATAATGCTGTGGTGTCCCCCGGGACAATCTGAGTCCTGTCTGTGGAGCGGACCCATATATTTTAATAATTTCTTCGCCCATTTTAAACATCTATTGCACAGGTTTTCACTGAATTTACATAAGCACGCTTTCGGGACTAAGCTGCCACTCCTGCTTCAAATTTGGTGAAAATCCGTCCCGCGGTTTGCGCTTTAGGCGTGAGCAAAGTTTTTCTCCATTCAGTCTATGGAAAAAAATAATGTGGGCACCCCCCCAAAAACTCTGCCCCCCTCCCCCTGACGAAACCTCAACAAACTTAGCAAAAGAATTCAGAGCGGGACCTATACTTTTTGCAATGTTTGGTGAGGATTCATCCAGGGGAAGCAAAGTTCTAAGCCGCCCAAAAACTGCTCTTCCTATGAGTTGAGCAACCTAGCCCTAACTACACAGCTGCTACTGCAGGCCGTGTAATAAATAGGATACATTACTCACCGTAATCATATTTTTGATGCTTGTATCTGCTTAGATTCACATGCTGTGCATAGGCCGAAATCTAGTGGAAGCTGCAGAGCATTACTGTCATGATCTCTGCTTCCAAAAGATCAGGACTTGCCCGACTCCCTTGGAAGCAGACCCATAACCCCGGTTCCGAGTGCCAGCCAGTCCCAATTGGGACCTTTTGGACCCTGTCCTGGCGCCAGTGGCACCAGGCGCATAAAGATGCCCAGTCCCATAATGCTTGGGTGGACTTACCTGCAGCAGACCATGCTGCTTACTTACCTGCCAGTTGAACCCCTGATCCTCTTCTGTTTGGGACTACTTTTCCTGTTGGGTGGGGCAGGAGCCACTCCCTAGGTTCAGAACACTGGAACTCTTCTGGAAAGCAGGAACTCTTTTCTTACCTAGGCGTGGCTGTGGAAGGAGACACCTAAGCACTACAGGAGGCTATTTAAACCCCACCCGATGGATGAATCTTGCTTTGCGTTATTCTGCATTCTCTGCAGCAGAACGCTCATCGTGTCTTCTGCTTGTGATCCTGGGCCTAAGGGAACAAAGGCTTACCATCCTGGAATCCAGTCTTCAGCAGCACCTGTAAAGACAAAGAAAGAACAGGTTAGCACTACGGTCTTCAGTGGCAGCGCATCTCTTACCTGGTCCATCGGCTGTCACCAACGCCTCGCGCTGCATTCCGGCATCTGAAAGACAAAGGCTTACCTACTCTTCGCATGCTCCGGAGGTCTTCGCACTGCATTCCGGCATCTGAAAGACAAAAGCTTACCAGCTCTTCGCACGCTCCGGAGGCCTTCGGCGCTGCATCCCGCATCTGAAAGACAAAAGAAGGTGCGTTTAAAGACATTGGGCAACTTTATTACTCACGTGCCATTACTCCTTCCCACGCCAAATCCAGTGGGTATTCCAGCACCCTTCAGCTTCTCGTAAGCTCCGAACTTGTACCTGCAAGATAAAAGGGACAGTTAGTGCGCATCGTGAGCAGGCTACAAGCGCTTACTTACATGCTTCCAGGCGCTTCTGTTCCTCACGCGGGTTCGATCCTCAACTCTCATCAGCCCGCCATCCGCCATCGCCGGAACCCTGCAAAACAAGAGATATCATTACAAAAGACTTTTAAGACATTTGAAGTGCCCAGAACTTACCGTTCGTGCAGTTAACGACGGACAGCAGTCCTCTGAGGTCAAGAGGCCTGCACCCTTATCCAGTGAAGAAACTGGTTACGGCACCCTGCCCCGAGGCAGATGGAGAGCTCGGCGTTCACTTACCTAAGGTGAGGGTGTTAACCTTTGGGGTTCTACAGGAGAAGAGAAAGGGAAGAGGAGAGAGGCACCCAATAACCCCAGTTCATTAATCCCATATTTTCTATCTGCAGACATCTTACTCTTCGAGTCAGACATACAGTGCACAGAGGTCCAGCCCAAAGAGCCAACCGTGTGTTACACATCATCTTTGAAGATACGGCATTCACCCAGTCAAGACCGGCGCCTCTGCGGGAATCAGGTGAGCGTTACAGAACGCAAAGCCTATCGCAAAACTCCCACCCAGGCGCTATGGAAACCTCGGATACTGACCAGCTAGCCCAGTTACTTGGGGAACTAAGAGCAGAAGTGCATGCAGCCCATCAGGAAACAAATGCTCTAAGAAGGGAACTGATTATTTCCAAGGAGCGAACAGACGATCTCGCTAGACAATTGCTACAGTCACAAGCCGGACAAACTCCGTTACCCGCATCAGGGGCAAATCTTCCTTCAACATCCTCTACGAACCCAGTGCAGATCAACCTACCTGGGAATGTACCTCTGGCTCCGCCCGAACGATTTTCTGGTGACCCAAAGAGGTTTGCAGTATTTATTAATCAGTGCCGGTTGCACTTCTTATGCCGGCCAGCAGCCTTTCCAACTGATCAAGCTAAGGTAGCTTTCGTGCTTTCGTACCTTAGTGGCAATGCGGCAGACTGGTCGATCCCTCTAGTTAATCAAGATGATCCGGTTCTCCATGATTTTCAAGCTTTTCAGCTCAGTATGGAAAAACTGTTTGCAAGACATTCACAGGGGCAGGCCTTGGACAATGAGCTCCTTTCATTGCGACAGGGTAATCAAGACCTTTTGGCTTATATTGCGTCTTTCAACAGACTGATAGTGGAAACTCGATGGCCTGAGGACAAAAGGATTACGCTGTTTTATAGAGGTCTACGTGGAGAGCTCAAAGATGCGTTAGCCCAAGTAGTGAATCCCCCGCAAGACTGTTCGGACTATATTGACTTAGTCGTTCAAATTGACCACAGACTGCAGAACAGGAAGGCCGATCGTTCCAAGTTTGATGCTCGAGTATTTTCCAAACCACCAACTCCTACCAAAGGAGTGGACTCCGGGGAACCCATGCAAATAGGGGGCCTGAAAGGACCACTAACACAAAAGGAGCGGGAAAGGAGAAAACAGCTGCAATTATGCCTCTATTGCAGAAACTCGGGGCACTTTCTTCGAGACTGTCCGGTGAAACCAGCCAAGAAGGCAGTAGGAGCTGCAGTTACCAGGGTCACAAACTCTGAGCAGGGAAATGACCTCGCCCGACAAGAATAGAGGTCCTCTTGCCGAGCGTTAAAACCAGTTCTGTGACCTCGCATTTCGTGATACCTATGGTCCTCATTAGCCCTGAACATCCGGATCGATTACATGCGATTGAAGCTTACGTCGACAGCGGTGCCATCGGCAATTATGTGGATCATGAAATGGTTTTGAGGATGAATCTGACTCTTTGTCCAAAGGCTGTAAAGGACGTCATTACTAGGGTGGATGGTACGGAGATAGCCTCCGGACCAGTAACGCATACCGCCCAAGAAGTGACGCTAGTAAGTCAAGATGGACACCATGAGAAGATCGTGTTCGATGTGATCAAGGCCCCTCAGTTCCAGATTATTCTAGGAATTCCTTGGTTAGAGAAGCACAATCCTCAGATCGATTGGCGAGCAAGAACGGTTCAGTTTCCAGAATGTGTCTCTACTTGTCATCCTCGACCTGGTGTTGCACTGGCAGCAATTTCCTCGGAGGCTCCCCAGTTACCTCCTGAATACCTAGAATTCCAAGATGTTTTCCGGAAGGATCAGGCTAACTCTCTACCTCCTCATAGGTCTTATGACTGCCAGATAGACCTGATACCTGGATCTACTCCTCCTTGTAGTAGAATTTATGCCCTCACCGAGCCTGAGAATCTTCACCTCCGACAATACCTGGATCAATACCTAGCGAATGGGTTTATTCGTCCTTCCAAGTCCCCTGCTTCCTCAGCTTTGTTCTTCGTTCCAAAAAAAGAAGGGGACCTTAGAACTTGTATAGATTATCGCGCCCTGAACCAGATCACCGTTAAGAATAGATATCCGTTACCTTTGATCCCTGAACTCCTGGACCAAGTCAGAAAAGCATGCATATATACAAAGCTGGATCTTAGAGGAGCCTACCACTTGGTACGAGTAAAAGAGGGCGATGAATGGAAGACGGCCTTCCGCACCAAGTATGGGCTATTTGAATATCAGGTCATGCCCTTCGGACTTTGCAATGCCCCGGCCGCCTTTCAATATTTTATGAACGATGTCCTCAGAGAGCTCATAGATGTGTGTGTTGTTGTTTACATTGACGACATCCTCGTTTATTCTTCATCGGAAACTGAGCATCGGAAACACGTGAAAATGGTCCTCGAGAGATTGCGTCAACACAAACTTTTCGCTAAGTTGGAAAAATGTGTTTTCAACGTGACTGAAGTTGAATTCTTGGGATTCATATTATCACCTAGCGGAGTGCGTATGGATTCAAAGAAGGTCGATGCAATTCTCAAATGGCCATCGCCATCCTCCGTAAAAGGTGTTCAAAGCATGCTAGGCTTCGCTAACTTTTACCGCAGGTTTATCCCCGAATTCTCTCGAATAGTCCAGCCCATCACCGCCTTGTTAAAGAAAAACAAATGTTTTGAATGGTCTACTGAGGCGGAACAAGCTTTCCAGAATTTGAAGACTAGATTGATCTCTGCACCGATCTTAAAACATCCTCGCCCAGAACTCCCCTACATCGTTGAAACTGATGCTTCGAGCCTTGCCATGGGGGCAGTTCTATCACAAAAGGACCCAGTAACCAATCAGTTGCATCCCGTGGCATTTTGGTCCCGCAAATTCTCGCCTCCTGAAATCAATTACACTATTACTGATAAGGAACTTCTAGCTATCAAGTCCGCCTTTAAGGCTTGGCGGCATGATCTTCTGGGGGCCCGACACACCATTACTGTGATTACAGATCACAGAAACCTGCAATATTTGAAAACCGCAAAAGCTCAATCCTCTAGGCAACTCCGTTGGGCACTATTCTTTGCCGAGTTTGACTTCATAATTACCTATCAACCTGGTACAAAAAACGGTAAAGCTGATGCCCTTTCTCGGATGGGAGTGGAAGAACATTTGATCAATCCTAAACCTGTACCTATCATTCCCGAACAAAGAATTCTAGGTGTAATCGCCACACAATCCATAGAGGAAGTTAAGGATAAAGCCAGGCTACTGGTAACTCCAGCAGACATACAGAATTGGCATCTGCAGGGAAAGGACTTTACGGTGAAGGACAACCTATTATATTTCCAAGAACGGTTATACCTGCCCAGCACAGATTTATAGAAAAAGGTAATCTCTTGTTATCACGATTCTTTAATGGAAGGACATCCCGGTATGACCAAGACCTCGGAAAAGATCAAGCGCTACTTCTGGTGGCCGTCTTGGAAAAAAGATATCAGAGACTTTATAATGTCCTGTGGAGTATGCGCCCAAAACAAGAGTCAAAAGGAAAAACCAGCCGGCCTCTTACGCCCTATTGACATCCCGCCTCGCCCTTGGCATATGCTTTCTATGGACTTCATCACCGATCTACCTCCATGCTCCGGATACAATACGATCCTAGTAATCGTGGACCTATTCTCCAAGATGGCGCATTTCATTCCACTCAAAGGCTTACCAACAGCAGCAACTCTGGCCCGAGAATTTCTCGAAAACATCGTCCGACTGCACGGTTTTCCTTCAGTTCTAATTTCGGATCGAGGTAGTCAATTTATTTCTCATTTTTGGCGAAGTTGCTGTCGGTCGGCTCAAATTGATGTGAGACTTTCGACCAGCCACCACCCTCAAACCGACGGACAAACCGAGAGGACCAATCAAACTCTGGAACAGTAGTTGCGCTGCATGCTACAACAAACTGAAAAAACTTGGAAAGATATCCTTTGGATAGCCGAATATGCCTACAATAACTCTGTCCACTCGGGAAATGGGAAGACCCCGTTTTTTCTTTTATACGGTAGTCACCCTCGAACCTCGGAGTTGGATCCACTCCAAGATCTTGGAACACCAGCAGTAGACCACCTGCATTCTACAATCACCCAAGCCTTTAAGGAAGCCGTTTCTCACCTTCAAAGGGCTAAAGAACAATACAAGAAAGGAGCAGACCAACATCGGAAGGAAGCCCCCCAATATCAAGTAGGAAATCAAGTCTGGTTATCCACCAAATATCTACCTCTAAAAGGACCACGCACATTCAACCCAAGATACCTTGGTCCCTATTCCATCACTACCATAGTAAATCCAGTAGCGGTCAAGTTGGACTTGCCCCCTCACATGAAGATACATCCGGTCTTCCACGTCTCTCTATTAAAACCCGTGCAACCTCAAACCCGACTAACTACATCTCCAAAACCTATTCTAGTTGATGGAGAACTCGAGTTTGAAGTCAAAAGCATCCTGGATTCCAAGATCTCCAAATCTAAACTATTTTACCTGATTGACTGGAAAGGCTACGGTCCCCAAGAAAGATCCTGGGAACCTGCAGAATATGTCCACGCGCCTCGTCTAATCAAAAGATTTCATCGAACATTTCCTAACAAGCCCAAACCCCCGGAGAAGGCCGGTTTGGGAGGGGCCTTGAGGGGGGGTGCTGTCATGATCTCTGCTTCCAAAAGATCAGGACTTGCCCGACTCCCTTGGAAGCAGACCCATAACCCCGGTTCCGAGTGCCAGCCAGTCCCAATTGGGACCTTTTGGACCCTGTCCTGGCGCCAGTGGCACCAGGCTCATAAAGATGCCCAGTCCCATAATGCTTGGGTGGACTTACCTGCAGCAGACCATGCTGCTTACTTACCTGCCAGTTGAACCCCTGATCCTCTTCTGTTTGGGACTACTTTTCCTGTTGGGTGGGGCAGGAGCCACTCCCTAGGTTCAGAACACTGGAACTCTTCTGGAAAGCAGGAACTCTTTTCTTACCTAGGCGTGGCTGTGGAAGGAGACACCTAAGCACTACAGGAGGCTATTTAAACCCCACCCGATGGATGAATCTTGCTTTGCGTTATTCTGCATTCTCTGCAGCAGAACGCTCATCGTGTCTTCTGCTTGTGATCCTGGGCCTAAGGGAACAAAGGCTTACCATCCTGGAATCCAGTCTTCAGCAGCACCTGTAAAGACAAAGAAAGAACAGGTTAGCACTACGGTCTTCAGTGGCAGCGCATCTCTTACCTGGTCCATCGGCTGTCACCAACGCCTCGCGCTGCATTCCGGCATCTGAAAGACAAAGGCTTACCTACTCTTCGCATGCTCCGGAGGTCTTCGCACTGCATTCCGGCATCTGAAAGACAAAAGCTTACCAGCTCTTCGCACGCTCCAGAGGGCTTCGGCGCTGCATCCCGCATCTGAAAGACAAAAGAAGGTGCGTTTAAAGACATTGGGCAACTTTATTACTCACGTGCCATTACTCCTTCCCACGCCGAATCCAGTGGGTATTCCAGCACCCTTCAGCTTCTCGTAAGCTCCGAACTTGTACCTGCAAGATAAAAGGGACAGTTAGTGCGCATCGTGAGCAGGCTACAAGCGCTTACTTACGTGCTTCCAGGCGCTTCTATTCCTCACGCGGGCTCGATCCTCAACTCTCATCAGCCCGCCATCCGCCATCGCCGGAACCCTGCAAAACAAGAGATATCATCACAAAAGACTTTTAAGACATTTGAAGTGCCCAGAACTTACCGTTCGTGCAGTTAACGACGGACAGCAGTCCTCTGAGGTCAAGAGGCCTGCACCCTTATCCAGTGAAGAAACTGGTTACGGCACCCTGCCCCGAGGCAGATGGAGAGCTCGGCGTTCACTTACCTAATGTGAGGGTGTTAACCTTTGGGGTTCTACAGGAGAAGAGAAAGGGAAGAGGAGAGAGGCACCCAATAACCCCAGTTCATTAATCCCATATTTTCTATCTGCAGACATTTTACTCTTCGAGTCAGACATACAGTGCACAGAGGTCCAGCCCAAAGAGCCAACCGTGTGTTACACATCACCTTTGAAGATACGGCATTCACCCAGTCAAGACCGGCGCCTCTGCGGGAATCAGGTGAGCGTTACAATTACAGGTGTTTTTGAAATTCAAAAAGTGACGTCGGCAGGGCGTGCCAGTAATACTATCACTAGAATGATGTCCACTGTACCCATGGTCCTTCACGTGTCGAGGTAGCATGAAGTGTATAGTGAGTACAGGTGTTTCCAAGCAGAATTGTATCAGACAAGCTCAAAGCATCCATGGCATCTCCTCTCCAAGGGGAGGAAGGGTGGGCGCATGTGAATCTAAGCAGATCCAAGCTACAGAAATACAATTACAGTGAGTAATGTATCCCTTCTGAGGCTTGTGGAATCTGCTTAGATCACATGCTTTGCATAGATTAGCGAGCAGTGTTAGGAGAAGGTGGTGGGTTGTGAGAAGGTTAATTTGCAAACAAATGTTTTAGAACCACTTGTCCCACCCGAGTATCTGCTTTGGAATGGGTGTCAATGCAGTAGTACTGAGTGAAAGTGTGTATTGAGCTCCATGTAGCTGCTTTACAAAGGCTGTCTAAGGGGACATTTGCAATGAAAGCTAGAGTGGCTCCTGTGCTCCTTGTGGAGTGAGCTCTTGGCGTGAAAGGCAGTGTCTTGTTTGATAAAGAATAGCACAGTTGTATACATTTGACTATCCATCTGGAGATGGCATTCATGGAAATATGTTCTCCTTCTCTGCCTGGTGCTACGGAGACAAACTGTTGGTCTGTTTTTCTTAGCTGTCTGGTCTTGTTTACATAGTAAAGGACCGCCCTCACATCTAGTGTGTGGAGTTTTACCTCAGCTGAGCTGGTGGGGTTCTGGAAGGAAGCCGGTAGCTCAATGGACTGGTTTATGTGAAATTTCGAGATGAATTTAGGGGAAAACCTAGAGCGAGTACATAAAACCAGTTTGTCCATGTGCAAGATAAAGAACGGATCCTGCACTGACAATGCTTGTAATTCACTAACTCTTCTTATGGAAGTAATAGCTACTAAGAAGGCAGTCTTGTAGGTCAGGTGCTTAAGACTTGACTTATGCATAGGCTCGAAAGGGTCCCCCATGAACTTTGTGAGAACTACTTTGAGATCCCATCCTGGCGGTGGGTTTGAAATGGGAGGGGGAGCACTCCCTCTATGAATGCTTTGATGACAGGCACTTTCCACCACAATGCCTTTTTGTGGGAGGTGGTGTAAACCAATAAAGCTGCCAGGTGGACCTTCATAGAGATGGAACAAGTTACTTACCTGTAACTGTTGTTCTCCAGCATGGGTCTGGCATGGATTCACATGCTCATGAATATTCCCTGTCGTCAGGCTGGGAATCCTCGGTAAAGAAAAAAATCAGTATAAGTTTCGTTTCTGATCTGACTTTCGTAGTAGTAACCAATCACTGATTTCTGCGTCATACTGACCACAGCCAATGACTGCCCTCTCCCTAAGCCCCGCCTCTGGCAGCCATCCTCAGATTTGGTAGCACGTGAAGTGGCAGTATGACCAAATGAAGAGCCGCAGAGGGGTAGGAGGGAGGGTTCGCATGTGAATCCATGCCAGACCCATGATGGGGGACCAAAGTTACAGGTAAGTAACTTGTTCCTTGGGGTCTGGCATGGATTCACATGCTCATGAATAAGAGAATACATAGCAGTACACACATGCACAACCACGGGAGGTGGCAACAGGCTCAACATTAAGCAATACAACAACTCAACATTAAGCATCTCTTACCTCCTCACCAGGTTCACCATAGGCAAACAGGTTGCGCAGCACTGCTTGGCCGACCCTGGACTCCTCCCTGGAATCCCGGTCGACGCAGTAGAATTTCGTGAAGGTGTGCGTCAACCTCCACATAGCAGCCCTGTAGATGTCCAGCAGGGGCACACCAGATAGGAACGCCGTGGTAGCTGTGATCGCTCTGGTGGAATGGGCTCTCGGATGGCCGGGCAGCGGTCGGTTTGCCAACCGATGACAGTACATGATACAGCCGGACAGCCATCTAGAAATGGAAGCCTTTGAGAGAGCCTTCCCCTGATTGACAGGTCCAAAGTTCACAAAAAGTTGTGACGTCTTCCGAAAGCTCTTTGTGCGGTCCACGTAGAACTTCAGCGCTCTAGCCACATCCAGCGAGTGCAAAGTCCTTTCAGCCGGCGATGAAGGCGACGGGAAGAAAACAGGCAACACCAAGGGTTTGTTGAGGTGGAAGTCCGATGGCACCTTGGGCATAAAGGAGGGGTGCGTCCTGAGCACTACCCTCGTGTCGTGAAAAGTCAAGTACGGGGGCTTGCAGGAAAGGGCCTGGATCTCTCCCACTCGTCGTGCGCAGGTGATGGCCACAAGGAACGCTGTTTTCCACAACAAGAACTTCAAAGAAGCTGAGTGTAGAGGCTCGAACGGAGGTCCCATGAGCTTGGTGAGCACCACGTTGAGCTCCCACGCCGGGGCTGGCGCCTTCACCGGCGGGAACAATCTGAACAATCCCTTCATGAACTCCTTCACCAGACGATGAGACCACAAGGACGTCCGTCCCGTGGTTCTGGTGTATCGGGAGATCGCAGCAAGATGAATCTTGATGGAAGCGTGCGCTAGTCCAGCCTTGGCCAGTGTCAGTAGGTACGGCAGTACTTGCAGAGCCGTAATCCGTAGAGGGTTAATCTTCTTTGCGTGACACCAGACAGAGAACCTCTTCCATTTGTGTCCGTAGCATTTAAGAGTTGAGGACGCCCTGGCCTTTGCAAGAACCTCTCTGCAGTCGGCCGGTATGTCGTAACCTCCAAACTCTAGCGCTGCAGGAGCCAGGCCTGCAAGTTCAGCGACTCTGGGTCGTGATGGAGGATTGCACCTCCTTCCCTGGAGAGAAGATCCGCGTCCACTGGCAGCTTGATTGACGGGGACGCTGACAAGTCCAGAAGGTCCGGGAACCATATTTGCCTCAGCCACGCGGGTGCGACGAGTATCATCCTGCACCGTGACCTCTTGAGCTGGTTGATGAGCCGGATCAGCAACGGTAAAGGAGGGAACGCTTACAGGAATAGGCCCTCCCAAGGGAACGAGAAAGCATCGCCCATGCTCCTCGGCTGGGGAAACCTGCTGGCGAACCTCCGGTACTTTGAGTTCGTCGCCGTCGCGAACAGATCGATCTGGGGTGTGCCCCAGCGTCGGAAGAGGCGGTCCACTAGATCCTGTCATAGTTCCCACTCGTGGCACGAGCGCAGCTCTCTGCTGAGCGAGTCGGCGATGGTGTTTTATATTCCTGCCAGATGAAACGGCACCAGGAACATCCCTTGGGCGACGGCCCAATGCCACAGATCCTGCGCCTCCTTGGACAGGGCTGGGGATCTGGTACCTCCCTGCTTCCTGATGTAGAACATGGTGGTGGTGTTGTCGGTGAAGATCCTCACCACCTTGCCCTTGAGGGACGGAAGGAAGGACCTGAGGGCCCAAAACACTGCACGGAGTTCCAGGACGTTGATATGGAGGGATTTCTCCGTCGGAAGCCAAAGGCCTCTTGCGTGAAGATTTTCGGTGTGCGCTCCCCACCCTTCCAGGGAGGCATCCGTGGTCACTGTCTTCTGGTGGCCCGGGGTCTGGAAGTCCATGCCCGCCGTCAGATGCGCGCGGGTGCCCCACCACCGGATCGCTCGTCGGAAACTCTCGTCGAGTGTGATCCTGTCCTCGAAGCTGCCCGTCTTCTGGACCCAGCGAGCGTCCAGGACCTCCTGCAACGGGCGCATCTGAAGCCTGCACAGGCGGATGAGATAAATGTAAGACGACATCATTCCGAGGAGGGATTTGATGGACCTCACCTTGGCCGCGTCCGCAACCAGCATACGCTGCACCTTGCCCAAGATCACCCTCGTTCTTTCCTCCAACGGCGAGGCCAGAAGCGCCAGTGTGTCGAGTTTCGCTCCCAGAAACAGTGCGTCTTGCGCGGGCACTAGGTGGGACTTGGCGTATTTTATGGAAAATCCCAGGTCCGTAAGTAGTTGGACGGTCCTCGCCGTGTGTTCCGCGGCGAGCTCCCTTGTCTTTGCTCGGATGAGCCAGTCGTCCAGGTAGGGGTAGACGTGGATCCCCTCCAGGCACAGCCGCGCCGCCACCGGTGCAAGGCACTGGGTGAACACCCTGGGTGCCGACCTCAATCCGAAGGGAAGGGCTCTGAACTGGTAGTGCCGCCCTTGGACCACGAATCTGAGAAACCTTCGGTGTCCCTTTAGGATGGGGATATGGAAGTAGGCATCCTCCAAGTCCAACGACGACAGGAAATCGCCCTCCTCCAGCTGACCCAGGACGTGCTGGAGGGTGACCATCCGGAACTTCTGTGCCTTTGATGAATTTGTTCAGTCGTCGTAGGTCCAGGATGGGACGCCATCCTCCTGTCTTCTTCACAAGGAAGTATCTTGAGTAAACTCCGGAGCCCCGAAGCCTCTTTGGGACGAGCTCGGTGGCGCCTTTCTTGAGCATCGCCTTTACCTCCAAGAGAAGTTGAGGACTCCCTCCGCGGTGGCAGGGAGACTGGGCCCCGAGGACGCCTCCACTGGTGTAGCCTCCTCAGGCTGAGCCAGGGCCACCGCGACTGTCTCGATAGAGGCCTTGGCTGGGTGGATCAAGACTTTCGTCACCTTAGGTGCGCTCACCGCCTTCTCCTTGGGGGGGAGGAGGGGAGTCACCGCCTCGCTCCCCCTCCGAATTGGCCTTCGAGCTCGACCGGGGCCTCTCCAGAAGCTTCGCCGGGTGCTCGGACTTCCTCTTACCCGAGCCAGAGCGTTGGCTCATGATCGATGGCACCGGGGAGGCTGCGCCCTGCCTGGCAACCGAAGAGCCCGACCGTTCGGCGCTCCCGGTGCCCGCGGACTCACGGTGCTTGGCCTTCTGTTGGGCCCCCGTCGCCGGGGCGCCTCAAAGGTCTTAGAAGACCGCTCAGACTTCTTTTTCTCGCCTGACGGGCTCTTCCCTTCCAGCCAGTTGGCGAGACGCAGATGGCGGTCCTTTATGGTCCGCTCCGACATGTTCCCGCAAAACGCACAGTCCTTCTCCACATGCGTCTTGTCCTCATGCAGGCAGTAGAAGCAAAGGGAGTGTTCGTCCTCCTTGAAGACATTCTGAAGCTGGCATGCAGGGCAGACCCTGAACAGCTTCCCGGGCATCGAGCTTCCCTTCTCCTGGGCCATGTCCGAGATGGGCCTGAGAAAGTTCTGGAGTCCTCCAAAAGCGTGGCTCGACGAAATCTTCACCCTTGAGGGGCGTAGAAGAATCCGACACGGGTCCCCGTTGATCGGATATAGAAACGGTGGAGCTTGAGGCTCTTTGATCGAAAAAAGAGAACTTTTTCCTATGAAAAAAGCACGAAAACGCACTAAAGCTCGAGAGCAATAGTACGAGGATCCCAACACTTGAATGTGCGGTAGAAATCGGAGGATGGCTGCCAGAGGCGGGGCTTAGGGAGAGGGCAGTCATTGGCTGTGGTCAGTATGACACAGAAATCAGTGATTGGTTACTACTACGAAAGTCAGATCAGAAACGAAACTAATACTGATTTTTTTCTTTACCGAGGATTCCCAGCCTGATGACGGGGAATATTCATGAGCATGTGAATCCATGCCAGACCCCATGCTGGAGAAGAATACTAACCCTGAATCTAGCAAGTGGAACATATCATTTAGAATGTGGTATGCTTAGACTTGCAGCAAATTACAAATGTCCAATAACAGACCCTCTTGTTAGGTTTTCGGGCCTCCTTTAGGATATTCATAAACCTTTGTGGTAGATTAAGATGTCCGAACTCTGACTTCAGGAGCCACGCTGCCAAGTTCATAGACAGGTTGAGGGTGCACCAATTTCCCCCCGTGTTGAGTGAGTAAATTGCTCTGGCACGTAGTTTGATGGGATCACACATCGCCAGTTTGCGCAGATGTGGATACCATGGCTGTCTTGCCCACATAGGAGCAACTAGGATGAGCGTTGCTTGTTCCCTGTGAATCTTGTTCACCACCTTGTTCATGAGGGGAGTGGGAGGAAAAGCGCAAGAAAATCTCCCAGACCAGTTCATCCACAGGGCTGATGCTGCGGGGGGTTGTCCCTGTAACTGGGCCGCCAGCCTCTATAGTGGGGTCAGGGGCTTTCACTTTGGAAACAGTCTCCTGCTGCCTTTGCCGTCCAAAAAAGCGGCGTTGCTGCCATCGCTGTAGGTCCCCTCCATGTCCATGGTGGCCTCGGCCTGCAAGGCATGGTGGGCTCAGCACTTAGTCTTATGGTCCTTTAACGTCTTCGGTTTAAAGAGCCTGCAGGCTCTGCAGTTGTCTACGTGGTCTCGTGGGAGGAGAGATTGTAAACCAGGTGCTTGTCGACCCACGGAAATGTTTTATTGCAACTAGGGCAGAACTTGAAAGGGGTTCCATCCATGATTAAAGTAAATGGCAGCCAGGCAAAGATAATGTATGAAAAGGGGTAAATACGTTTCCCAATATTCCCCCCCCCTGTCTCCCTACTGTGTGGGCTGAAGCCTGATGCGGTCCTCCAAGGCTGAACGGATCCGTTGATAGGTCTTTGACGGTCGTTTTCTTTACCACTGTCGTAGATGTTCTATAGTCAGTGAACGAAAGGATAGGAAGAGTAACTAATAAGAATAATCAATGGCGTTACGCCAAAACCAGGACTCGGCGATTTAGCGTCTGTCTACGATGGTGGAAAACAACTATCTGAGGGACCACAACGCGCGAAGGACCATGGGTACAGTGGACGTCACATGGTCCTTCACTAGGGTTAGTATTACTGGCAAGCCCGGTTGACGTCCCTTTTCAAATTTCGAAAACGAATACTCAGCAGCTTCCACTAGATGTCGGCATATGCACAGCATGTGATCTAAGCAGATTCCACAAGCCTCAGAAATATATATACAAAGATATTTAAGGCATTCTTTAAAAAGCAGCAACTAATATGAACAATAATTCCAAATTAGGATTCAATTCACAAAGAATAAAGCAGACGAGTAATTCTTTCATATCTTATTTTCCAGCACATAGAGCAACGTCATTTGAGGTCAGTAATAACACTTCATCACCTTTGAAGTATTGAGTTATAAGGGAGGGAAAAGGTATAGTTCGATCGCAGCATACTGGTTTTCTACAAAAAGTTTGATTCTCCCAGAGGGATGCAGGCAGTCTTTTATCCCAGCAATAATACTGTTCAACAAATAAAACCTGTAAGGGAACAAGCACTCCAAACAGGTCCAGAAGGGGGCTTTTAGGGAGCCAGGACATCCCAATGACTTTTCAATGGGCCAGTTCAAAGTTCCAATGCTCTATTCCTAGACAAATGTTTTGAAAAAGTAGTTAAAATAGAAAATCACAGCAACTCAATAGGAGTCGCCTTGAAGTTGAAAGGCCAGGGCAAGTGCGTGGAGGTCAACTCTAAAGAGGGGAAAGTAGCACTCCCAAGGTTGGAAGCACCACAAAGAGCAAAAAGGTTGATGTACCCCAAGCCCCACAGTACCTGTGATTGAAGAATTTGTTCTAGCTGGATGTCTTCTGGTTGCAGTGCAGCAGACCCTTGTTCCTGGTGACGAAAGAGGATGTCTGGCGGGCTCCTGCGGCACCATCCAATAGAGTAACTCAGCAGCAATGGATTTTCCTCAATGTGTGTGGCGCCTTTTTCTCAGCGCCAAAGGAGGAACAAGTTACTTACCTGTAACTGTTCTCCAGCATGGGTCTGGCATGGATTCACATGCTCATGAATATTCCCTGTCAGGCCAGGAATCCTCTGTAAAAGAAAAACAGTGTCCTTTCGTTTATAAACTGTCTTTCTCCTATAAACCAATCACTGAGCTCTGGGTCATACTGCCCCCAGCCAATGACTGCCCTCTCCACAAGACCCTCCTCTGGCAGTCAGCTTCAGATTTGGTAGCAGGTAAAGTGGCAGTATGACCAAGAAGAGCTGCAGAGGGGCAGGAGGGAGGGTTTGCATGTGAATCCATGTCAGACCCATACTGTAGAACAACCGTTACAAGTAAATAACTTGTTCCTTCTCCAGCATGGGGCCTGGCATGGATTCACATGCTCATGAATGAATACATAGCAGTACATACATACACAACCACGGGGAGGTGGCAAGGCTCAATGGAAGCAATTACTCTTTCCTCCTCAACAGGCTCACCTTCAAGCAAACAGGTTGTGTAGAACTGCTTGGCCGAATCTTGACTCTTCTCTGGAATCCCTGTTGACGCAGTAGAATCTAGTGAAGGTGTGCATAGACCTCCACATAGCAGCCCTGCAGAGGTCTAGCAGGGGCACACCAGACAGGAACGCTGTCGTTGCAGTGATAGCTCTGGTAGAATGGGCTCTCGGACGGCCAGGCAGCGGTCGGTTTGCCAACCAGTGACAATGAGTGATGCAGCCGGAGAGCCACCCGGAGATGGAAGCCTTAGACAAGGCCTTCCCATGGTTCACAGGACCAAAGTTCACAAAAAGCTGAGAAGTCTCCCAGAAACTCTTCGTGCGGGCCACAAAACTTCAGCACTTGAGCCACATCCAGCAAGTACAAAGCCCTTTCAGCCAGCTATGAAGGCGTTGGCAAAAAAGCACAGGCAACACCAAGGGTTCATTGAGATGAAATTCAGACTGAACCCTGAGCATGGAGGGGTGCGGCCACACCACCCTTGTCTCATGGAAAGCCAAATAAGGCTGCTTGCAGGACAGGTCCTGGATCTCACCTACTCTCCTGGCATAGGTGATGGCCACGAGGAAAGCAGTTTTCCAAGACAGGAACTTAAACAGAACTTGATGCATCAGCTCGATTGGGGGCCGCCCCCAATAAGAATAGTCTGCACCATATTCAGTTACCACGCCGGGGCAGGCACCTTCACCCATGGGAACGAATGGAACAGTCCTTTGATGAAACGCCAAAGTGTGTCTGTGGGTGAGAGCGTACAGCACCTATCGATCGGTGGAGAGGTTTTCCCACACTGACGAAGTTCACCAGCCGGCCTCCCACTGGGGTGTAGGGGTGGGGCCAGATGTCTTGGCCGGTTCAGTCCTTCTTGGAGGCCAGCACACCACCCTGGGAGCCTTGACGCCGGCCACCTCCGAAGGCCTTGAAACGACCCCTTTAGGCTTCCTGGGTCGAGCGGGAGGGTTGGCGGTAAGAGGACAATAAACCGCCGAAACTCTAAGACCCACCAGACTTCCCTCCTGGAGGTACAAAAGGACGGACGGTGTTGTTGCAGAGTGCCCATGGCACAGGCCGCGTCCATGTCAGTCTTGATGGCCAGGAGAGATTCATTGAAGGCCTTGCCGAAAAGCTTGTCCCCATCCAACGGCATGTCCAGGACCCTCTTGTCTGAAGTTGGTGGCCTTCAGCCAGCCACGACAGAGGCAGACTCAGTTTATGATCTGGAAGAACACTGTCTGCAACAACCAGGGCCATGGTGATGGCATGGTCTGACGCCACCTTGCCTTCACGAAGGATCGCCATTGCCTCTACCTGCTTGTCCTCTGGGAGGAAATCCAGGACCAGATCCATCTTGTACCTGGCCAGGATCGCTAAGGCATTTGCCGCCTTGATCCCCATTGCCACAGAGTAAATGACCTGTCCCACGGCATCCAACTTCTTCACTTCGCCATCCAGGGGTCGGGGGGAACTGAGGCTGAGGGGGACAGAGGCTGACAACAGGTTGGACAACTTCTTCCTAGCTGCAGCAGAGAACACAGTCCAGCCATGGTTGTAACCGCAGACATTTGGGTGCAGATTCCAGCACCTGGTATCTCTTTTCTAGCTGGTTCCTCTTCGCCGGGGTTTCTAAACAGTGCTAGACCCGCATCCCAGACGTCGTCGAGGAGAGGTACCAGCAGAATGGTCTTCCTTTTCTCCTCCGGGCATTGATACAGGAAGCCTTCCTCCTCTTCCGGGGTGAGTTAGAAGAGTTCTGATGCACAGGCGATCATGGAGTGGAAGGAACCCATTTCGTCCGGTGGAGAAGCCCTTGGTGGCAGAGGGATTTCGCCATAGTCTCTATCCGTCGTTGCCGTGTCCGTCCCAGTCTCCCAAGAGGGTGGGGGGCAGTGACTGTTGGAGCGGAGGTGTGCAGTGTCTCCTCTTCTTTAGCGGTGGTTTTCCCGGTGCCAATGAGGTCATTGCCGGTGGTGCGATCAGCATCCTCTTCTGAATCTCTGACACCAGAGTGTGGAGGGTTGAGAGAATATCCTGCGACAAATCTCTGGGCAGTGCCTGGGGAGCAGGGTCACCGGGCCCAGTGTCCATGTCGTCATCCCAGTCGTCACCTCTGGCAGGCATCCCCCTCAATGCTCTCGTCGCCACAGTCACCCCCTCCCTCCTCCTGGATAGTGTGGATGAAAGCTATGTCCTCATCGGACAAAGATAACCGTGCCCTGGAGCTCTTCCACGTCCCCGCCCCATCTTCTTTCGGTCCCGAGGGATAGGAATCGGGCTAACGTCCGGCATCCTCTTCTTTGGAGTCTTCCCCACCAGTTTGGCCGAAGCCTCCTGCCTGGGAGGAAGAGCCACCCTGGCCGCAACCGGGGTACCCTGGACCGGGTCAGCCCCTTTTGACTTTGAAAGTGCGGCAGCAACCATCTCGATGGAAGACGATTTGGCCTGGACCACCTAGGCCTTGCCTGGCAGGCTGGACACCTTGTCCTGCTTGGCCTTCTGCTTCTCTCGCAGCTTCCCCGCGGTAGCTGACTTCTTTTGACGAAGAACTGGAGCTATCGATCGAGAGGCTGATGGAGACTATGAACGCGCCCGGACTGTTGCAGGACACCATGCGCGGCAACCCCAAGGGAAGCAGACTTGCAGTGCTTGGCCATGACTTGGGCCCCCACGGATGCAGCACCCTCAAAGGACTTAAAAGCCTGCTCTGGCTGGCTGGATCCAGATGAGGCATGCCCCTGTGGACCACACAGGGTAGAGGCTCTGGCTTTGAACCACGCCACCAGTCAAAAGTGCTGATCCTTCATTGTGCACTTGGAAAAGCCACAACAGATCTCGCAATCTTTTTCTTGTGCGTTGGGTGAAGACAAAGGCACTGGGAATGCTTGTCGTCCATGAAAACATTGCGCAAACCGCAGCTGGTGCAGAGCTTTAAGAGGGAAGCCCTGTCCTCTTCCGACATGATCCAGTGCGGTGTAGGCCCGATTGCCTTCTGGAAACTTCCAAGAAGAAAACGCTCAACAATTTCTGCCTTTGAGGGGTGATGAAAGTTGCTGAAAACTGGTCCCCATTAATCAGATTAATAAATGGAGCACAAAGGCTCAATTGATCAAAATAGTTTTCCTAGCCAAAAAAGCGTGAAAAACGCAGAAAGCTCAAGAGCGAAATGCGAGGAATCCCAACACTTGAACGTGCAGTAAAAATCTGAAGATGGCTGCCAGAGGAGGGCAGTCATTGCCTGGGTCAATATGACCCAGAGCTCAGTAATTGGTTTATAGGAGAAATTAATAGTATCGTAGTGACTAATGTACTCTTAGTCCATAGTCCTCTTTCTTCCATGCTGCATTGGCATCCCTCGCTAGGGACAGGAGATGGAAACTTTTTCACCAGAAAAACCTTCCCTTTAAATTTAGATGTGCGCAAGGGTGTGGTCCTGGGAGCATGCGCTCCCCTGACTCCGCCCACCAGGGCCACTCAGTCCTCATTGATGAGTAGACAATATGACACCAGTATTATGGGGAGGACGGTGGGACGTATGGAGGAAAGGAGACTATGGACTAGGAGTATGTTAGTCACTACAGTGAGTAACTTAATTACTTCTACGTAATGTCCCCTTTCCTCCATACTGCATGGGCAATTACAACTGAATGTAGCCCGAGGGTGGAGAGGTGACCATCCCTAAGAAAACTAGTTCCGTAGAACCGCCTGTTCAAAAGCCGAGGCAGACTTTGAGCCGGCGTACAAACAGTAGTGCTTCCAGAAAGCCGATGGGTTGGCCCAGGTGGCTGCCCTGCTTATGACCTGCCACGAGACCGGTCTCAGGAATGTGACGGACGGGGCCTTGGCTCTGACAGCATGGGCGTGCATGTTCGCTGGAAGCATTTTGGGCTGTCCCTCATAGGCCTCCTTGATGGCCGAAACCATCCACCTTGCTATAGAGGCTTGGATGCTCGATACTCGGGCCTCGATTCCCGCTCCCTCACAAAGGCAACAAATGGAGCGCCTGAGCTGCGGAAACTCTTGGTCCTGACCAGATAGAATTTCAGAGCGCGTCCGACATCCAGACAGTACCAAGACCCGTCCTTAGGATCAGCAAAAAACATAGGCAACACCATCTCCTCATTTAGATGGAAAGAGACTACTTTAGGTAGGAACACGGGGTGCGTTCTGAGGACCACCTTGTCCTTGTGAAAGGTAGTATAGGGTTCAGATGCCACAAGTGCCTGGATCACACCAACTAAAACGGGTAGAGGTGAGACCCACCAAAGCAGCTGCTTTAATGGTGACCAGCCTGATGTTTGCAGACGCCATTGGTTCGAAAGGTTTGTGCGCCAGGGCTCCCAACACTACATTGAGATCCCACAGCGGGTGTCGCTTCTTGAAGGGTGGGTAGAGTCTGGTGAGGCCCGCCAGATGATGTTTAACCACCGGGTTGGATCAGAAGACAACCTCCTCAGAGTTCCAGTAGGCCCCTACGGCTGCCAAGTAGGTGCGGCATGTGTCTATTTGCCCCCCTGAGTCAGGTGTGCAGAGGAGAGCACATCGTCCAGTGTGCACGCAAGGGGGTCTCCTTCGATTGCATCGATAGGCCCCTCTCCCACCATACAGGTCTCTCAAGTTTAGCAGGGGTTCTATTTCCGGGCTGCATAGTACGATATTCAGATCTCATAGGTAGACCTCTAGACAGGTCTCCCAAATCACGCTGACAAACTCACTTCTGAAGTGAGACAGAAACCACCAGAATTACTGTGGAGTGACACCCCAATTAGGGGATCACGCCTCTTTAGGCTCAAGTTCTAGCTTCGCCCCTCAAAATCACCTTCAACTAGTAGATATCCTTCTTAAACCCACACTGCTTTTTCACTGCAGTGAACTGCGCATAGGGTGACGGACACTAAAGAGAGCCACCGATAAAACCCAACTATATAACACCTAACCACCTCCCCTACCTCTCTCAAGACAGCGGCTGAACGAGTCGGCTACATCAGCCGGAAATACCACCTCCAGACATAGCCCTGTTAGCAGACAGCCCTCCACACCCTTTACTACACCACAAGACAACCAGATCAAAGCAGAACCAACCAGACATCAGCAAACAAAGACTAAACAACTATCTTATAATGCTGCCCAAACTACCCATTCCGAGGGAACACACACTCCGGAACAGCAACAAACCACCACAACTACAGAA
Source organism: Ambystoma mexicanum (assembly GCF_040938575.1). NCBI lineage: Eukaryota > Metazoa > Chordata > Amphibia > Caudata > Ambystomatidae > Ambystoma > Ambystoma mexicanum. Next base: position 1,000,447,916 of record NC_090935.1, on the reverse strand, counting down.
CACACTCCCGCAGTCAGGAACAAGAATCGAACCAACACCGAGAGAAGAGACAAATCCCTCTAATTAACTCCTTACCTCGCTGACAACTGGTCACCAGAGCAAACCAACCCAATGCTAGAAGCAGCAACATCAAACTACCCAACACGAACACGCAGAAGGATGAACACCACAAGAAAAAAACAAACACACGACCAATACGATAACACCTCACATCACCAAAGCAAGAAGAACTTCCAATCGACAACCACAACTCATGGAAGACGAACCCAATGAAAACAAAAACCCAAGAGAGAACCTAGAAGAACTCTTCGAAGACGCCGACACCCCAAAACCTACACCTCAACCAGAGATTGACCAGAAGACGACCTCAACAAGAAAGTCCAAACCAAACAACACCTCCAAACTCCACTGCAATCTTATAAACGCAAGATCCATGTCAAAACACTCAGAGCTCTTCGACCTACTTAATGACAACAGCATTGACATCCTGTTCATCACAGAAACATGGCTGGACGACAACTACAATATCACACTCCAGAGCTGCCTTCCAACAGACTTCAAATGCCTTCAAATAAACGGGGAAAACAAAAAAGGAGGAGGAATCGCACTCAAATGACAACGGAAAATAAAAACAGATGATCCGCTCAACATCCTCAACTGCAAAACCATGGTAAAACACCTAACAGCAAGCCAAAAAACCAACATCATATTCATCCTGGTGTACAGACCACCAACATACGATGCAACCTTCAACAACTTCATAGAAGCCATCAACCACAAACACCTAATCATCCTGGGGCACTTCAACATCTGGCTTGAAGACAGTCACACCAACTCCCAAAACTCACTGATTGAACAACTCACTACCATGAAACTATGACTAGTCAAAGGGTCAACACACTCGGCATGACACACCCTCGACGGAATTTTCACCAAGGGAAAAACTCACCACGGCACCGCCGATACAAATACTGTGGAGCGACGATCTCATCATCCCATTCGTGATCACTCTGCATACTCAAGTCTGCATCCAACCTCATACACCCACAACCACCACAAAAAGAAACTGGAAACACGTCAAAGAAACCTATTCGAACAACTGGAGTTAACCAAACCCTCAACTACCTAGAAGGGAAAGCAGAGCTACTACACAAATGGATTGCAGACACAATCGACAAGATCGCCTCAGAAAAACCATTCACCCCATCAAAATAAAAGAGCAATAGCAAAATGGTTCACCCTACTATTAAGCATCATGAAAAAGGAAAACAAAAAGATGGAAATGGAATGGAGGAAAGAATACAACCCAGACCAAAAAAAACACTGTTCCAGAGACAAATCCGTGCATAGAAGGAAATTCAAAAGGCGAAGAGAAGGCATTATGATGACAGAATAACCAATGCCACCAACACTAAAATAAATGTTTAACATAATTAAAGAGGTGAGTAACCCACCAGGCGGTGACAACACACCAACCCCCTCAGAGAAACTATGCAACGACCTGGCAGACCACTTCAAGAAAAGAAAAAAAATCAATGACATCCGACAAACCATACAAAACATACCAACCGACCACAACATACTACCAAGCGATTGTATCACAGGACCTCAGCACAAACTCAAAAACTTTCCCGAAATATCAGCAGAGGCATTCACAATGCTGGTAAAACACAGCAAGAAAGCTGGATCACCCATGGATCCCTGTCCCCTGGACATCTACAAATCAATCATCACACAAGGAACGGCAGCAGAATACTATAGAAACCTTCTGCACCTATCACTAGCAAAAGGAACTGTACCGAGGACTTTCAAATCAGCATATATCAAACCACTTCTGAAAAACACAAGTGGCAACGTAGAAGACCTCTCTAACTACAGGCCGATCTCAAACATTCCCTACCCGGCAAAACTCCTGGAAACCTACGTATATAAATTAACCCAAGAACACGTAGAAAAACACTACCTGCTAGACCAAGCTCAAGCCGGTTTCAGACCCGCAAGAGGAATGGAAACAGCAATAATATCCATCTGGGACGACCTAAAAACTAACGCAGACTCAAACACAACCTCAGCCCTTATCCTACTCTACCTCTCCGCAGCCTTCGACAGTTAGTCATGACACCCTAACCAAAAGAGTAGAAGACATAGGCATAACACAGCACTTCTCTGGACTAAATCATTCCTAGCAGACAGAACAGAAACCGTATGGATTAAATCCTTCAAATCCACTCCAAGAGTTAACGACTCTGGAGTGCCACAATGACCCTCATTATCACCACTGTACTTCAACATCTACCAGACACCGGTTATCAGAATATTCAAAAAGTACATTACATGCTACAACTACGCAGATGATACTCAAATCATCTACAAAATCAAAGACATCCAAGCCAATCACGCAACCCTAATCGAGTGTCTAAAAGAAGTCTTCAACTGGATGACTGCCAACAACCTGAAAATCAACCCAGGAAAGACAAAAATCATGATCACATCCAAAGACCAAGAGAACGAAACCACCATCCCGTGGCCAATGGAAATGGGAACCGCACCATCACCATCACCATCTGAGGTAGTAAAAAATCTGGGAGTCCTGATGGACAAAACCCTAACCTTAGAACCACAAATCAATGCAACAGTCAAGAAATGCTTTTTCCTCCTCCACACGGCAAGAAGAATCCTCTCTTTCCTCTCCTTCACGCACAAAACTCGCTATCATTGCCCTCATCATGTCAAGAATCGACTATGCAAACTGCCTCTACCTCGGAATAGCAGAATACCTCCTGAAGAAACTACAACGGATCCAAAATGCAGCAGCCAGACTACTCCTCAAACTACCAAGAGAGAATACATCACTCCTGCTCTAAAAACACTACACTGCCTCCCAGTAAAACATTGCATCACCTTCAAAACAATGTGCATAACGCACAGGTCAATCAGCGGTCAACGAGCAGAATTCCTACAAAAGAAAATAATCTACAAACCAACAAGACTCCTCAGGTCAAGCAACGAAATCCGCCTGGAACCAAAACCATACCTCAAGAAAAAACGTGTAGGCACCTCCTTCTACCAATTAGCTGCAAAAACATGGAACATCCCAAAAGAAATAAACACAAACGATCACCTAAAATTTAGGAAATTACTAAAAACCTGGCTCTTCAACACCACACTCAAACAGAAAGGAAAAGAGATGACTAGACTAGACACAGACAACTCCCAGAACTGAGTAGGAAGCTCCCACGGCACCCAGACGAGTGACAACGGGTAGAGTGCAACACAGGCGACACCCATGGAGACGGAGTCAACAACCCCACCCAACATCTGCGCTCGCCCCTTAGTTGCCACCAGGTACCACAGTGGAATTGTCGGGATATTGGCAATCACAATAGCTGAGCTGTGGACATTGGCAGGTGCACTGGCCGTATGAGTGGGAAGGGAAGATAGGTAGAGCTGCGAGGCAGGCTGGGGGAGTAGGGGGCCAGATGTGAAAGGGACCTTGAAGGCCGGATGGACCCAGATCAGGGCAGAGGCGCAGGGGTGCTCCCGAAACCCATCTGGGGCGATTACAGAAGCCCACCGCCTGAAGTCAGGATAGAGATGCCAACTAACCAATTGCACTAACAATTTCCCCCTCTGCATACATCTCTCAAACTCCAAACCAAACCACAAACCTTCAGCACAACAAACCGCACAAACTTCACTACAAGGCAACAACGGAAAAAAAACAGCCTCACGCAACAGTACACGACAACTTTTGGCCGCAAACACCCCGGGCTGAGGCCGTCAACAGCACATCACTTTTCCGGCTCACTCCCACTAACCCCCCCTCCCTTCCTCTTTCAGAGCCACCAAAGTGCCGGGGGACCACTCTGGTGGTGATAGTGGGCGGTACAAATGTCCTTTAACATTAGAGGCCGCCCAGTGACAGAACCTACTGCTACTAGTGCCCTGAATAATGTCCAGGTTAGCCTTTGACAAGCTCAGATGCTTCAGTGCGAGCTGTCCAGGAACCACGCTGCAAGGGCCAACTTCTGTGGAGCTGGCTGGATGACCCTGCCCCCTGCTGAGAGTTGGTAAGCTGGGCCCAGCAGCAGGTGAATGGGTGGCCTGTCCGAGAGGATGAGGAGCTCTGAGAACCAGGGTCTCGCAGGCCACCACAGGGCTATCAGAATAATGCAGAGCTGACACGATTCCTTTATCTTGCAGGTCACCCTGTGGGACCAGGGGGTGGGAGGGAATGCATAAGCTGTCATGCCGGCCCATTGTATCTGGAATGCGGCGCTCAGGGTGCAGGAGCCCTGCCTGTGCCAGGATGCAAATTGCTGGCACTTCCTGTTGGACCACAAGGCAAAATGATCCACCTGAGGATGCCGCCAGCTGCTGAAGATCCTGAGCAGGACCCGATCGTTAAATTGCCACTCGTAATTGTCTGCTCCCAGTCTGCAGAGCAGGTCCACTTCCAGGTTGGACTCCCCTGGGAGGTGGCCAGCCGTCAGGTTCTCCAGGGCCCATTCCCACATGCAGATCCCCAAGCTGCACAGCGGAGGGGACTTGGTGCCACCCTGCTTGTTCACATAATCTATGCTGGTGGGTTGTCCGTCTGGATGAGGACAACCTTGCCCCGGATGAGCGGAAGGAAAGCTTTGAGAGCGAGCTAGATAGCCTTCAGTTCCAGCAGTTGACGTGAACCTCCTGCTCCTGAAGGGACCAGACTCCATGGACACTGGTTGTCCAGCGTAGCCCCGCAGCCTTCCAGAGAGGAATCTGTGGTGATGGCGACCTGAGGGGCTACCTACCGGAAGGGTTTTCCCCATCTGCAGGTTGCAGTCCTGGACCACCAGATGAGGTCCGGGTGGAGAGGAGGAATGCTGACAAGCTCCATTTGGGAGCCCCGCTCCTGATTCCATGAGGCTGATAGGTTACTCACTGTAGTGACTAACCTACTCTTAGTCCATAGTCCCCTTTCCTCCATATTATACGGGCGTCCCTTCCAAGGGACGGGATACAGCCTTTTCCACCAGAAAAAACCTTCCCCTTTAAATTTAGAGGCGCGGCCCAAGGAGCATGCGCTGCCCTGACTCCGCCCTCCAGCACCACACCTCAGTCCCCATTGACACGACGACAATAGATTTAACATTGCATAATGACACCAGTATTATTAGGGGGGGAGGTTGGGGTCACTACGGCGAGTAACTTATAATTACTTATGTCCCATCCCCTTTCCTCCATAATGTATGCGCGATTACAACTGATTGCAGCCCCAGGGTGGAGGGGAGACCCTCCTTACGCAAACAGGTTCCTGAGAACTGCCTGTCCAAAAGCAGCATCAGATCTAGAGGCGGTATACAAACAGTAATGCTTGCAGAAAGCCGAGGGAGAGGCCCAAGTGGCCGCCCTGCTTATGACTTGCCAAGGGACATGGCGTTGGAATGCAATGGCTGTTGACTTGGCCCTGACTGCATGGGCATGCATGTTGGCCGGGAGCGGTTTGTGCTGACCCTCATACACTTCTTTGATGGCATAGACCATGCAGCAGAATATGGAAGCCTTCGAGGCCTGATCGCCTGGCCTCGAGCCACCAAACGTGACTAACAGGGCGTCCGACTTGCGGAAGCCCTTGGTCCTGTCCAAGTAGAATTTCACAGCACACCTGACATCCAAGCAGTGCAGCACTCTGTGCTTAATCCTTGGGATCAGGAAAGAATGTAGGAAGGACTATTTCCTCGTTCAAGTGAAATGCCAATGGAACCTTGGGCAGAAATTCCAGGTGCGTCCGCATGGCTACCTTGTCCTTGTGAAAAAGTGGTACAAGGTTCAAGGCAATCAGCGCCTGAATCTCGCTGACTCTGCAAGCCGAGGTAAGACCAACTAGTAAGGCCGTCTTGATGGTGACCAGCCTAATGTCCACAGACGCCATTATCTCGAATGGTTTGTGCGCCAGGGCGCCCAAGACTATATTAAGGGCCCACACAGGGTGCGGTCTCTTGACGGGCGGGTAGAGCCTAGCGAGACCCATCAGATGTTTCTTGATGATAGGATTGGAGGAGAAAATGCCCTCCTCCGAGTTCCTGTAAGCCCCAATGGCTGCAAGGTATGTACGGCAGGTGTCGACCTGTACACCCGAATCAGCGAGGTGCACCGAAAAGGAGAGCATGTAGTCCAAATTGCAGGCCAAGGGGACAATTCCCTTGGAGTCTGCCCAGTGGCAGAACCTTGTCCATTTTCTCTTGTACTGGGCCCTGGTGGCTTTGCTCCTGGCACCCTGTATTAGCTCCAGATTGGCCTGTGAGAGGCTAAGGTACCACACTGTGAAGGCTACTTTCCCTGGAGCGGGGTGGACGATTCTGCCCCCCTGCTGTGCCAGAAGATGTGCTGGGCCCGTCGGAAAGTGTATAGGTGGCACCTCAGGCTGAGGAGCTCCGAAAACCATGGCCTGGCCGGCCACCATGGAGCCATCCATAAGGAGTCGGTGAGACTCCGCCCATACCTCTGATACAGAGTAATCTGCAAGATCAAGGAAAGGCGTAGGCTTTCATGCCCGTCCACTGCAGGTGAAATAGGTCGCCCAGAGAGCCGGGGCCCCTCCCCTGCCAGGATGCAAACTGGGGGCACTTCTCGTTGTGCCAGGTGGCAAAGAGATCCACGTGGGGGAGATCCCACCTGTTGAAGATCAAGGTTGTTTAGCTGCCACTTGTAATTGTCTGCTCCCAGCCTGCTGAGCCTGTCCGCCTCCAGGTTGGATTCCCTCGGGATGTGGACTGCCGAGAGGTAAATGTCGTTTTCCAAGGCCCATTCCCACATGCTGATCGCCAGTCTGCACCGAGGAGGGGATCTGGGGTCTCTGCTTGTTGACGTAGTACATGCTGGTCAAGTTGTCTGTCTGGATGAGGACAACCTTGCCCTTGAGCAGTGGGAGGAATGCTCCGAGCACTAGCCAGATGGCGTTCAGCTCCAACCAATTGATGTGGTATTCCTGCTCCCGTCGAGTCCAGGTGCTGTGGACAGAGATCATAGTCTGGTGATGGTGGCCTGCAGCGAGGGCGGCCGAAAGGGCTTGCCCGTCCGTAGGTTGCAGTCCATGGACCACCAAGTTATGTCCGGTTGGAGGGATGGAGGCACGTTGATCTCGGATTGCGAGCCCTGCTCCTGATCCCATGAGGCCGCCAAGTGCAGCTGAATCCTTCTCATCCTTAGTCTCGTAAGCGGGGCTGCTAACAGAACCGCCGCTAGTAGACCCAGGCAATGTTAGTACCACCATGCCAAGGTCACTTCTCTGCTGAGGAAGTGGGCTGTGGCCCTCTTGATGGCCGAGATCTTGTCTTCCGACGGGAAAACCCTCTGAGCCCATGTCCCAAATGAATCCCAGGAATGTCAGTCTGTGTAGGGAGCAGCTGTAACTTTTTGCGGTTGAGCGAGAAGCCCAGGTCGTGCAGTGTGTTCATAAGGGCATGGGACGAGTGGTGAACCGTCTCCGGCGATGTAGCCCTGACCAGCCAGTCGAGGTATGGGTAGATGTGGAGGCCCTGCACTCGGAGGAGGGCCGCTACAGCATTCATCAGCATAGTAAAGACCCTGGGGGCCGAGTGGAGGCCAAACGGAAGGACCTTGTATTGGAAGTGGTAGCCCATGATTCTGAACCGTAGGAAAGAACAATGGGGCTGCCAAATTGGGAAGTGTAAGAACATGTCGTTCAGGTCTAGGGAGCACATCCAGTCTCCCTTGTCCAATGTCTCCGCTATAAAAGCTGGTGTAACCATCTTGAATTTTTGCAGGGGTAAGGAGAGTTGAGGGTGGAAAGGTCCAGCACAACACTCAGGCCTGCCTTGTTCTTCTGAATGGCCAAAGCCTTGCTGGGAGGTTACAACTTCCTCCACTGCCTGGCTCTCTACGAGCAACCAGATCTCTGCAAAGGAGTTGCTGTCCCAACCGGTGGGAGGAGAGGCTGGGGTGGGTAGGCCGTATCCAGTGGATACTACGGCGAGGATCCAGGGGTCCACAAAATTCTGGCACCAGAAATGTGCATGGAGAGCAAGCCTGACACCACCGGAGACACGTGGACCAGAAGGGGCGTGTCATGCCTTCTTTCCCTCAGAGGCTGAGGGGGACTGGAAAAAGCCCATACTTCTCCCCCCGCTTTGTTAGCGCCGGCTCTGCGATAGCAAGTGGTCTGGCTGCCTAAACCTGCGTTCCTGGAAGCCGCAGAACACTCCATATGTAAGACCCTTCTCTGAGCGCTGCAGAGATTGGGTGTAAGATTTGGGTGTGGTCTTTATAAGAATGGACAAGGATTTTGCCGTTTGTGAGCTGTTCTTTTTGTCCAGCTCTTTGTCCGTAGAGGAGTGGAAAGGTCCCCCCTCACCACCCCATCAAACGGTAGATCTAGGATGCGCTCATAGACGTCCGGGTTGAATTTCGTCACCCGGAGCAAGGCTGTACGCCTCATGTCCGTGGCAATGCAGATGGCATGGCCTGAGGTATCAATATGCGCTACCGTGGATTCCATGAGGTCATGCGCCACGAGCTTGGCCTCCGCTAGCCCAGCCTTGAAGAATGACTCATTGGGAGGGGAGTTCCGGGAGAAAGCTGCAATTTCCCGCCATAACCGTTGGTTAGCGGCAGCCAGCATGGCATCAGTGTAGGCCTGACGTAGATGTAAAGAGGCGTTGGAATAGAGTTTCTAGCCATATGTCTCCAAGATAATCTCCTCCTTGCCTAGCAGCGCCGCAGCGGAAGAGGCCGAGGACGACAGGCTCGGAGTATAGTGATGCCACAGTGATCACCAAAGAGTGTGGCTGAGGATGGGCCGAAAGCAAGAGTGTATCCCCCTCCACCTGCCTGTACTTGGCGTCCAGGCATCACTTGACCAGCTGGGCCGATTGTGGTTTGAGCCAGCCCTTCTTGCCCAGGGAGACTACATCGGTCTGCATAGGAATTCCCGATTTGGCAGAGGGGCGTTGCCTATTGACTTCCCCAATCTGAGGTCTAGCAGCCGGCATAGGCGGTTCTGGGTGAAGGCCCAGGTACTCCGCCAGCCCACCAAGACGTTCGTGGAAGGCCCTGGCTGAGGACGGCGTGTCCGGATCCTCCTCATCCGGATCCTCCTCATCCGTATCCTGCGGATCTGGAGGATCCTGTGGAGTAGATGGCACCAGAGTACAGGGACTGCAGCCAGAGGCTGAGGAGGTGGCAGAGGTTGCAGAGTTGGCTGTGGAACCGGAGGAGGCGGCGGCTGCACCGGGGCCTGGGGGCCGGATGGAGGCATCTGTGGTGCTGCTAGCATGGCGGGAATTACTTCCCTGATGGAGTCTTTGATGATAACTCCCATCTGAAGTGACTTCATGAGGCCAAGGAACTTCTTGAAGAGCACCTCATCACTGGCCAAAAAGGTGGCAGGGGGTGCCAACAGGGTAGCGGGGAGCTGCTGGAGCCACTGAGTACCCTGGGCAAAAGGACGCAAAGGAAAGCCGCCCTGCACAACTGAGGGGTAGGCCACATACCTGGGTGAGGCCAGTCCCACCTCGACACTCATTTGTTGCCAAATTCCTGGAATGGCGTCGGACGGGTGCCTCTTTCTTGCACTGCAGCAATTTTGTCAAGCTGCCTGCGGTGTGGTGCTCAGTCCCCTGGGCCTGGCCTTGTCCAAGACTCTTGCGTGTGGATCACAAGGCCTACCCTGCTCCTCGGGCCTAGGCCCGGTAGGTGCGACACCCTCAACCTGGGGGTCAGTAGAGCTGCGTTTAGGCGCCCCCTTGGACGTATTGCCGGTATTAGGGCTATGCCCCTCTGCCATGGTGTCGGTAAAAGGGCAGAGCCCCTCAGGTGTACGTGCCGAAGTTGGGAAGAGCCTGTGCAGGATGGACACCTGTAGAAGTAGACATGCGCCAGGAAGAGCGTGACGCCTGAGGACCGAGTACCTGAATGATAGAAGAGACAAAAAAGACGAAGAAGTATCCGCTCGTGGAATTACATGGCCGAAGCCAAGCCCAGGAGCGCTGGTGAATTCGGCACGCTCCCATTGACCCGGAAAAGGGGACTGAGGTGTGGTGCCGGAGGGCAGAATCAGGGCAGCGCATGCTCCCTGGGCCACACCCCATGTGCCGCTAAATTTAAAGTGGAAGGTTTTTTCTGGTGAAAAAGGTTCCTTCTCCCATCCCTTGGAAGGGACGCCCCTATACAGTATGGAGGAAAGGTATGTCAGAGGTAAGAAAAGTCATTCAGGGAGCCAGGCCAGCCAATGTCAATTAGGCAAAAATCTAGCTGAACTGAAGCACTTCTTGCAGGTAAGTAAAAGTCTTGCACAATGTTTTACAAGTCTTTGTAGAAAAAGTAGAATCAATGTAGGTCCACAAGCTGTTAGGCTTGTGAGAGGTAGAAAATACAATCAACTCTACAGAAGCAACCAAGACAAGTCTCAACTGAGAACAAGGCTACACAACAAGAGGTAAGGTCTTGGGCTGTATAGTACCTTTGGTTAGAAGAAATGGTTCCAGCTGGCTTCTGTTCCTGTGTAGCTCTGCAGATCCTGTTCCTCAGTCACAGGGACAAAAGGGAGGACTTCAGGGACTCCTGCTCTGCAATGGGACGGTCAGCGGCAGCAATGGTCAAACTACAAATCAGTGGCACTTTGTGGCTTCAGCTACTCACGTCTCCAGCAAATAGCACCCCTGTGGTTCTCAGATAACACTTCAGACTTTCCTCGCATCTGGGGTCCAGCACTCTGTGGGGCGGCTCAAGCTGGTCAGTCCTGCTTCCTGGAAATCTGGAGGATCTTCCTGGAGCTTGGGTCAGACTTAAAAGCGACGTACTCTATCTGGTGTTCCTCTCCCGGGCAATTTGGTTCCAGCAGCAGAAGCAGTGGAAGTACAGCCAGCTTGGAGAGGATGTCAATATGGGCTCACTTTGGAGTTGATTGGTCCCACCAACTCAAGGGGAAAAGTCGTCCTTGCAGGGCTTCTCTAGTCAAAGGTGAAATCGGAACTTCAGCAGAGCAGCAGGGCTTTACCGGGCAAATCAACGGTCCATGAGTTGCAGTAGGCATCTCTTCCAAGTTCTTCTTCATATTCCTTTGTCCAGTGGCCGACTGCCTTCCAAGCCAAAAAGCCTCGCTTTTATGCAGGTTTCTCCCATTCATTCCAGCCCAGCTGTCAGTCAAACAGCGGGGTGGCTGTCCTTGCTGGATGGCCGGCCGGCCGGCCGGCCAGCCAGCCAGCCAATCACCTTTGGGTGCATTTCTGTAATCAAGAGGATTAAGCACAGGGAGTTTCGGCACACCTCCCTCACTTCCTGCCCCTGCCAGACATACTGGAGCCAGGAGGCAAGCTTCACTCGCAAATCTCGCCAAAGACAAAACGAACAAAGGGACCAAACCTGGTTTGGCGCGCAGAGTAAATCTCAAGAAGGGAATAGTTTACCTGTAACTCAATTTCTCCAGCATTGGTATCTTTCATGGATTCACATGCTTAGAATATTCCCCCTCAGACTGGGAACCCTCGGTACATTTATAAAGCAGTTTTCCATAGGAAAAATTTCGACACTTGTGTCCTATCTACGTTGTTTTGGGCTGCTTACGCATGCCCCAATAGGACATAGCGACAGCAGGGGGCCCCTAAAGATTTAGTTGTCGAGGCCAAGCTTTGTGCAGCCTACCTCCGAAGGGGGGTACGCACCCGCTCCATCGTTCAACCAAGCCACCAACTACCGACTCCGGTCTTTGAGAGTCTTCTGGGAGAAGCCCTTATAGATGTCACAATTGTCTGCCGAATGGTGATGGTGGAGACAATATATACAGTCCATATGGTCATCTCCTTCATACACTTTCTTTAACCCGCATGTAGCACATGGGTGAAAAAGAGCTTTCCCAGACATTAGGAAAACGACGAAAACAACCTAGCAAAAATAGTAGATGACGCGAGGTGATCCCACTACTACCTATGGCTTCCTCGTCTATGAAGTTCTTATCGTGGAAGAAGTCATAGGTTGAAAGGGAGCTTTCATTAACTCCGCCAACACTAAGTTAAGAGTCCAGGTCGGAGAAAAGCATTTAATCGGTGATGGAAATGTACAAAAAACCTTTCATGAAGTGCTTTATCAGCCTATCACTAAACAACAGCGACGACTGCCTTCTCCGCGTGAACCTTGAAATGGCTGCCAGGTGTACTTTTATCGATGAAAGATAACCCACTCTCCGCTAAATGCAGCAAATATGGTAGAAGCTGTTCCGGAGTTATATTCAGGGGCTGCAACCCTGGCTGATTGACACCACACGCAGAATCTCCTCCACTTACATGCATACGAAGTGCGGACGGAGCTTGTGCGGCTTGCAGAATTCGACGGCAGTCCGACGAAATATTCAGAGTACCAAACTCCGAGAAGTCAGGAGCCAAGCTGTCAGGTTGGGACTGTCGGGTCGTGGTGCCACACTGTTCCCTTGTCCCGGGACAGGAGGTTCGGGACTTTCTGAAACGTTACCGGCCACGCTATGGAAAGCAGGTCGGAGAACCACGCCCGTCTCGGCCAATAAGGAGCCACCAAGATCACTCTACATCGGTATCTGTGAATCCACTGCAGGGTTTGCCGTATGAGTGGAAACAGGGGAAAGGCTTACAGAAACTTGACTGTCCACAGGAAGGAGAATGCTGAGGGTGGAGACAATATATACAGTCCATATGGCCATCTCCATACACTTTCTTTTACCCGCATGTAGCACACGGGCGAAAAAGAGCTTTCCCAGACATTAGGAAAACGATGAAAACAACCTAGCAAAAATATTAGATGACGCGAGGTGATCCCACTACTTTGGAAGACGGTTGAAATCTGAAGGGAGCCGCGGGGGCGGGGCATTTATACCGCTATGTCCTATTGGGGCATGCGTAAGCAGCCCAAAACGATGTAGATAGGACACAAAAGTGTTGAAATTTTTCCTATGGAAAATGGCTTTATAAATGTACCGAGGGTTCCCAGTCTGACGACGGGGAATATTCTAAGCATGTGAATCCATGAGAGATACCAATGCTGGAGAAGAACGACCGTTCCAGCAAGAAATGCTGAAAAAATATGACCAGTGCCATTTTGACAAAAATGGCACCCATGGGTGCTGTACTGCAGCTGTGAATGCAGCCCGTGGTAAAAAAAAACACACCGGTTGTTAAGTAAACTACTGCCACCAGCCATTAATTGTGGAAAGGGTAACAAAAATGTTACAGGAGAAACTAGACAAGGGGCTACCAAGTAACCCCTCCAGCACCCTATTGTAAGATAGTGTGTGCTGCGTCTAGAAAGTTACAAATTTAATTAAGGTCAATTTCACTTCACTGCTCTTGGTAACTGTAGTTATCCAAGAGACAGGTATTTAAACCTTTGGGAGTTCCAAGAGACTTCCCCGTGTCACTGCACTGAAGATGCTGTGTGGCAATGTAAAGATGATGCCTATGGAGATTGTCAGACTCCAAAAACCAAAAGAAACAGTTCAAATCACATGAGAAAGAGAAAAAGGTCACTCTAGGTTACAAATCCTAAAAGTGCTGGGGCTCTCTAAGGTAGAGCGGAATTAGCATATGTCTGAGAATTCTCCCCAACAGAAATGTAAGCCCATTATCCTGAACGGTAGAAAAGAGCAATGAGGCTGCCAAATCGGGACGTGTAGATAAGCATCCTTCAGATCCAGGGAGCACATTGTCTCCCCTGCACAGTTTCTCTGCAAAGTGCTGGCGGAACCATCTTGAATTTCTAAAGATGGAGAGAGGGAAGAGTTTGAGTGTGGAAAGGTCCAACAACTCTCAGGCCAACCTGGTTCTTTTGTATGGTGAAAATCCTGGAGTAGAAGCCCAAGCCTCGCTGGGACTTCCACTGCCAGGCTTTCGACAAGCTAACCAATTTTAGCCAGCAGAGTTGTCCGAATCTGTGGGAGAGGGGAGGAGAGGAATCTGTAGATGGTACCAGTGTAAACTACTGAGAGCATCCAGGGGTCCGTGAACCTCCGAAGCCCAAATTGTCCATACGTGGCCCCAAAGGGGTGCGTCATGCCTTCTTTCCCTCTGAGGCTGGTGCGGAGGAGGGGGACTGAAAGAAGCCCTTGCCCCCACCCCTTTTGCGGTTTGCACCAGTGCTGACTGAGAAGGGCCAGGCTGTCTAGACCTGTTCTTGGAAGCCCCGGAACCCACCGAACGCTCGCTTATCAGAGCGTTCATGCAACTGGGTGTAAGCCTTCGGTGTGGCTTTAGCGAGGATAAGTTTGCAGTTTGGAAACGGTTTTTCTTTTTGTCTAGCTCCTCATCGGTGGTGGAAGGGAAGAGGTCGCCACTCTTGAATGGAAGGTCCAATATGCGTTCCTGGACATTTGGGTTGAACTTGGTAGCCCGTAGCCAGGCAGTCCTCATGTCCGTGGCGATGCAAATGAGATGGCCTGAGGTGTCAATGTGCGCCACACTGGTCCGGCTCCATGATGTCCTGAGCCACCAATTTAGCTTCTGCCAGCCCCGCCTTGAAACGTGCCTGGCTCTGCACCGGAAGTTCAGGGAGGAAGTCAGCTATTTCCTGCCAAAGCCTCCAATTAGCAGCTGCCAGCATGGTGTCTGCGTTGGATTGACGAAGGTGTAGTGAGGCGTTGGAATAAACCTTTCCGTACACCTCCAAGATCTTCTCCTTGCCTAAAAGCGCAGAAGACAAGGTGGCTGAGAACGAAAGAGGCTTGGAGTAGAGCGACGCCGCAGCAATCGCCTAGGAGTGCAGTTGAGGGTGTTCCAACAGCAAGAGTGGATTGCCTTCAATTGCCTATACTTGGCGTCGAGGCGCCAATTGACAGGCTGGGCCAAAATGGTTTAATTCATCCTGTTTGGCCAAGGCGACACCGTCCTTCTGCATCGGGATCACCGTTCTAGCTACGGGGCGTAAATTGAGGACCTCAGCCTGGACCACCGCCTCCGGTTCTTTGCCCAAAATATTCTGCCAACCCTGCAAGCCATTCATGGAAGGCCTGGAATGAAGACTGCGTGTCTGGGTCCTCCTCCTAGTCAGTGTCCACCAGAGTGTCTGGTTGGTCTGCAGTGGGTGGAGGAGTGCTGGGCGCAGAGGGCTGCAGTGTAGAAACCCGGAGCCGGTAGTTGCTGTGGAGGCTGGTATGGAAATGCCTGAACTGTGGGAGGCAGGGGAGCTGGACTCAAAGGAGCCGGCAAGGGCAGCAGGGGCTGTATGGGGGTTTGGAAGAACTATAGGCGCTGGTGGAGGGAGCATGCCCCTGATCACATCCCTAAGGATGGCCCCCCATCTGAGGAGATCGCATGAAAGTGAGGAACTTTTCAAAGAACCTGTCCTCGCAGGCCGGCAGGTGATGTTGACTGGGTAGCGGATTGCTGCTGGGGCCGGTGCGTACTCTGTCTTGATGGTTCAGGGGTAAATCTGCCCTGCGATGCTGAAGGATAAGCTATAGGCCACGTACCTGGTTGACCCCAGTCCAACCTGGTAACTTGTTCTCCAACCTGCTCCGCACCAAGGGGTGGTGTCGGACAAGCAGCCATTTTGTCTGGCGCTGCAGCTATCTTGTCGAGCTGCGTGACAAAGTCGTGGTGCTTGGCTCGCTGGGCCGGCTTCCTCCAGGACTCTTGGCCGTGGAGCACGAGACCTATCCTGCACCTCAGGACAGGGCCTGGAAGGAGTGTTGCCCTTGGCAGTATCGCCGGTAGTGCTGCGTGCAGGCGCACCATTGGACATCTGCCCATTACAAGGGTGTAGCCCCTCAGGTGTACACCAGTTAAAGAACCTTGCGGTCCCTCAGCACTGTGCCCAGAAGGATCCAATGAGCCTGGCGGCCGGTAGCTGAAAAAGCCTTCGTACCAGAGCTGGTGCAAAAACCTGAAAGGTTCCTCCCGCTCGGGCGTTTCCTTGGGAAGGAGTCACCCATGCGGGGTGCAATGGGAAAAAGCGGCCCTACCTTAGGCCTGGACTATATCTGACGAAGTCCTTCAAGTCCTCTGGAGGAGACCTCTCGAAGAGTTCCCACCACTAAGCTAACCTGTTCAGAGCATGCAGTTTAAGCGTGTTGCATGCTGTACAACCCTCTCAGCCGTGATCAGAGCGGAGGCAGAGCATGGGGGGGGTGGGGTTGGACGGAGGGAAAAGCTCCTCGCAGGCTGGACACCTGCTGAAGCCTACAGATGTCAACATGCACCGGGGAGGAGCATGGTGCCAGAGGACTGAGTACCTAATTGACAAAAACAATATAGAAGACAAGACAGAAAATATCCAGGGAAGACTGTGGTATTACAAGGCCGAAGCCAAACCCAGGAGCACTGGTGAAATCAGCCTGTTCCCATCAAAGTGGAAAAAGGGACTGAGGAGTGGCGCTGGTAGGTGAAGTCAGGGGAGCACATGCACCCAGGGCCGCAAGCCTCTAAATTTAAAGGGGAAGAAGATTCTTTTTCTGGTGAAAAAGGTTCCATCTCCCATCCCTAGCGAGGGACACCCATGCCGTATGGAGCAAAGGGGACAGGAGTTAGGAGTAAGACCGTTTATAAAATAAAGTGAAACTTTTCTTTTACAGAGGATTCCCAGCCTGACTGGGAATATTCATGAGCATGTGAATCCATGTCAGACCCCATGCTGGTGAACTAATAGCTCCGGTCAGAAGTTCCTCAGTCCTGGACTCTGGTGAGGGGACTATGGATGAAGATTTCCTGCTTCTGCAGGGTCCTCTGGATGGTCACAATGTTTTGGCCGGATTCACACCGAAGGACAAATGATAAATTACTCACTGTAGTGACTAACGTACCGCTAGTCCATAGTTCCCTTTCTACCATACTGTATGGGCATCCCTCGCTAGGGATGGGAAACATGAACATTTTTCACCAGAAATGAGTGTCTTCCCCTTTAAATTTAGGTGCGCGCGCGGGTGTGGCCCTGGGAGCATGCACTCCCCTGACGCCGCCCACAGGCGCCACTCATCAGTCCCCATTGATGCGTCAACAATATTAAGATGGCCCAATGACACCAGTATTAGGGGGGAGGATGGTGGGACATAAGGAGGAAAGAGGACTATGGACTAGGAGTAGGTTAGTCACTACGGTAACTTAGAATTACTCTTCTTTGTCCCCTTTCCTCTATACTGTATGGGCGATTACAACTTGCAGCCCCAGGGAGGAGTGTTGCCCCTCTTCAGTAAACAAGTTGTTCAAAACTGCCTGGCCAAATGCTGTGTCCAACCCGACGCTGGCCTCCAAGTAGTAGTGCTTGCAAAAGGCAGAGGAGTAGCCCACATAGCCGCTTTGCTGATAGTCTGCCATGGGGCAGGTCTTTGAAAAGCCACCACCGTTGCCTTGGCTCTAATGGGGTTGGTCTGCTGCCCCTTGTACACCTCCTTAATGGCCATAACCACCCACCTTGCTATGGAAGCATAGGATGCTTGAGAACCTGGCTTTGATCCTCCAAGTGTGATGAAAGGCCTCTGATTTACAGAAGCTCTTAGTCCTATCTAGGTAGAATCTTAGAGCACGCCTGACATCCAGCCAGTGCAATAACTTCCAAGCCTCATCCTTTGGGTCGGCAAATACCATTGTGAGCACTATCTCCTTTAGGGGCACCACCTTGTCGTGGTGAAACGTATAAGGATCTGAAGCCACCAAGGCTTTAATCTCACAGATACAGCATGCCGATGTAAGGCCCACCAGCAGGGCCATCTTAATGGTAACCAGCCTGATGTCTGCAGATGCCATGGGCTCAAATGGTTTGTGCGCCAAGCACCACGTTAAGGTCCCAGACTGGATGTGGCCTCTTTACTGCCAGATAATCTGGTTAGATCCGCCAGGTGTCTCAACAACTGGATTGGAAGATACAGTTTGTCACCAGAGTGCGGCATGTATCCACCTGGACAACTGAATGAGCCAGTGTTACGCTCACCTGGTTCCCACGGGGGCGTTGACCAGAACTGGGCTGCTGTTGTTTCCACCAGCGTGACGTGTAGCGCCGAGATGACTGACTGGACTGGCCCACCCAGCCTAGTTTGTCTGGCTCGCAGGAATATTCTTCTGCAAAGGAGAAGAGGAATTAACCACACGTGGAATTGAGTGTCAACCCACCTTCCCCACTCCCGTTGTCTTCCCACAGATCACTCTTGATGTCCCCTCCTTAGTCTCACCTGATGGTTTGGAAGTATGAGCTCTCCATCCTGCGTCGACCGCAGGGGCGCGTTGATGACCAGTTACTTCACTGGCGTAGAGGAATTGGTGAGTTCCAGTATTGACTCTAAAGTCCAATTGTTCATAAGAGTTCAAATGTCTGATCTTCACTCTGTCCGATTCCTTGCAGGTTGCCGATTAATCCACTCGAAGATTTCCAAATGGCAATTGGTAAGATTCAGGTAAGTCTATTGTGGTTTTCCTCTTAGGGGCCGGGGTACGGCGATGAAGCAGAGTTGACTGCGCCGACCCGAGATGAGGTGAGTACCCCCGTGGTAAATCAGGTTAAGTACTTGGGGGTAGCTTGTATAGCCTTAGAGAGTCCCCTTGCTCACCTTGCTGTCTTTGTCTCCTTAGGTGTCGAGGGCGGCCGCGAGATGGAGAGAGTGTGATGGAATTCTGAAGTACCGCCAAGCAGGCGAGTTCAGCGCGGCGCCGTAGGAATGCGAAGCGATGCTTCAAAGACTTCTGTCTTTCAGCTCCGTGGCGAAATGGATCAGGATTCAGGTAAGGATTAAAGTTAAAACTCCTGTTCTAACCTTTATCCTTCTTTTCTTCTCGTTTCAGGAGTCCCAGGACTGAAGCGGGCGTGGCTGAAGACTGGAGCTGCTTAAAACACGGTGAGCGTTACGCTGCAGCAAGCAGAATAACGCGAAGCACGTGTGGCTGTCCGGACGTGGTTTAAATAGCCTTGGAAGAAGTTCCAGGTAAGTATTCTTCCACAGCCCCACCCAAGTAACAAAATAGTCCCTTCAGTAAAATAGTCCCTCCTAAGCCTCATTTGGCTTGAGTCTTCATGCAGCATGGTCTGCCTCAGGTGAGTATGCAGCATGGTCTGCTTCAGGTAAGTTATCAATAATGAGCCTGGCGCCCATGGCGCCAGGACTGACTTTATCTTTATGAGCCTGGCGCCATAGGCGCCAGGACTGGACCCAAACAGCCCCTAACTGGGGCTTCTGGGCATGCTCCAAGTGGCATGATGCCTGCTTCCGTGGCTGCTGGGTCCAGTCTTCCGGGGGCAGGCATCATGACAGCCAGATGCGCTAAGAAAGATAGATCATCCAGGCAGAAGGTTAGTGGATCAATCTGTTTTGCTTCTGCCAAGTGAGAAAAAATGCTCCATTTGCTCTTATATGGACTCCTGGTGGAGTTGCTTCTAGGCCCCTGTATAATAGCCAGGTTATCATGTGACAGGTGCAGATGCTTCAGGGCAACCTGCTCAGTAACCAAGCTGCAAGGGTTAACTTCTGCGGGGTGGGGTGTACTACTGTGCCCCCCCTGCTGTGAAAGTAAATGGGCAGGGCCCACCGGGAGGTGTACTGGGGGGTGAACCAACAGACTGAAGAGATACGAGAACCAGTGTCTTGCGGGCCACAAGGATGAGCCAAAGGTTCCGAGAATGCCCAACCCTGCCGATGACCTTGTGAATCAAGAGTAGGGGGAAAGCGTACAAGTTTGTATTGTTCCACATAATGTGTAATGCATCGCCCAAGGAGCCCCTGCAGCAACCTGTGGGCATCTCCTGTTCTCTCATGGCGAACAGGTTCACCTTGGGGTGCCCCCACCTGCTTAAGATCCCTGTAGGACTTTTGTTCAATTGCCGCCCATAATTGTCCATCCCCCAGCCTGCTCAGCCTACCTGCCTCCTTGAGTCCCCCCAGGGTAGGTGGACTACTGACAAGTAAAAGCTGTTCGACAGTGCCCACTCCGCCCTGCTGGATTATGTAATACATGCAGATGGAGCTGTCTGTTTGGATGCAGACTGATTTGATGCTTATGGGGAGAAAATCCTTGCGAGCAAACCAGATGGCCATCATCAATGTGCTCCCCTGTCCAGGGAGGAGTCTGTGTAATGGTAATCTGTGATAAAAGTGAATGGAAGGACCTGCCTACCCGCAGGTTGGTGTCTGTACCCCACCAGACTAGCTCCTGGTGATGTTGTGGTATGCGGACCTGCTCTGCCTGAGAGCCCCTGTCCCAATTCCAGGAAGCTGAGAAATGAAGTTGCAGACGACTCATTTTGAGTCTAGTCTGTAGCACAGCGAGGAGACATGCCGCCATAATTCCCAGCAAGTGTTGGTACCACCGGGCTATGGTTACTGCTCCTGCTGAGGAAATATCTCGTGGCCCTCTTGATTGCAGCGATCTTGTCTGAGAGGGAAGAACAAGTTACTTCTTACCTTGTAACGTTCTTTTGATGGGATGTTGCTCCGACGTATTCCTTATCTTTGATAGATCATCTCCCAGCTTGCTGGCCTCTGAATTTTTTTTTCAGTAGAGGGCGCTGCGCGTCGACATCCCTCGGGCCGATGTCCCTCGACGGCCTCCGTATCGGCGCCGACGTCACCACGCGTATAAATAGACTTGCGCAGCGTCCGTTGCTCAGTTCCGTTTTAACGTTAGCAGTTGTTTTACATGAATTGGTTAGTCACCTTGAAGGAGCGTAAGCTGCAACCACAAGGGAAGTATTACTGCGGGGATGGATGGGAGGGGCGATAAGGAATACGTCGGAGGAACATCCCATCGAAAGAACGTTACAAGGTAAGAAGTAACTTGTTCTTCAAAGGGATTGTGTCCTCCGACGTATTCCTTATCTTTGATAGACTCCCATAGCAGTGGTGTGCAATTGGAGGTGGGAGTAAAACACCATGTTTCCTTTAGGAATGAACCGAATCTAATATGGCTTTGCCAAACCTAGTCTCCTGACTAGGAGAAATCCAGGTTGAAAAATCTTGTGAAGGTATGTGCGGACGACCATGTGGCAGCCGCACATATGTCTCTAACCGGAACCCCTCTTTGGAGGGCCGAGGAGGCTGCGATACCCCTGGTTGAATGAGCCCTAAGATTTTGAGGAGGCTCTTTCCCTGCCAGTTTGTAACATTCCAGGATGGCCAAAATAATCCATCTGGAAATGGTTTGTTTTGTTATGGGTAGTCCCAACTTGTGCCCTGAGTAACCCACAAACAGTTGGTCAGCTTGCCTAAACCAAGCAAGTCTGCTGATGTAAAAGCTTAAAGCCCGCCTTGGGTCCAGCCTATGTAGCCTTTCTTCCTCTTTCCCCGGATGGGGAGGTGGATAGAATGAAGGCAAATCAATTTTATGAGTGTTGTGGAATTCAGAAACCAACTTTCTTTTAAAAACTATTTATTATTTTAATGCAACACACCAAACATTACAACTTTAGGACATTCGTAATCAATGTCAAACCAACACATTATACGTTCCAGTCCTTCCCCCTCGCTCCCCACAAACTCAAGCCATACCATCAGAGCCATCTACGTGAATAATTTCGGGAATCACAGAGCCTATTCAGGGAGGAAATTAGGCTTCACCTGTAGGACAACCTTGTCTTTATGAAAAATTGTATGAGGGGGTTTACAAGATAGAGCTTGTAATTCGCTCACCCTTCTAGCAGATGTTAAAGCCACTAATAAGATAGTTTTAAGGGAGAGAAATCTTAGCGAACAAGAGTGGAGTGGTTCGAAAGGAGTACCCATCAGGAAATTTAAGACTATATTTAAGTCCCATAAAGGAACCTGGAAAGGTTTGAGGGTAGACATTAGTTAATCCCTTTAGAAATTGTATTACTAAGGGTAATTTGAAATACGAAGGTTCCTCCACAGTGCGCTTGAAGATTGATAGCGCTGCGAGATAGCCCTTGATAGTGCCAACTTGAAGGCCTGAATTTGCCAAGTAGAGTAGAAAGGATAACACAGTTGGTGTACCACATGAAAAGGGGTCGATATTCTCTTCTCTACACCAGCTGCAAAGCTTGTTCCAACGGCAGCGGTATAAAGACTTTGTTGCTGGCCTTCTGGCCAAAAGCAACACTTCCATGACGTCATAAGGGAGGTCCCAATCCTTGTATCTCAACCTTTCAGAAGCCAGGCGTGAAGGTTGAGGGTTCTGATGTCTGGATAGAGAACCTGACCTCCCTTCTGTGAGAGAAGATTCTCCTTGAGTGGAAGACGAATTGGAGGGCAGATGGACATGTCCAGAAGGTCCAGGTACCTAGTCTGGGGCAATTAGGATCATGGTTCTCCGGAATCTTCTCAACCTCCTGATCATTTGAGGAATGACAGGGACTGGTGGAAACGCGTACAGGAGTGGAAACTCCCAGACCACTACGAACGCATCCCTAGAGCTCCTCTCAGGGGAAATTCCCTTGAACAAAACAGATCGCACTTTCTGTTGGTACAGGTGGCAAACAGATCCACTTGAGGGGTTCCCCAAAGGGCGAAGATTTCCTGAAGGACTTCCTGAGCTAGTTCCCACTCGTGGGAGACTGTGCCCTGCCTGCTCAGAGCGTCCGCCGTCAAGTTCTTCTCTCCGGCTAGATGGACTGCCGATAGAGATTCCTTCTTGAATTGCCCAAAACCAGAGCTGCATTGCCTCTCTGCACAGTGATAGTGATCCTACACCTCTTTTGTTGAGATAGTGCATGGCCACTGTGTTGACCGTCATTATCAAGACATTTTTCCCCTGTACAGATGGCAGAAAAGCTTTCAGCGCTAGTCTGATTGCTCTCAGCTCTAACAGGTTGATATGTAATCTGGACTCCGATGGAGACCAACGACCGCTGATGGTCAAGTCGTTGATATGGGCTCCCCACCCCGTGAGTGAGGCATCTGTGACTACTGTTATCTCGGGCCATGGTTGCCAAAACAGTTCCCCTTTCAAGATGTTTTTCTGGCAGGCCCCCCACTGACGGTCTCGAGCCACCTTGTCTGGAATCTGAAGGTCTGTCATTCTCCCTGAGAATTGTGACCACTGAGTCCTCAGTGCCCACTGAAGAGATCTCATTCTCAGGCGAGCCTCTGGCACAAGGAAGATGCAGGATGCCATGAGGCCTAGCAAGCTCAAAAAGTCGAAGGCTGGGAGACGTTGGGCATTTTGAAACTTAGTGACCATCTGCAGAATATCTTGAGCCCTCACCTTTGGTGGCGAGGCTTTTCCCAGGGAAGTGTCCAGGACAGCTCCAATGAACTGGAGTCTCTGTGATGGTATCATCTGTGACTTATTTAAATTGAGGGAGAAGCCCAGTTTGTGAAGGAAGTGGCAGACAATCTAGCTGGATCTGAGCTTGTTCTGAAGATACAGCTCTGATCAGCCAATCGTCCAGGTAGGGGTAGACGTGGATTCCTTCCCTCAGACTTGCAGCCACTACCGACATTAGCTTGGTGAAGACCCTCGGGGCGGAGGTCAGCCCAAATGGCAGAACTCGAAATTGATAATGAGAGCCGCCAATTGCGAACCTCAGGTATTTCCTGTGTTTGGGATGGATTGGCACATGGAAATAAGCATCCTGGAGGTCCAGAGATACCAGCCAGTCCTGGAGCTGGAGGGCCTGAAGGATCTGAGAGAGAGTTACCATCTTGAACTTGTCCTTCCCTGAGGAACTTGTTCAATTCTCGTAAATCCAAGATAGGTCTCAGTCCTCCGTCTTTCTTCGTTATGAGAAAGTAGGGGGGGAGTACCAGCCCTTGTTCCTCTCCGCTACAGGCACCGGTTCTATGGCACCTTTCTCTAGCAGTCTACAATTTCCTGCCAGAGGAGCGGATCTGAAACTCTCAGCTGTTTCCCGGTGGATGACTCCGAGGGATGCATAGAAAAGGCAGGTAGTAACCTTGGGCAACTGTCTCCAATGCCCAAGCATCTGACGTAATAGCCAGCCATTCCGTCAGATGTTGAGTTAACCTGCCCCCTACTGGTGTTTTGTGAAGAGAGTCCTCAGAGCTGTTTGGAGGCGGCTGATGCCGAGGGTAAAGAGGCACCTGCTGCGGCTTTTGTGTTTTTACCCCGTCCACCTCAGGTGAATTTCTTCTGACCCCTTTGAACCGGCTGTCCTCTGCCCTTTCCGAATGCGGAATAGAAGCGAAAGGACTTACCTCTCCAAGAGGTTCCTGAGGGGCGATATGGTGTCTGACGGGTTGCAGCTCCTAAGGATTTTGCTGCTGCCTTTGATGTTTGAAGTTTTTCTAAACTGTCATCCGCCTTCTTACCAAACAAAGAAGAGCCGTCAAAGGGCATATTCAAGAGTCTGCTTTGCACATCTGGAACAAAACCAGACTTTCACAACCAAGAAAATCTCCTGGTTGTTGTACTTGCCGCCATGGCCCTGCTGATACTGTCAGCAGAATCGATGCCCGTCTGAAGGGATTCGCACATTGCGTTCTTACCATCCTTAATGATGTTGAGAAACGCTTCCCTTTCTTTTCCCTCCGGGAGGCAGTCAGCCGCTGATGAAACACACTCCCAAAGTGTGTTGCTGAACCTTGTGAGCGTACAAGTAGCATTGATGGATTTCAACACCATGCTACATGCAGAAAATACTTTTTTGGCCAAAGAGTCATATCTCTTATCATCCCTGTCCTGTGGAACAGTAGGGTAAGCCAATTTACTACCTGCTGAAGTAGCTGCCTGAACAACCAGACTCTCCGGAGTTGGGTGTTTGGATAAATATTCAGGGTCAGCAGAAGACACCCGATATTTAGCTGATCGTTTTTTGTTAACTGCTGGGATTACCTCAGGTGTTTCCCAGTTTGCCAATATTCTCCTTTGTAATGCCGCATGAAATGGCACCACAGGATCCTCCTGTGGACCTTTGACCAAGATGGATGTCTGTGAGGTCGTCTTGCTGAAAAGCAGGTGAGTGTGTGGACCATCCCATAAACTCTATTATTCTTGCCATCAAGGTTCTGTAAGGGGTTTCAGCATGTTCCCCTGGGTCTGGTGTGGCAAATTCCACTTCTGGGGAAGTGTCCAACCCACTTGCTTCCTGTAGGGTTTCTTGGAGGTCTTTCAACCTACCTTCCTCAGAGGTAAATTCCTCTGGTGCAGGAGTTGCAGATCCCTGCAACTCAAAAGGTGTTACCTGATCTGAATCCTCCCCTTCTACATAAATAGAAGATAAGACCCTGGAGTGGTCAGGTCCTGAAAATGGTATAAATCCCATTTCCAGAGCAGAAGGAGCCAAATTTGTCATGATTGGTTGAGAAAACGTCAATGCAGATGTTAAAGACTTCGAAGCCATCGAAAAAGGTGTTAGAGGCATCGAACTTGAGAGTATCGGGATTCTACTCGAGGTTGTCGACATTCTCGTGCTCGAGGCTCTGGGTATGGCCACTGGCTGTGAGGTGGCCGTGGGTTTATCCTTTGTCGGCGTCGAAGACGGCGTCGACTCGACTGACCTGTGCGTCGAAGAACCCTTCGATAACGCCGTCGACGACGATCTATGTGTCGAAGGGATCTTAGACGATTGCGAAGACGCAACTTTGCCTTTACTCGAAGGTTCATGACGCTCTCGAGTGGCTTTTTTCGCCAGGTACTGCGACTCACGGCTTCTTGATTTTTCGGGTCTTTCACCCAGGGTATCACTCTCAGCAGTCTTCGAGGGGGGTCGAGGCCGCTTTCTCGAAGACGCTTAGCATCTTCCTGAATTCCTCCCACTCAGCCTGAGAGCTATGTTTTGTGGGGCAGGAGACCCTTTTTGGGGAAACGGAAGACGACGAGCAAGGGGATCTTCGAAGTCTGTTTTTTGAATGCTTAGATCTCGAAGAGTGATGGGAACTGCTTCGAGACCTAGAACGAGAATGTCTTATGATGGCGAGGAGACTAATGTCTCGACTCCGCCGAGGAAACTTTCGAAGAAGTTTTAACTGCCTTACCTCCCTCGAGCTTCCCCTTACACTCCAAGGCTTTCGCCGTCATGGACATGCAGTCCTCGCACTCCGAACAATGGTGCTCGATTCCCAGGCACCAAACACAGATCCTGTGAGGATCCATCAACGACATTTTCTTTCCACAGTCTCGACATTTTTTGAAGCCGGACCGTGGAGTCGTCGGCTCGGGTGAGGAAGCCATCGAGTACGAGTCGGTATTCACGAGGAATATATCGGTATATTTGACTGAAGAACTGTGCAACGATATTCCGAGGCCCCACGAAGCGTGGAGGCCGTCGAGGGACATCGGCTCGAGGGACGTCGACGCGCAGCGCCCTCTACTGAAAATAAATTTCCGAGGCCAGCAAGCAGGGAGATGATCTATCAAAGATAAGGAATACAGAGGACACAATCCCTTCGAAAGATTTTCTCTGCCCCTGTATCCCATATCCGAACCAGGAATGTCAGTCTGGGTGGACAGGAGCTGTGACATTGAGAAAGAAAAAACCTGGGTCGTGCGAGGTGTGCATCAGAGTGGAAGCTGTGGTGTACTGCCTCTGGGGGCCTTGCTCAGACTAGCCAGTCGTCAAGGTATGGATACATGTGCTGGCCCTGCTCCCAGAGTAGGGCTGCCACTGCATTCATTAGCCTTGTAAAGGCCCTCTGGGGAGATTTGAGTCCAAATGGTAGAACTTGTATTGAAAGTGAAAACCCATGATCCTGAAGCGCAAAAAGGACTGATTGGGTTCCCGAATCGGGACATGTAGGTAGGCATCCTTCAGATCCAGGGAGCACATCCAGTCTCTCTCGCACAAAGTCTCTACCGCCCCCTCCCCCCCCCACCTCCCTCCCCCTATTCTTTTTCTTGTCTAGTGGAACAAGTCACCCCCCCTCAAATGGCAGGTCGAGGATGCGCTCCCTCCTGCACATCCAGGTTGAACTTTGTTGCCTTGAGCAAGGCCATCATGCCTGTGGCGACACATATGGCTCTGACCAAGGTATCATGTGGGCCACCGTAGATTCCATTACATCTTGGGCCACAATTTTGGCCTCTGCCAAACCTGCCTTGAACCCTGTCTGGTGGTGGGCAGGAAGCTCTGGAAGGAAGTCTGCGATCTCCCACCAGAGCTTTTGCTTAACCGCTGCCAACATGCCGTTGGCCTGATGCAGGTGGAGTGTGGTGTTCGAGTAGGCATTCCTGAAGGACTCCAAAAGCATTTCCTCCTTGCCCAGGTGTGATGAAGCGGATGCACCTGAGGAAGACTGTGGTTTGGAATACAGTGATGCTGCTGCAATCACATAGGAATGTGGCTAGGGGTGCACCAACAAGAACGGGATTCCCCCTCCATCTGCCTGTATTTTGCGTCCAAACGCTTACCAATCTGGGTGAAGTGTGGTTTGACCAAGCCCTTTTTGGCAAGGGATTCCACAACCTTCTGGAGAGGGATGCCAGTTCTCGGGGGTGGATGCAGAGTAAGCATGTCTGCCAGGACCCCCGACTCGGGCTGCTCTGCCTGTGAATGAGGAATGTCTAGGTACTCCTCCAGCCTCTCATGGAATGCTTTAACAATTGAGTGCCAGGATCTTCCTTCTAGTCTGTGTCTGCCGTAGTGTTGGGCGCAGGCAGCTGTGGTGTGCCGAGGGGGTGGAGCTGGGGCCCGAGCTGCGAGGATTGGAGAGGGTGTGGGAGCCAAGGGCTCAGCTAGAAAGGCTTGGACACCAGTGTCCCCAATTACATCGACGAGGATGGTACACATCTGTGGTGAACTTATGAACTTCTAGAAGAACCTGTCCTTGCGGCTGAGTAGGGGACGGGGCACGGCACTGAGGCTGCAGTGTCCTGGGCGGTCCCTGTCCTGCCAGGCTGGGGGATGCATACCATCCCTGCCAAGTGGAGGGGTAGGACATGGACCAGCTAACGGCCATTGTCCGTTACCATCTGGATGCACGCTCCACTGCCTGATCTCAGAGCGGGAAAGGCGCCGGGTGAGCCACCATCTGCTCTTGCGTGGTGGCCATTTTGTCCTAAGGCATGGTGGATGAGTTGAGCCCAGTCTACCTGCATGCTGGATACCGAAGGCAGAGATCTTTCCTGCCCCTCATGTCGAGGCCTGGGAGGCGGAGTGCCCTCAGCCATGGTGCCAGTAATGCTGCGTACAGGCACCACCCTCCGACATGGTTTCGGTAATAGGGCAAAGCCTCTCAGGTCGGAGCCTGGTAAAAGAGCCCTACAACCCCTCAGCGGTACGACTGATAAGATCTTGCGACCCCTCCACCCAGTAGCTGGAGTAGCCTAGTCCTCTTGCTGGTTTTAGGACCTGGGGGATCCCTCCCGCTCAGGCACTTCCAGAGGAAGGAGTCACCCTTACAGGGTGCAGAGGAGAACAGAGCAACTACCTTGTGCTTGGTCTTCCTCCTCAAATATGCTATGAGGTCCTCTGGAGGAGAAGGACAGCAGTACCCAACAAATGGAGATTAAAAGAGAAAAAGTAACTTCTTGTGGGGGAAGAGCGTGTGGAATTATAAGGCCAGAGGCCTATCCCAGGAGCACTGGTGAAAGTGGTCCGTTCCATTCAACATGGAAAAGAGGGCTGGGGAGTGGCGCCGGTGGGTGACATCAGCAGAGCGCGTGCACCCAGGCCCGAGCCACAGCACGCACCTACATTTAAAGGGGAAGACTTTTTGGTGAAAAAGGTTTGTTTTCCCATCCCTATCGAGGGCTGGCCATACAGTATGGAGGAAAGGGGATGGAACATAGGAGTATGCACTCTATGGTGGCCCAGGGTGCCCGGGTATTGCGATTCTGCATCCTTGGAAAGTCACAAGTCGGGGGTTCCACCAATATGGAGTCGGTCTTGAGGCAAGTTGGTCCCACCAGCCCAAAGGAGGATGTCGTCCCATGCAGGTCTTCCCAATCAAAATGAAAATGGGGTCAGCACAGCGGCAGGGCTTCACCAGGCACTTCGTGGTCCAGGAGGGTGCTGCAAGTCTTTGTCGGATGTTGTGTGTCCAGTGGTAGACTGCCTCTGGTCTCGACCTCACTTTTTAAGCAAGTTACCATTCATTCACAGCCCTAGCAGGGTGGCTGTCCCCCAAGTCGGCCAATCAGAACTTGTTTCACTCAGGCACACCGAGAGGCAAAGGGCAGGGAAGTTTCGGGACCCTTCCTCATTTCCTGCCTTTTTAGACACACTGGGGCCTGGGCGGCTTCAGGGCTGAAGCCAGCCAAAGGCAAAACACACAAAGGACTCAACCAGATTCAGAGTAAAAGGCCAGAATAAACTGACAAATGGCAAAAAAGAAGACCGGGCCATTTTGGGAAAATGGTCACCCTTGGGTGCTGTACTGAAGCTGAGGATTTAGCCTGCAGATACATGGCACAAGGTACACTAACTCACTTGAATGGCTGGTGGAAGTGGTTTCTTTTTTACAAACAGAATGTTACATGTGTATAAAACAGTTACTATCCAACCCCAGAACTCCACATAGGTTAGCGTGTGCTGGACCCATAAAGGAAATCGTAAGACAGGGGGGGGGGGGGTCATCTTACTATTCTTGGGAACAGTAGTTGACCCAAGAAAATGTAGTTGCACATTAAGACAAGTCCAAGAAACTGTACAGTGGCACTTCCACAAAAGGTGCTATGTCAATGCAAAAAGCAGATGCCTGTGGAGTTTTCCAGACTCCAGTAAACAGTAAGACCTAGTCAGAAAAAGTCCCACTCATTCAAGAGTTAACATTAAAAAGCCTGAGTCCAGCAAAAGAGCTGGGGGTTTCTAAGGTTAAAGCGCCACTTCAATATCACTCACTTACAGCAGAAAGTCTAGGAGCACAAAAAGCAAGCAAAATATCTAGGACGAATACTCAGGCTAGCAAAATGAAACTCAAAAATACCAACAAACCCTCAGTCATCATCCCTGCTGCAGCACCCCCTGCCCCAAGACACTACCCCACCCCCACCAAATCCCACCATGCACACTGGCACCACTTGCCCTCTTAACCTCCAACCTTGCCCCATCCCCCCGACGGAGAGGAGCCACGCACATTCACTCGCAGTTACCACCTCTGCAGACGACTTTCACCTGTGCACAATACACTGCCATCTCGATTCACAGCATTACCCAGATTTAATCCACTGACCCTCTATCCCCCCCCCCCCCCCAAATGGGTGCAGCGGAATGTGTTAGATTAAAAAATATATAATCAGATTGTGTTCGGATCCCTTTGAGCAGTAGAATAGCACTTTCAGCATATGCATTCCAAAATATACATGACAATCTGAAGTGCAATTGCTAATGTAGACTTGTGAAATGCACCATGGTGAAAATACTTCTACTCGTTTTTGGGAAAAACGAAAAAAATACATTTGCATCATCTGAAAAATTCTTGTACAAGTCATGCTTTGTGGTTTTGCATCTGGAAAAAAAAACTGTCAGTGGTAGCCAGGTCATACTTTCTGCAGCTTTAGATTTAAGAATGGGGCTGATGTAGTGTGCGCACCTTATGGGTTATTGGATACGTTTTTTCTAATGTCCAACTGGGGCGTGGAGACATCTCTTGGCATTAGGGACCCAACTCTTAATATAGGCCTGTACTACACAAGTCTGTAGAGTGGCTGAGCAGCTAGGCTCATTTTAGGAGGGAGCTGTAAGCTGTAGAGCAGTACAATGATAAAAGTGCACACAGCTATCCAAGTAAATACTTATTCCCTTAGTTATATTAAAATGTATGTATATACAACACACACAAGCAAATCTAAAATGCAACAACAACATTCAATGTGAAATGCAATCAATTTATATAAGAAAGAAATGCAGGTGAGTAACTTGCTATGCTTTACATATCCAGCACAGAGTGATGTCAATTTAGGTTAGTACCAGCACTTGTATATCTTTGCAACATTGAGATGGGAGGGAAAGTTTAAAAGTTAGGCAGAACACAATTAGCAACTGGTAAGTACACTACCCAGAAGGACATAGGTAGTCTGTTTCCTAGCAATAAAAGTGTTAATTAAAACCTATGGAGGAACAAGCATTGCCAAAGTCAATGGGATCAATAAGATGGGCCTTTGGGAAACCAGGACAGCCAAAGTCAAATGGACAGTTCAGGTGCTGATAGATGTTTAGAGGAAACGTAAACCAGTCAGTGGTTCTTGAAGAAATGATACGTTACTCACTGTAGTGACTAACGTACTCAGTCCTTAGTCCCCTTTCCGCCATACTGCACAGGCGTCCCTTCCAAGGGATGGAAGACAAACCTTTTCTCCAGAAAAAAACATTTAAATAGAGGTGCGCGGGGATGACAAAAGATTTAACATTGCCCAATGACACCAGTATTATAAGGGGGAGGTTGGTGGGACATATGGAGGAAAGGGGACGAAGGACGTTAGTCACTACAGTGACCAACTTAAAATTATTCTTACGTCCGGTCTCCTTTCCTCCATACTGCATGGGTGATTACAACTGAATGTAGCCCCAGGGTGGAGAGGAGACCCTCCTTAAGCAAATGAGTTCCGGAGAACCGCCTGTCCGAAAGCCGCGTCAGATCTGGAGCCGGCATCCAAACATGCTTCTTTGATGGCAGAGACCATCCAGCGGGATATGGCGGCCACCTGTTCAAGATCTGAATAACTAGGTCGTTTAGCTGCCACTCGTAATGGTCTGCTCCCAACTTGCTGAGCCTGTTCGCCTCCAGGTTGGATTCCCCCGGGAGGTGGACTGCCGTGAGGTAGCAGTCGTTTTCCAGGACCCACTCCCACATGACGATTGCCAGTCTGCACAGAGGAGGGGATCTGGTGCCTGCCTGCTTGTTGACGTAGTACATGCTAGTCGAGTTGTCTGTCTGGATGAGGCCAAACTTGCCCCTGAGAAGTGGTAGGAATTTTCTGAGTAGTAGTCAGATGGCGTTCAGCTCTAACCAATTGATGTGGTATTCCTGCTCCTGCCAAGTACAGGTGCCGTGGACCGAGAGATCGTCCAGGGTGGCTCCCTAGCACTCGAGTGAGTCTGGTGATTGTGACCTGCGGGGTGGGCGGCCGAAAGGGCTTGCCCCCCTGCAGTTTGCAGTCCTTGGACCATCATTGGTATTTGTATTTTGTATTTTATTTATTTGTATTGCGCTCCTTGCCCAAAGGCTTGCGGGCGCATGTTTGGTAGGCAGTAGCAAGTTACAGAGAGGACGTTTCAGGTTACAGACATGGTGATACAGTATACCATTACAGATGCAAGTAACATAGATAGTAACAACAAAGTAGCAGTACCCGGAGGTTACAGAATAGGGGTACGAGCTGTGTGCAGTTATAAGTTACAAGCTGTCTTGTTCCCGTAACCAAAGTTTAGCTTTGGCTTTGAATGTGTGGCATTGCGGAATGTTCCTTAGGGCTTTGGGAAGTGAGTTCCATAGCTTGGCAGCAAGGACCGGAAAACTCGACCCTCCTGCCGAACGTAGTTTGAATCTGGGGATATCCAGTGTGTGCACCTGGGCGGCTCTCAAGGGTCTAGTGGTTGTGTGTTGCGAGAAGCGTGATACTAAGTAGGCAGGAGCTGCATTGTTCTGTGCCTTGTGTGTGAGCACAAGTGATTTGAGTGATATGCGGTGCGAGATAGGTAACCACTGGATGTTGCGTCTAATATTGGAGATGTGATTCCGTCTAGGTAAGTTGAGTGCTGCCCTTATGGCGTTGTTTTGTGTGACCTGGAGTTTGTCCAGATTTCTTTGGCTAGTCCCAAGGTAGAGGGCGTTACAGTAGTCGATTTTGGATAAGATGAGGGTTCTCGCAAGAGTCAAGCAATTATCCGGAGTCAGGAATGGCCTGCAGGCTGTGATCAATTTGCAGGTGTAGGAAGATGCAGAGACAACTGCATTGGTTTGTCGCGTGAGACAGGGTGGAGTCGAGGTAGATTCCTAGGGTTTTGGTGACATTGGCCACTTTGATGTCAATCCCATCAATAGTGAAGGATTTGTAGTTAGCATCGAGTTTCGAGAGTTTAGATTGGGAGCCCAGGATGATTAACTCTGTTTTTTCGTCATTAAGGCAGAGCCCATGATTAGCCATCCAAGCCTGGATGACGGTGTAGACCTTGTTGAGGGATTTAGAGTCGGTTACAAAATCACCAGTGATAGGGATGAGTATCTGGGTGTCATCCGCATAATTAGTGTAGGAGACACCCAGAAAGTCAAGGATATCGAAGAGTGGTTTAGTGAACACATTGTAAAGTGTGGGCGATAAACAAGATCCTTGTGGGACTCCACAAGGGACGTGGGAAGGGTCGGCCGCTGCCAGTGGAGAGAAAACCCTCATGGTTCTGTTGGCAAGAAATGAGCTGATCCAGGAAGTAGCTGCGTCCGAGAAGTGGGCGGCAATTTTGAGGTGGTGACAGAGGATTTGGTGGTCGACCAAGTCGAAGGCTGCTGAAAGATCAACGAGGAGCAGGAGTCCCATTTTGCCCTTGTCTTTCAAGTCCTCAATTTGGGTTTTTAGATCTAGTAATGCAGTCTCAATGCCATGCCTGGGACGGAAACCGGATTGTCTAAGCCCGAGTAGATTATTGCTTTCGAGATACTCCTGGATTTGGAGATAGGCTGCGCGATCGAGGATTTTAAGCAGGTAAGGCACAGTAGTGATGGGCCTGTAGTTTGAAGGGTTGTTAGGGTCCAGATTGGCTTTTTTAATTAATGGTATGACCCAGGCATCTTTGAGGTTGTTAGGCACGGTGCTTGATTCAAAGGAGGCATTTATGAAGGAGGTAATAAATGGGGCGAGCTTGGGAGCGGCTTCCTTAATGATGACGGCAGGGCATGCATCACCTTGGTCTGGGTGGAAAGCTGTAGGAACGTTGATCATCTCGGATTGGGAGCACCGCTCCTGTTTCCATGAGGTCGCAAAGTGCAGCGGAATCCCCCTCATCCTCAATCTCATGTGTGGAATGGCTAATAGGACCGTCGCCAAGAGACCCAGGAGATGCTGGTACCACCATGCAGAGGTCACTCCTCTGCTGAGTAAGTGGGTGGTGGCCCTCTTCATGGCCGAGATCTTGTCCTCTGACTTAAATACCTTCTCGGAGTATGTATCCCAGATGAGGCCCAAGAATGTCAAGAGTCTGCGTGGGCTACAGCCGTGACTGAGATTGAGCGAGAAGCCCAGATCGTGCAGTGTGTTCATAAAGGGCATGGGAAGAGTGGTGAACCGCTTCCGGAGATGTAGCCCTGACTAACCAGTCGTCGAGGTATAGGTAGATGTGGAGGCCCTGCGCTTTGAGGCAGGCGGCAACTATATTCATGAGCCTGGTAAAGACCCTGGGGGCCGAAATGAGGCCAAAAGGAAGGACCTTGTATCGAAAATAGTAGCCCATGATCCTGAACAGTAGTAAAGAACAATGGGGCTGCCAAATCGGGACATGTAAGTACACGTCCTTCAGATCCAGGGAGCACATCCAGTCTCCCTTGCACAATGTCTCTGCTATACAAGCTGGCGTAACCATCTTGAATTTTTGAAGGGGTAAGGAGAGGTTGCGGGCGGAACTTTGAGGCCCGCCTGGTTCTTCTGAATGGTGAAAATCCTGGAATAAAAGTCCAAGCCTCGCTGGGAGGCTGGGACTGCCTCCACTGCCAGGTTCTCTACGAGCGACCAGATCTCCGCCAGAAGAGTTGCTGTCCCAACCTGAGGGAGGAGAGGCTGGGCTAGGTAGACAGTACCCAGTGGATACTACGGAGAGGATCCAGGGGTCCGTGAAATTCTGGCACCAGAAATACCCGCCCACCACTGGAGACAAGTGAACCCAAAGGGGTGCGTCAGGTCTGTCACGGAGGAGGGGGACTGGAAAAAGCCCTTACTCTCCCCCCCACCTCCCTTTTTACTGCTTGCGCCAGTTCTGAGACGGCGACTGGTCCAGCTGCCTGATCTCTGTTCCTGGACGCTGCGGAACCCTCCATACATACGCCCCCTGTCGGGGCACTGCTGTGACTGAGTGTACGACTTGGGCGTGGTCTTTGTCCAGATGGATAAAGGCTTGACTGCCGTTTTTCTTTTCCACTCCACCACGGACGAAGAGCTGGACGAGGCCCCCCCGCCTCCCCTTCAAACAGTATATCTAATATTCGTTAATAGGCGATCGAGATGGCACAGCCAGAGGTGTCAATATGGGCCACAGTGGCTTCCATGAGGTCCTGCGCCACCAGCTTGGCCTCTGCCAGCCCCGCGTTACAATGTGATTGGATCTGCATAGGGCGTTCCAGGAGGAAGTCCGCAATTTCCTGCCATAACCTTTTGTTAGTGGCTACCAGCATGGCATCAGCGTTGGCCTGACGAAGATGCAGGGACGCGTTGGAATAGTTTTTCCATACGCCTCCAAGAACTTTTCCTCCTTGCCTGGTAGAGCCACAGAGGAAGCTGAGGACGACTGAGGCTTTGAGTATAGTGATGCCCCAGCGATCACTGAGGAGTGTGGTTGAGGATGGGCCGAGAGCAAGAGTGAATCCCCCTCCATCTGCCTGTACTTTGCGTCCAGGCGTCGATTGACCAGCTGGGCCGAGTGGGACTAAAGCCATCCCTTCTGGGCCAGGGAGATTACATCGGTCTGCAGAGGAATCCCCGTTTTGGCAGAGGGGCCTCACGCGAGGACTTCAGCCAGAACCCCCTCTGCCGGCTGCTCAACCTCAGGCTGGGGTAGGCCCAAGTATTCCGCCAGCCCAGCAAGATGTTCATGGAAGGCCCTGGCTGAAGATAGCATGTCCTGATCCTTGACATCCATGTCCTGCAGATCAGGAGGATCCTGCGGATGTGGAGTAGTAGCTGGAGGCTGGGGCACAGGGACCGCAGAAGGAAGCTGGTACAGAACCCATTGAGTCGGCTGGGGAGCCATGGACAGCGGCTGCACCGTAGTCGGGGGCGCCGGTGGAGGCGCTGCTAGCATAGTCGGGAGGTCTTCCCTCATGGCGTCCTTGAGGATAAACCCCATCCGAGGTGACTTCATAAGCCTGAGGAACCTCTCGACGAACCCCTCTTAACTGGCCTGAGAGGTGGTAGGGGGCACTGACTGGGTAGCCGGGGGCTGCATACCCTGCCCGTAAGGACGCAGCAGGAAGCTGCCCTGCGCATAAGGATAGGCTGTTGGCCACGTACCTGGTTGAGGCCAGTCCCACCCGGACACTCGTTCTTCGCAAAACTCCTGGAATGGTGTTGGACGGGTGCCTCTGGCACAGCGGCCATCTTGTTGAGCTGCCTATGAAGTGTAGCCCAGCCTCCTCCAGGACTCTTGAATGTGGATCACGAGGCGTGCACTGCTCCTTGGGCCTAGGCCTGGTAGGTGAGACACCCTCGACACGGGGGTCGGTAGAAGCTGTGTTTAGGCACCCCCTTGGCTGTATTGCCGGTACTAGGGCAGAGCCCCTCGGACAATCTGGTACAAGAACCTTCCAGTCCCTCAACACTGCCACCAGGAGGATCCGAGGATCGCTCAGCTCGAAAGCCGGTAGCTGCAGCAGCCTTGGTGCACGTGCTGGTACAAGGACCTGAACGGTCCCTCCAGTGCGGGAGAGTCCTTGGAAAGGAGTCTCCTTTGCGGGGTGTGATAGAAAATAGCTGCCCTTCCTTGGGCCTGGCGTTTCACTAATTTCTTGAGGTCCTCGGGAGGAGAATTCTGGAAGAGCTCCCTCCACCTGGCCAGTCTGTTCTTCAGCGCTTTCGATGACAGCGATCCACACGCTGTACAAGCTTGCCAACCGTGGTCTGGGCCAAGGCAACATAGGCAGGGGGTTTGAGGGTCTGAAGTTGGGAACAGCCCCTTGCAGGATGGACATCTGCTGTACCCTGTGGAAGTCGACATGTGCCGGGAGGAGCATGACAGTACCTGAATGATAAAAGACAAGAAACAAAGACAAAGTATCCGCGCGTGGAATTACATGGCCGAAGCCAAACCCAGGAGCACTGGTTAATTCAGCCCGTTTCCGTCGGCGCGGAAAAGGGGACTGTGGTGTTCCAGCGGAGGGCAGAGTCAGGGCTGCACATGCTCCCTAGGCCGCAACCTGCCGCGCCTATAAATGTAAAGGGGAAGAAGGTTTTTTTCTGGTGAAAAAGGTTCCGTCTCCCGTCCCTTAGAAGGGACGCCCGTGCAGTATGGAGAAAAGGGGACGGGACGTAAGCTTAACAGGAGCTCAAGGAGAGCCTGCCTGATGCACTGAAAATGGCACAAGGTAATTACAACCCAAGCTCCACAGTACCTTGAAAGTGAAGTTGAAGCTGGCTTTACACTAGATGCAACATTGCAGACTCAGATTCCTGCTCCTTGGTCATGGTGACGAAAGGGAGGACCTCTGGTGGGTTTATGCGGCACTCTGAAGAAGGGGTCAGCAGCAATGGATTGAGCTCACTCCAGCAGTCCTGGTTTTGGTCCCTTTTTTCTTAGCACCAAGAAGAAACCAATATCGCTGGTTGGATTCTCTTTGATAACTCTGTCCTGAAATCGGGTGAGGGTGCTTTTGGTGAATTATTCCTGCTTCTGGAGGTCCACACAGATGCCTGCAGTTTCAGCTGGATTCAATCTTCGAAAGACTAAGCACTATCAGTTTCCAGGTACCCAGGGATTGGGATTCTGCAGCCCAGGAAAGCTGGGGGATGGCCCAAAATAAAGAAGGTCTTGAGGCTAGTTGGTCCCCAACCCTAAGGGAGTAGTCTTTGGCAAGACTTCACTGTATGTGAAAACAGGTTCAGCAAAGCTGCAGGGCTGTACTGGTGCTTCTGCAGTCCTCGAAGGTGCTACTTGCGTCCCTGCTCGTCTTCTGCTTCGATTTCTTGTTCTGGTGGTCAACTGTAGTCCCAAAATCCTTGCCTTTTATGCTGGATCCCATTCATTCACACTCTTGAGCTGTCAATCACCTGGGGGTTGGCTGTCCTACAGGACAGCCAGCTGCTCAGAACTGGTTTCAGCCAGCCACACCAAGGGCAGTCAAGTTTTGGGATCCCGTTATGTTACTTGCCATCTACATAGCACTCTATACATCATTGGTATGACCTCAAAGCGCTGGTAGGTTGAACACCCTCGGGAACTGTAGTTATGGTCCGTAGAGAGTTGCAGGGTGTGTGGGTGTACCGGATGTGTGCAGCTGATGCAATTGCCGGGTGGTAGCTGCATCCTAGTGATAAATGTGGTGCTGGAGATAGTTGTGTGTGCAGTCTGGTCGATGGACACCTAGACTGGGCTCTGGCTGTGTTAGGCCTGAAGGACGCATATGTGAGCAACGAGGCCGGAATGTGCTTGGCTAGCTGAGTGTATTAGGTTGATGAGGTGATCATGTGGTCATTCATATGTGAACAGCTAGGCCAAAGTAATCAGGGGTATAGCTGTGTTCTAGTTGAATGATGGTGCAGAGTAGAGCCTAAGCGTAGTGATGTGATAAGATAGTCATCTTTAAAGCGCACAAGACCAGAGAAGTGAACAGGGTTCCACTATACTCAGTTTGGCCCATTCCATCCACTCTGCCCACTCCATCCAGGCCTTCCATTTCATCTCTTCCAACCGTTCTATGCACCCCATCCACTCTGCCCACTCCATCCACGGTCAATTCTCTGTACATATCTTCCAAGCATTCCGCCTGCATGCCATCCACTTGCCCTATATGACTCCATCCATGTCATCTATCCTATCCGTCCATCAATTCCAACCAGCATCCATTCCAACAATCCCATCCATCACCTCCATCCATCAGTTCTGACTTCATCTATTCTCGCTAGTTCATGCGTCCACACCATTCGATCCATCCACTTGCCCCATTTGTATCCATCTAATCCATCCATGCCATCCATCCATCCCTTCCTTCCTTCTAATCGTCTGTCTTTTTAATCCGTTAGGCAGAATTGCATGCAGTACCCTCTGGGACCACCACATACAATTAAGACTACAGGTGTAAGCAAAATCAACCTTTGGTATAAGTCTGTACTACAGTTTGTGGTAACTAGCTGAGCAGCCAGGCTCATCAAGAGGGAATGTGAGCAGTAAAAGGATGTTACACAGAGGTTTTACAATCACAGTGGTTCAAGTAGACACTTATACTCCAGGTTTCTTCGTAAAATAAGTATTAATTTATTACACAGTCATTTAGAAAACATTCACTAGAAGGAGGCAACTTACTATACACAAACACTTCAATACCAAACCAATAAGTTGGATTAAATTAGGCTCCCCTGAAATAGGAGGAAAATGGCATTTCAGTTATTTTCAATGGGAGTAAAAAGGCACAAGTTAATAAAATAGATCAAATACTTTAAGCATTGCAAATAGTTTCAGTTCACTAGAGGACTCGATTCAGTTGAAGAGGCCTAGGCCAAAGTCAATGGACTAGTGTCTTGGATAGGAAAGAGCAGTTCTTGTAGTAAACGGTAAAGTCTTTGCCAAAGTTCTCAGAAATAGT
This sequence comes from Ambystoma mexicanum, assembly GCF_040938575.1. Taxonomy (NCBI): domain Eukaryota; kingdom Metazoa; phylum Chordata; class Amphibia; order Caudata; family Ambystomatidae; genus Ambystoma; species Ambystoma mexicanum. The sequence continues at coordinate 1,000,408,690 of NC_090935.1, read as the reverse complement.
TTGTACGAAAAAGAATCATGTTGGGTCACAAGCTGATTAGGCCTGCAAGTTGGGAAAGTTCCACACTTTCACTGCGAGCGGTAAATTCTCTCAATCGGGTTGGCACATTGCCTTAATATGAAGAAAAGATGCAGCTGAAGACGTTGGTTCCTGGCAGTTCCGGCAGATCTCGCAGTTCCTGAGCCTCAGTCGTGGGGACAAAAGGGAGGACATCTGGGGACTCCTGCACTGCACAGGGACTGGTCAAACAGTTGCAAAATGGAAGATCTTCGGTTCGAGTTGCTGTCGTCAAGCACACAAGCTGGTGTCCTTCCCCCTGGTTAATCCTAACCAGCCAGAGAATCCAGGCGGCTTATGAGTTGATTGGTCCCACCAACTCAAAAAGGAAGAAGTCTTCCTTTTAGGGGCTTCTCCGCGCAAATCAACGGTCCAGGAGTTGCAGCAGCTGTCCTCTTCCAGCTTGTCTTCGGTTCTTTCATTCCAGTGGCCGACTGCTTTCCAGTCCAAGAGACTCACCTTTTAAAAACAGTTTCTCCTTTTCATTCCAGCCTAGCTGTCACTCACCCAGCAGGGTGGCTGTCCTTGCCAGACAGTCAGCGAGCCAATCAGGCCAGAGTGCATTGGGGTCTCCTAGGAGACCAAGCATGGCGTTTTGAGTACCTCCCTCACTTCCTGCCCACCCCACACTCTGGCACCAGAGGAGGGCTTCAGCACAGAAGCCCACCAAAGGCATACGAACAAAGGGACCAAACCTGGTTTGGCGAGCAGAGACAAACACTAGAAGGATCTTTCAAAAAAGAAATGGCGAAAAAAGACCGGGACCCCTTTAAACAAAGGGGCTTGAGGCGCCATCTTGAAAACCATGGCTTCCGCGATTTTAACTACCGGCGTTTGCGGTCGGGAAAAATCATGGTAGTTCCTTGTAAAACCACTGCCACCAGCCATTTCGATAGGAAAGGGTAGCTTTTGACTGCTACATGAGTTTCTAGACACAGGGGATACTAGGTAACCCCTCCAGCACTCTATAGTAAGATGGTGTGTGCTGGGTCTAGGAATTTTAAAACACTAGTAAAGTCAATTTAACTTTACATTCTCTGGGAAACAGTTTATCCCAGAGAAGGTATTTAAACCTTTGGGAAGTCTAAAAGACATCCCTGTGTCATTGCACTGAGGCTGCTTTGTAACACATTAAAATATGATGCCTATGGCGTTATCTAAAACTCCATAATCAAAAAAACAGAGTAAAACACACAGCAAACTACGAAAGAGTGGGGGTGGGGAGGGAGGCTCGCTCCTGCTAGGAAAAAAATCTCAAAATCCAGCAAAGTTGCTGGGTGTCTACGGTGAAGGGAATCAGCACATTTATGAGAATTCTCCCTAACCCCATTCCATCAATCCCCTCCATCCATCCACCCATCAACTCAGTTCAATTGATTTTGTCTATTTTCACTAGTTCATACATTCTATCCACTCTATCTGACATGCATTACTCACTGCAATAGCATTTCTGACGATTGTATCTGCTTAGATTCACATGCTGTGCGTATGGTCCGACATCCAGTGGTAACCGCGGAGTATTGCATCTCGTCTTTCGGGGACCGAAAAGGGACGTCGGCATAGGCGTGTCTAACACTATCCCTATCGTGACGTGTGTAGTACCCAAAATCCCTCACGTGCCGAGGTCCCTCCGATTGTATTTTATTCTGCCATGAGGGAGCCCAAGGCTATAGTGAGTGAGTATATAAAGAGAGCAAGTAGTAAGACGTCTATGTTCCTTCCACCCCGAGCAGGGAGGTAGGGAGGGCCCGTGTGAATCTAAGCAGATCCAATCATCAGAAATGCTATTACGGTAAGTAATGCATGTCTTCTGATGCTTGTTAATCTGCTTAGAATCACATGCTGTGCATAGACTAGCGAGCAGTACCCCGAGTTGGAGGTGGGTTGTGAGAAGGAACAGTAGAGAAGAGATGTCTTAGTACTGCTTTTCCCACCTGAGAATCAGACCTAGAATGAGTGTCTAGGCAATAGTGTTTTGTAAAGGTGTGTACAGAACTCCAGGTTGCCGCTTTGCAAATGGACTCAAGAAGAACATTTGCAATGAATGCTATGGATGCCCAAGGGCCTCGAGTAGTGTGCTTTAGGCTTGAAGGGCAGTTCTGCCTTAGCAAGAGTGTAACAGTGCAATGCATTTGACAATCCACCTTGAGATAGCTGATTTAGAGACAGGATCCCCTTCTCTACCAGCTGCCACTGAAACGAAGAATCGTTTAGTCTTCCTTAGTGGTTTAGTTCTTTCCAGGTAAAACATGACTGCCCTGCGCACGTCTAGTGTGTGAAGGCTTCTTTCGGCCATGTTAGGGTTCTGGAAGAAAGTTGGTAGTTCGATTGACTGGTTCACATGGAACTTCCAAATGAATTTAGGCGCAAACCTGGGATGTATGTGCATAACTACCTTATCTTTGTAGACTGTAACAAAGGGGTCTAAAACAGAAAGAGCCTGCAGTTCGCCAAACCTTCTGATAGAAGTGATAGCCACTAGGAAGGCTGTCTTATAAGTCAGGTCTTTCAGACTTGACTTATGCATGGGCTTGAAGGGAGCTCCCATGAGCCTGGTCAAAACCACATTCAGATCCCATCCAGGGGCTGGGTGAGCGATGGGAGGATAAATCCTCTTAACCCCTTCCATAAAGGCTTTAATTGCTGGTATTTTCCACCACGATACTTTGTTGTGATATGGTGTAGGCTGACAGCAGCCAGATGAACCTTTAGGGAATTGAAGACTAACCCATAGTCCAACAGGTGGGTTAGATACAACACAATGTGTGAGGGTGGGCAATCAATGGGATCGACACCCTTGGAATTGCACCAGATGACAAAACGTTTCCATTTGCTGGCATAGCAATAACGTGTATTAGGTTTTCTCGCTTCCCTGAGTATGTCCATGCATCTGAGGGAGTACAACAGTTGTCCTGAGACATGTTGTACGGGCAGGGCAGCTTGACTGGTGGGGAGAGGGACATTTCCATCAGGTGAGTGAACCAGGGTTGGCGGGCCCACATGGGGGCCACCAGTATCATGGTAACTGGTTCCTGGTGCATCTTGTGCACTATCTTGTTGATAAGGGAAGTCAGGGGGGGAAAGCAAAGACAAATTTCCCCAACCAAGTTAGCCAGAGACCGTTCCCCTTGGATCGGTTCTGTGGGTACCTGGAGGCATAGTCTTGGCATTGGGCGCTCTCCTGAGTAGCGAACAGGTCGATCTCTCGCAAACCCCATTCTGCGAAGACGTTGGACACAATGTCTTCGTGCAGTCGCCATTCGTATTCTTCCGGCAGGGGAAAATCTCTGCTGATTACATCTGCCAGAAGATTGAGTTCCCCTGGAACATGTTGGGACAACAAAAACATCTTATGTTTGAGAGCCCATATTCAAATGTGTTGGGACAGTTTGGATAGCCCTGGAGAATGAGTGCCCCCCTGTTTGTTCAGGTAATACATTGCTGCAGTGCTGTCGGTTAGGATCAGCACCGTCTTCCCTTGCAGTTGCACCTGAAAGGCCTTCAATGCTTTGAACACCGCTAGTAGCTCCAGTAAGTTTATATGGTTGGGCGCTACTTGAGGGGACCACACCCTGTGTGCTGTCTGCCAAAGCAGGTGAGCCCCCCCCCCCTCCCCGTGAGAGATGCGTCTGTCATGAGAGTGGCTTCCACTGCAGGGGTGGTGAAGATCTTCCCTTTCAAAAGGTTTTCTCTTGACCACCACTGCAGAGAGAATGAGGGCTGGCGAGACAACTAACAGATCTTCCCATTGTCCGCTGGCCTGACACCACTGGCTGTTGAGCCACTCTTGCATGGTACGCATGCGCCGCTGCATGTGGAGAACCAAGTATATACATGACGCCATCATCCCTAGCAAACACATGGCCTTGTGTACCGTCACCTCCCGACTGGCTACATATTGAGGAATCAGAGAGCATGTTCTGAACCCTCTCGCTGGAGGGGAAGACAAGGCCATCTTCCGTCTGAATTAGCGCTCCCAGAAATTGTTTTACTTGGCTGGGGGCTAAGCTGGATTTCTTTTCATGGATTGTAACACCCAGGCTGAAGAGGGGATATACAATTTTTTGGGTGTTCGAAAAACGAGCGTCGAACGAGTCCCCCGTAATGAGCCAGTCGTCGAGGTAAGGGTAAACTGGGACTGATAGTCTGCGCAAGTGTGCTGCTAACACTGCCAGGAGTTTGGTAAACACCCTTGGCGCCGAGGCGATGCCGAAGGGGAGTACCTTGAATTGGTAGTGTTTGTCCTGGTTCATGAACCTTAGGTATTTTCTGTGCTCTGGCAACGTTGAAATATGAAAGTATGCATCTTTCATGTCCAATGTTGCCATGAAGTCCCTGTTTCAGCAATGGGATCACCTCCTACATTGTTACCATGCAAAACTTCTGGGGTTTTATAAACTTGTTCGCTGTGCGCAGATCTAGAACAGGACGCATGGGGAGATCCTTTTTGGGTACAAGGAAGTAGACTGAATAAATACCCTTGTTTACCTGAAGAATAGGGACAGTTTACATGGTGTCCTTTCTCAGCAGTGCTTCTACCTCTTGGATCAGGATCTCCAGATGGTCCGGTGAAAGGCGCCATGAGCGCGGCGGTCTGAACTGTGGAGGGCGGGCGAATTCCACACAACAACTGTGGGCGACCATCTTTAAGACCCACTGGTCAGAAGTTATCCCTTCCCATGCCTTGAGGAAAGATGTTAAATCGCCCCTCGACCGGGGAGACATGGGAGGAAACCTGGATTTGGTGGTCATTTCTGACCAGAGGCTGTGGCTCCTCTGGGATTGGGGCCTCTGCCTCTACCGCGTTTCTGACCCCTTGGGGTGGGGAGGTAGTAAGTAGGGCTTCCAGATGTTTGTTTTGTGTTGAAGTTACCCATGCCGCAGTTCTGACCAGCATGGGCTCACCCTCGAAAGGACCGCCGAGAATTATTACCCCTCTGGGAGGAGGGGTTCTGTGTAATTTGGTGCAAGGACCTTATAGTCTTGTGCTCCTTCTTGGCCGTCTCCAACACTTCATCCACTGCTTTCCCGAAGAGGTTAGTCTCCTCCATGGGTTTATTAATGAGCGAGGCCTGAGTCTCAGGTCTAAATCCCGATGTACGCAGCCATGCGTATTTTTTCAGAAGAGACCCTTGTGCAAGAGACCTGCCTGCTGTTTCTGCAGTGTTCAGGGTGTTCTTCACCACATCCTGGTTAACCAGTCTTCCCTCCAAAACAATGGAGAGAAGCTTTGTCCTGGCGGGTTCAGGAATCTCCTGGAGGCCTTCTTGGAGTAAGTTCCATTGGGCATCAGCATAGCTTGCTAATAGCGTAGTATTATTAGCATTCCAAATGGTGTATGCAGCTGCTGATGTGACGTTTGCCCAGGACATACAACCTTTTAGACTCCTTGTCCGGTGGTGATTCTTCCGTGGCAAGGGGTACCCCTGCCCTCTTTTGAGTGGTAGTCTCTACCAGTGAGTTTGGGATGGCGTGCCCTTTGATATACAGAGGGTCAGAGGAGGAAGGCCGAAATAATTTTGACTCTTGGGTTCGCTGCCCATGTCTGAGCAGGTGTGATCAATGAGGGAGCTACCCGTCTCTTAACAGAGTTAAGGAGGGGGATGGATTGACTCTCCAGAGGTTTTTCCTTAATATCCTCCACGAAATCCTGCTCAGGTACCGCCTCTTGAGTGGCAATTTGAAGTATCCAGCTGCTTTTTTCAACATGGAATAGAAAGCCATTTGGTCATCCACAGCAGAGGCCTGGCGAGCCGGGGTGGACGGAGGAGAGTCTAGGCACAAAATATCAGTGTCCCGATCTTGCTGTGTCCAAGTGTCTTTACCTTCCAGCTGGGTTTCCTCTCAGTTGTCAGTCTTATCCTGTTGATCTTCCTCATAGTGTTCGAGAAAAGAAGCTTCTTCATTATAGATTACTCTATATGTGTCCATATGGACCACGTCTTGTTGGAAAACATGACTGAACTTCTTGAATTTGGGGGTTAGGGTCTACCCAAGCCCTTTTCTGGGGGAGAATGATCAGAACCAATAATCTGCTCCAGCCGATCCATGTAACCCTCACATTTTTCTGTAGTCTACCTAGAGGACCCAAACGGGCCTACGAGAGGAGAAACGACATTCTCCACACTGGCATCGCAAGGAACCTCTCAGGGTGTCGGAGAGGGGCTCTTGACCATCTATGCAAGTCTCATCGGAATCGAGGATCAAATCTGCCAAAATCTTTTCCGCGGCTTGGCCCATAATTTTAGGTAGAACCGGAGTAAGGCCCACCGCCGCTGCGATTCTTCCGATGCTTCTCTGGATAGTCGCTGAATCGTCGTGAGACAAAGGCTCTGATGATTTGACGGCAGTAGAAATACCGTCCGCGGCACCAGGAGGCCTAGCGGTCGGTTTTCCAGCCTACTGACGCCATGGTAATAGTCGGGCTCCCGAACTTCGACGCGTGCAGCTTTTCGAGTAGCGCCCTTGGTTTGTTTTGATAGCCCAGTCGCAATACGCTGCTGCAGATGCAGGGAAGGCTTTTGATCTGAGCGATCCGAAGGAACCGGAGAAGACTTTGGCGGCCCCGCTGGCGCATTCTCATTTTTCAACGAAACACCCAGCTCTTCCTCTCCTCCTCTCCCGAGATTCACGATAAACTCTTCTTACCTCTCTTCTATTAAATCCTGGATGTCCTCACACTTCCTCTCTGAATACTGACAAAACTGAGCTCCTTTACTTTCCTGCTACCACTGTTCCTCCTCCCTCCCATCCCCCCTTCATTCTCTTTCCCCACACCCAGCTCTCCTCTCCCCGTTCCCGCAACCTCGGTCTCCATCTTGACCCTCACTTCTCTTTCTCACCACATCGCTCTCACTGCTAAATCCTGTCGCTTTCACCTCTATAACATTTGTAAAATTTGACCCCTCCCTACCTTCCACGCCACTAAACTTAATTACATCCCTCCTCTTGTCCAGACTCTTCTACTGTTCCTCTCTTCTCTTTGGACTCCCTTCCTCTCAAATCCATCTACCACTCTGCCATCCGCTCCCTATGCCTTCTCTCACCTCTTGATTCCATCTCATCCTCCCTCACCTCGCTAGGTTGGCTCTCCTTCCACTCCCAACTCAAGTTCCTGTCTTGTCTTAAAATCCCTCTATGATCTTGCTCCCCCTTACCTCTCCTCACTTCTTTCCTTCTACACCCCCTCATGTCCTCTCCGATATGCTAATCTTTTCCTACTCTCCTCCTCCACCCTGTGCCCCCTCCCGCTCCTTCCAACTCCACTGGAACCGCCTCCCCCTTCACATCCGCTCTTCTCCCTCCTACCCTTCATTTTGCTCCTCTAAAATCTTACCTCTTCCGCTCACCTCTCTAACTCCCCACCTTTCCCTACCTCTCCTCCCTTCCCCTTACCTCTTACTCCTCTTCCTACCCTCTCCATCCCTCCGATCCCCTCCCTCCCTTCCCCCTGCTTGACTCTCGTCTCACATTCTCCACCTCACACTCCTGCTCTTCCTCCGTACTTACCTCCTCTTACACCTACCACTCCCTTGCTCACCTTCCCCCTCCCACACCTTCCTCACTGCTACCTTACTGTAAGTTGCTCTTTATGCAGTTATCTGGTTGTGGTTCATTTGTCATCTAATGCTTGCTGTATATTTACTGTTCTTATGTAAAGCACTTTGGATTAAAGGGCTATATAAATTTAATAAAATACAAATACAATTGGCGTAGGGGTTGTGTGCTTAGTGCGATGTGCTTGTACGCCCCGGTCGCTGGGTGTAGTCCCTGTAGCAAGACCAGAGTGAAGCCTGGAAGGGTCGGGGACAGGCGTGGCGGACTTAGAAGTGTCCGCCTCAAGGTCGATAACATCCGCGTTGGACGTTTGGTCATCCGAAGTACCCCCGTCACTTTCGGCTGGCGTGGTGGTGGGGGGGGGGGGGGGAGGGGTCCACGCGTGACATACCGTACACGGCCCACCGCTTTACACGGCACTCCTAAAGGGTCTTAGGCCGAAGGAGTTTGCACGCCGCTTCTAGTTGTGCTCTAGGGGGAGACAGGCATTACACGTCCTGTGTTCGTCCTTCCAAGGATATCTGACCCTACACTTAGGGCAGAATCTAAAAGGAGTCCTTTCCATAGCAAAAGGGAAGGATGAACAGCCCGAAAGGGAAAAGAGGGGAAAGGAGGAAAGACATACTAAACAATATGGCCACCCCGAACCCACTCTCCCTACTGCATAGGTCTGCCAGAGGGCCTGACAAAGTGGGAAATCCGGCCGCCGGATTTTAGGCACCGAACCCGTAGACAATCCCCCTGTAGTCTTCGTCGAAGATCTTCTTATTGGCGAAGTGACTTAACAGTGAATAAACCAACAATTTGTTAAAGATAAACAATGTCTCTAGTAAGAGCTCCACTATAGGGTGGCCAGTTATCTGGGCGGAAAAAAAACAATCTGAGGGACCGCACGCGAGGGATTTTGGGTACTACACACGTCACGATAGAGATAGTGTTACAGACACGCCTCTGCCGATGTCCCCTTTCGGTCCCTGAAAGACAAGATGCAATACTCCGCGGTTACCACTGGATGTCGGACCATATGCACAGCATGTGATTCTAAGCAGATTAACAAGCATCAGAAACATACCTTCTATTCATACATTCAATCAGTTCATTTCACATGCGTCTATCTGTTCCATTCATTCCAGCCTTTCCATTTGTTCCGTTAGTCACTCCATACATGCATCAACAACATTCTTTCCATTCCGTTCGCCATTTTGATCTATTCCTCTCTCATTACATCTATTTATTCCCTTGATCCATTCCCTTCATCCTTCCTAACCTGTGGGTAGGAGAGGTCAATGAACACATGGTTGAGAGTCTCATTGTGAATTTGGTCTTTGGGCTGTAGGGAGTTCAGACATACCTTTAGGGTTGTCATTAGTGTCATGGAAAGAGCCATGTTTTTAGTCATTTGCAGAACGTTATGTAGTCTTGGGTGTATCGGATGTGAGGCGGAAGCGAGAGCCAGAGCCGGGGCCAATGTGGAAACCGGGGATCCTCCGATCCCGACGGAGTTGGTGGCTGGGATCACGAAAAAAAAGGGCAGAGCTTGATCTTAGGGTGCGGGTGGGAGGTAAGGTTTTAGCTTATCGTGCAGGTAGAGGACTGGTCTTGTGCAATGCACGATGAGTGATGCACAGGGTCCTGAAAGTGGCCCTTCGTCCAACTGGAAGCCAGTGGAGGGTTCTGAAAGCTGGAGAGGTGTGGTCTCTTGGACCTAGTGCGAGTAATATTTTAGCAGAAGTGTTGTGCGCTCTTTGGAGTTTAAGGTGGTATGCAGGTACTCTTAGGCAAAGGGAGTTTGCATAGCCCAATTTCGAAATTACAATGGACATGACGGCGAACTCTGTTCGGGAAGGAGAGATAGGTAAAGATGCGCCTGAGAATTTTGAGATGCAGTGACAAGATTTTGATATGTTGATCTGTCAGGAGATGGTTAGGTCAGAGTCATAGTGCATCCAAGGTTTTTTACTGTGCCGTAGGGGGGGCAGGTGGTAGGCCCATGGAAAATGGCCAAGGGAGCGGAGGGAGAAGCGCAGTGTTGCCGCCCACCAAGATTTCAGTTTTAACCGGGTTTTAGGAGGAGGTGGTTTGGGGTCATCCAACGGTCGATATCTGCGCGGGCGTGAGATCAGGCTGAGGTTTGACATCTGAGTTGTGGAGTTTAAGGATGATTTGGGTATCATCAGCATAGTTGTAACAGTATATTGTGCATGCGGATGATTACAGGGAGGGTGGACATGTAGAGGTTGAATAGGAGAGCTGATAAACAGGTGCCTTGCAGTACTCTAGTATTAACTGGGCGAGCAGCCAGACAAAAGGGGAGAGGAGGTATAAAGACTGGAGGGGTGTCTGTACTCCTGCTCTCTATATGGTAGAGGAGAGGCACAGAGGACCCCAGCAAAGATTCTCTATCGTTTGTAGCAATGGACGAGCAATCAGGGCCTAGCTTCTCAGGAGGTGATGCAGGCTGGTTCTTAAGTACAGTGTAGTCCAAGCACCCACAAAGGAATGTCCACACACTATTAGTTAAGTCTTTATATAATTAAGCTCACGGTTATGTACAATATCACGATAACTCACTTTGTACTCGGTTATCTACAAAGGCTTATCTTTACAGTTCTACGTGGTACCACAATTCGATCTCTTTAAAGTGCATCAACTGTACGGTTAAATGTCACACAAATCAGTTTGTAAAGGAAACCAAGAATCGATATAAGCAGTTAGTTAGAACAATTGGCAGAATACTGGGCCCTACCGCTAGACAGTTGTATGGAAATCCCCCCCACCTGGGCAACCTGCAGAATAAAGATGCATCACAAGCCCAGTCCATGAATTGTTCAAAAGAGTCTTTCCAATAGTTTCACAACCCCAAGTACCTGGTGTTGTAGAGTTCCTTGTCAGGAAATAGACCGCTCTTCTTCAGTGCACTCCCTATAAGGCAGGAGCCACGGGTCGAACGTCCGGCGATGAACAGGGTGAACTATGGCAGTGAAGTGGCAGCTTAGTTCCTAGCGATGCTCGTCGACAGAGCGTAGACGTCCTGCAAGGAAGAGGCGTGCGGTGCACCTCGATATCGATAGTTCAGGACCGCAAAGTTTGAAGAACTGTGGCCCAGCAAGGGCGTCGAGTCAGTCTCCGGTCTTTAGGTGGCAGAAACCCACCACCGGATTCTCCTCGGCACGTCGACGGCCTAGACTTTCTCCTGCGGGACAAAGTGGTCGACTGTGCAGACGAGAGCGTCCTTGGATCAAATGTTCTTAGGCAACGGGAGCACTGTGGCTCCGGTCGGCGATGGCGGCCATCAACAGTGACGGACAACAGTCCGTGTGCTTCGCTTTGCGATTCAGCAGCAGTCCCCTTCTCCGGTCGGCAGCTTTCCGTAGGTCTACCAGGGAGCTTTGGCAAAGATCAGGTGGTGCACGATCGTCCCTCGTAGCTCGGAGAGAGGTCTCCTTAGCAGGTCCTCTCGATCAGTTCTTGGACACAACCGCTTTCAGATCGGCGAAGTAGAGCAACAGCCATTCTCCTCTTCCAGCAGGGCTTCAAGGTCAAGCTTGTTTCAACTCGAGTTGCTCTTTAGCTCCTGAACAATTTCTAGCAGTGAGAGGCCCCCGGATATACTAGTTGATCTCACATTCATTCTGCTGGGTCACACTCAGGCAACCAATCACTCAGAATGGCATTCTGCAGTCAACCAATGAGGTGCACAATGCAATCAGGCCATTCTTCTCCATCCAGACACTCATAACACAGAATGTGGATTCGGACAAGTACCACACCATTCAACACTAAGATCGCTTGTCATCACACACAAATGCCTTTCACTGACTGCCCCACGGTATTTATCAGACAAATTCTCCAGGCATAGCACCTCTAGACCCACCAGAACACCTTACATGCACCAACTGAACATTCCCAAATTCAATCTGAAAATAGCAGGAGGATCTAGCTTCTGTTACGCTCACCTGGCTCCCACAGGGGCGTCGGTTGGACCCAGACAGCTGCGGTCTCCACCCACATGATGCGTAGTGCAGCGATGACTGACTGGATTTGCCCTCCTAATCTTGTCTGCTTAACCCGTAGAAATATTCTCCTGCAAGTGGAGAGATGGCTTTAGCCACTTGTGGATTCAAGTGATGGCACCCCTATAGTCCTCCCCAACTAATCACCTCCGAAATGCCCTCACAGCAATCTCACCTTATATTCTTGAAAGATGAGCTCTCCATCCTGCATGGATTTGCAGGGGCGCCTCGATTCCAGTTACTTCACTGGTTTGAAGGCTCGGGAGAGTTCGAGAGTATTGACTGAGGCTCCTGGTGAGGACCAGTAAGTATTAAATTCATAGAGTTCAATACGTCCGATGTTCACTCTTGTTACCCCCTTCCTTTGTCTTGCAGCTGGCTCGTGAAAAGATGCTCTTGTGGCAGCTGGTGGCACTCAGGCAAGAGTCTGTATTACCCAGCGCTGTCCGGTAAATGTTGCACGTGGAAAACGTGTTGTTTTGTCTCTTTACAGATGCGGCACGTGAAAATATTGAGTCACAAAAGGATGCCTCCGGTGGCAAATCAGGTAAGTCTATGGTGGTAAGAATTATATTTGTTGGTTCCCTCGGCTCAACTTGTGGTTTTCTTTTGTCTCCTAGGTGACAAAGTTCGGCGAAGAAATGGAGGCGCCGACCCGAAGGATGCTGTGAAGACTGGCGAGTATGGCACAGTGCTGCAGCTGGAGGTGCGGCGCGTGTAGAAATGATGTTCTTTACAGGTCCGGAGACGAGATGGATCCAGAATCAGGTGTGGAATAGAAATAAGTTTGTTTTCTAACCTTGTCCCTTTCTTTACTTTGTTTTAGGAGCTCTGGATTAGAGGCGGGCGTGGCAGAGACTGGATGCAGAATAACACAAACTGTGTGTTGCTGGTCGGGCGTGGTTTAAATAGCCTCAAAAGTAGTCCCAGGTAAGAAGTCCCTAGAACCACACCCGAGTAAAAAAAATAGTCCCTGTAGAAAAATAGTCCCCTTCAGGCTTCATGTCGGATTGGAGTCATTTGCAGCATGGTCTGCCTGAGGTAAGTAATATGAGCCTGGCGCCTAAGGCGCCAGGACTGAACCCAGATAGCCCCTAGCCGGGGCTGCTGAGGTTTTACTAAATGTCTAGATGCCTGCTCCCGGGGCTGATGGGCTTGGTCCGGATGCCTGGGGGTAGGCATCATGACAGCTTCCCTGTGCTAGCAGCGAAATGTTGGAACACTCCCCTTGACAATCCGGTCTGATGCTTCATTCTGGTCATTCAGAGCTATGGTGAAATCCTGGCTCACTACCCAGTAAGAATGGTACCGGCATGCATTTCTATACTTTAATCTGTAACTTTATTCTGTAACCTCGTCAGCCTGTGCCACGAATTGGACCACACTGTAGCCCAGTCCTTATGCTACCCATTGTATTTTCCGTTTATGCATCTCGCATGTGCAACCATTGTGTAACTATGTTGCTCCTCAAGACCAATGTGCCCAGTTACCTGAGGGTTTGGCCGTGCAATATAAATAAACCAAACACTACACACTGCATTCATACCAGTTTCGGGCAGGGCTGTCTGTCATTGTGTCAAACACCAGATAGACATCCACAAGAAGAACAAGTTACTTTCTTACCTGGTAACGTTCTTTCGATGGGATGGTCCGACAACGTGTTCCATATTTATGATAGGTAATGTCCACAGATGTGCTGCTTTGGAAAATCTTTGGCGTCTCCGTCCGACGTCGATGCGCCGTCCCCGAGGACCTCCTCCGACGTCACCCGATGTGATAAGGACACACGACGCCCATAGCCTCAGTTTTTTTTCCCAGAACGTGTGCCACCAGTTTTCTGCCAGTCAGACACACAAGGCCTTGCGGAACACAAGCTGCAATCGCAAAAGAAATTCTGCAGCGGTAAGAAAGTAACTTGTTCTTCGAGGGGATTGGGATTGGGTCCTCTGATGTATTCCATATCTATGACAGACTCCCAATATCTATGACAGACTCCCAAAGCAGTACAAAAGCAAGGAGGTGGGAAAGAATTTAGAATACAAATTTAGCATGCCAAATCAAATTGCAGAATAGAGAACTGCCTTGCCAAAGGCCAAATCTTGCCCTCTGATGGAATCGAGGGAATAGTGACGTACAAAAGTATGTACTGAAGCCCAGGTGGCTGCATCACAGATGTGACGAATAGGAACTCCCCTCTGCAAGGCAGCAGACGCAGCCACTCCTCTGGTAGAATGGGCCCGCCAGCCGGAGGGTCCCTACCCGCCAAGCGGTAACACTCGGAGATAGCTAAAATAATCCAACGAGACAAAGTCTGTTTTGTCACAGCTTGTCCCAAACGCTTTCCAGCGTAACCAATGAAAAGTTGATCGTCCACTCTGACCCGGGACATGCGCGAGATATAAAAGCTCAATGCTCTCCTAGGATCAAGCCTATGGAGCCTCTCCTCTTCCTTACCAGGATGTGGAGGAGGATAGAACGCCGGAAGAACCACCTTCTGGCTCAAATGAAATTCCGAAACCACCTTCGGAAGAAAAGGACGAACTCTAAGGACAACCCTGTCCTTGTGAAACAGTGAAGGGTGGTTTAACTGAAAGTGCCTGTAACTCACTCACTCTGCGAGCGGAAGTAACCGCAACCAAAAACAGTTTTCAGAGTTAACAGCCTCAAAGGGCAAGAATGTAGAGGCTCAAACGGAGCACCCATAAGAAACGGAGCACCCATAAGAAACTTAACAAGGTTCAAATCCCAAACTGGCACCAGAAAAGGTGACTGAGGGAACACATTAGTGAGCCCTTTCAAAAACTGCAAAATTAAAGGAATTTTAAAATAGGAATACTCTTCAGACAAGCGCTTAAATATGGACAGCGCCGCCAGGTAACCTTTAATGGTCCCCACTTGCAAGCACCTGTGGGGCTAAGAAAGCAGAAAAGACAGAACCATGGGAATGTCACAATCAAAAAGATCCACATTCTGAACTCTGCACCAGTCCCAGAACTTTCTCCAACGGCAACAGTACAGAGACTTAGTTGCTGGCCGAGAGCAACACCTCCATCACGTCTTCAGGGAGGTCCCAATCCTTATACCTCAACCTTTCAGATTCCAAGCGTGAAGATTGAGTGATCTGACCTCTGGATGGAGAACCTGACCCCCCTCCCATGAGAGCAGATCGCCTCGGTAGGGAAGACGACGTGGAGGGCAGATGGACAAGTCGAGAAGGTCCGAGTACCACGTCCTCCAGGCCCACGTCGGAGCAATGAGGATCATCCGGGAACCGAACCTCCGTAAGCTCCGCAGCACTTGCGGGATGACGGGGACTGGAGGAAATGCGTACAGCAGTGGGAATGACCACTCCACCACGAACGTGTCTCCTAAGGCTCCTTTTGGAGGAAATTTCCGCGAGCAAAACCTTCCGCACTTCCGGTTGACACTGGAGGCGAAGAGATCCACTTGAGGGGTCCCCCAAAGGGCGAAGATCTCCAGGAGAATCTCCTGAGCCAGCTCCCACTCGTGAGAGATCGAACTCTGCCTGCTCAGAGCGTCCGCCGTCTCGTTGTCGTCTCCGGCCAGATGAACAGCCGAGATAGAAACTTCCTGCTGGATGGCCCAGAATTCGAGCTGGATGGCCCAGAATTCGAGCTGCATCGCCTCCCTGCACAGCGGAAGTGACACCCCCGCTCCAACCCCCCCCAGGAAACTTTTCACGCAGTCGGCAGAAAAGCCTTCAGGGCTAGCCTGACGGCCCTCAGCTCTAACAGATTGATATGGAGTCTGTACGACGGAGACCAACGACCGCTGACTCAACTCGTTGGCATGAGCTCCCCATCCCGTGAGGGATGCGTCCGTCACGATCGTCACCTCCGGCCAGGGCAGCCAAAATGGGCCCCCCCCCCCTTCATCAGATTGCCCTCGATGGCCCACCACATAAGATCCCGGGCTACCGAGGGCGGCACCTGAACAGGGTCCGACAGCCTGCCGGAGGACTGAGACCACTGGAGCTTGAGTGCCCACTGCAAAGATCTCATCCGCAGACGAGCCTCTGGCACCAGAAGAATGCAGGATGCCATGAGGCCGAGCAGTCTCAAGAATTCAGACGCTGGGAGATTCAGGGCAAGCTGAAACTTGTGCACCATCTGCTGAATGTGAAGAGCCCTCACCTGAGGAGGAAAACACTGCCACAGGGACGTGTCGAGCACTGCCCCGATGTACTGGAGCCGCTGCGTCGGTGTCAAATGGGACTTCTTTAAATTGAGGGAGAAGCCCAGCCTGTGAAGGGAGTGGCAGGTGACGGACAGATGATCCAGGACTTGCTCGGGAGAGCTCCCCCTGATCAACCAATCATCCCGGTAGGGGTAGACGTGAATCCCCTTTTCCTGAGATGCGCTGCCATCACCATGAGCTTGGTGAAAACCCTCGGGGCGGAGGTCAATCCGAACGGCAGGACCCGAAACTGAAAGTGCGAGTCGCCAACCGCGAACCTCAGGTACTTGTGCTTGGGATGGATCAGCACATGGAAGTAAGCATCCTTGAGGTCGAGAGAAACCAACCAGTCCTGAAGTTGAAGGGCCTGGAGGACTTAAGAGTCACCATCTTGAACTTTACCTTCCTGAGGAGTTAGTTCAAAACGCGCAAGTCCATGATGGGTCTCAATCCCCCGTCTTTCTTCGAAATCAAAAAATAAGGGGCATACCATCCCTTGTTCCTCTCCGCTACAGGCACCAGTTCTAT
Source organism: Ambystoma mexicanum (assembly GCF_040938575.1). Classification (NCBI taxonomy): domain Eukaryota; kingdom Metazoa; phylum Chordata; class Amphibia; order Caudata; family Ambystomatidae; genus Ambystoma; species Ambystoma mexicanum. The sequence continues at coordinate 1,000,392,338 of NC_090935.1, read as the reverse complement.
GGCGCCTTTCTCGCGCAGGGCTTGAATTTCTGGCTATGGCCCCGAGATAAGGTAATCTGGAACCGTAACCGGAACCAGGCCGCCATCAGAGCCTTCATCACCCTCTGAAACGTACTCCAGGCGGGGAGAGGAAGACCTCTGTGGACCAAAGCAGTGCCGGACCTTAGCCGCCATAGCCTTTCTAGGGGAAAACCCCGTGCAACGGGGCCCCTCCGACACCACCGCCTCGAAAGGTGCCGAATGAGTCGGCGCCGGCAGAAAAGGCGTCGAGGGTGCCGAACGAGCCGGCGCCGGCAGAAAAGGCGTCGAGCGAATCGGCGTCGACATCAGCTGCAGCGCCACCAGCATTGGTGGCGTCGACACAGTCCTCGAAGCCGGAGCTCCGAGCATGTCTCGACAACCTAGGCGCCGACGACCCCCTTGAAGGTGGAGCCTTGAGAGAAATCGTCGACCTCGGAGCCACAGGCGTCGTCGACTTCTTCGAAGACGGCACAGGATCACAGTCTCGAGCGCGTCGAGGACCGGGACCTGGCACGGGCATGGCGAGAACAGCTACCCTTGTTTGAGCATGACCTCTCCCGCGAGCCGTGCCGGCCACTCGAGCCCAAAGGCGTACGAGCGGTGTCTCTCGACCGGTGCCCTGCGATTCCAGAATCGCTAGCATCTGCTTCCCGAAGGAAGCCCATTCCTCCGGTGTCGCTTGCATGGAGGGATAAGCGACCCGCCGACGGGTGGAGTCCTCGGAAGAGGACGGGGAAGGCGACCTATGCCGGCGCTTCCTGGAATGCCTCGAAGAGGCGGAGTGGCGAGACCGACTCCTGGAAGGAGACCCACCGGACTTCCGAGGATGATGCGGAGAGTCGCCCCTCGAGTCATCCGTCGAAAGCCCCGCAGACCTACTTCCGGGGCTTAGACACCCGGCCTACCGACAGCTTCTTGCGTTCCCGCAAGGCCTTTGCAGTGAGCGACTGGCAGTCGACAGTCCGTATCGTGGGCCTCCCCGAGGCACCAGAGGCAGGCATCGTGCTAGTCCGTGACCGACATCTTGGAGCCACAGTCCCCGCAGTTCTTGAAGCACGGATGCGGGGTTGAAGACGAGAAAGACATTGCCACAAACAGGTCTTCACAAGAAACCGAACAGGTTCAACGAACCGAGAATAGAAAACAGCAAACTCCGAGTCGAGGCGTACCGAGATTCACGAAGCGAACACGTTCGCGGAAAAAACGTAACTGAGGCTATGGGCGTTGTGCGTCCTACTTATCACATCGGGTGACGTCGGCCGTCGAAGGAGGTCCTCGGGGATGGCGCATCGACGTCATCAACGCAGACGCCAAAGATTTTCCGAAGCAGCACAGCTGTGGACATTACATGTCAGATATGGAATATGTCGGAGGACCCAATCCCCTCGAAGTGTATATTCGTCACACTCCATTCACCCAGGTCCCACCCACAGGTGTACCCACAACATACAGTATTTGGAAAAGTTCCAGCCAGTCTGGTACGCACTTCCCCACACTACCATATATGGAACTTCCACCCAACAGTCAGTCAGGGGGAAGGGACAGAGTCAGGGCTTCCCGGGACTTCCATCTCGTTTCCATCAGGAAACAACCGATTCCAATGACAGGGCCTGGACATCCCAAAAATGGAGGACGCTCCGGGCACCAGTCAATTCAGCATGGAGCTGCCACCAACCCATACCCTGCTCTGAGGGCCACTCACAGGTGCCCAAAAACATACCCTTATGGCACCTACAACCCTGTGCCCTTAGTGTATCACATGGGTCTGCACACCAAACCAAGAGCTACACAGCCAGGAGTCCACATTATCTCCTGCGCAGAAAAAACACCAGAACACACGATACAAAGCAGTAAAGGATACGGGGCCCTGTCCCTCCGATGCATTTTCAGCATCCCAGGAGGGTTACTTGTTTCCTGTTAAGGAAGGAGGCAATCCATTTGAGCGCGGTTCCACAAATTCCTAGGGAATGGAGGCGGTCAAGCAGGATTGAATGGTTGTGTCGAAGACCGCAGACAGGTCGAGGAGAATTAGTGCAGCGCATCCTGCAGAGTGAGCATTGATCTTAAAATCGTCCCAGATTGAGGCAAGAGTGGTTTCGGTTCCATTTTAGGAAGTCTTGCACACAAACATTCCCATCAAGACGCGTTACATGAATACAAGCATCTCCCAAAAAGGGGAGGGGAACCAGTAAAGACAAGCATGGAATTGGCTACAAGTTGGGACCTGGAAATATACACTTGGGGGATCAACAAGTAGCCCATATTGGGGGAGGGTGGTTGAGGAAGTGTCCTCTTCCCTGTCCATAATACAAGAGAAATAGAGGTCAGGAAGTCAGGTTACATAAGGGCAGGTCTAAGCAGATACAATCTGCAGAAATGCTATTACGGTAAGTAATGCATGTTTTCTGATGTTTGTTAATTTGCTTAGAATCAGTCAGCGAGCCAATCACGCCAGAGTGCATTTGGGTCTCCTAGGAGACCAAGCATGGCGTTTCGGGCACCTCCCTCACTTCCTGCCCACCCCATACACTCTGGCACCAGAGGAGGGCTTCAGCACAGAAGCCCACCAAAGGCATACGAACAAAAGGACCAAACCTGGTTTGACGAGCAGAGACAAACACTAGAAGGACCTTTCAAAAAAGAAATGGCGAAAAAAGACCGGGACCCCTTTAAACAAAGGGGCTTAAGGCACCATCTTGCAAAACATAGCTCCCGCGATTTTAACTTCCGGCGTTGGCAGTCGGGAAAAATCATGTTAGTTTGTTGTAAAACCACTGCCACCAGCCATTTCGATAGGAAAGGGTAGCATTTGACTGCTACATGAGTTTCTAGACACAGGGGATGGAACAAGTTACTTACCTGTAACTGTTGTTCTCCAGCATGGGTCTGGCATGGATTCACATGCTCATGAATATTCCCCGTCGTCAGGCTGGGAATCCTTGGTAAAGAAAAAACCAGTATCAGTTTCGTTTCTGATCTGTCTTTCGTAGCAATAACCAATCACTGGTCTCTGCGTCATACTGACCACAGCCAATGACTGCCCTCTACCTAAGCACCGCCTCTGGCAGCCATCTTCAGATTTGGAAGCACGTGAAGTGGCAGTATGACCAAGTGAAGAGCCGCAGAGGGGTAGGCGGGAGGGTTCGCATGTGAATCCATGCCAGACCCATGCTGGAGAACAACAGTTACAGGTAAGTAACTTGTTCCTTCTCCAGCATGGGGTCTGGCATGGATTCACATGCTCATGAATAAAGAACACATAGCAGTACACACATGCACAACCACGGGAGGTGGCAAAGGCTCAACATTAAGCATTACATCAAACCCAACATTAAGCACCTTACCTCCTCAATAGGCTCACCTCAGGCGAACAGGTTGCGCAGCACTGCTTGGCCGACCCTGGACTCCTCCCTGGAATCCCGATCGACGCAGTAGAATTTCGTGAAGGTGTGCGTCGACCTCCACGTAGCAGCCCTGCATATGTCCAGCAGGGGCACACCAGAAAGGAACGCCGTGGTGGCTGCGATCGCTCTGGTGGAATGGGCTCTCGGACGGCCAGGCAGCGGTCGGTTTGCCAACCGATGACAGTACATGATACAGCCGGAGAGCCATCTGGAAATGGAAGCCTTCGAGAGAGCCTTCCCCTGATTGACAGGTCCAAAATTCACAAAGAGTTGTGACGTCTTCCGAAAACACTTCGTGCGGTCCACGTAGAACTTCAGCGCTCTAGCCACATCCAGCGAGTGCAACGTCCTCTCAGCCGGCGACAAAGGCGACGGGAAGAATACAGGCAACACCAAGGGTTCGTTGAGATGGAAGTCCGACGGTACCTTGGGCATGAAGGAAGGGTGCGTCCTGAGCACTACCCTCGTGTCGTGAAAAGTCAAGTACGGGGCCTTGCAGGAAAGGGCCTGGATCTCTCCCACCCGTCGTGCGGAGGTGATGGCCACAAGAAAAGCTGTTTTCCACGACAGAAACTTCAACGGGGCCGAGTGCAGAGGCTCGAACGGAGGTCCCATGAGCTTGGTCAGCACCACGTTGAGCTCCCACGCCGGGGCCGGAGCCTTTACCGGCGGGAACGATCTGAACAGTCCCTTCATGAACTCTTTCACCAGACGATGAGACCACAAGGACGTCCGGCCCGTGGTTCTGGTGTATCGGGAGATCGCAGCAAGATGAATCTTGATGGACGCGTGTGCCAGTCCAGCTTTGGCCAGCGTCAGCAGGTACGGCAGTACCTGGGGAGCCGTAATCCGTAGAGGGTTAATCTTCTGTGCGTGGCACCAGACAGAGAACCTCTTCCATTTGTGTCCGTAGCATTTAAGAGTCGAGGACGCCCTGGCCTTTGCAAGAACCTCTCTGCAGTCGGCCGGTATGTCGTATCCTCCAAACTCTAGCGCTGCAGGAGCCAGGCCTGCAAGTTCAGCGATTTCAGGTCGTGGTGGAGGATGGCGCCTCCTTCCCTGGAGAGTAGATCCGCGTCCACCGGCAGCTTGATTGGCGGGGACGCTAAGTCCAGAAGGTCTGGGAACCATATCTGCCTCGGCCACGCAGGTGCGACGAGGATCATCCTGCACCGTGACCTCTTGAGCTGGTTGACGAGCCGGATTAGCAGTGGCAAAGGAGGGAACGTGTAGAGGAACAGGCCCTCCCAGGGGAACGAGAAAGCATCGCCCATGCTCCTCGCCTGGGAAAACCTGCTGGCGAACCTCCGGCACTTGGAGTTCGTTGCCGTCGCGAACAGGTCGATCTGGGGTCTGCCCCACCGTCGGAAGAGGCGATCCACTAGATCCTGCCGTAGTTCCCACTCGTGGCACGAGCGGAGCTCCCTGCTGAGTGAGTCGGCGATGGTGTTTTTTATCCCTGCCAGATGAAACGGCACCAGAAACATCCTTTGGGCGACGGCCCAATGCCACAGGTCCTGCGCCTCCTTGGACAGTGCTGGGGACCTGGTTCCGCCCCGTTTCCAGATGTAAAACATGGTGGTGGTGTTGTCGGTGAAGATCCTCACCACCTTGCCCTTGAGGGACGGAAGGAAGGACCTGAGAGCCCAGAACACTGCATGGAGCTCCAGGACGTTGATATGGAGGGACTTCTCCGTCGGGAGCCAAAGGCATCTCGCGTGCAGATTTTTGGTGTGCGCTCCCCACCCTTCCAGGGAGGCATCCGTGGTCACTGTCTCCTGGTGGTCTGGGGTCTGGAAGTCCATGCCCGCCGTCAGATGCGCGCGGGTGCCCCACCACCGGACCGCTCGGCGGAAACTCTCGTCGAGAGTGATCCTTTCCTCGAAGCCGCCCGTCGTTTGGATCCAGCACGCGTCCAGGAACTCCTGCAACGGGCGCATCCGGAGCCTGCACATGGGAATGAGGTAGATGCAAGAAGACATCATTCCGAGGAGGGACTTGATGGACCTCACTGTCATGATCTCTGCTTCCAAAAGGTCAGGGTTTTCCCAACTCCCTTGGAAGCAGATCCATAACCCAGGTTCCGAGTGCCAACCAGTCCCAATTGGGACCTTTTGGACCCAGTCCTGGCGCCAGTGGCACCAGGCTCATAAATATGCCCAGTCCCAGCGCTGGAAGCGCCGGGCTCATAATGCTTGGGTGGACTTACCTGCAGCAGACCATGCTGCTTACTTGCCTGCCAGTTGAGCCTCTGATCCCCTTCTGTTTGGAACTACTTTTCCTGTTGGGTGGGGCTGGAGCCACTCCCTAGATTCAGAACACTGGAACTCTTCTGGAAAGCAGGAACTCTTTTCTTACCTAGGCGTGGCTGTGGAAGGAGACACCGAAGCACTACAGGAGGCTATTTAAACCACACCCGGTGGATGAATCTTGCTTTGCGTTATTCTGCAACCTCTGCAGCAGAACGCTCATCGTGTCTTCTGCATCCGGTCCTGGGCCTAAGGAAAAAGGCTTACCATCCTGATTCCAGTCTTTAGCAACACCTATAAAGACAAGAAAGAACAGGTTAGCATTCCGGCATCTGAAAGGCAAAGGCTTACCAACTCTTTGCACGCTCCGGAGGCCTTCGGCGCTGCATCCCGCATCTGAAAGACAAAACAAGGTGCGTTTAAAGACATTGGGGAACTTTAATACTCACGTGCCATTACTCCTTTCCACATCTAATCCAGTGGGTATTCCGGCACCCTGCAGCCGTTCCGAACTCGTACCTGCAAAATAAAAAGACAGTTAGAGCGCATCGTGAAGCAGGCAACAAGCGCTTACTTACGTGCTTCCAGGCGCTTCTATTCATCACACGGGCTCCATCTTCAACTCACTTCAGCCAGTCATCCGCCATCGCCGGAACCCTGCAAAACAAGAGACATTACTAAAGACTTTAAAGACATTTGAATGACTCGAAACTTACCGTTCGTGCAGTAAACGACGGACAGCAGTCCTCTGAAGTCAAGAGGCCTGCGCTACCTATCCAGTGAAGAAACTGGTTACAGCACCCTGCCCCGAGGCAGATGGAGAGCTCGGCATTCACTTACCTAAGGTGAGAGCGTTAACCTTTGGGGGTCTACAGGAGAGGAGAAGAGGAAAGAGATAGGGACACCCCAATAACCCCAGTTCATTAACCCCATATTTTCTATCTGCAGACATCTTACTCTACACATCAGGCATACAGTGCACAGAGGTCCAGCCCAAGAGCCAACCGGGTGCTACACATCACCTTTGGAGATACGGTAGTCGCCCAGGCAAGACCGGCGCCTCTGCGAGAATCAGGTGAGCGTTACAGATCACCTTGGCCGCGTCGGAAACCAACATCCGCTGTACCTTGCCCAGGATGGACCTGGTCCTTTCCTCCGACGGGGAGGCCAGAAGGGACACTGTCGAGCTTCACTCCCAGAAACAGTGCGTTTTGCGCGGGTACCAGGTGGGACTTGGCGTAGTTCACGGAGAATCCCAGGTCCGTGAGAAGTTGGACGGTCCTCGCCGTGTGCTCCACGGCGAGCTCCCTCGTCTTGGCTCGGATGAGCCAGTCGTCCAGGTAGGGGTAGACGTGGATCCCCTCGCGGCGCAGCTGCGCCGCCACCGGTGCAAGGCACTTGGTAAATACCCTGGGTGCCGACCGTAGTCCGAAGGGGAGGGCTTTGAACTGGTAGTGACGCCCTTGGACCACAAACCTGAGGAATTTTCGGTGCCCCTTTAGGATGGGAATATGGAAGTAGGCATCCTCCTAATCCAACGACGACAGGAAGTCTCCTTCCTCCAGCTGACCCAGGACGTGCTGGAGGGTGACCATCCGGAACTTCTGCGCCTTGATGAATTTGTTCAGACGTCGCAGGTCTAGGATGGGGCGCCATCCTCCCGTCTTCTTCTTCACGAGGAAGTATCTTGAGTAAACTTCGGAGCCCCGAAGCCTCTTTGGGACGAGTTCGATGACGCCCTTCCTGAGCATCGCCTTTACCTCCAGGAGAAGCTGAGGGACGTGAAGCTCTTTCCTGGCCACGGGGGGGGACGCGCGGGCACCTTCTTTGAAACTCGAGCGCGTGTCCCCGGGCTAAGGCGTCCAGCACCCAACGGTCGGTGGAGATGGACTCCCACACGCTGACGAAGCTCGCCAGCCGGCCTCCCACCCGGGTGCTTCGGTGGGGGCCCGACCTCACGGCCGGTTCAATCCTGTTTCGACGAGGCTTTGCCGCCTTGACCACCTTGGCGACGACGGCGGGGTCCACCGGACTTGCCTCGTCCTCTGTAGGCCTCCTGAGACGACGAGCGGGCCGCTTGACGGTAGGTGGAGAAACCGCCGCCGGAACCTTTGGAGGCACCCTTGCCTCCGCTGCTCCGAAAAGGCGTCCGTCGTTGCTGCAGAACCCCAATGGCGCGGGCCGTCTCAGTGTCCGCTTTAATGGCCTGGAGGGAATCGTCCACTGTTTTCCCAAACAGGTTGTTCCCATCGAACGCCATGTCCAGGACTCTGGTCTGTACGTCTTGACGGAAGTCCGTAGCCTTGAGCCATCCACGCCGCCTAAGGCACACGCCGTTGCCCAACTGGCGAAACCCAGTGTCGGCGATGTCCGTCGCAATAGTGATGGCGTGGTCCGGCGCCACCTCGCCTTCCTGTAGGATTTCCAGGGCATCCGCCCTCTTGTCGTCCGGTAGGAAGTCCAGCAGGGGAGCCAGTTTGTACCGTAGCTCCCTGTCGTAGCGGGCCACGATAGCCAAGGCGTTGGCCGCTTTAATCGTCGTCGCTGCCGACGAGACGACCCCGCGTCCCATAGCGTCCAATTTCTTTCCCTCGCCGTCCGGTGGGGAAGTCGATGTGGAGGCCGCACCCCCCGCCCCCCGCTTTCTTCCTGGCCGCCGCGGAGACGACGGAGTCCGGGGTAGGCTGCGCCCGGAGGCACAGGGGGGCCGCGTCCGGGACCCGGTACTTCTCGTACCGGTCTCTTCTAGCTTGCGTCGTGGCAGGGTTCTTGAGGAGGGCGAGGCCCTCATCCCAAATGTCATCCAGTAGAGGCACCGCGAGGACCGTCTTCCTCTTGGCCTTGCGCCGTTGATAAAGGAATCCTTCCTTTTTCTTCTCCTCAGGGCAGAGTTGGAAAAGCTCGGATGCCCTGGCGATCATGGAGTGGAACGATCCAATCTCGTCGGGAGGAGAAACCCTGGTGGGAGGTGACGGTAGATCCTCGTCGTACACCTAGTCGTCCGTACCCGTCGCTGCCGTGTCAGTCCCCGTATCATCCCCTCGGGTGGACGGGGTGGACGGGCTGGACGGGGCGCGACGGCTGAAAAGGAGGTGGAGGGTGAAGGAACAAGTTACTTACCTGTAACTGTTGTTCTCCAGCATGGGTCTGGCATGGATTCACATGCTCATGAATATTCCCCGTCGTCAGGCTGGGAATCCTCGGTAAAGAAAAAACCAGTATCAGTTTCGTTTCTGATCTGTCTTTCGTAGTAATAACCAATCACTGGTCTCTGCGTCATACTGACCACAGCCAATGACTGCCCTCTACCTAAGCACCGCCTCTGGCAGCCATCTTCAGATTTGGAAGCACGTGAAGTGGCAATATGACCAAGTGAAGAGCCGCAGAGGGGTAGGCGGGAGGGTTCGCATGTGAATCCATGCCAGACCCATGCTGGAGAACAACAGTTACAGGTAAGTAACTTGTTCCTTCTCCAGCATGGGGTCTGGCATGGATTCACATGCTCATGAATAAAGAATACATAGCAGTACACACATGCACAACCACGGGAGGTGGCAAAGGCTCAACATTAAGCATCACATCAACTCAACATTAAGCATCTTACCTCCTCACCAGGCTCACCTCAGGCGAACAGGTTGCGCAGCACTGCTTGGCCGACCCTGGACTCCTCCCTGGAATCCCGGTCGACGAGGTAGAATTTCGTGAAGGTGTGCGTCGACCTCCACGTAGCAGCCCTGCATATGTCCAGCAGGGGCACACCAGATAGGAACGCCGTGGTAGCTGCGATCGCTCTGGTGGAATGGGCTCTCGGACGGCCAGGCAGCGGTCGGTTTGCCAACCGGTGACAGCACATGATACAGCCGGAGAGCCATCTGGAGATGGAAGCCTTCGAGAGAGCCTTCCCCTGATTGACAGGTCCAAAGTTCACAAAGAGTTGTGACGTCTTCCGAAAACCCTTCGTGCGGTCCACGTAGAACTTCAGCGCTCTAGCTACATACAGCGAGTGCAAAGTCCTCTCAGCCGGCGACGGGAAGAACACAGGTAACACCAAGGGTTCGTTGAGATGGAAGTCCGACGGTACCTTGGGCATGAAGGAGGGGTGCGTCCTGAGCACTACCCTCGTGTCGTGGAAAGTCAAGTACGGGGCCTTGCAGGAAAGGGCCTGGATCTCTCCCACTCGTCGTGCGGAGGTGATGGCCACAAGAAAAGCTGTTTTCCACGATAGAAACTTCAACGGGGCCGAGTGCAGAGGCTCGAACCGAGGTCCCATGAGCTTGGTCAGCACCACGTTGAGCCCCCACGCCGGGGCCGGAGCCTTCACCGGCGGGAACGATCTGAACAGTCCCTTCATGAACTCTTTCACCAGACGATGAGACCACAAGGACGTCCGCCCCGTGGTTCTGGTGTATCGGGAGATCGCAGCAAGATGAATCTTGATGGACGCGTGTGCCAGACCAGCTTTGGCCAGCGTCAGCAGGTACGGCAGTACTTGGGGAGCCGTAATCCGTAGAGGGTTAATCTTCTGTGCGTGGCACCAGACAGAGAACCTCTTCCATTTGTGTCCGTAGCATTTAAGAGTCGAGGACGCCCTGGCCTTTGCAAGAACCTCTCTGCAATCGGCCGGTATGTCGTATCCTCCAAACTCTAGCGCTGCAGGAGCCAGGCCTGCAAGTTCAGCGACTTCGGGTCGTGGTGGAGGATGGCGCCTCCTTCCCTGGAGAGTAGATCCGCGTCCGCCGGCAGCTTGATCGGCGGGGACGCTGACAAGTCCAGAAGGTCCGGGAACCATATCTGCCTCGGCCACGCAGGTGCGACGAGGATCATCCTGCACCGTGACCTCTTGAGCTGGTTGACGAGCCGGATTAGCAGAGGCAAGGGAGGGAACGCGTAGAGGAACAGGCCCTCCCAGGGGAACGAGAAGGCATCGCCCATGCTCCTCGTCTGGGGAAACCTGCTGGCGAACCTCCGGCACTTGGTGTTCGTCGCCGTCGCGAACAGGTCGATCTGGGGTGTGCCCCACCGTCGGAAGAGGCGATCCACCAGATCCTGCCGTAGTTCCCACTCGTGGCACGAGCGCAGCTCCCTGCTGAGTGAGTCGGCGATGGTGTTTTTTATCCCTGCCAGATGAAACGGCACCAGAAAGATCCCTTGGGCGACGGCCCAATGCCACAGGTCCTGCGCCTCCTTGGACAGCGCTGGGGACCTGGTTCCGCCCTGTTTCCTGATGTAAAACATGGTGGTGGTGTTGTCGGTGAAGATCCTCACCACCTTGCCCTTGAGGGACGGAAGGAAGGACCTGAGGGCCCAAAACACTGCACGGAGCTCCAGGACGTTGATATGCAGGGACTTCTCCGTCGGGAGCCAGAGTCCCCTTGCGTGCAGATTTTCGGTGTGCGCTCCCCACCCTTCCAGGGAGGCATCCGTGGTCACAGTCTCCTGGTGGGCTGCGGTCTGGAAGTCCATGCCCGCCGTAAGATGCGCGCGGGTGCCCCACCACCGTATCGCTCGTCGGAAACTCTCGTCGAGCTTGATCCTTTCCTCGAAGCTGCCCGTCGTCTGGATCCAGCGCGCATCCAGGAATTCTTGCAACGGGCGCATCCGGAGCCTGCACATGGGGATGAGGTAGATGCAGGAAGACATCATCCCGAGGAGGGACTTGATGGACCTCACTTTGGCCGCGTCGGCCACCAACATCCGTTGCACATTGCCCAAGATGGTCCTGGTCCTCTCCTCCGACGAGGAGGCCAGAAGGGACACTGTCGAGCCTCGCTCCCAGAAACAGTGCGTCTTGCGCGGGCACCAGGTGGGATTTGGCGTAGTTCACGGAGAATCCCAGGTCCGTGAGGAGTTGGACGGTCCTTGCCGTGTGGACCACGGCGAGCTCCCTCGTCTTGGCGCGGATGAGCCCGTCGTCCAGGTAGGGGTAGACGTGAATCCCCTCGCGGCGCAGCTGCGCCGCCACCGGTGCGAGGCACTTGAACACCCTGGGTGCCGACCGTAGTCCGAAGGGAAGGGCTTTGAACTGGTAATGACGCCCTTGGACCACGAACCTGAGGAATTTTCGGTGCCCCTTTAGGATGGGAATGTGGAAGTAGGCATCCTCCAAATCCAACGACGATAGGAAGTCTCCTTCCTCCAGTTGACCCAGGACGTGCTGGAGGGTGACCATCCGGAACTTCTGCGCCTTGATGAACTTGTTCAGCCGTCGCAGGTCTAGGATGGGGCGCCATCCTCCCGTCTTCTTCTTCACGAGGAAGTATCGCGAGTAGACTCCGGAGCCCCGAAGCCTCTTTGGGACGAGTTCGATGGCGCCCTTTCTGAGCATCGCCTTTACCTCCAGGAGAAGCTGAGGGACGTGAAGTTCTTTCCTGGCCACGGGGGGGACGCGCGGGCACCTTCTTTGAAACTCGAGCGCGTGGCCCCGGGCCAGGGCGTCCAGCACCCAACGGTCGGTGGAGATGGACTCCCACACGCTGACGAAGCCCGCCAGCCGGCCTCCCACCGGGGTGCTTCGGTGGGGGCCCGACCCCACGGCCGGTTCAATCCTGCTTGGACGCGGCCTTGCCGCCTTGACCTCCTTGGCGACGACGGCGGGGTCCGCTAGACTTGCCTCGTCCTCTGTAGGCCTCTTGCGACGACGAGCGGGCCGCTTGACGGTAGGAAGCGAAACCGCCGCCGGAACCTTTGGAGGCGCCCTTGCCTCCGCCGCTCCGAAAGGGCGTCCGTCGTTGCTGCAGGACTCCAAGGGCCCGGGCCGTCTCAGTATCCGCCTTGATGGCCTGAAGGGAATCGTCCACTGTCTTCCCAAACAGGTTGTTCCCGTCGAAGGGCATGTCCAGGACTCTGGTCTGTACGTCCTGCCGAAAGTCCGTAGCTTTGAGCCATCCACGACGTCGAAGGCAAACGCCGTTGCCCAGCTGGCGGAACCCAGTGTCGGCGATGTCCGTCGCCACGGTGATGGCGTGGTCCGAAGCCACCTCACCTTCCTGCAGGATCTCAAGGGCCTCCGCCCTCTTGTCGTCCGGCAGAAAATCCAGCAGGGGAGCTATCTTGTACCAGAGCTCCGTCGTAGCGGGCCACGATAGCCAAGGCGTTGGCCGCTTTAATCGTCGTCGCTGCCGACGAGATGACTCTACGTCCCATAGCATCCAATTTCTTTCCCTCGCCATCCGGCGCGGAAGTCGATGTGGAGGCCGCACCCCCCCCCCCGCTTTCTTCCTGGCTGCCGCGGAGACGACGGAGTCCGGGGTAGGCTGCGCCCGGAGGCACAGGGGGGCCGTGTCCGGGACCCGGTACTTTTTCTCGTACCGGTCTCTTCTAGCTGGCGTCGTGGAAGGGTTCTTGAGGAGGGAAAGGCCCTCATCCCAAATGTCGTCCAACAGAGGCACTGCGAGGACCGTCTTCCTCTTGGCCTCGCGCCGCTGATAAAGGAAGCCTTCCTTTTTCTTCTCCTCAGGGCAGAGTTGGAAAAGCTCGGAAGCCCTGGAGATCATGGAGTGGAAAGATCCGATCTCGTCGGGCGGAGAAGCCCTGGCGGGAGGCGACGACGGAATATCCTCGTCGTATGCCTCGTCGTCCGTACCCGTCGCTGCCGTGTCAGTCCCCATATCATCCCCTCGGGTGGACGGGGAGGAGGGCTGGACGGGGCGCGACGGTTGAAAAGGAGGTGGTGGATGGATCCTTCTTTTCTTGGTAGGGGGAACACCAGAAGGTCCCGGTTCTGGATCCCCCGACGGGAGAGGTTCCTCCGTCGGTAACGGTAGCCTCGTCCTTATCTCGGAGCATAAGGACTGTATGGCCAACAAAATGGCCGCCGAGTTGTCTTGCGGCGCTGGCAGAGGGGAATCCGACGGGCGAGCAGGGGCCCCGTCAGTATCCTCGACGATGTCGTCGTCACCTGCGTCGGGGTCCATTCCGACGGGCTGGCCTTCTTCCACGCCTAGGCCGTGGCTTAAGACCTCGATCAGCTCCTCTTCTGAGGTTGAGGCCGAATCTACGACAACGCCCTGCCCCCTCTTCTTCTTCCCCACGGAGGGTTTCACGGGGGTCCTATCGATGGGCACAAAAGAAGACTCCCTCCGAGGAGGCAGGGAGATTCTGGGCCCCGAGGTCGCCAACACTGGTGCAGCCTCCACAGGCTGAGCCAGGGCCGCCGCGACCGTTTCGATAGAGGGCTTGGTCGGATGGATCAAGGCCTTCACCACCTAAGGTGCGCTCACCGCCTTATCCTTGAGGGAGGGGGCACTGCCACGCTCCTCCTCTGCCTTAGAGCTCGACCGGGGCCTCTCCAGGAGCTTCGCCGGGTGCTCGGCCTTCCTCTTACCCGACCCAGAGCGTTGGCTCGTGGTTGATGGTGCCGGGGAGGGGGCGCCCTGCCTAGCGCCCGTAGAGCCCGACCGTTCGGCGCTCCCGGTGCCAGCGGACTCGCGGTGCTTAGCCTTATGTTGGGCCCCCGTCGCCGGGGCGCCCTCAAAGGTCTTAGAAGACCGCTCGGATTTCTTCTTCTCGCCAGACGGGCTCTTACCCTCCAGCCAGTTGGCGAGACGTTGATGGCGGTCCTTCATGGTCCGTTCCGACATGTTGCCGCAAAACGCACAGTCCTTCTCCACGTGCGTCTTGTCCTCATGAAGGCAGTAAAGGCAGAAAGAGTGTTCGTCCTCCTTAAAGACGTTCTGCAGCTGGCATCCAGGGCAGACCCTGAACAGCTTTCCGGGCGTCGAGCTTCCCTTCTCCTGGGCCATACCCGAGACCGGGCCTGAGAAGCTTCTGGAGTCCTCCGAAGTGTAGCTCGACGAAATCTTCACCCTTGAGGGGCGCAGACGAATCCGACACGGGTCCCCGTTGATCGGATGTAGGATCGGTGGAGCTTGAGGCTCTTTTGACCGAAAGAATCGAAGTTTTTTGTGAAAAAGCGCGAAAAATAGCACTAACGCTCGAGAGCAATAGCACGAGGATCCCAACACATGAACGTGCGGTAAAAATCTGAAGATGGCTGCCAGAGGCGGTGCTTAGGTAGAGGGCAGTCATTGGCTGTGGTCAGTATGACGCAGAGACCAGTGATTGGTTATTACTACGAAAGACAGATCAGAAACGAAACTGATACTGGTTTTTTCTTTACCGAGGATTCCCAGCCTGACGACGGGGAATATTCATGAGCATGTGAATCCATGCCAGACCCCATGCTGGAGAACTTGGTATTGCACCAGAAGACAAAACGTTTCCATTTGCTGGCAGAGCAATAACGGTGTTCGGTTTTCTAGCTTCCCAGAGTATGTCCATGCACCCCTGAGGGAGCTGTAGGTGTTCCTACCCTATGACCTCAGGAGCCAGACTGCTACGTTCAGAGTTTGTGGGCAGTGGCGTAGGGTCTCCCCCTGTCCTTAGACAACATGTTGTACGGGCAGGGTAGTTTTACTGGTGGGGAGAGGGACATTTCCATTAGATGAAGGAACCAGGGTTGGCGGGCCCACCAGTATCATGGTAACTGGTTCCTGGTGCATCTTGTGCACCAACTTGTTGAGAAAGGGAGTCGAGGGAGGATGGGGTGGAGCATAGACAAATTTCCCTGACTGTTATCCAGAGATCGTTCCCCTTGGAGCGGTTCTGTGGGTAACTGGAGGCGTAGTCTTGGCATAGGCTTTCTCCTGAGTCGCAAACAAGTCCATCTATGGGAAGCCCCATTCTGCGAAGACTTTGGCCACAATGTCTTCGTGCAGACGCCATTCGTATTCTATGCGCAGAGGGAAATCTCTACTGAGCACGTCTGCCAGAAGATTGAGTTCCCCTGGAACATGAGAGCCCACATCCAAAAGTTTTGGGACAGCTTGGCTAGCCCTGGAGAGTAAGTGCCCCCGTTTGTTCAGGTAATACATGGTTGTAGTGCTGTTTGTTAGAATCAGCACTGTCTTCCCTTGTAGTGGCATCTGAAAGGCCTTTAATGCCTTGAACACTGCTAATAGCTCCAGTAAATGTATATGGTTGGGCGCTACTTGTAGGGACCACACTCCATGCGCTGTCTGCTGAAACAGGTGAGGGGGGGGCCCCTCCCCCAACCCGGTGAGAGATGAGTGTCGTGCGAGTGGCTTCCATTGCAGGGGTGGTGAAGGTTTTCCCGTTCAAGATGTTTTCCCTTGACCACCACAGCAGCGAGAACGAGGGCTGGCGAGACAACTACCAGATGTTCCCATTGTCCGCTGGCTGTTGACCCACTCTTGCATGGGATGCATGCGCAGCCACGCGTGGGGAACCAAGTATATGCACAACACCATCATTCCTAGCAAATGCATGGCTTTGCGCACTGTCACCTCCCGACTGGCTACATATTGAGGGATCTGAAAAAGCATGTTCTGAACCCTCCGATGAATTTTCAGCATCCCAGGAGGGTCCGAATTAGAGCTCAGAGAAATTGTTTTGACTGGGGACTAGACTGGATTTTTTCTCATTGATAGATAGCCCCAGACTGAACAGGTCTACTGTCTTTTGTGTCGTATGATCCCCTGTTATAAGCCAGTCGTCGAGGTAAGGGTAAACCGGGACGGATAGTCTGCGCAGGTGTGCTGCTGCTACTGCCAGGATCTTTGTAAACACCCTTTGCGCTGAGGCGATGCCGGAGGGGAGCACCTTGAATCGTTAATGCCTGTCCTCCATCATGGACCTTGATATTTCCTGTGCGCTGGCAACATCTATCTAGCCCCCGTTTCAACCGTGGGATCACCTCCTGTAGCATTACCATGCAAAAAATTTGATGTTTTATGAACTTGTTCGCTGGGCGCAGGTCTAGAACAGGGTGCATGGCGAGGTCCTTTTTGGGTACAAGGAAGTACAATGTATAAATACCCTTGTTTACCTGAAGAATAGAGACTGCTTCTATGGAGTCCTTCCCCAGCAACGCTTCCACCTCTTGATTCAGATCTCCAGATGGTCCGGTGAGAGGCACTGTGAGCGCGGTTGTCTGAACTGTAGAGGTCGGGCGAATTTCACGCAGTACCCATGGGCGACCGTCTTTATGACCCACTGGTCTGAAGTTATCCTCGCCCATGTCGTGAGGAAGATGTTCAGCGCCCCCCGAACGGGGCGACATGGGAGGGGACCTGGATCTGATGGTCATTTCTGACCAGAGGCTTCGGCTCCTCTAGGATTGGGGCCTCTACCTCTGCCACATCACTGACCGCTTGGTGGGTATTATGCAGGGCTTCATGATGTTTGTCCAGCATTAAAGTTTCCCGTGCTATAGTTCTGACTTTGGGGGGGTGGGGGTTGGGGGGTAGGGAGGTTGGGGTGTGAGGTTTTTTGAGTAATCTGTTGCAGGGATTTAAGAGTCTCATGCTCTTTTTTGGCCGTTTCCAGAGCCTCATCGACCGCCTTTCCGAAGAGGCTAGTTTCTTCAATGGGTTTGTTGAGAGCAGCCTGTGTCTCAGGCTTGAAACCTGAGTTACGAAGCCAAGCATGCCGCTTAAGTAAAGTGCCCTGGGCCAGAGACCTGCCTGATGTCTCAGCAGTGTCCAGAGTGTTCTTTATTACATTCTGGTTCACTTGCCTGCCTTCGGCCACAATGGTGAGAAGCCTGGACCTGACTGGTTCTGGTACTTCATGGAAACCTTCCTGTACTAGGTGCCATTGAGCATCTGCATAACTCACCAGCAGCATAGTTTTATTCGCTATGCGTGTGGTATATGCAGCAGCCGAGGTAACCCGCTTACCTAAGGCATACAACCTCTTGGATTCTTTATCCAGAGGCACCGCCCCCGTAGCAAGGGGTTCTGCTGCCCGTTTCAGGGTGGTAGTCACTACCAGGGAGTCAGGGGTGGCGTATTGAGGGTCCGAAGAAGCTGGCCGAAATAGGGAGGGGGGCCAATATTCTTTTAACATAATTAAGGAGGGGAATGGCCTGGCTGGGGGGGGGGGGTATCTCCTTGAGAATGTACTCCACAAAGTCCAGCTCAGGTACTGCTTCTTGAGTAGTGATTTGGAAGTTATCTGCTGCCTTCCTTAAAATGGCATTGAAGGCCATTTGGTCTACAGGCGAGGCCTGGCGAGCTGAGGCGGACGGAGGAGAATCCAGGCACAGAACAGTGTCCTGATCTTGTTGGGAGAGCGTTCATGGGTTCATCCCCACTTGGGTTTCTTCCCAATTGTCCGTGGCATCTGCCTGGTCCTCATTGTAGCCCTGCAGGAAGGTTCTTCATCTTCACTGTAAATGTCCTGATAAGTATCCATCTGGACGAGGTCTTCATGATGGACGGGGACCAAGGGATGATCTTGGAAATGTGAAGCAGATTTAAGATTAGGTTGTCCACAAGATTTATTTAGGGGAAGGATGTTCAGAAAAATTGATAATTTTTTCAAGACTATCCATGCACCCTTCAAATTTCTCCCTTGTCCACTTCGAGGAACCAAAAAGGGGCTACGGGTGGAAAAACATTGTCTTCCGCCACTTGGCGTCGAAATCTGTCACTCAGGGTGTTGGAAAGGGGCTCCAGACTGTCCTCGTAGGTTTGGCGAGAATTGGGGCATCATGGCGTATCTATAGATTTGCCTGCGGTCTGCCCCATGTTTTGCGACAGTAGGTGTAAGCCCAACCGCCGAAGTAAATCTTGCGATACTGTGTTCAATCACTGCCGAATCGGCGCGAGTTAGTGGGTCCGAAGGTCTATTGGTAGATTTACCGCCTACTGTGGCGTTAGAGGACCTAGCGGTACTTTTCCTGCCTTGAGGCCTAGTTGTAGATTTTGGGCCTACCGGGCCTTTAGGGACCGTCGGAGCAGTGAAAGTCTGCGCTTCGACGTGTAAACCTGATTTAGTGGAAGCGCCCTGGTTTGTTTTGGAATGCCCAATCGCAAAATGCTGCTGCGGATGCAGGGAAGGCTGCTGATCTGAACGATCAGAGGAATCCACCGAAATTTGACGGCCCTGCTGGCGCTTTCACCCTTTGACATACCCGTCGAAATAGGTAGAGGGGTTGTGTGTTTAGATTGATGCGTACTTTGTACGCCCCTGTCGCCGGGTGTCGTCCCTTAAGCAAGACTAGAGTCAGGCCTTGAAGGGTCAGGGACAGGTGTGGCAGACCTAGAAGTGTCCGTCTCGAGGTCTATCATATCCGTAACGGATGTTTGGTCATCGGAGGTGCCCCTGTCACTTTCGGCGGGTGTGGCGGTGGGGGAAGAGGGTTCTGCCCGCGACATACTGTATGCGGCCCACGGCTTTACACGGTGCTCCTGAAGGGTCTTAGGCCGAAGGAGTTTACAAGCCGCACACTGCTTCTCGTCATGATCTAAGGGGAGACAGAAATTGCATGTTGTGTGCTCGTCCTTCCACGGGTATCTGACCCTACACTTAAGGCAGAACCTAAACGAGTCCTTTCCATAGCGAAAGGTGCAAACAAAGATGACCAGACCTAGAGGGCGAAAGAGGAAAGACCTAAAGATATGGCCACCACGACCCCACTCCCTACTGTGAAAGCCGGCCAGAGGGCCCAGCCACGTGGATGCTTCAGCCGCCGAAATCCACCGCCATAGACAAATCCCCTTCAGTCTTAGTCGAAGTTGTTCCAGCCACCGAAGTGACTTAAAGGGGGAGTAACCGATAAATCGGTTTAAGATAAACAATGTCTTATGTAAGAGCTGTGCTATAGGGCAACCAGTTATCTGGGCGGAAAAAAAAAATTTGAGGGTCCTCGGCGCGTGATAGATTTTGTATACACTACACATGATAGGGATAGTGTTAGACATGCCTATGCCGACTTCCCCTTTCAGTCCCCGAAAGACAACGTGCAATATTCTGCGGTTACCACTGGACGTCGGACCATGTTTGTATTATTTATAATGCACGAGCGTACCCGAGGGTATCAGGGCGCAGCCTTTCCAAGAATATGCAAAGCTTGGTTATAGGTCATAGTGTATACATTGAGCGAGAAAAGGTACACCGAAATTATATACATAACAATAAGGTACACAGATGTTATATACAAATGAGCAATGGGGCACACATGGTTACATTGTGTGTGGGTAGCATAGAAAAGTACGGCCTGGCAATGGAATATCCTTGAAGGCCTACGTTTTCAGCCATGCGACTACCTTGGATCGGAAGTTCTGGTAGGGCAGGTCCATTCAGAGATTAGGCGGTAGGGAGTTCCACAGTTTGTCCGCTTTTGCTGGGAAGCTATTGCTGCCTATGGTGGCACATTTAAAGTTAGGGACAGAGAGGCAGTCTTTGTATGCAGTTTTGGTAGGTCTCAGGGAGGTCCGTCTATGGAATCTGTTGATCAGGTAACTAGGGGCAGCGTTGTTTAGGGATATGTGAGTGAGCGATGCAGTTTAAGAGAATTTTGTCATTGGAGAGCCAGCTGTTCTGTTGACTAAGTCCTGAATGTGCTCTCTTCTGGAAAAGCCCAAAGCCGCTCCAAGAGCATTATTCTGCAGAGTTTGTAGTTTGCTAGTGGTAGCTTTAGAGGATCCCAGATAGAGGGCGTTGCAGTAGTCCAGGCGGGATAGTATAAGGGCTCTAGCTAAGGTAAGGCAACTAGTGTCAGATAGAAATGGTTTAGCTGTGCGGATTAATTTACACGTGTAGGCCGTGGAGGAAGGCAGGGAGCTCACCTGTCTTTTGAAGGAGAAATTAGAGTCCAGGTAGAAACCCAAAGTTTTGACCTCTTGTCCAACCTCGATGTTACCATTGATCGTGAAAAAGTTGTAGGCAGGGCCAAGTTTCTTTATGCTGGTCATGGTGCCTAGGATGATGAGTTCCGTTTTATCATCATTCAGGCATAGTCCATGGGTGGCCATCCATGCCAGGATGATGATGTACACCCTATTTAGCAAGGCCAAATCCTTTCCATAATCTCCGGAAAGCAGGAGAAGGATCTGGGTATCATCTGCATAGTTCGTGTAGGTGATAGCGAGATGATCCAGATCGAAAAGGGGCTTGGTAAATATGTTGTACAGGGTGGGGGAGACAGGAGCCCTGAGGGACGCCACAAGTGATTGGTATGGGGTCTGCCATTAAGAAAAGAGGTAATCCAGGTGATGGCCTCAGTGGAGAAATGAGCTGATGTGTGGAGGTGTGTGCAGAGGACAGCGTGATCGACCAGGTCGAAGGCCGCAGACAGATCTAGGAAGAGCAGTAGGGCAACTTGGCCGTTGTCCGAGCGTATCAATCTGAGCTTTCAAGTCAATGAGGGCAGTTTCAGTCCCATGTTGAGGGCGGAACCCTAATTGTCTGGAACCTAATAGATGGTGTTCTTCCAGGTACTTCTGAATTTGTACATAGGCCACCTTGTCCAGGATTTTTAGTAAAAAGGGAACAGTCATAATGGGCCTGTAGTTTGTGGGCGTGGCTGGGTCAAGTGTGTTTTTTTTAATAGTGGGAGTACCCAGGATTGTTTCAGATTGGTGGGGATGGAGCCAGTGGTGAAGGAGGCATTGATTAGTTTTGTGATAAAAGGGCAGAGGCCACAGCGGCGTCTTTGATAAGCTGTGCCGGGCATAGGTCTGACAGTTGGAAGGTTTCAGAGACAGGATTTACTTCTACTTCAAGAATCGTGACTTTAGAGAAGTTGAAGCAAGTAAGATCTGTAAGCGTGGGCTTATCTAGTGTTTTGGAGGGGAGGGTGTCATTGAGGGATACTTTTTTGCGGGCAATTTTACTTTGGAGGGTCGCAATTTTGTTTGCTAGGGCACTTTGGATTTGAGCACCATTTTTTGTCTTTGATGCAGGTGGTACAATGGTGGTTTCTACTTGAAGGAATTATTCTCCATCCTTGATGTTTGATTTCGCGTGGGATATACGAGAGTCATAGGAGGTTCGTTTAGCCAGGTAAATTTCTTTTTTTTATAAAGTGTGGCTAGTTTGGAAGGTTTCAGTTCATTTGCGGCTGAGGGGGATTTTTTCCAAGTGGCCTCACAGTTCCTTTTTTGCTGCCTTAAATTTTTAAGGAAAGGTGTATACCATTTGTTTAGATGTGTATTCGGTTTACTTGGTCTCAGTTTAAGGAGGGGGGGCAATTAGGTCCAGTGAGGTGGCCATGATCTTCTATTCTTCAACTAAGGTCTCTGTGTCGAGGTTGTCTGGGAGTGTAGGGAGTAAGTTCGGGATGAGTCTTTCAGCTGTCATATTCTTCTCGTTTCTTGTGAAGATAGGCGGGGCCCTGATAATGGGGGGGTGGTCTGTCGGTAGACTGCAGGAACGAGACCAGGTGGTGGTCGGTCCAGGCTAATGGTGAGATGTTTGTAATGTTCGCTAGACAGTTGTAATCGGCCACCCAATTGAGTGCTCTGCCTTTGGAATGTGTGGGTGACATACTTCTTTGTGTGCAACCTAGTTCCGAAAGAGTAAACTATAGTGCTGGCGGAATGGTCTTCGGGGGTCACTGTAGCCCAAGTTAAAGTCGCCCAGGGTGAGAAATTGGGTAGAGCTAGTGAGGGTACTGGAGAGGATAGTGTTAATATCTTCAAAGGTGCCAATGGGGCCTGGTGGGCGGTAGATCAAATGGATGTTGAGAGTTTGGGTGTTTGTGAGGTGGGACTTTGAGAGTGTTTCACATGATGGGACATTAATGGGTGTTAGTCTCATGGTAAGACTACATTTGTGAATGATGGCAATACCTCCTCCTCTGGAATTGGGATGGTCTTGTCTCAGGATAGAGTAATTGTCTGGGATTGCCAGCATAAGCATGGGGCCTGCTGCTGGGTGTAGCCAAGTCTCTGATAGCAAGAAGATCAAGGTCTTCTTTGAGGATCAAATCAGCGATTTCAGTAGCGTGAGCTACTAATGATCTGGCATTGATCAAGGCTCCCTTTATTTTGGGGCTGGTTGTATTTTTAGCGGTGTGGCATTTGTTCTATGTTGAATCAGGGGTAGCCTGAGTTGGGCTGAGTGCAGGTCTAGGGTTGGAGTTTTGGGGCAAGTTAGATTTTTTTAGTAGAAGAGCTCGGTAGAGTTTTCGCGTTCTGTGAGGTTGGCAGTGAGCGGGCGAGGGGCTCATAGATTTTGGCTAGTCTGGCTCCTAGGTTCCGATTGATCGTAGAACGAGGGAGACTGGTAAATTGCAGTGTTTGAGGGTAATTGATATTTGGTTATGAGGACTTGGTATTAGGCATAGCTGGGTATAGCATGTTAGGTGGCTGAGGTAGCTGAGGAGCCATGCTCGGCCATAGTGCAGTGTTGAGTAGGATCAAAATGCAGGCAAGCAAGTTGGTAATTAATGGACACATGCTCAGTAGTAGTGGCAATAGTGTTAGGTGACCAGGGAGTAGGCTTGGTTAACACTGGTTAGACCGATGTACGTTGGTATAGCATCTAGGTTGGCATACCACAGAAAGGTTAAGATACATTACGGTAACACCCGAGTAGGGCTGAGCTAGTTAGCTGCGAAACATTGAGAAGCACCTCAGGTTGGGATACGATAATGTTGCTAGCTAGTAACACCTAGATTTCTGGCAATTCAAATGTAGGATATCTGACATAGCGTGGCATGTTGGTGCCAAGTATACTGCCTCACTCAATAGTCGAACAGATGTCATATTAGGTAGGATATATGCAAGTTTGGAATGGGCACAGATGACTAAAATACAGGTAGGCAGCAGCTAAGTTTGAAATCGGCACAAATGACTAAAAGGCAGGTGGGCAGCATCTAGGGTGTACTCCCAAATCACAATCAGTGAGGTCAATAGCAAGGCTAGAGTATCATCCAGACAGGTACATGTGCAAAGTCACGATTGGTATGGTGAAGGCGTGGCTAAGTATAGTTGACTGGGCATGCCAAATAACTAGTGCATAAGGCCCGGCGTGACAACGTGGGCAGTATGGGAAAGAGCACAACAGGCAAGTGGAGAGAATCAATAGGGTTGGATGAACATACCAGGTATTAAGTGTGTTTGTTCACCAGAGTATCAGCAGACAGAAATGCATACATGCGCATGTGCAGTAAAGGTAGCCAGATCGGCTTGTGAACATAACGATGGAGTACAGTTACAGCGACAGGAATGTGCGCGTGACGTGGTAGTTGGCCCCAAAAGTACGTTCAATAGGCTTTGTTCTGGTCGGTGCAGTTAAGGGTGCACGTTCATAACGGCGTGCAGTGCTCAGTTCAGCAACGTTAATACTGTTGGATGGCTTACCAGAATAGCGCCAATGAGGAAGGCTTCACAGAGCGTGGTGCCGAAGTAGGCGAGGCAGTTGCGGAGCAGAGCCCAGCGCCGTAGCGCAGGTGCAGACAGGAAGGGGCCTTTGGTTCGCGGGCCTTATGGCGATGGCTTCCTCCACTGGTTTTCCAAACGCCGGAATATGCGATCGTTGAGCAGGTTGCTAGGCAACCGATGTAAACATTACGGGCACGATGATGCGGGTGGCCATCTTAAGGCTGGCTGTTTCGTGCTCGAGTGCAGACTGGCAGTGGGGCCCAGGTAGCGCCTGGATGCACTGGATAGAGGCCTAGATGCCCCTCTTAGCAGGCAGTGGTGGTGAGATGTGGCCTTTACACACGAAGAGGCCTGGTCAGTGGTGTGCGATTCAGATTTGATGGGATTCGAATCCTAGCTGCTCCTGCAGCATGGTGCAGCGCCGGCACCCGACGAGGAGGGAGAAGGTGTTACAGGGTTCCTACCCTGATAGAAGCACAGCATGTGATTCTAAACAGATACAAGCATCAGAACAAAATATTCAATTTCCTGGTGGGCACTACCCGTAACCTGCCCATCAGGAACTGCAGGTTCTGCAAGTTGCGCAACTCACTTCCAACCTTCCCAGACACACTAAAGCCTAAGCAGGCTTCAGGGCTGAAGCCTGCCAAAGGCAAAACTCAAAGAACTAATCTACTTTAAAGGATAGAAAAGCCCAGAAGGAACTGAAACAAAAAATGGTGAATAAAAGACAACAGGAGCCATTTTGTGAAGATGGTCACCCATGGGTGCTGTACTGCAGCTGAGAAATCAGCCTGCTAGTAACCTGCACAAAATGAAGTAAAAAGAAACTACCAGCTGCCATTTAAGTTAGTCAGTTGTAACGAAAATTTACGGGAGTGTGTGGAGTTACAATGTAACCTCCCCTCCCCCCAGCACCCCACATAGGGTGTTGTGCGCTGAACCCACAAAAGATAGATAAAAGTGCTTACTATTCTTGGAACTGTAGTTTTCACACAAAAGTGTATTTAAACAGAGAAGTCCACTGCACAAATAAAAATCCGTCAGAAAAAGAGGTAGTAGTAAAATGTTCCCCTCACTCAGGAGATTAAAATCAACAAAAGTTCAGAGTCCAGCAAAAGTGCTGGGGGGGTCTCTCGTTAAGGGGAATTAGCACAGAAACTGAACATACTCCCCAAAAGTGGTGACAGGTTTTTAGTCTCAACTGTTCTCAAATCTCAATTTTACAGTTCTTTTAAAGATGGAGTTTCAATTACTGATCAGAGTAATGCTTGACACGCCTCATTGTGCCCATTTCTTTTTCCCTTAGTAGACAGAGTAATGTGTCTTGGTAGCCATGTGCTCTCATTTGACTTATGAATGCATGCTTCTCTTGGAAAGTCATCTAAAATGTCGGGGAATATTTAGTACTTTCACAACCTTTTTGATCTTCTTGCCAAACCACTTTCAACATAAAACATGTGTTGCTATTGTTGCCATCTTTGTACCTGTTCATCCTGTACATTAAAAAATAAAATGGATGCCCGACACTGAACTGATTTGAGTTGGTCCCATTTGTTCAGTTCAAAGATACAAGGTCCTCAAAACACCTGCACCAGGCATGCTCCCACTATAGTGCCAGCACATCCATGGTATGACTTGCTGGAATGCATCAACCTTTTACTTCTTGCCTCAGGTATGGACAAGAAAAAATATAGGTCTAGAATGTTTGCAGGGGTTTGGGGCTACCACCATTAAGTGACACTTGCCGTTTGAGATGGCACACATGAAAGAGGGCTGACCTTTGGTTTGCCATCATTCAAATGTGTAAAATCAGGTAACTTTCTCATGCAAAACAGTATTGGACAAAACCAAGAATGGTTGCACTACTAGCATTTGCTTGTGGTGAAGGAAAACAAGCAGACTTCATTGTTTGTTTGTCATCTTAGTAAGCCTCACTCTCAAATGTACAAATGACAGGATGGCCCTTCCTCCATGCATGTTACATTTTCAACACAATGGTACAATGACTTTGCCAATAACAAAATATCAATGTTCTTTAACCTCCCACAAGCACAAGATTGACATGTATCCAACCCACAACTTTCTTCAGCACCAAATCACTCCATCATTAAAATATTGTTTTATTTTTTCTTTCACATTATAACGGTAACTTCACTATTTAAAAGTTCTAAATCCAAACAATACCCCATCCCTCCCCTTTTACCCGGGCTCAGATGAATAAAAACAAACGCATTAAAACACATCTTTCACAAGTGTATAAATTGAATTGTCTAACATAACTACTCTAAAAAGTCTGTAACCTTAATTACACTGTACAAAAAAAGTGGTACAAAAAATTAAAAATTGACATTTTCTTCCCGCCTCCAACAGCACTTTATTTGTAAAGGAATGCTGGAAAGGTCCCAAAAAATAGAAACGTCTTGCATAAAAAAAAAAACAAAAACAAAAAACGGTCTATTCTGTGCAAAGAAAAAAAAGCAGCCAAAGACCAAGAAAAAACAAACAGGCCCTCAAATTAAAAATTCACAGTTCTTCAATGATTCACATCTTAGGTATTCACAAAAAAAATAAAAATCTTTCCTGTCTGCACAAGTTAAGGCGGTAAATGCAAGTTTTAAACGTTTACAAAGAAATACAAAATCTTGTGCTTCTGAGAAGGCCCTGGACTGTTGTAAGCTTTTAACTCTGTCAGAGCAGTTTTACATGATTAAACAGCTTCGGTTTACATCCCTTGAATCTCCCTAAAAAAGAAAGAAACAAAAAAAAGATTTAGTTGAAACATAGCACTAGAGGCATACAATCAAAATGACACTTGTAGAGAGCTTGATCTGTGAAAGTGAAGCAATATTGCAAACAATTAAAAGGATGGTGGTAAGGGAGCTAAAGCCAATGGGAGCCAAACTACAGGAGGAACAGTGGCGCATGAGACAAGCCTGTGCCTTTAAGTCTACCGAAGAACAGAGGCAGATAAAATGAGTCTGCTGTAACACCTAGCTCTTATGGATAACAAGAACCAATCTTGTTAAAGAATAGATTTAACTTAAGTTTGGAAATGTCCAAGGAACTGCGATAGTTCATTGCGCCATTTAGCTGCATTAGAGCAAACACATTTGGCCCACTGTCATGGACGAAATGGATTGGACCCCAACTATCCTCTGTGGTCATTTGATAAGGGGAAACAAATAGCAGGAAAATCAGCAGACGGTACATCAGATGGTATCTAGGCTAGGAAGGGGATGACTACTTTGACCCAAGATTCACACTGTGCAGTGAATCATTTGTGGTGGTAGTGAAGTGTGATGAATCCCAGGACGTCACTTCTTCCGAAGGGGGGGCCCATTCTCACGAGGCCAGGATGGTGAGGCTGCTACATGATAGTTCCCCTGGGCGTGGTGCTCAGTGGATGATCTCATGGGAGGGGGTACCTCCCCCTTTGGGACCAGTGACAACCACATCAGGAAAACATGGTATTCCAACCAATCACAGGACCCTAGACATTACTCCCCACAGTTGCCCCACCTTTCCTGCATTCTTCAAACCTACCTTCACACCCTACTACTTTTCTAAGTCAGACAAATCTAGAGTACCTGGACGAGGAAGTCTTAGCGAGTCACCACATCAGCACTCGCTCAGCACTGAGAGGAGGGAGTGTGGAGCAACACCGAACCACCATTGGACCCACTTTCACCAGTCTAGTGGTTCCAGACGGTTTATAGACAATTTCGAATACAAAAATGTCGAAAGTCAAAAAGTCGAAAAAATGTCGTTTTTTTCAAAATGGGGGTTCCCCCCCCAACCCATCCTTTTTTGTTTTTACCTTTTTTTAATATAAAATGGAGGCAAAAAAAAATATCGAAAAAAAAATTGAACATTTTTTTCCGACATTTTTTAATCGACTTTGACATTCGAAATTTTTCATTCGATATTATGACTGGACACCGTTCCAGACCATTGATTGAAATATTGATATTTTATTTGTATCACGCTCAAAAAGGTGTTTGCGTGTGAGGAGGCGGGAGAACAAATACAACAATCTTACTAGGCCCAGTGACATTGGGAACATGCAAGTGCAGGGGAGAGGGAAGGCGGAAGTGCACGAAAGGATGGGGGAAAAGTGGAAAGTGCTAAGCAAGGGAAATAAAGTGGTAGTGCAGCCAGCAAGTGGCAAGTGCTAGTTTTAAGGTGCAGACAGAGGGTGTCTGCCAAGTACAGAAAAAAGGGGTGTGGGGAAGGGGGAGGAAAACTAGCATTACAGAATTCATACTAAAGTGCAAGGGATGCCATGAGGTGGTGCAGATGCATGGCAGGGTGAGGAAGTACCTGGGCCCGAAATCAGTGGGTGACCAGGTGCACAATGCCAAAGAAGAAACGATCAGCACGGGAGAAGAGAAGCGAAGGCAGAGGAAAAGAGGAAGATCTTGGAGGTGCTTCCGGAACCGGAGATGGTTCTTGTGCGAGTGGCAGGGAGGCTGTCCCAGAGGGATGCCCCAGCCGAAGACTAATCTACCCGCAGTTCGATTTTTTTGAGAAACGACTGACCCGGAGGGAGTTGGAGGAGCAAGAGCTTGAGAGGGAAGGTGTTTACGGAGGGAAAGTTGAAGGTATTTGGGACAGGCCCTAGAAGGCCGTGGACAATGCAAAGGGTCTTGAATTTGAAACACCAAAGGCTGGACAGATAGCCAAGCACACCTTGGAGGAACCAAGAGAGCCAGGATGAACCAGACATGCAGGCGGGTGCGGACCAGGGCGCCGAGAGGAAGCAGAGTCTGGGCTGGTCTAGGATGTGATGATCGCGCAGCCTGCAAGCAGCCCAAGACCCCAGGCGCCCCAGAGATCAGACAAGCGCAGTGTGAGAAAGCACGCTGTCCTGGAAGGATAGACTGAAGCTGACGCAGAGAAAGGGAAGCTCAGGGAAGTTACTGGAGTCCCACAATCAAGCCCAGCTACCTCAAGGGAGCCAGCACCCGCACAGGCAATCCATTAAAGAGCAATACATTTCTGCAGAGTGCCAGAAAAGTAAAATCCAGAACTAATCACTCTTGGATGCTTCTGCTACCGAAGTGTAATGTTTGTGCACCCCATATGCAAACACATGCACAGCTAGCTCAATGCACCTATATAGTGACTAAAAGCAGTGCCACCTTTTCCAGTGCTGCGTTTCCATAGGAATAAAAACTGATCATTTATATAGCACTCACTGACACATGAAAGCTCAGATAAGTTACTATTAGTCAGTGATTCTCATTTATAGCCCAGGGCATGTTGGGAAACACTTTTACAGCTTTCGACTCCATGGATTTCAAAGGAACCCCCAGCATCCATCGATGTTGGAAACCTGGGCGATTTCTAGGAGTATAACCATTAGCTTAACTTGCATGCTCAAATCATTTGCTTTGGGGCACTGGTCAGTCCACTAGACTATCAATGCAGATAGGCGCCCCCCCCAACCGCCCTCTGCACCAAGTTGATAGTTTATGCCCAACATCTGCATCTCCCCAAGCTCTTGTTCAGTTTTTCTGAAGTCCAATTCAGGGGTTAGTAAAACCATTCAACTGAGACAGTGCAAGACTCCACTCCTACCATAAGGCTGTACCACCAGAGTTAATGGTAGCGTAGATAGAGCAGCCAGGCTCATTTTAGGAGGAAGAGGGCTTTAGAATCAGTACAAAGAAATTCTAACACCAGTGGGCCAAAGAAACGATGTATTGTAGAAATAAATGGTTTAAATACAATTATGTCCAGATAAATCTTATAAGTACCATCACATTATAGATGGCCACAATAGTAAAACACTGCTTTAACCCTTGAAGTGCCAAGGCCTTTTTTGGCGATTTCGGTATGTGGCCATTCAATGCCTTGTAACTTTGTTACATGAGTGATCTGCCAAATTTGGCTCCCCCCCCCCCACCCCCACATGTAGGTGGTCGTAACGCCACCCAGGAATCCTACGTTGCTGTAGGGGGGTGAAAAAATAACCAAAAAGGGCGAATGTGTTTTTTCAAAAAAATGCGAATAAAATGATGTACAAAGAAGCCGGTGTTTTTTTTCCTTGTAAGAGCTAAGAACAAATGGTTTGCTGGGCTGATTTCCCCAATTTCCTGGCTTTCACCAACAGGTTGAGTGGAAACGAAAAAACATTTTGATGTTATCAACCGTTTTGTGATGGGTAGGCGATTTTGGCCAATTGGACATGCATGGACGGAATGGAAGCCGAATTGGAGGACAAAGGCATATATTTCCGAAAAGTAGACAAAATTCCAAGTTTAGGAAGGGGCGATTTGCCTAGGTCGGGCTACAACTAGGTAGGGGAAAACTGGCATATATATTACGGGGGAGGGGGAAGCAGGAAAAGGGCTGAAATAAAAGGTATGTGTTGGACATGGTTGGCTTGGTATGGGAATGGCTATGAATTTTGAGAAAAGCAATGCTCCGCTACATTCCCCTGACTCTCGCAGTTAGGAAAGCACACGTTTTTTGTAGTGTTTTACAAAATAAGCAATACCGCAAGCCAAACACTGAGCCATGGTACACAGGAATTTTATGCTTATGGCCTGAACAGACGCAGTTAGCATGTGTAAATCGGGAAAACCAATGTGGGGAGGAAGGGCAAGCATACATTTTTTGAAAGAAAACAGGCAGACCTTTTCAAGGGTAGGTGACTTATGCAGGTCACAAAAGTGTATGGTGCCTAAAGCAGCAACTAAATGTAGGTCACATTTGGGAAATGAAATGGTTGTGTGACAAAGGACACCAGCAAATGGGGCAAAAAAGTTATACCTTCCCGCGTTCACACGTGTACAGATTAAAATGGTACCTCACATGTGTGGGTGCACCTACCTGGGCGCCAAGGGGAAAGCCTAAAACACGTAACCTCAAGTCTGTTTTGACATATGAATTTCTCCAGACGGGCACACCATACAGATATGGGCCCGGGTGTCCAAGCCACCAAGGAAAACAGGGAATCCCATGCATTTCCGAAAAGGGGACACCCGTGTGAATCCGCAGAGGTATGATTTGCGCAAATCGGCCCAGAATTTATTACCCAGACACCCCCGCAAAGTCCGAAATGTGGGGGGATAAAAAACGCATTTTCCGCACATTTCACTCGGCTCACCCATCGAAAAACGCCCCCGACAACACAAGGCCTATCGTCCCGCGTTCCCACAGGTGTCCCGATAAACATGGTACCTCACATGTGTGGGTGCACCTACCTGGGCGCCAAGGGGAAAACCGAAAACACAGGTAACCCACAGGTAACCCCAAGCCCCCCCCTAAAACACGTTCCACCATTTTTCCTTTGGTAACCCAACTCCCCTTGGCGCAGAAGGCAACATTGGTGTGCCAATCTGGCCCCGGGGTACCCATACCTTACTGTCCCACCCACTGGGGGGGCTGTCTCACCATTTTGGGGGCCCTCTCCCCCTGACCCCAAATAGGGCCTCCTCCAAACAGCTGTGTGAGGTACTCCTTTTGGGGTGGGGAGAGGACCCCCAAAAATTATGGGACAGGGGCCCCGTTACGCTCACCTGACTCCCACGGAGGCGCTGGCCTGGTTCGCGCTGCTGTGACCTCTAAGGTGATGCGCAGGGTTCGGAAGACGGACTGGACCGGGACCCCAATTCTGGCTTGTCTGGCTCGCAGAAGTATCCTTCTGTAGGCGAAAATAGGGGATTAACTGTCTGCGGGGTAATGCAATCGGCCTCCCACTTTCCCCTCTCACCCTCCTCGAGACCCTGTGATTCCTCGTAGCGTCTCACCTTAGGGTCTGGAAGGACGAGCTCTCCATCCTGCTTCTGATGCAGGGGCGCGTTGGTATCCAGTTACTTCACTGGATTTTCGGATTGGTGAGAACCAAACTTGCTTGGCTTCCAGGTTAGTTTTTGATAAGGTTCCCCTTATGTCCATGCATTAATGTACTAATGCTAGTGTCTTTTTCCCCATAGGGGCCGGGGTACGGAATGCCGGGGAACAGGCACCGACCCGAGAAGAGAAGTGAAATCCTTGCAGAAATCAGGTAAGTCTTTAATGAGCGTTTTTTGGTAATGTCTTTTCATTCGCTCATTAACACGGATGTCTCTTTTTCCCCTTAGGGGCCGGGGTCCGGAAATGCCAGGATGCGGCACGGACCCGAAATGAAGAGGGAATGAATCAACAGGTAAGTCTTAACATGGAGATTTAGCTTTCCTTATTCCCTTCTCTCTCACCTTTTGTTCTTGTCTTTTTCTCCCTAGGCGCTGGGGCGTGACTGCGAATCCGGATGATCGCTGCTGAACATGGAGGCGCCCTGTAAAGGTGAGTGGAATGCGGCGCTGCAGCGATCGACGCGATGAGCTTTTAAATAAAAGTCTTCCTTTTCAGGATTGTCGGCGAGATGTCTCTGGGATGTGGATTTAGCAGGTAAGGACTTTTCCTTTTTCTGTTCTCTTCTCTTCCTTTGCAGGTGATCTAGGATGCTGGCAGGCGTGGCAGAAGTCAGGATGCAGGAGCAGATGCGGTGAGAGTCCAGCTGCTAGATGCAAAACAACGCGAAGCACGTGTGGCTGTTCGGGTGGGGTTTAAATAGCCTTGGAAGAAGTTCCAGGTATGTATCCTTCCCCGCCCGGATGGTAAATTAGTCCCACAGGTAAAGTAGTTCCTTTCAGGCCTCAAGGAGGCCGGGATCCTGCAGCATGGTGTGCACTGTCCAAAGGGCCCCTATATGGGGTTGCTGGGTCCTTCCTTGGGGACTGGATGTCCGCTTTCGGGACGCAGGGCTTAAACCGGCTCCCCGGGAGCGGGCATCATTGACAGGCCCCCAGTGTGTGGGGCAGTAAGGTTTGGGCACCCCGGGGCCAGATTGGCACACCAATGTGGCCCTCCATTTACTAAACCTGCCTTTGTGCAAAGAAAATAATTCAAAATGGCAGGCTGCCCTTTAGCGGGGGCTGAGGGGCACCCCAAAACCCCAGGATAATATTCTAACTGGTGGTTGACCCTCTCCAACCTCTCTAACTGGTGGTTGCCTCGATCTCCAGCTTGAAATACAGCTGGAGATCAAGGCAGACGAAGGGCACTCACCTTCTCTCTTCACCGCAGCAGCCGAAAATGGCTGCTGCAGTGAATTTACTTTGTTTCACGCCGACGTGCATTACGCACACCAACTTGAAACTGAAGGTAATCCAGCCCCCTGGCAGTAAGGGGGGGACCTCCCCCCCTCACATAGCCCAGGGGTTGTATTACAGTTTTGAGCGATCCCTGCTTTGCAGGGATCGCGCAAAACAAGGTGCCAAAAAGGAGCCATCTCGTCCTTGGCACTAAAGGGGTTAAAGTACAGACAAAAGCATAGACCTTATTTAGAAAAAAGTATTTCTAGGTAAGTCAGACCTTCTCCAACACATTCAGTATAGGTCACCTATTCTTGGGGAGTAAAACCATAAATTTTCAGATTACTATGCAGTAATTCCAGGGTAGTAGGCCGTCAGTTTTATCGTGATGCTCAGCAAGAAATAGAAGTTACTCACCGTAGTGACCAATGTACTCCTAGTCTAGTCCCCTTTCCTCCATATTGTATGGGTGTCTATCACTAGGGACGCGAGATGGAAACTCAGAAGAAAAAAAAATAAATAACTTTAAATTTAGAGGTGCAAGGCCCTGGGAGCATGCACTCCCCGACTCCGCCCACCAACCACAGTCACCTCTGACGCATCGACAATATTACCATTGCCTAATGACACCAGTTTTAGTAGGGGGGAGGATGGTGGGACGTATGGAGGAAAGGCGACTATGGACTAGTAATGTTAGTCACTACGGTGAATAACTTACAATGACTCCTACGCCCGCCCCCTTTCCTCCATACTGTATGGGTGACTACAACTGAAAGTACCCTCCCACCCCCCTTCCAAGGTGGAGAGGTGACCCTGCTAAGAAAAAGTTCCTTAATACTGCCTGACCAAATGCCGTGTCCGATCTGCAGCCGGCATGCAAGCATTAGTGCTTGCATTAGGCTGAGGGAGTAGCCCATGTTGCCGCCTTGCTGATAACCTGCCACAGAATTTGCCTTTGGAAAGCAACCGCCGTGGCTTTAGCTCTGACGGCATGGGCATGCATATTTGCTGGGAAAGGCTTGTGCTGCCCTTCATATGCCTCCTTGATGGCTGTAACCAGCCACCTTGCTATGGAGGCCTTGGACAGCCATGTTTTGACCCCTACAGTAAGAGGTAAGTTCTTAGGCTAGTTTCACAATTCTGTTATGTTAAAAGGTACTTGTATAGCGCCTAGTCACCAACGGAATTGGTCCCCAGGCACTCTGGCAGTTCAGTAAACAGGAAGGAGGGCGGGTGGGGTTAGCCGGGAGGAGGAGAGTAGGATAGTGGGAGAGGGTGTGCTGTTGTCAGCTTCAGCTCCGTGTACACCTGGTGCAGGGTTTTGGTGCAAGTATCGGACGAGACATTGTGTGCTGTAGGTGCCGTTTATGAGTTGCAGTGTGGTAAAGTGTGTGCAGATTGCTGGGAGAGAAGAACTAGTTACTCTTACCTTGTAACGTTCTTTCGATGGGATGTTCCTCCGACGTATTCCTTATCTTAGATAGATAGATATCCTTCAGCTTTGCTGGCCTCGGAAAATTTTTTTTTTTTTTTGCCAGAGGGCGCTGCGCGTCGATGATCGCCGAGTCGATGACCCTCGACGGCCTCCGTGCCGACGTCGACGTCATCCTGCCTATAAAGGCCGCGCGCAGCGTCCGTTGCTCAGTTCCGTTTTGTAGTCCCCAGTAATGTTTTTGGATTAGACTAATCACCTTGAAGGAGCATAGGCTGCAAACCCACAGGAAGTCATACTGCGGGGATGGATGGGAGGGTCGATAAGGAATACGTCGGAGGAACATCCCATCGAAAGAACGTTACAAGGTAAGAGTAACTAGTTCTTCGAAGGGATTGTGTCCTCCGACGTATTCCTTATCTTAGATAGACTCCCATAGCAGTGGTATTGTGACTGGAGGCGGGAGTAATAAAAGTTATGTTACCCTTCCAGAATGGACAGAGTGTAACACAGCCTTGCCGAATCTAGTTTCTTGACTAGAGGAGGAATCCAGGCTATAGAATTTGGTAAATGTATGTGCGGACGACCATGTGGCAGCCGCACATATATCTCGAATTGGCACCCCTCTTTGAAGGGCTGAGGATGTTGCGATACCCCTGGTAGAATGAGCCCTTAGATTTTGAGGAGGCTCCTTTCCTGCCAATTTGTAGCACTCCAGAATGGCTAAAATAATCCATCTGGAGATGGTTTGTTTTGTTATTGGAAGGCCCAACTTATGTCCTGCATAACCTACAAAGAGTTGGTCTGCTTGTCTGATCTTAGCCAATCTGCTGATATAGAAGCTCAAGGCTCGCTTAGGGTCCAGCCTGTGCAGTCTCTCTTCCTCCTTCCCCGGATGAGGAGGAGGGTAGAAAGAAGGTAATATAATCTTCTGAGTGATGTGAAACTCCGAGACTACCTTCGGGAGGAAGTTAGGCTTCACCTGAAGAACAACTTTGTCCTTGTAAAAGATTGTATGTGGAGGTTTACACGATAAGGCTTGCAACTCGCTAACCCTTCTAGCAGATGTCAATGCTATTAGCAAAACAGTTTTGAGGGTGAGAAGCTTCAATGAACAAGAGTGTAGTGGTTCAAAAGGGGCACCCTTTAGGAAGTTTAAAATTAGGTTTAAATCCCATAAGGGAACTTGAAAAGGTTTCGGGGGATAAACATTAGTTAATCCTTTTAGGTATTGTATTACCAATGGAATTTTGAAGTATGAAGGCTCCTCTGCAGTGCGCTTAAAGATTGATAGCGCTGCGAGATAGCCCTTAATTGTGCCAACCTGTAGGCCTGAATTAGCCAGGTAAAGTAAGAATGACAACACCATAGGTGTACCACAAGAAAAGGGTTCAATATTCTTTTCTCTGCACCAGCTGCAAAATTTGTTCCAACGGCAGCGGTATAGAGTTTTAGTTGCCGGCCTTCTGGCCGAAAGCAACACCTCCATAACATCATCCGGAAGGTCCCAATCCTTGTACCTCAACCTTTCAGACACCAAGCGTGAAGGTTGAGGGTCTTGATGGCTGGATGGAGAACCTGACCTTCCTTCTGCGAGAGAAGATCCTCTCTGTATGGCAGTCGAATTGGAGGGCAGATGGACATGTCTAGAAGGTCCGGGTACCACGTTCTCCTGGCCCAATCCGGGGCAATTAGGATCATGGTCTTCCGAAACCTTCTCAACCTCCTGATCATTTGAGGAATGACAGGGACCGGAGGGAACGCGTACAGAAGTGGGAACTCCCAGTCCACTACGAACGCATCTCCTAGAGCTCCTCTCGGGGGAAATTCCCTTGAGCAAAATCTGTCGCACTTCCTGTTGATACTGGTGGCGAACAGATCCACTTGAGGGGTTCCCCAAAGGGCGAAGATCTCTTGAAGGACTTCCTGAGCTATCTCCCACTCGTGAGAGACTGTGCTCTGCCTGCTCAGAGCGTCCGCTGTCAAGTTCTTCTCTCCGGCTAGGTGAATTGCCGATAGAGAGATTCCTTCCTGAATTGCCCAAAACCAGAGCTGCATCGCCTCTCTGCACAGTGGTAGTGAGCCTACGCCTCCTCTTTTGTTGAGGTAGTGCATGGCCACTGTATTGTCCGTCATTATTAGGACGTTTCTTCCCCGTACAGACGGCAGAAAAGCCTTCAGCGCTAGTCTGATGGCTCTCAGCTCCAACAGGTTGATATGTAGTCTGGACTCCGATGGAGACCAACGACCGCTGATGGTCAAGTCGTTGGCGTGAGCTCCCCACCCCGTGAGTGAGGCATCCGTGACTACTGTTATCTCCGGCCATGGTTGCCAAAACATTTCTCCTTTCAGGATGTTCTCCCGACAGGCCCACCACTGAAGGTCTCGGGCTACTTTGACCGGGATCCGAAGGAGATCTGTCATCCTTCCTGAGAACTGTGACCACTGAGTTCTCAGTGCCCACTGGAGGGATCTCATTCTCAGGCGAGCCTCCGGCACGAGGAATATGCAGGATGCCATGAGGCCTAGCAACCTCAGAAAGTCGTAGGCTGGGAGATATTGGGCATTCTGAAATCTGATGACCATCTGCAGAATATCTCGAGCCCTCACCTCTGGTGGCAAGGCTTTTCCCAGGGAAGTGTCCAGGACTGCTCCAATGAATTGGAGTCTCTGTGATGGTATCATCTGTGACTTCTTTAAATTGAGGGAGAAGCCCAGCTTGTGAAGGAAGTGGCAAACATAATCTAGTTGTCTCTGAGCCTGTTCCGAAGATACAGCTCTGATCAACCAATCGTCTAGGTAAGGGTAGACATGAATCCCTTCCCTCCTTAGACTTGCAGCCACAACCGACATTAGCTTGGTAAAGACCCTCGGGGCGGAGGT
The DNA here is from genome assembly GCF_040938575.1 of Ambystoma mexicanum. Lineage (NCBI taxonomy): Eukaryota > Metazoa > Chordata > Amphibia > Caudata > Ambystomatidae > Ambystoma > Ambystoma mexicanum. Next base: position 1,000,355,129 of record NC_090935.1, on the reverse strand, counting down.
TAGCCCAAATGGCAGAACTCGAAATTGATAATGAGAGCTGCCAATTGCGAACCTCAGGTATCTCCTGTGCCTGGGATGGATCGGCACATGGAAATAAGCGTCCTGGAGGTCTAGAGATACCAACCAGTCCTGAAGCTGGAGGGCCTGAAGGATCTGAGAGAGAGTCACCATCTTGAACTTGTCCTTTCGGAGGAATTTGTTCAATTCCCGTAAGTCTAAGATGGGTCTCAGTCCTCCGTCCTTCTTCGGTATTATGAAGTAGGGGGAGTACCAACCCTTGTTCCTTTCCGCTACAGGTACCAGTTCTATGGCACCTTTCTCTAGCAGGTCTAAAACCTCCTGCAAGAGGAGCGGATCTGGAAGCTTCAAAGGGTTGTTCCCCGGTGGATGACTCTGAGGGATATGTAGGAAGGGCAGGCAGTAACCTTGGGCCACTGTCTCCAGAGCCCAAGCATCTGACGTAATAGCCTGCCATTCCGTCAGATGGTGAGTTAACCTGCCCCCTACTGGTGTTCTGTGAGGGGAGACCTCAGAGTGGTTTTGAAGCGGCTGATGCAGTTGCCGAAGGTAAAGTGGCTCCTGCTCCTGCGGGTGCGGCTTTCTTTCCCCTACCCCGTCCACCACGGGTAAATCTTCCTTGGCCTCTTTGAGCCGGTCGTCCCCTGCCCCTTCCATATGAGGAATAGTAACGAAAGGACCGTCCTCTCCACGATGATCCCGAAGGACGAAAGGTATTCTGACGGATAGCAGCTCCCAATGACTTGGCTGCTGCCTTGGACGTTTGCAGTTTCTCCAAACTGTCATCCGCCTTCTTTCCAAAGAGGGTAGAACCGTCAAAGGGCATATTCAAAAGCCTGGTCTGCACGTCAGAGGCAAAACCAGACTTCCTCAACCACGCATGCCTGCGGATTGTGGTACTTGCCGCCATGGCCCTGCTGATACTGTCAGCAGAATCTAGGCCAGTTTGTAGGGTCTCGCACATCGCATCTTTACCATCCCTGATGTTTAAAAATGCGTCCCTTTCCTCTCCTTCTTGGAGGCAGTCAGCCGCTGATGAAGCGCACTCCCAAAGGGTGTGGCTGAACCTAGCGAGCGTACAGGTCGCGTTAATAGACTTTAACGCCATGCTACAGGCAGAAAAAACCTTCTTAGCCATGGCATCATATTTTTTGTCATCCCTATCCTGCGGAGCAGTGGGGTATGCAGATGTGCTGCCTGATGAGGTTGCAGCCTGTACAACCAAGCTCTCAGGAGTAGGGTGTTTTGACAAATATTCAGGGTCAGAACTAGCCACCCTGTATTTTGTTGACAGTTTTTTATTTACTGCCGGGATAATTTCTGGCGTTTCCCAGTTTGTCAAAATCCTTCTCTGTAGAGCAGAGTGAAATGGAACCACAGGATCCTCCTGTGGGCCCTTGTCCAGTATGTCAGTGAGATCATCCTGCTGAAAGGCAGGAGAAGGTGCAGACCAACCCATAAATTCTATGATTCTAGACATCAGAGCTCTATATGGAGTCTCCGCATGTTCTCCTGGGTCTGGTTTGATAAATTCTGCTTCAGGAGAAGTGTCCAAGCCACTAGCTTCCTGAAGTGCATCCTGAAGATTTTTTAATCTTCCTTCCTCAGAGGCGAAAGTCTCTGGCTCTGGTGATGTGGTCCTCTGTAAATCAATATCTTGGTCTGAATCCTCCCTTTCCTCAAAAATCGAGGTTAAAGGGGGATACATTGGTTTTTGGAATGGTATAAACCCCATTTCCAATGCAGAAGGAGCCATCATCACAGGCCTTGAAAACGTCGATGTCGTCGACACCGACGTGAAAGTACTCGAAGGCGCCGTGAAAAGCGTCGAGAAATGTGTACTAGGCCTCGAAGAACTCGAAAGGATCGGAGTCTTGCTCGAGAACGACGTCGACGTTCTCGGCGTCGAGTCGGAGGTCTTTTGTCTAACCGTTGGCTGTGGAGTAGCCGTGGTTCTTTCCTTCACCGGCGTCGATATCGGCGTCGACGTCGGCGTCGACTCGATCGACTGATGCGCCGATGAATCCTTCGACAACGGCGTCGATGGCGCCGACCTCTGTTTCGAAGGAGTTTTCGACGATGGCGTCGATGATGCTTTATCTCCCGATGGCTCGAGGCGCTTTCGGGTTGACTTTTCCGCCGGGTACTGCGACTCGCGGCGTTTAGATTTTTTGGGTTTTTTACCCGGGGTATCACCCTCAGCTGTCTTCGAGGGGGACGAGGCCGCTTTCTCGAAGACGCTTAGCATCTTTTTCCTGAATTCCTCCCACTCAGCTTGCGAGCTGCGTTTTGTGGGGCAATGAACTCTCTCAGGAGAACTCGACGAAGATGACGAAGGGGATCTCCTACGTCTCTTCTTCGAGTGTCTCGATGTCGACGAGTGGTGGGAGCCACTTCGTGATCTAGATCGAGAGTGTTTTTTATGGTGAGGAGACGAACGTCTCGACTCTACCGAAGAAGCTTTCGAGGAAGTTAAAGTTGACCTACCTCTCTCGAGCTTCCCCCTACGCTCCTTCAAGGCTTTCGCCGTCATGGAAAGGCATTCCTCACACTCCGAACTCTGGTGCGTGATTCCCAGACACCACAAACAGACCCTGTGAGGGTCCGTCAACGACATTTTCTTCCCGCAGTCTCGGCACTTTTTGAAACCGGACCGAGGGGTCGTCGGGTCGGAGGAGGATGCCATCGATATCGAGGTAAATAGTAGTTATTATATACGTTATCTTGACGAGAACTGAGCAACGGTGTTCCGAGGCACAACGAAGCGCGGAAAAACGGAACTGAGCAACGGACGCTGCGCGCGGCCTTTATAGGCAGGATGACGTCGACGTCGGCACGGAGGCCGTCGAGGGTCATCGACTCGGCGATCATCGACGCGCAGCGCCCTCTGGCAAAAAAAAAAAAAAATTTTCCGAGGCCAGCAAAGCTGAAGGATATCTATCTATCTAAGATAAGGAATACGTCGGAGGACACAATCCCTTCGAAATGTTTGTGTGGGTAGAGTGCAGAAAATTGAGGGTTGGGTTAGTGGGGTCTGTATCCTGATTCTGGTACTTGTTTCCGTTTTCACCTGCATCTCCGTCGGTGGGGATGTTGCTGGTTTCTTGTGGGTCGTATGCTGTGGTGGTGCTGCGTGGATCCAACTGTATCATAGCGAGTATTGTATTGAGCCTTTCCTCTGTGCGCAGAGCTGGGTTGGGTTGGTAATATGTTCTCTTGTTTTCTAATGTGCCACTGGTCAGTTGGTGCTTTGAATGGTTCGAGTTCAGAGTACTGTTGATGAGGCGTCCTAGTGCATCCGTCTTGGTCAGTTTTTGTACTCCGTCATTAGTTTCCTCCTAGCATGGCTAGCTTTCATTTAGGTTTCCGTGGGGTGATTTCCTTAGGGCTATTGTTTGGTTGTAGTTTGTGTGATGTTGCATTGTGTTTCCCGCTGTATCTGGAGGAGCATTGCGTTATGTGGGTACTTATTCTGTTTCTCAGCTTCTGGATTGGAGCCAATGATACGGGTTTCCCAAGCCCTTGCTGTCTCCTGTGATTAGGTCCGTTTGGAATGGCTATAGTTTGGTCAGGGTCCTATTGGTAAATCGTCCTGGTGTTTGTCTTCATCTTGCTATGTATTCGATCCTATTACGGCTGTCTCTCGGTTAGTTGTTTATGTCTTGGGGTATGATCCTTATGATTTTTCCATCGATTGCTTGGTGTGGATCAAGGTCTGTCATCGTCAATGTTTTAGTTGTCTGTGGCCGGCCTTTCTAGTTATGACACAAAGAGCCAAGTTTTGAGTAGTTTCCAGAATAGTAGGCGGGTTCTTGTGTTACGCATGTACTTTGGAAGGTCCTTCCATGTTTTCAGCACTTGGTGAGAAGCAAGATCCTCCGAGCTCTTTTGTTGTATGGTTTTGGTTCCAGGCGGATGTCAATGCTTGATCTGAGCTTTCTTGTTAGTTGATGTAGACATATATATATATATATATATATATATATATATATATATATATATATATATATATATATATATATATATATATATATATATATATATATATATATATATATATATATTTTTTTTTAACAATCGGTGAGGGTGCTGGGGTGGTCAGAGTTCCCTTGGCCAAGGGATGAAGTGGTTTTCACCCCCATTTTTTGTGACCATTATTTCCGTTTTGCATGGGTTGATTGAGGCAGTTGGAGTTCATCCAGGTGAATACATCACAGAGGCAGTTTTCTAGCCTTGAGTTTATTTCCAGGTGGTCTTGTATTTTGAAGATGTGTATTGTCGGCGTAGTTGTAGCATGCGAGGCCGTGACTTGACGATTCTGATAAGTAGATATAAGTAGATGTTGAATACTAGCGGGGAGAACGAGGATCCTTGTGGTACTCCACAGGTGGAATCTCGGGCTGGATTTGAAGGGTTCCATCATACGGTTTCTGTTCTGTTTGTTACAAAGGATTTGATCCATAGTAGGGTGGTGCAAGTTATTCAGAGTCCTCCTAGTCTCGTTATGAGGGTATTGTGATTGAATTCTGCTGATGGGTCTAGGAGTATCAATGCAGTGCTGTTTGAGTTTAATTTTTAGGTCGTCCCATATTGAGAGAGCAGAGCGGATTCTGTTCCTCTCATTAGTCTGAAGCCAACTTGTGCCTGGTCTAGTAGGCCATGTTCGTCGATGAATTCTTGGGTCGTTTTGTATTTGTACGGGATGTTGGCGATGGGTCTGTAGTTGGAAAGGTCCTCTATGGTTCCCACTATCTTTTAGTGGCCTGATGTATGCCGATTTGAAGGCTTGTGGCACTTTCCCAGTTGCGATTGAAAGATGGAGGACGTTCCCGTGATATTCCATGGGCGTTCCTTGTTTAAGAATAGATTTGTATATGTCTGGCGGGTAACGGTCTTCGGGAGACCCAGAGTTGTTATAATCCAGGCGTGCAGCAGGGCTACTTTTTTCTCCAGGTCATCTTCCATGAATGTTGGGTGAGGTTTGCTGAGTTCCAGGAGTTCGGTTAGGTTGGAGTTTTTGATCGTTCGGTTTTTTCATGGCGTTTGGAGTTTCGTCTGGTTGACCGTTTACTGGAGTGGTAATTTTGATTAGAAAGGGGATGATGAGGTGGTTGCTCCAGAGTATTTGAAAGAGGGGTGCCAGGGTAAGGAGTTGTTTGTTCGAAGATTGCGTCAAGTGTATGCCCTGCCAAGTGGGTTGCTCCTTTGACTAGTTGTAGATTAATTGCTGCCAACTGCCTGGTTAGGGATTTTTGTATAGTCGTGGTTTCTTCTTCGAACCAGATGTTGAAGTCTCCAAGGACGATCAGGTGGTTGCGTTTGATGGCTAGGACAGTGATTGCTTCTGTGAAGGTGTCTACGAAGGTTGCATTGTAGGTTGGTGGTCTGTATATCAGTATGAATTTCAGGTTTGTTTTGGGGTTTACCGATTGACGTATGATTAAGGATTCACATTTATCGATGTTTAGTGTGTCTTCCAATTTGATATCCAGGTGTTACTTGTGGATGATTGCCAGTTCCCTCACCCCCTTTTGGTTTTTCCATTTGCTTGGACGCATTTGAAATATACAGGCAGTTCAGGGTGATTTTGTAGTGGTCGTCTAGCCAGGTTTCTGTTACAAATAGGATGTTGATCCCCCGTTGAAGGAGAGCGTATATTTCGGTGGCATGTTTCGTCATTGACCTTGCATTGATTAGGTTGCAGTGGATCTTTTTGGTGCGGTTTTGCTTGTTAGTAGTTCCTTGTTTTGATTTGCAGTTTGGTTGCGGTACATCTTTATTGGAGGATGAGGATCAGCCATTTTCATTGAAGCAGCCTGCTAGATTGAAAGTTTGGCCGTTCAATAGTGGTGCTTCTTTATTCATGCCGGTTCGATGAAGATCAGCGAAGGCTTCTTCATTGAATTGGTCTGTTAGATTGATGTTTGGTTTGTTGGTAATTAGAGTTTCGTTGTTTTGTCCGTTGTGCTGTTCTTGTGATGTATTGGGTGATGGGGTCAGAGTCTGCCCACCCTCTTATTGGGTGCTCTTTTTCCTGGAGGTCTCGGGCTGTTCTGTGTCTTGATATCTGTTGGTGTATTTAGGTTCAGGCGTTGTCGCGAGGTAAGGTGTGAGATCGAAGGATTTTTCCCTTTGGAAGTTGTTTCTGCTTGTTTCGGTTTTTGGCATTGCGTTTCCTTCATTTGCGGTTGTTGCTAGTTGGATTTGAGAGTCTATGTCCAGTGTGGCCTTGTCTTGTGCTCTGTCGCCCCTTCCTGGTCCGGGGCATTTTGGTGCTCTGTGTGGAGGCGTCAGTTGAGTGGTTGACTGCGGTGTCTTGTAATGGCAGTATTGGTGTTTCTTCTTGTGTTGGTAAGCTTGGGTGGTTTTTGTGCTATATATTATTCAGGTGGGTTGGGTTTGTCCTCCGAGCGCTGTTCGGTTGGGTCGGGATGCTGGGCGTACAGCTGTCGGGAGGTGTAGGACTAAGTTCAGTACCATAGTAAAGAAGAAAAATATGCAGCTGAAGACTTCTGTTCCTGTACAGCTCTGCAGATCTCACTGTTCCTGGGCCTCAGTCGTGGGGACAAGAGGGAGGACGTCGGGGGGGGCGGGAGGGGGGCGGTGCGAACAGCACTCTAGACAATGTCAAATCTGGCAACCGGCAAACTTTACTTTCAGTGGCTGTTAGGCGTTTCAGCTCTTTGCCGTACAGCAAATAGCAATAAGCGCAGTCCCTGGCTGTCAAGGTGGACTTTACTCACATCTGAGTTCCCGCACTCAAATGAGGTGGGTCAGGCTTGGTCAGTCCTGCTTCGTGGGAGTCCAGAGGATCTTCCAAAAGCTTTAGGCCAGATTACAAGCAATGCACACAATCTGGTGTCCCTCTCCCTGGCTTTACGGTTTCCTGTAGCAACTCTGAGGAAATTCAACCAGCTCCGAGATGGGTGTCTAGGTGGCTCACTTGGGAGTGGATTGTTCCTAACACTCAAAGGGAGCAGTTGTCCTTTGCAGGGCTTCTCTGTTGATGCAAACTTGGCAATTCGGACCTGCAGCAGGGCTTCACCGGGAAAACCGACGGTCCAGGAGTTGCAGCAGCCGTCCTCTTCAAGCTCTTCTTCGGTTCCTTATTACAGTGGTTGACTGCCTTCTAAACCAAAGGACTCACCTTTTATTCATTCATTTCCAGCCTAGCTGTCACTCACCCAGCAGGGTGGCTGTCCTTGCCAGTCAATCAGCCAATCACCACAGAGTGCATTTGGGTCTCCTAGGAGACTAAGCACGGAGTTTCAGGCACCTCCCTCACTCCCTGCGCACCCAAGACACTCGAGCGCCAGAGGCCGGTTTCACTCCTGAAGCCCGCCAAAGGCAAATGAACAAAGACCAAACCTGATTTGGCGCGCACAGAAAGACCCGAGAAGGACCTTTCCACAAAGACATGGAAAAAACAGAAGACCAGGAACTTTAGCAACGGAGGCTCAGGTGCCATCTTGAAAACATGGCTCTTGCGATTTAACGTCATCGGATCCGCAAATAGTTTGCGGTCGGGGTAAATCATGGTAGTTCGTTGTAAAACCACTGCCACCAGCCATTCTGAGGGGAAAGGGGAACATGCGACTGTTACATGAGTAACTAGACATATGGGGGAGGGGGGATACCAAGTAACCCCCTCCAGCACTCTATTGTAAGATAGGGTGTGCTGGGTCTAAATTTGTACAGGACTAAGCTAAGTCAAGTCCACTCCACTGCTCTGGGAAACCGTAGTTTATCCCAGAGAAGGCATTTAAACCTTGGGAAGCCTGGAAGATTTCCCTGTGCCACTGCACTGAAGGTGCTGGGTGACAGATGTAAAAGAGGATGCCCACGGAGTTGGTTAGACTCCATAACCAAAGGAAAGTGTATAAAATCACAAAAATACGTGAGTTGGAAAAGGTCTCACTCCGCAGGTAAAAAAATAAAGTCCTCAAAATCCACCAAAGTTGCTGGGGGTCTTTAAGGTGGAGAGAACTCGCACTTTTGAAAATTCTCCCCAACAGGTACCAGGCCAAAAAAGTTTGAAGACTACAGCATTAAGGTAAGTTTAGGTAAGATTATCATAGCAATGATAAATCTTCCTGACTTGTGTCAACCCCAGAACTTTGTTTTACTGTTGGATCATTTTTCCCCTACGACTCAGTGCAGGAACAGTTTTTCTGAAGTCCAGCTAAGGGCTTGTCAGGTGAATACAAAAAGGTACTGGGAATGCTTGTCCTCCACGAATACATTCCTCAAACCGCAGCTGGTGCAGAGCTTGAAGAGGGAATCCCCGTTGCCTTTCCGACATGGTCAGGAATGCGCTGTAGGACAGATGGCCTTCTGGAATCGAAGAAAAACTTGGCTATTTGATGGGCGATGAGGTGCCGACAAACTGATCCCGGTTAGTCGGATGGAGAAACGATAGAGCACACAGATCGAACAAAAATAAATTCCTAGCAAAAAAGCACGAAAAACGCTGAAAAGCACCAAGAGCTAAACACAAGGACTCCCAACACTGGGACGCGAGGTAAAAATCTGCAGATGGCTGCCAGAAGGAGGGGCTTAGGGAGAGGGAAGTCATTGGCGGGGCAGCACGACCCAGAGCAGTGATTTGGTTTATAGGAGAAAGTAAGTGAAAGCGAAACTTTCTTTTACCAAGGATTCCCGACCCGACAGGGAATAGTCATGAGCTTGTCAATCCATGCCAGACCCGATGTTGGAGAATCGAAGCGCGCTGTAATTGTTCAAAGCATTAGCTCGGAAAAATTGAACTGAAGCCAACGGGCGGTGCGTGCGATACTTCTACTAATGATGACGTCAACAGTCAAACGGAGGACCTCTCGGCGAGACCTCACACAGCACCCCCTGTCGAAAATATTTCTGAAGCTGGAAAGATCATAACATGAGGAATACGTTGGCGGACACAATGCATTCGAATAACTTATCCTCAAAGTAGTTAAAGGTATGACAATGCATTACTTACCGTAAAAGCATTTCTGATGGTTGTATCTGCTTAGATTCACATGCTGTGCATAGGTCCGACATCCAGTGGTCACTGCGGAGTATTGCATTTTGTTTTTCGTAGTCGAAAAGGGACGTCGACAAGGCGTGTCTGAAACACTATCCCTATAGTGACGTGCGTTGTACCCACAATCCCTCACGCGTCGAGGTCCCTCTGTTTGTATTTTTCTGCCCTGAGGGAGCCTTCTAGAAGTGAGTGAGTACAGAAAAGAGAGAGAGATAAAAGGAAGTCTATGTTCCTTCCATCCGAGCGGGGAGGAAGGGTGGGCACATGTGAATCTAAGCAGATACAACCATCAGAAATGCTTTTACGGTAAGTTTGTTTGTTTTATTTCTAATGCGCTCCAGACCCGTAGGTAGAAGGGCGCAGCAGGTAGGATAATGCGAAACTTACATTGTTACAGATTATACAGGATACAGTAAAAGTAATACATATTATACAAGATACAGTAATGGATATTATAGATATTATACAAGTAATGCATTGTCTTCTGATGTTTGTTAATCTGCTTAGAATCACATGCTGTGCATAGACTAGCGAGCAGTACCCGGAGTTGGCGGTGGGTTATGAGAAGGAACAGTAGAGAAGAGATGTCTTAATACTGCCTGTCCCACCTGGGAGTCAGATCTAGAGTGTGCATCTAGACAGTAGTGTTTTGTAAAGGTGTGCACAGAACTCCAGGTAGCCGCTTTGCAGATGGACTCAAGGGGAACATTTGCAATGAATGCTATTGACGCCCCCGTGCCTCGAGTAGAATGTGCTTTGGCATAAAGGGCAGTTCTCTCTTAGCAAGAGTATAGCAGAGTGATGCATTGAACAATCCATCTATAGATAGTGGACTTTGAAACTGCATCTCCTTCTCTTCCTGCTGCCACCGAGACGAAGAACTGATTAGTCTTCCTCAGTGGTCTGGTTCTTTCCATGTAGAACATGACCGCTCTGCGCACATCTAGTGTGTGCAGAGCTTTTTCTCCCAAGTTGGAAGGATTTTGAAAGAACGCTGGTAGTTCTATAGACTGGTTTTCATGGAATTTTGAGATGAATTTCGGAGCAAACCTAGGGTGAGTGCGTAGAACCACCTTATCTCTGCGAACTGTAACGAAGGGGTCTAGAACAGAAAGAGCCTGAAGTTCACTTACTCTCCTGATGGAGGTGATAGCTATTAAAAAAGCAGTTTTAATAGTGAGGTGTTTAAGAGATGCTTTGTGCATGGGTTCGAAGGGTGAGCCCATGAGTCTGATAAGTACCACATTAAGGTCCCATCCGGGAGCTGGGTCAGCTATCGGGGGGTGTATCCTCTTTACTCCCTCCATGAAGGCCTTTATAACAGGGATCTTCCACCACGGCACCTTGAGTTGGGAAGTGGTGTATGCAGAAAGTGCCGCTAGGTGGACTTTAATGGAATTGAACACTAGACCTGAATCCAATAGGTGGGTCAGGTATAGAACAATGTGTGGGAGAGCAGTCAATCGGGTTGATGCTCTTACCCCTGCACCAGATGACAAACCTCTTCCATTTGCTAGAATAGCAGTGGCGAGTGTTAGGTTTTCTGGCTTCTTTGAGGATGTCCATGCATCTTTGCGGGAGCTGTAGATGTCCGAATTCTATGATCTCAGGAGCCAAGCTGCTAAGTTCATATTCCGGGGCATGGATGCAGGATCCTGCCCTTGTCTTGTGACAGCATGTTGTACGGGCAGGGGAGTTTCACTGGGGGAGATAGACACATCTCCATCAAGTGAGCGAACCATGGCTGTCGGGCTCACATTGGGGCCACCAGTATCATGGTTACTTGATCCTGGTGCATCTTGTGCACCACTTTGTTGAGGAGAGTCGGGGGGAAAAGCGTAAACAAATCTCTGACCATTGTATCGACAGACCGTTCCCCTTGGATTGGTTCTGGGGGTACCTGGAGGCGTAACTTAGGCATTGTGAGTTCTCCAGGGTTGCGAACAGGTCTATTTCTGGGAATCCCCATTGTGTGAAGACCTCGAAGACGATGTCTTCGTGCAGTCGCCATTCGTACTCTTCTGGCGGGGGGAAATCTCTGCTGAGTTTGTCTGCCAGCAGATTGAGTTCCCCTGGTACATGTTGTGACAGTAGGAACATGTCTTGTTTGAGAGCCCACTTCCATATATTTTGGGCCAGTTTGGACAGTCCTGGAGAGTGGGTTCCCCCCTGCTTGTTGATGTAATACATGGCTGTGGTGCTGTCTGTAAGGACCATCACTGTCTTGCCTTGTAGGTGTTCCTGGAAGGCTTTTAGCGCCTTGAACACCGCTAGTAGCTCCAGTAGATTGATGTGTTTGGATGCTACGTTCGGAGTCCACACTCCGTGAGCAGTCTGATGGGATAGGTGAGCCCCCCATCCTGTGAGGGATGCGTCTGTGGTTAGAGTGGCTTCCGCCGCGGGTGTGGCAAAGGGTTTCCCTTTTCTTAGGTTTTCCTTTGTCCACCACCGTAGCGAGAGAACCAAGGCCTGCCAGACCACCACTAGATCGTCCCATAGTCCGCTGGCCTGACACCACTGGCTGTTGAGCCACTCTTGCATTGGGCGCAGGCGCGCGTGAGGTACCAAATAAATACACGCCATCATGCCTAGCAAGCGCATTGCTTTGCGTACCGTCACCTCTCGACCGGTCACATTGAGGGATCTGAAACAGCATGTTTTGGACCCTCTCTTTTGAGGGGAAGACGAGGCCGTCCTTTGTTTGAATTAGAGCCCCTAGGAATTGTTTGATTTGGCTGGGGTCTAGGCTGGACTTCTTTTCGTTGATGGAGAAGCCCAACTGGAACAAAAGGTCTACAGTCTTTTGGGTATTGAGAAGCATGTTTCGTAAGAATCCCCCGTTATGAGCCAGTCGTCGAGGTAAGGGTAAACTGGGATGGACAACCTGCGCAGGTGGGCCGCTGCCACTGCCAGCACCTTCGTGAATACCCTTGGTGCTGATGCTATGCCGAAGGGTAGCACTCTGAACTGGTAGTGTTTTCCCTCTATCATGAACCTGAGGTATTTTCTGTGCGTTGGCAACATTAAAATATGAAAGTATGCATCTTTCATGTCTAATGTTGTCATGTAATCTCCCTGTGATAGCAGTGGGATCACTTCCTGTAAGGTCACCATACGAAACTTTTGGGGTTTGATAAACTTGTTCGCTGGGCGCAGATCTAATACAGGGCGCATGGTTAGATCCTTTTTGGGTACAAGGAAGTACACTGAATAAATACCTTCCGTTACCTGAGATAGAGGCACGACCTCTATGGCTCCTTTTTCCAGCAGTTGTTGTACTTCTTGGAGAAGGATGGCAAGATGTTCCGGTGTCATGCGTCGTCCCCTCGGGGGTTTGTATGTTGGGGAACTGTTGAATTCGATGCAGTATCCGTGGGCTACGGTGGAAAGTACCCAGCGGTCTGACGTTATACCCTCCCATGCTGGAAGAAAGGATGTTATCCGGCCCCGACCGGTGTTGCATGGGAGGGGACACGAATCTTCGCGTCACTTGGTGTTGTTGGGGGCTTGGGAGCCTCTGGGGGTGGCCCCCCGACCTCTTCCTTTGCCCCGGCGCTGGCCTCTTTGGCTGTACTGGCCACTATTGGTTTGGAAATTGGTGGCAGGGTACTGTTGCTGCTGGTTTTGTTGTTGGCGTTGGCCACGAAAAAAGCGTTTGTTGCCATAGCCGCGTCTGGTAGAGGGCTTAGAGATTTGGTCAAGAGTTGATAGTATCGAACTCTTTTTTAGCCATCTCCAGAGCCTCATCCACCGCTTTCCCGAAGAGGTTAGAGTCTTCAACAGGTTTATTTATTAAAGACGCCTGTGTCTCCGGTTTGAACCCCGAGTTGCGCAGCCATACGTGGCGTTTTAGGAGTATTCCCTGAACCAGGGAACGTCCCGCTGTTTCTGCAGCATCCAGAGAGTTTTTTACAATACTCTGGTTGACCTGGGTTCCTTCGCCAATAGTTGTTAGCAGGCGTGTACGTAGCGGTTCCGGCGCTTCTTCGGCGTCTTTGCGCAGTTTGGCCCACTGCGCGTCCGCATAGCTAGCGAGCAAAGAATTGTTGTTCGCAATTCTAGCCGAAAAGGCAGCCGAGGATGTAACTCTTTTTGCAAGGGCATATAACCTCTTGCCCTCCTTGTCAGGTGGTGCCTCATTGGTGGAAAGTGGTACCCCTGCCCTCTTTCTTGTATTGGTTACTACCAGGGAATCCGGGATGGAATGTCCTCTGATGTACAGCGGGTCTGAGGGTGAAGGAGTGAAAAGTTTTTCAATTCTAGGATTAACCCCTCTGATTAGTGCGGGTGTGGACAGCGTGGGGATGATTCTTCTCTTCACCGAAGCGAGGAGGGGAATGGTCTGACTGACCGGGGGTTTCTCCTTAATTACTCTTTCTACAAAGTCTAATTCGGGAGAGAGCTCCCCAGTGTCCAGTTCGAAATGTGCTGCTGCTCTGCGCAACAGGGCATTGAATGTGGGCTGATTGTCAATGGGAGACGTGTTTCTAACAGGTGAATTGTCAGGAGGATTTAGGTTCAGGACATCAGTGTCGGAATATACTGATGGGGATTGCCAGGGGTGAGAAGGTCCTTCTCCTGGATTTTCTCCGAAGCCTTCTCCTACCAAGTCTGGGCTGTCTTCCAGACCTTCCTCCTGGTTCCGTTCCTCTTCGTCGTCCATAAAATAATCCTCCTCCTCCAAGTAATGTTCCTCCCCAGTGAGGTCACACACACTATGGAAGTCTGAGGCTGTGTCCTGTCTCGAAATCTTGGCCCTGGGGTCCTCCTGAGGCCCTTCTCTTGGGAGTGGGAGGGTTCTGGGTATTCATAAACCTCTCCATTCTTTCCATGCAGAGATGAAGCCTTTCCATGGTTTCATGGGGTACCCCTGAGCGGTCTAGCGGGGGAAAAATAGTGTCTTGTAGCTGAAAACGGCTCAACCTCTCCCACAACGTCGAGGAAAGTGTCCCGTCGCCCTCCGAAAAGCCTTCAGGTGTGTTGCGGGTCCCTTCGACTGAAGGGGGTAGTCCCTGCCTTTCTTCGGGCTTTTTCGGCGTGTCTTTCGACCTTTGCGTAGCGGTCGACGTGTCTTTCGGCATACGCTTGTGGGCGTCGGCTACCACGATCCTCGCCAAGCTCTCAGCGACTCGTTTGTCAGCGGAGGGCTGTGGTTTCGACGTTACGGGTGTGGATCGCTCTACGGCGGCATGCGCTTTCTGCTGATGCGCGCTGGCCGATGGTTTGGGGGCGGCGCCCTTATTTGCCGAAAGCCCAGTCGCTGGTCGCGGCTGGGAGAGGGGCTTCGAACCCGAACGGTGCGAGGAGGCCGGCGGTGGAACCTGCGTCTCCTTGGGCGCTGATGCTCTCTTCGACGAAGAAGAGCCATGGGTTGTGTGCTTATGTGTGGACTTGTGTGCGTCAATGTCGCCGGGGTGTTCATCCCCATAAGCAGGGCGTGAGCCGAGCCCGTCGGGGCCGGGGACAGACGACAAAGCGCGTGAGCGCTCTTTCGGGGGGTTTTCGACTTCCGTAGCGGAGGTCCTGTTATCATGTTCCTCGTCACTGTCGGTGGTAGCAACGGTGGGTGAAGCATCTGCCTTTGACATAGCATAGGCCGCCCACCTCTTGACCCTACGGTCTTTTAGAGTCTTTGGCTTAAGAAGCCGACAAGCCGTGCAACCCTCCTCTTTGTGATCGAGGGGCAAGCAGCGGTTACACCGTGAATGCTTGTCCTTCCAAGTAAACTTGCCCTTGCAAAGCGGGCAAAACCTAAAGGGTGTCCTCTCCATAGCCGAGGCAATAAATCGTGATAACCACCCCAAGGGAAAGGAAGGGGAAAAGGAAAGGCATTCTCAGAAAAGAACCAGAGATGTCCCACGACCCCCACTCTCCCTACTGTATATGGCCTGCGAGGCCAGGCCACGTGTTCGGCAACGCCGCAGGATCTCCTCCGCTCGTCCCCTCCGTCGAAGATCTTGCTCGGCGGAGACAGCTTCACAACAGCATCGAGGGAGGGATCGATATGTTCTATATTAAATAGGAAAAACGACCAAAGGTCGAGGAGATTAAATCTGCAATGTCTCTCGAGGAGCTCTGCGTAAAGGCGACCAGTAGCTGGGCGGAAAAAAACAATCCGAGGGACCTCGACGCGTGAGGGATTGTGGGTACAACGCACGTCACTATAGGGATAGTGTTTCAGACACGCCTTGTCGACGTCCCTTTTCGACTACGAAAAACAAAATGCGATACCCCGCAGTGACCACTGGATGTCGGACCTATGCACAGCATGTGATTCTAAGCAGATTAACAAACATCAGAAATACTGTTCCGGGAATCAGTGTACCACTACTCAGAAATGTATCCTGGTAACAGGGTTGGTCGATTATGGGATTTCTTTGCCAAATGTCACTGCATAACTGACTGGGTCTACTACCCTTGTATTACTGAAAGTAGAGGTGAAGAGTAAAGTCTTGAGGAGCTTCTGGCTCAAGACAAAAGGAATGAGGGTGTTTGAGGGAAACAAGCGAAGCAAAGAGAACAGTTACCAGTTAGCTGCTTAGAGAAACTTCACGCGCAGAGAGTTGGAGCTGGAGGAGCAGAGAGATCTGCAGTGTGTGTAATTATGGAGATGAAGTTGTAAATAGCTTAGTTCCTGGCCCTAGATAGTTTTCTGGATGATGCAGCAGGATTTGAATTTAATCCTTACAACAACCAGTAGCCAATGAAGAGATTATAGGGCTGGCGAGATACGGTCCCTGGGCTTCAGGTAACACTTGCATTTGTTAATACATATTGAGGGGGTTGGAACTGATTATTTCACCAAAGATAGAATCTTTTACACCCCTTACCACGGGGCTGTGGAAAAATCTCCAACTGTCCGCCTTGTCCTTTTCCAGGTGTATAGGATTTACTTTAAATAAATGCCATGTCTTTCCCAGGAATGGACTTTCATTTGTATCAGCAGCCAGTTAACAAAACCTCTCCCTGCCAGCAGCTGTAAGAACATGTTGGAATGCAGTGCTCGGCTCTTGAGCAAATTACAGCTTGTACGCAGTAAGCAAATGGAGGGCCCTGCTCCCATCCTATATCAAACAATGGCCAGACAAAGTTGACTGCTAAGCACGGACGTACATGGATGTATGCCAAAATGTCCAGGACCAAGACACTTTCCAATCTGCAATGCAAGCCACGCCTGCATTCAGAGACCAAGTTGGGTCAATAACTAAGCCGCCTATTGTCATCCAGTAGTGGGGAAGCAGTCAGAGTGGAATACTAACAAAGCATTGAGGGGAGAACATTTACCCACCTGTACCCCCAACACTAGTGCCAAAGGCATAACCCTAAAAATTGCTTCAAATCAATTTAGTCAGGTTGAGCTTACCTGCTGGTGGTAAAGATCGTGTTGTAGAACTTCCACATCTTCCTCATCAACATCTTCCTCACCAACTTCCTCACCAACTTCCTCTTCATTTAAAACTACTTTGTAGACTGTGCTTCTATTAGCAACTTCCTGTAAAAAACAGAATATATAATTAATCATAAGCTCGCACCTTCTGTATTTTAATTCAGGACTTTCACTATTGGTCAGGCATACACAGACAACATTTAACAAAGGAATATGCAATACTGTTAATTTCTCAGGCACACATGGATTTGTGAAGAGGAAAGGTGAATGGGTTCCTAAATCTAATAAAAAAGGTGGAGGATTATTAGGGTAGAATTCTATTTTTGGGATACAATAAATCCATTTTGCTTGCTTTTCCAATTTCACAGAGTGTGTGGCCAGAGGAACTTCGAATGGCCCTGCCACTGCAACCATCTTGTGGCGTGCAGCCCCGGCTGCCCATATGGCTACAATGGAGGGGGTACTTTCAATAATCCTACAAATTTGTGTAAACTGGTGGCTTGCCAGGGTATTTACAGCATTAGTAGCCCAATGTACCAGTATGGTAGCCATTGGGGGTAATACATATTTGTAAGTCTGTGGCCATTTTGTTCAGTCATATTTGTCTTGACAACCAGGTAGAACTCAAATGGCAGTTGTGCTGAAACAAGCTCAGAGACCAGCTCTGCAGCCCCTAGAGCAGTTCAAACTCTGCAGGCTTCAATCCTCCCGCCAGACCCCCCCCCCTTCCCCGCAGCCACCCCCCCAACCCCAAGACAAGCCCAATTTACATATCGTGTGAATGGCCCAAGTGTTTGCTGGCTTTTTGGGGGGGGGGGGGGCTTTAGGGAGAATTTCCATTTCTGTGCCAATTCCTGTCAACCTTAGAGATCCCCAGCTCTTTCACTGGACTTTGGATTTTTTAATCCTGGAGTGAGCGAGACCCTTTTCTCACATGTTTTTTTTACCAGATTTGAATTTTGTGTTTTCACTGTTTTTTGGAGTCTGACAAACTCCATAGGCATCTGCCTTTTATATGGTGCCAGCACCTTTAGTACAGGGTCACTGAGGAATCCTTTAGATTTGTCTAAGGTTTAAATACCTTTTCTTGGGTGAGCTAAAGTTCCCAGTGTTAGGCAAGATTTGGTGCAGTACCCTTTGGGTGCACTGCAACAACCATGGCCTCCTGGCAATAGGAACACAACCTTTGGTATATGTCTGTACTACACAGGTTGGTAGTGTGGTTGAGCAGCCAGGCTTATCTCAAGAGGGGTCAATGTGAGCAGTAGGGTTTTTATACAGATATTGACAAATATCCAAATAAACACTTAAGACAAGGTTTCTTGATTGTTAAATGAATAATTGTTTAGTCAGTTTGAATAAGCCTTCTTCAGAAGGAGCAATATATAAGTAACACAAATACACACTTAGTTTCTCTAAATCAGCAAGTACCCATTTGGGATGGCACACTTCCTACACACTCTGGTGACTTAAATAACTAGGACACTGGACATTAATGGATCACTGGTAAATTTAGAGCAATACTGAGAAGGGTGTCAAATAAGAGGGTTATTAGAATAGGAGATTATAAGTTTCTCACCGTAGTGACCAACTTATTCTTAGTCCCCTTTCCTCCATACAGCATGGGCGTCCTTTCCAAGAGACGGGAGACAGAACCTTTCACCAGAACAAACCTTCCCCTTTAAATTTAGAGGCGTGCAGGGGTGCGGCCCTGGGAGCATGCGCTGCCTGACTCCGCCCTCCAGGGCCACACCTCAGTCCCCATTGATGCGTCGACAATAGATTTAACATTGCCGAATGACGGGCAGGAGGATGGTGGGACGTATGGAGGAAAAGGGACCAAGGACTAGGAGTATGTTAGTCACTACAGTGAGTAACTTCCAATTACTTACGTCCCACCCCCTTTCCTCCATACTGCATGGGTGATTACAACTGAATGTAGCCCCAGGGTGGAGAGGAGACCCTCCTTAAGCAAATAGGTTCCTAAGAATCGCCTGTCCGAAAGCCGCATCTGATCTAGAGCCAGCATCCAAACAGTAATGCTTGCAGAAAGCCGAGGGAGTGGCCGCCCTGCTTATAACTTGCCAAGGGACGTGGCGCTGGACTGCGATGGCCGTAGCCTTGGCCCCCGACTGCGTGGGCGTGCATGTTAACCAGAAGCGGCTTGTGCTGGCCCTCGTATGCTTTGATGGCCGAGACCATCCAGCGGGATATGGAGGCCTTGGAAGCCAGATAGCCTGATCTTGCACCTCCAAAAGTGACAAACGGTGCATCTGATTTGCAGAAGCCCTTGGTCCAGTCAAGGTAGAATTTCAGGGCACGCCTGACATCAAGGCAGTGTAGAACTCTATGCCTCATCCTTAGGATCAGCAGAAAACGTAGGAAGGACCATTTCCTTGTTCAAATGGAAAGCACGGCACCTTGGACAGAAATGCTGGGTGTACGCAGGACTACTTGGTCCTTGTGAAAGGTAGTATATGGTTCTGAGGCAACCAGCGCCTGGATTTCACCGACTCTGCGAGCCGAGGTGACGCCGACCAGTAAGGCCATCTTAAATGGTGACCAGCCTGATGTCTGCGGATGCCATTGGCTCAAAATGTGTGTGTGCCAGGTCACCCAAGACTATATACAGGTCCCACACAGGGTGTGGCCTCCTGATGGGTGGGTAGAGCCTTGCGAGCCCCGTCAAATGTTTGACAATCGGATTGGAGGAGAAGACCTACCCCCCCCACCCTCCGAATTCCCTTAAGCCCGGATGGCTGTGAGGCAAGTACGGCAGGTGTCCACCTGCACGCCAGAGTGGGCGCGGTGCGCCAATAAGGAGAGCACATCTAGAGTACATGCCAGAGGGTAGATTTCCTTGGAGCCTTCCCAGTGGCAGAACCTGGTCCATTTACTTTATTACTGGGCCCTGGTAGCCTTGCTCCAGGCACCCTGTATGATTTCCAGATTAGCCTGGGAGAGGTTGAGGTTCCCTAGCGTTCTCAGGAAGCACGCAGTGAGGGCTAGTTTCTGTGGTGCAGTGGGGATGACCCTGCCCCCTTGCTGCGCCAGAAGATGTGCTGGGCCAGTCGGAAGGTGAATGGGTGGCATCTCTGAGAGGCTGAGCAGCTCAGAGAACCATGGCCTGGCTGGCCACCATTGAGCAACTAGAGTTGGCGAGACTCCTTGATCTTGCAAATCAGCGGATTGGGCGGGAAGGTGTATGCGGTAATGCCGTCCCACTGAATCTGAACTGCGTCGCCCAGGGAGCTGGGGCTCTGCTCCTGCCGGGAGGCGAACTGAGGGCACTTCCTGTTAAGCCATGTGGCGAAGATATCCACCTGGGGAGGCCCCATCTGCTGACGTTCTATTGAATAATGAGGTAGTTTAGCTGCCACTCAATTGTCTGCTCCCAACCCGCTGAGCCTGTCCGCCTCCAAGTTTAGATTCCCCTAGAAGGTGGACTGCAATGAGGTAGATTTAGTTTTCCAGGGCCCATTCCCACATGCGGATTGCCAATCTGCACAGTGGCGAGGATATGGTGCCTCCCTGCTTGTTGACATAGAACATACTGGTCGAGTCGTCTGTCTGGATGAGGACAACCTTGCCCCTGAGAAGTGGAAGGAATGCTCCGAGCGCTAGCCAGATGGTGTTCAGCTCCAACCAATTGATGTGGTACTCCTACTCCAGTCAATTCCAGGTGCCGAGGACCGAGAGATAGTCCGAGGTGATGACCTGTGGGGTGTGAGGCCAGAAGGGCTTGCCCGCCGTGGGTTGCAGTCCCTGGACCACCATGTGAGGTACGGGTGGAGAGATGAAGGAATGTTGATCATCTTGGATTGAGAGCCCCACTCCTGGTTCCATGATGCTGCGAAGTGCAGCTGAATACTCATCCTTATTCTTGCGTGTGGTACGGCTAATGGACTGCTGACAAGGGACCCAGGAGATGCTGGTACCACTAGACCGAGGTCACTTCTCTGCTGAGAAAGTGAGTGGAGGCCCTCCTGATGGCCGTGATCTTGTCCTCTGAAGGAAACACCTTCTTGGAGTCCGTGTCCAGATGAGGCTCAAGAATGTAATTTCGTTGCATGGAGCCAGGCTGTCCTCATGTCCGTGGCAATACAGATGGCACAGCCAGAGGTGTCAATGTGGGCCACGGTGGACTCCATGAGGCCTGTGCCACCAGCTTCGCCTCAGCCAGTCCCGCCTTGAAACGCGATTGGCTCTGCGTAGGGAGTTCCTGAAGGAAGTCCGCAATTTCCCACCATAACCTTTGGTTAGCGGCCACCAGCATGGCATCGGCTTGACAAAGATCAAGGACGTGCTGGAATATAGCTTCCCTTACGTCTCCAAGTTCTTCGCCTTGCTTAGCAGCGCCACAGAGGAGGCGGATGACGACTGAGGCTTGGAGTATAGTGATGCCGCAGCGATCACCGAGGAGTGAGGCTGGGCCGATAGCAAGAGTGTATCCCCCTCCATCTGCCTGCATTTAGCATTCAGGCATCTATTGACAGGCTGGGCAGAGTGGGGCTTGAGTCCACCCTTTTTGGCTAGGGACAGTACATTGGTCTGCAGTGGAAGTCCCGTTTTGGCAGAGGGGCGTTGCGCGAGGACCCCCTCTGCTGGTTGCTCGACCTCCGGTTGAGGTAGGTTCAGGTACTCGCCCGCCCTGCAAGATGTTCGTGGAAGGCCTTGGCTGACAAGCGCATGTCAGGGTCCTCCTTGTCCGTGTCCTGTGGGTCAGGAGGATCCTGCGTCGGTTGAGTAGCGGGAGCTCAGATACTGGGACCAGAACCTGAGGCTGTGGAGGAGGCTGGTATGGAAGCGCCCGAGGGGCCGGGGGCAAAGGCTGTGCCGGGGGGGTGCCGGCAGAGGAGCCCGAGGTGCCGGAAGCATTGGAGGTAGCACATCCCCAAGGTCATCCCCGAGGACTAGGAACCTCTCAAAGAACCTGTCTTCACAGGGGTTGTAGGGGATATAGACAGGGTAGCATGAGGCTGCCGGAGCCGTTGCATGCCCTGCCTGTATGGACGCAGCGAGAACCTGCCCTGAGCAAATGAGGGCTAGGCTGTAGGCCACGTACCTGGTTGAGGCCAGCCCCATCTGGACACTCGTTCCTCGCAGAATTCCTGGAGAGGCGTTGGATGGGTGCTGATATCTGGCACGGCGGCCATTTTGTCGAGCTGCCCGCCAAGTGCCTGCGTCGTGTTGCTCTGCTCACTGGGCCCAGTCTCCTCTAGGACTAGAGTGTGGATCGTGAGGCCTACCCTGCTCCTTGGACCTAGACCTGGTAGGAGTGACCCTCAGCTGTGTTTAGGCACCCCACCTCAGACGTATTGCCAATATTAGGCCGTGGCCCCTCAGGTGAAGACTCGGTACAAGAACCTTCCGGTCCCTCGACACTGTCACTGGGAGGATCCCTCAGCCTGGACGCCAGTAGCTGGAGAAGCCTCAATGCACGTGCCGGTACAAGAACCTGCGCAGGCTAGTCCTTGGAAAGTAGTCTCCTTGCGGGGTGCGATAATAGAGGCCCTACCTTGGGCCTTGATCGATGATTGACGAAGTCCTTGAGGTCGTCTAGTGGAGACAGGGCGTTGCACACTGTAGAAGCTTGCCAACCATGGTCTGGGCCAAGGCAACTTAAACGGAGGACATGGGGGTCTGAAGTTGGGAAGAGCCAGTCGCAGGATGGACACCTGCTGAACCCTGTGGAAGTCGACATGCGCCGGGGAGGAGCGCGACGCTTGAGGACCGATTGATTACCTGTATGATAAAGACAAAGACCAAAGAAGACATATCCACGCATGGAATTACATGGCCGAAGCCAAACCCAAGAGCGCTGCTGAATTCAGCACGTTCCCGGTGATGTGGAAAAGGGGACTGAGGTGTGGCACCAGAGGGAGGAGTCAGGGCAGCGCATGCTCCCAGGGCCGCATCCCTGCATGCCTCAAAGTGGAAGGTTTTTTCTGGTGAAAAAGGTTCCCATGCAGTATGGAGGAAAGGAGACGGGGCGCAAGTGTAAGGAACGAGAGGAGATTGATGCATAGGCTCGAAGGCCCCCCTCCCCCACCCACCCATGAGCCTAGTCAGCACGACCGAGTTCCCATGCTGGGGAAGGTGCCTTCACCATCAGAGCAATCCTTTGATAAACTCCTTGCCTAGACTGACCAAAGAGAAGACCGTCCTGAGATCTAGTGAAACAGGAGACGGCTACAAATTGCTGAGAAGGTCTGGGTGCCAGATCTGCCTCGGCCATACTGGTGCGACAAGGATCCTCCTGCACCAACACTGTCAGAGTTGACCGATGACTCGTACCAGAGGGAACGTGTACAGGAACAGGCCCCCCGAGGGAAGGCGAACATGTGCCCCATGCTTCCTGGCTGGGGAAACCTGCTGGCACATGTGTCCGTCACAGTCGCCAATAGATCGATCTGGGGTCTGCCCAACTTGGGGTCTGCCCAACTTGAGGAATAGGTTGTCCACTTGATCCTGCCGAAGCTCCACTCGTGGCAAAAGCGCAGCTCCCTGCTGAGAAAGTTGGCAACTGTTTTAGATTACCTCCAGGTGAAATGGGATGAGAAACATCCCCTGGGCAATGGCCCAGTGCCACAACTCTGCCCTTGAGGGACAGAAGGACAGACTTGAGGGCCCAAAACACTGCCGGTAGTTACAGGATGTTGATTTAGTGTCTTCTCCCGAAGCCACAGGCCTCTTGCGTGGAGACCTCTGGTGTGGGCTCCCCAGCCCTCCAGCTCCAGGGACGCATCCATCGTGACAGTCTTCTGGTATGGAGGTGCGGGGGGTCTGGAAGTCTGCACCCAGTGAAGTTGGAGCACACGCCCCCCCACCACCTTATTGCTTAACAGAACTCGTAGAGCACAATCCTTTCTTTGAAGCTCCTGAACACCTGTATCCAATGGGTGTCCAGGAATTCCTGGAGCAGTTGCATCCACAACCTGCAGAGCCGGATCAGGTAGATACATGACATGCAGAGCAAACTTGATGGTCCTCACCGTGACGATCTTCAGTGCCAACAGCAGCTGCACCTTGCCCAAAATGGATGCCATCTTCTCCTACGATGGGGCCACCAGGAAGGCCACTGTTGAGCCTGGACCCCAGTAATAGCATGTCCTGTGATTGAGTCAAACAGGACTTTGCAAAGTTCACTGAGAACCCCAGATCCGTCAGAAGCCGAACGGTCCTCTGATGAATGGTGACGTCCCTTGCCAATCGTCGAGGTACAAATACACCTGTATACCCTGCAGGTGCAGATGGGCTGCCATCAGAGCCAGGCACTTCGTAAAGACTCAGAGCTGACTTCAGCACAAAGGGGAGAGCATTGAACGGGTAGTGCTTCCCTTGAACGACCAAGCGCAGGAACTTGAGGTTTTTCGTCAATGGGGACGTGGACGTACGCGTCCTATAGATCCAACAACGACAGTCTACTTCCTCCAGTGGCTTCCTGTCTTGGCAGGATAGCTCAGGGGCAACATGCTCACCTTGGAAGCAAGACCACAAGGTCACAGTCCTAATACATGTGAAATGAGTTTGCCGTGACACCTTACGGTTGCTTGCAAAAAACTTCAACCAACAACAATATGAGGTGAGTATCTGAGTAGATTCAAATGTCCTCTGTCGCCTCTCTTAAATTAAAGGCGTAGTGTGTCGCTCTAATACGATTGTACAATTGGCTAAACAGTTGCCGTGTTATACCGCCCAGTCAGGTATGTCGTTACAAAGTCGACATCACTGCAGCACAATTAATCAACTGCTCGTAGTGCTTTTAGTAAAGTGCAGCCCGATTGGGTCTGGGTCTCGTCGTCGCGTCACGTTAGTCAGCTTATTAGCAACATATTGATTTAGATTTTTTTTGTGTTTTTTGTATTCCTTGACTGTGGCTTTTTAGGTTTACACATACACCTCTGTCTCCCGGTGTACTTATATTGTCACTGATGCGATATGGTTGTTTTTCCTGTTCTTTAGTTCATTCTGTACTAAAAGTTTAAGGATTATGCTATTTTTGTATTAAATAATGTATTATGCCCTGTTGGCATTTTTACGATGTATTCTTACCATTGAAGGTTAATAAAATTATAAATTGCATACTTGGTTCTATTTCCTTGCGTAGTACCATTAACGGCAAGTACCAATGTTTAAAGTTATGTTAAGTGGGTATTGTTCACCCCTATCCTTGCCTTCCTACTAGTGAGGTTGGACACGTGACACCGTGACATTATACTGTGGACCATCTTTTAGTTTATTTTTTAGGTGTTCCTAAAGTTAGGGGGCGTTTTGGTCCATAGTTTAATCCCCCCACCTCTTTAGTGTATATTGCCCACCTGAGAATCAGACCTAGAATGAGTGTCTAGGCAATAGTGTTTTCTAAAGGTGTGTACAGAACTCCAGGTTGCCGCTTTGCAAATGGACTCTAGGGGAACATTTGCAATGAATGATATGGACGCCCCAGTGCCTAAAGTAGAATGTGCTCTAGGCTTGAAGGGCAGCTCTCTTAGCAAGACTGTAGCAGAGTGTGATGCATTTGCCAATCCATCTAGAGATAGTGGATTGAGACTGCGTCTCCTCTTCCTGCCGCCACCAAAACGAAAAATTGGCTAGTTTTATTTAGTGGTCGAGTTCTTTCCATGTAGAACATGACAGCTCTGCGTACATCCAGTGTGTGCAGGGTTCTTTCTCCCAGGCTTGAAGGATTTTGAAAGAATGTTGGTAGTTCTATATAGACTAGTTCACATGGAACTTGGAAATTAATTTAGGCGCAAACCTAGGGTGAGTGCGCAGAACCACCTTATCTTTGTGAACTGTTACAAAGGGATCTAGGATTGAGAGCGCTTGTAGTCCACTTACTCTCCTAATGGAGGTAATAGCTATTAAAAAAGCAGTCTTATAGGCGAGGTCTTGAAGACTTGCTTTGCGCATGGGCTCAAAAGGAGCCCCCATAAGCCTAGTCAACACCACGTTTAGGTCCCACCCGGGTTAGAAATGGGAGGGTGAATTTTCTTCACTCCCTCCATGAAAGCTTTAATAAGTGGCATCTTCCACCATGACACTTTCTGTTGTGATGTAGTATAGGCTGAAAGTGCAGCTAAGTGTACCTTTATGGAGTTAAAGACCAGGCCTGAGTCAAGTATATGAGTTAGGTACAAAACAATGTGTGTGGGATAGCAATTAATCGGGTTAATGCTCTGAGTTGCACCAGATAAACAGTTACCATTTACTGGAATAGCAATACCTCATGTTCGGTTTTCTTGCCTCCCTGAGAATGTCCATACATCTGAGGGAGCTGCAGGTGCCCAAACTGACCTCAGGCGCCAGTGCGCTAGGTTCAATGTCCGCGGGCAGGGGTGAAGCGTCTCCCCTCTGTCTTGCGACATGTTGTACGGGCAAGCAGTTTGATTCGAGGAGATAGGGGCATCTCCATCAGATGAGCGAACCAGGGTTGGCGGGCCCACAGGAATCATCGTGACTG
The DNA here is from genome assembly GCF_040938575.1 of Ambystoma mexicanum. Lineage (NCBI taxonomy): Eukaryota > Metazoa > Chordata > Amphibia > Caudata > Ambystomatidae > Ambystoma > Ambystoma mexicanum. Next base: position 1,000,329,236 of record NC_090935.1, on the reverse strand, counting down.
GTTCCTGGTGCATCTTGTGCATGATCTTGAGGGTACACAGATTTCCCTGACCATGTTATCCAGAGTGTTCCGCTTGGAACGGTTCTGGGGTACCTGGAGGCGTAATCTTGGCATCGAGCGTTCTCCAGAGTTGCAAACAAATCTATCTCTGGGAAGCCCCATTCTGCGAAAACGTTGGAGGTCGTCTTTGTGTAATCGCCATTCGTACTCCATGGGCAACGGGAAGTCTCTGCTGATTAAGTCTGTCAGAAGATTGAGTTCCCCTAGAACATGTGATAACAGGAACATGTGTTTGAGAGCCCACTTCCAAATGTTCTGGGACAGTTTGGACAGCCCTGGAGAACCCCCTTGTTTGTTCAGATAGTACACGGCAGTGGTGCTGTCTGAGGAACAGGATCGTCTTCCCCGGCAGTTGTTTCTGGAAAGCTTTTAGTGTTTCGAAACACTGCAAACAGGTTTATGTGGCTGGATGCGCTGTCTGATGACCAAACTGTGCGTGTTTTGTTGAAGCAGGTGAGCTCCCCACCCTGTAAGAGACGTGTCTGGTTAGAGTGGCTTCCACTGCGGGAGTGGTGAAGGATTTCCCCTTCAAGAGGTTGTCCCTAGACCACCACTGCAGTGAGAACAAGGACCGGCGAGACAACCACGAGGCTGTCCTTTGTTCGAATTAGAGCCCCTAGGAACTGTTTGACCTGAATGGGGTCCAGGCTGGATTTTTTTCTCGTTGATAGAGAATCCCAGATTGAATAAAAGATCCATCATCTTTTGGGTATTTGACGGACATGTTTCATAAGAGTCCCCTGTTATGAGCCAGTTGTCGAGGGAAGGATAGCCTGCACAGATGTGCTGCTGCCACCGCTAGGACCTTTGTAAATACCCTTGGTGCAGATGCTATGCCGAAGGGTAGTACTTTGAACTGATAATGCTTGCCTTGTATCATAAATCTCAGGTATTTTCTGTGCGCTGGCAACATTGAAATATGAAAGTATGCATCTTTCATGTCCAGTGTTGCCATCTAATCTCCCAGTGATAGCAGTGGAATTACTTCCTGCAGAGTGACCATGCAGAACTTGTGGCTTTACAAATTTGTTCGCTGGGCACAGATCTAAAACCGGGCACGTGGTAAGATCCTTTTTGGGTACAAGGAAGTACACTGAATAAATAACCTTTCACCTGTGACAGAGGTACGATTTCTATGGCTCCTTTCTCTTGTAGTGTCAACTTCCTGAAGTATGCGAAGATGGTCTGGTGTCAGTAGTCTTGCTTGTGGAGGTGTGAATGTTGGGGACCAGTTGAACTCTATACAGTACCCGTGGGCTACGGTCTTTAGCACTGACTGGTCTGTTATCCCCTCCCATGCCTGAAGGAACAATTTGAGCTGGCCCCTGACCGGGGAGGAATCGGAGGGGACCCAAATCTTCGGGTCATTTTGTACTCGAAGCTGGGGAGCCTCTAGGGGTAGAGACCCCGGCCCCTTCCTTTGCCACGACGCTGACCCCTTTGGGGTTACAGGGTGGTGTATCCGCCGTTTCCCTGTGGAGAGTTCCAATTGTTTCCCCGAGGACTATTGAGGGAAGCGTTGGCCACGAAGAAAAAAGCAGTATGGACCCAGATCCTCGACTTGTATAGGGTCTGTAATTTGGTCCAGCGTTTTCAGGGTGTCGTGCTCTCTTGAGGCCTTCGAGACCGCATCGACCGCCTTCCCAAACAGGTTGGATTCATTTATAAGTCACGCTTGCGTCTCTGGCTTGAATCCAGAGTTCCGTAGCCACGCATGTCTTCAGGAGTGTACCCTGAGCCAGGGATCGACCAGCCGTTTCGGCAGAATCCAAAGTGTTCTTAAGTATGCTTTGGTTCAACTGTCTGCCCTCAGTGACAGTGGTGAGTAGACGAGTACATAGAGGTTCGGGAACCTCCTGTATGCCTTCCTGTAGTGAGGCCAACTGGGCATCGGTGTAGCTGGCCAACAAGGTTGTGCTGGCAATAAGCGTTGAACGCTGCGACTATGATCCTCTTCCCAACGGCGTAGTCGTTTACTTTCCTTATTGGGGGTGCCTCGCCGATTGACAAAGGGACCCCTGCCCTCTGTCACCAGAGAGTAAGGGGTGGAGTGACCTGATATACAGAGTATTTGAGGGAGGACGACGAACGTTTTTCTATTCTTGGGTTAACACCTCTCGTGAGAGCAGGTGTTAAGGAGGGCGCCAGACGTTTAATTGAATTGAGGAGAGGGATAGCCTGGCTGGCCAGCAGCTTCTCCGAGAATGTCCTCCACAAAGTCCGCTTCAGGGACAGTTTCATCTGTAGCAATCTTAAAGTGATCAGCTGCTTTACGCAACATTGCGTTGAAAGTCAATTGATCATCCACTGGCGAGGGTTGTTGCCTAGTGGGGGTGGACTGGGGAGAATCCAGAGACAAGGCATCAGGATGTTGTGGATCTGGAGACTGCCATGGTTGAGGGTCACCCACATCGGGGTTCTCCTCCCAGCCCTCCATGTGATTGTGCATGTCCTCAGGGTTGATGAATTTCTCATGCTGAGTTTGCAGTAATGTCTTCTTCAGTTAGGTTGTAGTTTTATATATCCTCTTCCAACGAAGGGTCAAAAAGCCTTGGAAATTTTCCTTTGGGTGTAACAGGGCTGTCATCCCATGGCCTCCTAGGTGTGGGTTGTTCTGAACGGGAAACAAACCTGTCCAGTCTTTCCATACAGTTTTCAAATCACTTTAGTTCAAACCGAAGACCGAGAATGGTCTAGAAGTGGAAAATGGTCCCGAATACGCTCATCTGTCGAAAAACATTGAGATTTTAGTCTCAACGTCGAAGACCGCCCTTCTTTGCCATCACAAGAGCTCCTCCTGAGGGACCGACAGAGGTGTGACGTCTGTCTTTCAACTTGTGGGTGGGTTCTGGTACTCCCTTAGGCCATCCTTGGATCTCAGCAGATCCTTGGCTTCTCTGTAGGCCTTGGAGCATCCCCGGGCTGCCGTTTCTGAGAATCAGCGGAAACAATCCTAGCTAAGCTGTCGGCGACATCCTCTGCAGTCGGGAGGCATGTAGCTTCAGCCTGCGATTGCGAGGAAGTCTTTTTCGGTAGAGCCGGGGCCTTGTCTTCGACAGCAGCCTTTTTTGGCAGTGCCGTCTTCGACGGAACCGGAATCCTATCGTCGCCGGACGCCTTCTTGTGATGAGCCTCGACAGTACCTAGTATATTAGGGGTAGCACCCTTTGTTTTTGATGGCCCTGTCACTAGGCGCATATGCGGCTGCAGGGAGGGCTGTTGATCCGGACGTTTGGCGGGTGCTGCCGGAACTTCTGGTGTCCCCTTTGGCGCGGAAGTCTTCTTTGACCTGGCTGAAGATTGACTAGGGGTTGTGTGTTTAGTGCCGTGTACATGTTTGTCTTTGTCGCCGGGGTGTGACTTCCCCATAGCAGTGCTTACAGACTATGCGGAACGCAAGCATTCTGTCGAAAGGTCAACCTCCAGTTCAGAGGTTTGATAGTCACTCTCGCCGTCGCCACATTCGGTGGCTGCGGCAGAAAACTTCCTTAGACATACCGTATGCTGCCCACATCTCGACTCCATGCTTCTTTAATGTCTTAGGATGGAGGAGCTTACAAGTTGCGCATCCTTCCTCCTTGGGGAGGAGGGGCAAGCACCTGTAACGCTGCCTCTGCTCATCTTTCCAAGGAAATTTGCCCTTGCAATCTAGATTGGTATGGAGGACTCCATTTAGATTGTGCCCTATTTGTAAGGGCAAATTTCCATGGAAAGATGAGCACAGATGGTGCAACTGGTGCTTGTCCCTCAATCACAAGGAGGAAGGATGCGTGGCTTGTAAGCTCCCCCATCCTGATCCAGGAGATTTTTATATATATCCTGGATCACCGTCCCAAGTTCTGAAGGTCTTCGGCGCAGATCTGGAGCAGCTGTCGAAAGAAGGGATGATAGGGTTATCTGAATTTTAAATAACTATTCGACCAAAGGTCGAGGGGACAATAAGCAACGTCTTTGACAAGCTCCGCATAAGGCGACAAGTATGCTGGGCTGGAAAAAAAAAAAACTATCTTAGGGACCTCGACGTGTGAGGGATATTTGGTACACTACACGTCACGTAGGGATAGTGTTACAGGCATGCCCATGTCGACGTCCCCTTTCGATTCTCGAAAGACAAGATGCAATACTCTGCGGTTACCACTGGATGTCGGACCATATGCACAGCATGTGATTCTAAGCAGATTATCAGAAAGGGTAGATGTTCCTCCCGTGAAGCCCTCTGGTTGCAAGATCTCTGTTATAATGGGTGAGTAGGTGGAACTTCCGCAAAGGAGGGCCATTTCTTACTGCAGGCTGACTTTAACCTATGATATTGTAATCTCCCAGAAACAAATTTCTTGTCAGGATATAGGTCTCCCAAACATTTCCTTCCCAGAGTCCCATCTTTTCTGTAGGGCCGTGTCTAAGGTGGGCTCAAGGTCTGGTTAATGCCACATCCCACCCTGTCGATTAGTCTAGACCAGGCTTGCACCGTGGAGCCCACCAGGTCAACCTCCCCCTGATCCCTCCCCTCCTGGCTTTGGCAAAAGGTATAGCCCGTAGGCTCAGCGGGGCCGCCGCAAACTTCTCAGCCTGTATGTGTGCATACGATTCCACAGAATGACCAATATTTTGCAAAGTGTGCTTGGGCTGCATGGTAGTATAGTAGGAAATCTGGGGCCTCTAGTCCCGCCCTCCCCCCTTCTCACAACTTGGGCCATCGGAGCCTCATGGTTCCCCCTCCCCAAACAAATCGATGCCAGTTTGGCGTTTGAGAAAAAATAAGGCTGCCAGGCCATATCGGAATATTACAGAACAGATATAGTAGCTTTCGCATCACTACCATTTTAACTAACGCTATTTGCCCATATAGTGATAATGGAACTGTGTTCCATACCTTAAGTTTGTGTTCTAGGAGCACCAGGTAGGGTTCATAGTTAGTGAATAAGGTCTGCTTATCTACAGCCATTATAATTCCCATGTATCTAGCGGAGGTGGGTGACCATTTGAATTGGACAGTGGCCAGGGATTGCACCGTGGAGGGTGTAAGTGGTATGATTTTGGATTTTGTCTGATTAACCCGGTACCCGGAGTATCTAGCAACAGTTATTTCCTGCATCACCGGTGGTAAATTGGCTTCAGTACTTCGGATATACAGCATCGTGTCGTCAGCGTAGAGTGAGACAAACTGGGTGGGTCCCCTAATACAAATACCCCTCAATGCATGTTCGTGTCTTAGTTTAGCCGCCATGCCCTCTATGGTAAATGCAAATATAAGGGAGATTGCGGGCAGCCTTGTCTGGTGTCTCTCCCAAGTTCAAAACTTGCCGATAGGGACTTGTTCGTTCTAAACATGCCCTAGGGTCAGCATACAGAACCGGAATGTAGCTAGTGAATACTGGGCCAAACCCCATTCTGTCTAGTATGGCATACATATAGTTCCAGGATACAGAGTCGCATGCTTTTTCAGCATCTAGAGCAGGGGTGCACAACTGATTTTGACAGAGGGCCGAAAGTACCCTACATGATGGCTATAGTGGGCCGAAAAGTAAATGTGGGTGGGGCGGTAGGCATATCGTGGCGGGAGGCTTTTTCAACCCCTAATTTTTATTAAACACTATGCCCCATAGCTCCCACCCCTCATGCAAACACTATGCCCCAAGGCCCCCACCCCTCATGCAAACACTATGCCCCAAGGCCCCCACTCCCCAAACACCTTGCCCCATGGCCCCCACACCTCATGCAAACACTATGCCCCAAGGCCCCCACCCTCAAGCAAACACTATGCCCCATGGCCCCCACCGCTCATGCAAACACTATGCCCCATGCCACCAAGCATGCACCATGCATACATACTCCTACAGACCCCAACCACCCCCAGCCCTGCATACACCATGCACCCATACAGACCCGAACCCCCCACCCACACTCCCAACTCAGCACACAAACTCACAAGCATACACCATGCACCCACACAGACCCAAACCCCCAACTCACCATACAAACTCACATGCATACACCATGCATCCATACAGACCTGAACCCCCCCCCCCCCCCCCCACCCCCTAAACAAACTCACAAGCATGCACGCATACAGACCCGGACCCCCCCCACCCCACATCTCAACATACACTGCACTTGCACACAAACACATTCAAGCAGACCCGACACCCCCCCCCCCCCCAACCCCCGCATCTCAACATACACTGCACTTGCACACAAACACATTCAAGCAGACCCGACACCCCCCCCCCCCCAACCCCCGCATCTCAACATACACTGAACTTGCACACAAACACATTGAAGCAGACCCGACACACCCCCCACCCCCGCATCTCAACATACACTGCAGACATACAAATACAAACACACCCGACACCCCCCCCTCCGCATCTCAACATACAAAAACAAAAAACAGTCAGGACGGACCAGAGACAGAGACGCACAAACATCCAGCCCAGACACCCCCCCCCCCCCCCCCCCCATGTACTTACCCGCAGACGTGCTGGAACACTGGCGAGGCTTCTGGCACTACGGCTGGTGTGGCAAGCAAGGCTGAAATGCCTTCCGGCATCAAGCCTTACTGGCCACGCCAGCCGTAGTGCTGGCACTCCATTGGTGCAGCACACACGCACTATGTGGCTCATAGGAGCTGCGTGGTTTGTGTGCACTGAACCAATGAGGGCCAGTGTTTTGTCCGGCCGAAAGACAACAAAGACTTTCCTAATGGAGGGCGGCCGATGCTGCTTGCGTGCCGCTCTCCATTAGGAAAGTCTTTGTGCCTCGCGGGCCGGACAAAACGGCATGGCGGGCCGCAACTGGCCCGCGGGCCATGTTGTGCACCCATGCTCTAGAGTGACGCTATGGTCTTGGCTTTCGGGTCCAATTGTGAGGTGATGGCAAATAACCTCTGGAGGTTCAATACGGTGGATTGGGTGGGAATGAATCCCGGTTGGTCCAGGTGGATTAATTTATTCATACAAGGCGGTTTGTGATTGCTTTAGCATATATCTTAGCATCCGCATTGATTAGGGATAGAGAACGATAGGACACAGCGTCTTGAGGCGGTTTGTGCGGCTTGAGAACAGTTTTTGCTTCCTTCATGGTATTTGGCAGCACCCCTCTTCCCAGAGCCTCCTCCCAGACTTCCAGTAATTTATGGGCAAGTTCTGTTTTGAATGTCTTGTATAGGTCAACTGGGATGCCGTTGGATCCAGAGGTCTTGCCCGCCCGTAGTTCCGGGATGGCTTTTTCCATCTTCTGTGGTTAGGGGGAAGATCCAGGTAAACCTTGGTTTTGTCCGAAGCAGGTTCTTCAGCAGTGCCAGCCCCTCATCCCAGATGTCATCCAGGAGGTGGTACTGCCAAAATGGTCTTTTTCGCTACCCGGCGTGGATACAGGAAGCCTCTAGTGTCCTCCAGTGTGAGCTGGAAGAGCTCCAAAGCGCAGGTGATTGAGTGGAAGGAACCCACGTTGTCTGGTGGAAAAGCCCTTGGCTGGGGAGAGATGCCACCGTCATTGGTGTCAGTCGTCGCTGTGTCCATCCCTGTATCCCATAGGATGCCTCATCCTTTTCTTTGGCGGTGGTGGCTCTGGTGTCAATGGGGTTGTCGCTGGTGGAGTGGGTGGCGGCACCACTGGCATTCTCTTCTGAATCTCCCAACACCAGTGTGTGGAGGGAGACAGAATATCTTGAGACATCTCTGGGAGGTGACTGGGGAGTAGGGTCGCTGGGCCCGGTTAGGCAAAGTTTGCATCCAGTACCCTCCGGGAACACTACAAACAACTCCGACTACAGGTATAGGAAACCCAACTTTTGGTAGAAGCCTGTACCACAGTTTTGGTAGCGTTTTGAGCGGATGGGTGCAGGGGGTGGGGTAGTGGAATAACTCCAAGGCACGGATATTTCTTCTGACATGGAGGATAAGGGTTCGGTCCACAGCATCACAGAAGACGTTGCGGACGACTTGAACATCAGAGGTACCTATTGGAGGTACCCGCCAGAGACTACGACTATGACATAGGCGCTGGGCCCGTTAGGGAGAATTCTCAGAAATGTGCGAATTCCCTCCACCTTAGAAACCCCTTGCAACTTGCTGGATTTTGAGGACTATTTCTTTTAACCAGAAGAGACCCTTCCCCCCCCCCCCCACCCTCTCATGTACTTTAATGTGATTTTGTACACTTTCTTTTGGTTATGGAGTCCAACACCATAGGCATCTTTTACATTGTTTGTTCATTTGTTAGACGCACCAGACTCGTGGGTATAAGGGCGCAACAATATGGAAATGCAAAGCTTACAAGGGTTACGAATACAAAGGATACAGTATTTACATGGTAGCGAGAAATACAATTTTTATATGATTACCGGATATACACAATGTACCGAATAGAGGCGAAGACAGGGAATAGCCAATGTAGTTACAGAAATACACAATAGACACTGTACAAAAGATATATATGCCAAAAATGGGGCCCTTCGTATAACACTTAGGCTCCCGGGTAGATTACATTACACAAGGTCTTCAGAGTTAACGCAGTAGTACACTTTGAATGCAGGATGAACAGGTCTCTTTGGATGTGGGCAGGTCCCCAGTGGGTAATGGGAGACTAGGGGTCAGTAGTGATGTGTTTTATTACATTTTTCCTGAAATGTAGGTAAGGTTGGTCTGCTCTAAGATCCTGAGGCAGTGAATTCCAGAGTTTAGCTGCCTTTACAGTAAAGCTATTAGCCCCCAATAGTGGTGAGCTTATATTTAGGTATGGTCAGACAGTTAACATTCCCAGTTCTGGTAGGTCTGAGAGGTTCTTCTCTGGAGTTTATCTATAAGGTAGCTGGGGCTGCGTTAAGGGCTTTGTAGGTCAAGGAGAGTGTTTTTAGTTGTATTTTGTTAGATGTGCATAACCATTTATGTTGGCGTCTCAAGGAGGAGATGCGAGTTTTCTTGTTTATGCCTCGGGCTGCTCTTAGGGCATTATTCTGAAGTGTTTGGAGCTTTTGGATGGTAGATTTATTGGCACTGCTGTATAGGGCATTACAGTAGTCAATTCTGGAGAGTATTAGTTCTAGCCAGGATCAGGCAACTATTGTCAGAGAGGAACTGCTTACCAACTCTGAGTAGCTTACAGGTGTAAGCTGTGGCAGAGGTGAGGGATTTGACCTGTTTATCAAAGGACAGTGTAGAGTCCAGTAGAATACAAGGGTTTTTACTTCCTTGGAAACTTTGGTGTTTCCGTCAATATTAAATTAGAATTCTTGGCCTAGTTTTTTAATATTAGCCTGCGTGCCCAGAATTATAAGTTCAGTCTCATCATCGTTCAAGCACAGGCCATGAGTGGCCATCCATGCTTGGATGAGAAGGTAAACTTTGTTCACTAAACCCTTGTCCGTGCTGTAATCCCCAGAAAGTGGGAGGAGAATTTGGGTATTTGCATAATTAGTGTAGGTGATACCCAGCTGGTCCAGATCGTCGGACAGTGGCTTAGTGAAGATATTGTAGAGGGTAGGCGAGACGCAAGACCAATGGGAACACCGCATAGGATAGGTATTGGGTCAGCGGCTGCTGAAGGGGAGAAGACTCATGGTTCTCTCACTCAGGAAGGACTCGATCCATTTGATGACGCCTGTGGAGAAGTGGGCTGCAGAATCAAGGTTCCAGCATTCACAGCACCCTCAGTGCAGTGGCACAGGGAATGCTTTCAGATTTCCCAAAGGTTTAAATACCTTCATTGGGAGCTTCTCATGTAATATTTTTATGTTACCCTTTTCTCACTGAATGGCTGGTGACAGTGGTTTCGTTTCAACTACCATGATGTGCATTTACCGCGGGCTGCATTCCCAGCTGCAATAAAACCCAAGGATGCCATTTTGACAAAATGGCCCAGGTCATTCTCTCCCCCCCCACCCCTCCAATTTCTTTGTGGAAAGGTCCTTCTTGAGATTTACTCTGTGCGCCAAACCAGGTTTAGTCTCATTGTCTGCTTTGCCTTTGGCGGAGTGTCTGGGGTAGGAAGGGAGGGAGATGCCTGAAACTCTGCTTAGTCTCCCAGGAGACCCAAATGCTCTGTTGTGATTGGCCGGCTGACTGTCCGGCAAGGACAGCCACCCTGCTGGGTGACTGACAGCTAGGATGGCATAAATGGCAGAGAACTGAATAAAAGGAGAGGCTTTTGGCTTGGAAATCAGTCGACCACTGGACGAAGGAACTAAAGAACTTGAAGAGGACGTCTGCGGCAACTCCTGGACAGTTTGTCCAGTGAAGCCCTGCTGTTGTGCTGAAACTCCAAATTGGTATCTACAGAGAAGCCCCTGCAAGGGCAACTTCTCCCTTTGAGTTGGTGGTACCAATCGACTTTAAAGTAAGCCATCTGGACATCCATCTCGGAGCTAGTTGAATTTCCACAGAGTAGCTGCTGGAAACCATAGACAGGGAGAGAAACACCAGATTGTGTGTTGCTTTTAAGCTGGCCTAGAGCTCCAGGAAGAGCATCTGAACTTCCAGGAAGCAGGACTGACCAAGCCTGAGGCCCCCTCAGGGTGCAGGACCCCAGAAGCAAAGAAAACCCCTCTCGACAGCCAGGAAACGCATTGGTTGCGATTTGTGGTCGAGGAGCTGAAACACTAAACAGCCACTGATTTGAAGATTGCCAGTTGCGAGCAGTGACCATCCAATTGCAGGAGTCCCCAGATGTCCTCCCTCTTATCCCCATGACTGAGGCCCAGGAACTGAGATCTGCAGAGCTGCACAGGAACAGAAGTCATCTGCTGCACTTTACACTAACTTTAGAATGAAGAAAAGTCTAAGAGAACTTACCTCTTACTGTAGAGTTGCTTGCATCTTCTACTACTCACAAGTAGAATCAGCTTGTGTGATGCTGGAAATGCAGTGGAAGGACAGGGCCTCTGAAGAGGTGACTACCAGGAAGTCCAATCAGGAGGGGCTGTCTGATATCAGGTGTCACAGCAGTAAAAGACTGAAAGGGTGAATGTCAGGTGGCTCCCTTTTTTTCTTAAGATGTCTTTTCATTTTGTTGTGGTTGCCAGGGAACAGCTGATCGAGAGGACGAAGTCCGTTATGAGTGGGCTTATTGAAAGCGGAGTACCGGCGGAGAAGATATTCACAAAGTGTTGAGAGTTCACAAGTTGATTACTTGCAGGAACTTGGTAAAGCTATGTAAAGACTTTTTGAATCTGTCGAGATTGAAGCCGAGCGGAGCGCAATCAAAATTATACAAGCCAGCACGGTGAGGTTCGTAAAACCTCAGGTCGAAGTACAAGATTATCCCTGTTTGGCCTAAGTATGGGACCAACATTAATCCAAACAAACTAAAGAGAAATGTTCTGTGAGGGTACGGAGTGAGACGAGCAGCTGAGCACGTCGGACTGACGTGGGTGTGCGTTCACTCTGTTCATCTGAGCCGGATCAGCTGTTCAAGCCAAGTCTACGCTGCTACGCAGTTGTAAGGACATGTGCCTGTGAGCGGTGGAATTACCAAAACTCGAAAGGACATCTACAGGTGAAAGGCAGAACCACTTTAACAGAAAGGACATCTGTCGGCAATCATTGGGAGTAAGATTAAGCCTGTTGGCATTGAAGTTAGAAGGAATGAATGAAGTCCAAATCAATGCAAGGTATGAACAGGACATTTTGTAAGCGAGTCAGTGTTCGCCTGCTGCGTTTGAAGGAATTAGAACAGATTCAATAGACTCGCAAGTAAAGGAACTGTGAATGAAAGAAACAGGAAAGTAATAACAGTACAGAGATCCTGGGTCCAGGACAGCATTACAAGACAGAGCTTTAAAGGGTAAAAACCTGATGGGAACCATTAGAAAGAGGGGCTACATCGGGAAGCCTTTGAGATTTTCACAATTAGAATAAAAAAATAAGCCAGAGAAGCACGAATACCACCGGTTTGGAGGTCTGAGTATTTGAATTCACCTGTACTATATGAAGGAATCCTTGTTCTTTAAATAAAGTTACAGTTTACCATTACTAGTGTGTTGAGCTTTCCCACCTTGAAAGCTTGACAGCCTCCCTGTCCTGTAGTCCTTTTTCATTTGTGTTCGGTTTGGTTTTCTGCCCAGGAGTCCATGTGAGACTCCTGGCAGTACAGCTCTTACTATTTTTGGTTTTGTGTACAGACCCATGGGATATCCTTATGGCACCCATGGGTGGGGGTACAACCCTGTGCCCCTAGTTTATGTTTTGGGCACCTGTGTGTGGCCCACAGTAGGGTATGGGCTGGTGGCAGCTCCATGCTGAATTTGACAGGTGCGCCGAGTATCCTCCATTTTGGGGATACCAAGGCCCTGCCATTGGAAACAGTTTATTCTTGATAGGCCACAGGGGCCATCTCGTTTCCTCTTGCTTTCTATTGCCCGTTACCTTATTTTCTCAGAGACATGGAAGCCCTGACTCTGTCCCTTCCCCCTGACTGGCTGTTGGGTGGAAGTTTACTACAATATCATATGCGGAAGTCCAGGCGAGACTGGCTGGAGCCTTCCCACTGAATGTTGCGGGTCCCACCCTGTGGGTGGGACCTGGGTGAATGGAGTGTGACCAATATGCACTTCTTGTTGTGGATGTCTGGTTTCCGATATGAAGCCCCAATGACTGAGACAGCCCTGCACGAAACTGGTATTAATGCAGTGCGTAATGGCTGGGTACTTGTCCCAATACACATTCCTTGTTGCGAGTGTCGGAGGGAGGAGAATGGCCTGAATGCACTGTATGCCTGATTGGCTGCTGAATGCCCTTCTGAGTGATTGGTTGCCTGAGCTGTGACCCAGCAGAATGAGAAACCAGTATATCTGGGGGCCTCTCACTGCTAGAATGATTTCAGAAGCTGATACTTAAAACTTATCCTTCAAGCTCAGCTGAAAGAAGATTTGCTGCTGCATTTGCTTCGACCCAATCCAAAAACTGTCGAGGACTGATCCTAGCGAGGACCTGGTCAGGCGCCCTCTTCACAAGCTCTGAGGTACCATCGAGCACTGCTAACCTTCACTGAAGCTCCCTGGAAGTCAGACCCTCGACAGGCTGCTGACCTGAGACAGGGACCACCAAGGAACACTAAGAAGCACCGGACATTCCGTCCACTGGGGGTTCGCAGGTTTGCTATAACCGCTGGAGGCCTGTCGAAGACATGTTGCCCAGAAGCGGGGACCGCTTGACGCTGTGTCAGACGACCAGAGCCGCAACGCTCCATTCATTCGAATCGAAGGAATCTCTGAACTGCCCCGCCGACTGCTTTGTCCTGCCGGAGAAAGTTGAGGCCGCCGACGAGAATCCACCGGTGGGTTTCCTGCCACCCGAAGACTGCAGAGACACCGGACTCAACGCCCTTGCTGGGCCAAAGATCTTCATAGGCTCTTTGCAGTCCCGAACTATCGAGGTGCTCCGCACGCCTCTTCCTTGCAGGACATCTTCGACGAGCACTGCCAGGATTGAAGCTGCTGCCTTGACGCCACCGAAAGTCCCATTGAGGATCAATGTCAAGTTCACCTTCGAGGCCCATCGACGATCCGTGGCTTCTGCTTTAAAGGGAGTCCCTCAAGAATGATCCATCAACGCCTCCGAGGAACTCTGCAATTCCAGGTACATTGAGGTGGTATTTTAGAAGGAAATAAGACTGACTCAACAATATATGGACTGGGCTCTTAGTATCTTCATTTTACAGGTTGCCCAGGTGAGGGGATCCTCGCATAGAACTGTCTACGTAAACTGGGCTATTATTCTGCCAATTGTTCTAACCAACTGCTTTCCTCCTAGGTCTATTGTTGGTTACCTTTATTAATTGATTTGTGCGACATTTGACCAGAGTACAGTTGATGCACTTTAATGAAATCTGATAATTGTGGTACCACATACCACTCTATAATAGTTGCCATTGTAGATGAACTGAGCACAAAGCGGGTTATTGTGATTGTGTATGTAACCTTGAACCTTAATTATATAAAGACTATTTTCATTAATACAGTGTGGGCATTCCATTGTGGGTGCTTGGGGAGTACACTGTACTCATGAACCAGCCTGCATCACCTTCTGAGAAGCTAGGCCTGGATTGCTCGTCCATTGCTACTAACAGAATCTTGGCTGGGGTCCTCTGTGCCTCTCCTCTACCATATAGAGAGCAGGAGTACAGACCTCTGGTCTTTACAGCTTGTGGCCCTACATTTGATCATTTTCTTCAAAGACTTCTAAAACACTGTGCAAAGACTTTCTACTTAACTACAAAGTGCTTCAGCTCATAGAGCCTTTTGACTTTGGCTTAGCCTCTTCCACTGAATGATTCATATTGGAGGATCTGAAAGCATTTGCCTGCTTAAGAATATTTGTGGTCTCTTCTAAATAATCTTTTCCTTTGACTTATTACTATATGATCCTAGATTCAACAGTGATATATTAATGTCCCCAGCACTTGAAGTCACCCGAGGGTGTAGGTAGTGTCTGTGGCATCCCAAAAGGGTATCCACTGATTTAGAGATCTTAAGAGTGCATTTCATGAAGTTTGAGTGTTAATGTTATATCGCTCCCTTCCGAAGGCGGCTTATTCCATCCGACTAAAATGGTTTATTCAAGAAACCTTTGAGTGTAAGTTTATTTGAATACTTTGTCACTGAATCTATGCAACTCCCCTACAGCTCACATTGACCTTCGTGAGATAAGCAAGGCTGCACAACATGCTACCAAAACGTGTAGTACAAGCTTATACCAAAGGTTGGGTTTCCCCATTACCTGTAGTCATGGTTGTTGTAGTGTTTCCAAAGGGTACTACATACAATCGTGCCTAACACAGGACTCTGAAATCTAGGCCAGTTTCCTCTGCTACACTGGACAAAGATCGCTCCAACAATTTCAAATCCTACAGTACATATATCTCACACCACCAGTGTGGACACAGGCACAGCATATCATCGATACAGTGTACAATGTTGCTATGGCTACTCTTCTGGTTTAGCATTGCAGTAGCCGTCCAGAAGACAAACACGCGCCGTACCTCAACACCTCTGAGACTAGCTGTTAGGGAGAATTCTCTTATAAGGCTAATTTCCCAAACCTAGTGAGTCCCTCAGCAGCTTTGCTGGATTTTTGGGGTTTGTTTTTTTCTCCTGCTAAGAGTGAGACTCTTACTCCCACTCTTAGATATGATTTGAGGTATGTCTTTGCTTATGGGGTTTCTTTTTACTCCATATGGTATCTGTTTTTCTGTATGTGGTACACAGCACCCTCAGTGCAGTACCACATGGGTGTCACAGTGACCCCCAAACAGACTCCATACCCTGAGACTGACTACTGTCTCCCAGGGCATGTAAAGTCACCATTGGCTTTACTAGTCCAAAATTGTGAACAGAACCAGTACAAACCATCATATTGTGGAAGTACTGGTAAGGGGTAATTCGATTGGCCTGGGTCTGTTTGAGGGGGCACTGTCCAGTTTCCCCCCCTTGGTGAGTTTCTGGCTGGTGGCAGTGGATACCACGCAAAATACAAAATATTCCACCAGAATATTCTCTATGGGATGTTCCCATTGATTTTAAACGCACCACTTTTTGGTGCAATGTTAAAGATACTGCCGGTTTATTTATTTAATATTAAATCACCGGTTGGTCTTTTTGCCAGAACTCGATTCTAAAATGGCGTTTGTGTCCATCTGTCACTCTGACCAAGGTCAAGCCCTTTGTTCCACTATTTTGGTGGGCTTCTCCCCAGAAGCCCTCCAAATTGTGGCACTGCCTGGGTTCCACAGGAAGGGTGGAGGGGGGAATCGGCACCCTGGACTGCGCTGCCTTAGCAACCCAAGTCGCACTCTACTCTGATTGGCCCAGTGGTGAGCCGCCCGGCTCACCACGTCGCATGTGTGATTGACAGCTAGGCTGATGAATGGGGATTTTTCTGCATAAGAGCAGGGCCTTTGGGACTGGAACTTCAGAAGTCACCACAGGACCTAAGAACCCGAAGAGGGAAGAAGCTGAGCCACCTGCAACCGACGAGGGCACTGGTGAAGCCCTGCTGCAACGAACTCACCACTTTTCCAATGACAAGAGAAGATCTTCTGCTGGAGAGTCTTCTCCCTTTGAGCTGGTAGGACCTACCAGTTCGCCCTTTTTCGCTTCCAAAGACGTCACTTGGTCGAATCGACCGTGCCAAGCACCCCGGCGGCCGGATAGCCAAGCTCACCACTTTTGACCGCAAATAAAAAGGACCGCAACTTTTAATCGGGAACTCCCTGTGCAGTGCAACGACTCCACGTTTCCTCCTCAACGAGATCTTCTCTTCCCCTGGTCGGAAGCACGAACTTAAACCACTGCCAGGAACAACTGCCCCCCGCTGGAGCTTCCTTTCTCTTTAAGGTACTGTGTCCTGCCTGACCTCCCTTTCTACAGATTGCTAAAGATGACCCTCAAATCCTTGGCTTCTAAACTAGGTTGGCTCCAGGCCTTCTAATTATATCTTTTGAATCACCCCAACCTCTTTTTGAACACTCTGCAAAGACTTTCAGTGCACTTTAAACCGTGGGATCCTGGGCACATTTTGCTTTGCTCCATTCAAAGTGGGCCTAGCCTATGAACTTTGGCTCTACAGTATAACCTGCCTTTCTCCCCTTGCTCTGAACAAAAGATTTTGGGAACTGTTTTATTTTATGCTCTGCCTTTTCTCTCCCTTTTTAACCTAAACAATAGAGTGCCATCTAGGTTAAGCGCTCACTTCGGTCTTAACAAATAGTTGTCCTTTAACCCTGACTTGTCTGATAGTTATCAAGGGAGGTGTGTACACTTACCTGACTGTGTTAACTTACTGTTCACTGAGATTGCTAGTGTATTGCCTAAAGTGTGTTTTAAATAAATAACTATATACTTTTTATACAAAGCTCTGGTCATTGTTTGCTCTACTGTGTTTTGGCCCTATTGTGTATACTCTGCATACTGCCCTACACTTCTTGAGAGAAGTCTGACTGCTCAGCCACAGCTACCAGGTAAGTCTGGGTGGTGCAGACTGCTACCAATTGGGTTTACTGTTTACTCCTGTAGTCTTAATCTTTTTGCAGTGTTCCCCAAGGGAACTGCACAGGATTCTGCCTAACACTAGCATACAGCGACTATCAACCGAAACGTAAGCTGTATAGCTGACCACACATCGAAACAATAGCAATCTATGGCAAACCACCAACAGTACACACCCCACCCACATGCCTAGCCTCTCCAGATGCTTCAGCGAGCCTAGCCAGCCACCTAGACCAGCAAAATGTACACATGCATCTCCTAAGCTAAACTCTTCAGAATTTTCCAGCACATTGACCACGGTCACCAAGGGAGTTCCAACCGAAAAAGCGCATCGAGGCCACACAAGTGGGGAAAGTGCGCTATACAACACATTCATTACTTACCGTAATAGCATTTCTGATTGCATCTGCTTAGATTCACATGCTGTGCATATGGTCCAACATCCAGTGGTAACCGTGGAGTTTTGCATCTCGTCTTTCGAGGACCGAAAGGGGACGTCGGCATAGGCGTTTCTGTAACACTATCCCTAACGTGACGTTTAGTGTACCCAAAATCCCTCACGCGCCGAGGTCCCTATGATTGTATTTTGTCTGCCATGAGGGGGCCCAAGGCTAACATGAGTGAGTACATAAAGGAGAAAATAAAACGATTATGCTCCTTCCACTCGAGCGGGGAGGAAGGGTGGGCGCATGTGAGTCGAAGCAGATACAATAATCAGAAATGCTATTACGTAAGTAATGCATGGCTTCTGACTCTTGTTAATCTGCTTAGAATCACATGCTGTGCATAGACTAGCAAGCGGTACCCAGAGTTTGAGGTGGGTTGTGAGAAGGAACAGTAGTGAAAAGAGGTCTTAGTACCGCTTGTCCCACTTGAGAATCAGACCTAGAATGTGTGTCTAGGCAATGGTGTTTTGTAAAGGTGAACAGAACTCCAGGTTGCCGCTTTCTAAATGGACTCGAGGAACATTTGCAGTGAATGCTATTGAAGCCCCAGTGCCTAGTG
Organism: Ambystoma mexicanum; assembly: GCF_040938575.1. Taxonomy (NCBI): domain Eukaryota; kingdom Metazoa; phylum Chordata; class Amphibia; order Caudata; family Ambystomatidae; genus Ambystoma; species Ambystoma mexicanum. The sequence goes on along the minus strand of NC_090935.1, from coordinate 1,000,311,190 downwards.
TAGAATGTGCACTAGGCTTGAAGGGCAGTTCTCCCTTAGCAAGAGAAACCAAGTGATGCATTTGACTATCCACCTTGAGATAGCCGACTTCGAGACAGAATCCCCTTCTCTGCCAGCTGCCACTGAAATGAAAAATTGGTTTGTTTTCCTCAGTGGTTTTGTTCTTTCAAGGTAAAGCATGACTGCCCTGCGCACATCTAACGTGTGTAGGCTCCTTTCGGCCATGTTAGTGGGGTTCTGGAAGAAAGCGGGCAGTTCTATTGATTGGTTCACGTGGAACCACCTTATCTCTGAGCCTTAACGAAAGGGTCTAGTACTGAAATGGATTAGGAAGGCTGTATTATAGGTATGGTATTTTAGACTTGCCTTGTGCATAGGCTCAAAGGGGGACCCCATGAGTCTAGTCGGAACCACATTCAAGTCCCATCCGGGTGCTGGGTTTGAAATGCGGGGGGTGGGAATCCTCTTAACCCCTTCCATGAAAGCCTTGATAAAGTATTTTCCACCACAACACCTTTTGCTGCAACGTAGTTTAGGCTGAGAGAGCAGCTGGGTGAACCTTTAGGGAATTAAAAATCAGGCCTGAATCCAGTAAGTGGGTCAGGTACAATAAAATGTGCGTAGGAGCGCAGTTAATGGGATTGACGCAGTTAGGGAGAATTCTCATAAGTGTGCCAATTCCCTTCACCTTGGAGACCGACCAACTTTGCTGGATTTTTGAGGATTTGATTTTTTTACCTGGAAAGAGCCTCCCCCCCCCCCCCCACTTTCATGTATTTTGATGTGTTTTATACTAGAGTTCTTCGATTATGGAGTTTTAAGAAAACTCCATAGGCATCTTTTCACGTGCGTTACACAGCACCCTCAGTGCAGTGACACTTTAGACTTCCCAAAGGTTTAAATACCTTCTCTGGGATAAACTTTTTCCCAGAGACTAAGGTTAAATTGAATTCACTTGACTTTTTAAATTCCTACATAGAGTGCTGGAGGGGTTACCTAGCATCCCTTTGTCTAGAAAAAATGCTACCCTTTCCTATCGGAATGGTTGGTGGCAGTGGTTTTACAAGGAACTACCATGATTTTTCGTGAACCCCAGTTGCTAAAAATCGCGGGAGTCATGTTTTTCAAGATGGTGCCTTAAGCACCTTTGTTTAAACAGGTCCTGGTCAGTCTTTTTGCATTTCCTTTTGGAAAGGTCCTTCGCGTTTGTCTCTGCGTGCCAAACCAGGTTTGGTCCCTTGGTTTCTATGCCTTCGGTGGGCTTCAGGACTGAAGACCGCCTCTGGCGTCCGAGTGTCTGCGGTGGGTAGGAAGTGAGGAGGTGCCCGGAACTCCCTGTGCTAAATCTCCTAGGAGACCCAAATGCACTCTGGCGTGATTGGCTGGCTGACTGTCCGGCAATGACAGCAACCCTGCTGGGCGAGTGACAGCTAGGCTGGAATGAAAGGGAGAAAACTGTTTAAAAAGGAGAGTCGGACTGGAAAGCAGAATCGACCATTGGAACGAAATAACCGAAGAGGAGCTGAAAGAGGACAGCTGCTGCAACAACTCCTGAACCGTTGGTTTGCCCGGTGAAGCCCTGCTGCAGGTCTGAATTGCCAAGGTCATCTCAACAGAGAAGTCCCTTCAAGGGCAACTTCTTACTTTGATTTGGTCGGACCAATCAACTTGTAAGCCACCTGGATACCATTCTCAGAGCTGGTTAGGATTAACCAGTGGGAAGGGAACCAGCTTGTGTGTTTGAATTACAGCTACTGGAACTGAAGTGACTCCATTTTGTCAGCGTTGTCAGATCTCGTGCAGTGCAGGAGTCTTCATAGATTCTTCATATTAAGGTACTTTGCCAACCCGTTTGAGAGAACTCACCTCTCGCGGTGAAAGTTCACAGAACCTTCCCAACTTGCAGGCCGAAAAAGCGTAAACGAACTTCCCCCACCATGTTATCCAGAGCCCTTAGAGCAGGTCTGGGTTCCTGAGGCATAATCTTGGCATTGAGCGTTCTCCAGCATTGGGAACAAGTGGGAAACCCCATTCTGCGTAAATGTTGGAGACTATGCATTCGTGTAGTCGCCATTTGTACTCTACGGGCAGTGGGAAATCTCTGCTGATCACGTCTGCCAGAAGATAGAGTTCCGCTGGAACGTGTTGGGACAACAGGAACATCCTGTGTTTTAAAGCCCATATCCAAATGTTTTGGGCCAGCTTGGATAGCCCTGGAGAGTTGTTCAGGTAGTACATGGCTATGGTGCTGTCCGTCAAGATCAGGACAGTCTTACTCACTGTCTGAAAGGCTTTCAGTGCTTTGAATACTGCCAATAGCTCCAATAGATTTATGTGGTTGGATGCTACTTGTGGGGACTACACGCCGTGCGCCGTCTGCTGAAGCAGATGAGCACCCCACCACGTGAGTGATGCATTGGTTGTTAAAGTGGCTTCTACTGCGGGGATGGAGAAGGTCTTCACCCTTCAAAAGGTTTTCCCTCGACCACCACTGCAGAGAGAACGAGGGCTGGTGAGACAACTACCAGATCTTCCCATGGTCCGCTGGCCTGACACCACTGGCTGTTAAGCCACTTGCATGGGACGCATGCGCAGAGACGCGTGAGGAACTAAGTAAATGCAGAACGCCATCATCCAGAAACGTCGCATGATTTTGCGTATCGTCACTTCGCGACTGGCTACGTACTGAGGGATCTGAAACAGCATGTTTGGAACCCTCGGAGGGGAAGACGTGGCCGTCTTGCGTCCGAATTAGAGCCCCTAGAAACTGACTTGACTGGGGTGTAGGCTGGATTTCTTCGATGGAGAATCGCAGACTGAAGAGGTCTATTGTCTTCTGAGGGTTCAATAGGCATGTTTCGTAGGACTCCCCTGTTATGAGCCAGTCAAGGTAAGGGTAAACCAGGACAGATAGTCTGCGCAGGTGTGCTGCAGCTACTGCCAGTACCTTTGTAAACACCCTTGGTGCCGAGGCAATGCCAAAGGGGAGCACTTTGAACCGATAGTGCTTGTCCTCTATCATGAACCTTCGGTATTTTCTGTGCGCTGGCAACATTGAAATATGAAAGTATGCATCTTTCATGTCCAGTGTTGCCATGTAATCCCCTGTTTCAACAGCGGGATTACTTCCTGTAAAGTGACCATACGAAACTTGAGTTTTGACAAACTTGTTTGCTGGTTGCAAGTCTAGCACAGGGCGCATGGTGAGATCCTTTTTGGGTACAAGGAAGTACACTGAATAAATACCCTTGTTTACCTGAAGAATAGGGACAGCTTCTATGGCGTCCTTTCTTAGAAGGGCCTGCACCTCTTGCAGTAAGATTTGCAGGTTGTCTGGCATCAGGATATTGGCTGTCTGTATTGGGGTAGTCAGGCAAATTCTATAAAGTACCCATGGGCGACTGGCTTTAGTACCCACTGGTCTGTTATCCCCTCCCATATGATAAGGAAAGATTTTATATGCCCCCCCCGACCGGGGTGGCATGGGAGGGGACCTGGATCTGCAGGTCCTTTCTGAGAAGACCTACGTTGAGCAGGAGCTCACTAGGGCCGCCGCCGTGTGCTGCAGGAGAAGCACATCCTGTCTGGATTCATCAAAGCCACTGAGGTAAGCTCAGGCATTAACCACGCTGCCTTGAAGCTTAGCTGTTCATGGAATCAGCAGCAGCCACAATCAGGCTGCTTCCATTCTTTTAAAAAGCAACATTTGCTGATTCTCGGATCCATCCACCGCATCATCAGGGAGACACATGAGGCTACCCCTTTTCAAGATGGCCACCTCCCATTCATAGCCCTCTGCCTGAGGTTGTCCTTTTCCTTTGCCTGGCTTCTCCTTGGCCCGGATTGGGCAAGAAGTGCCTCATTACTGCCATCCAATAGCCGGCAGGCTATTAGCCGGCCAGCAAAGTAAGGCCTTACACTGACCGAGCGCTACAGGCGCCGTCATGCTGCCCGCGCACACTCTTTCACTCGCTAAGAGCCATAGGTGAGCCCCCCCGCGCACGCCACTCCTTCAGGCACAATTCCCGCACCAAGGATCACTCCACTTGCAGGCTCCTGCTAGCAAGCTACTGGCCCCATGACCCTCTCACATTATAGGCGTTGGTATTTCACGTCACCTCTACCGCTCTGCCCACGAACATCCAACTGAGCACCAGCCGGACTATCTGCTCCCCAACAGTAATTGACTATTTGTGTTACGCTGCCCTGATGAACTGTTGCTGCCTGCCCCGATATCAACTGTTGCTGCCTGCCCCTAGCGGCCCCGCTATCAACTGTTGCTGCCTGCCCCTAGCAGCCCCGATCTCAACTGTGTTGCTGTCTGTGCACTAGCACCCTACTACATCTGTTCTCTACAAATGCATCCGTCTGGCACCCGCCCCACAGCACCTACGCACCATCTCTCCTCATCTTCCTCATTTCACTCTCCCTTCTGGCCATCTGCAGCATGCCGCCTGCTCACCCATACCCTACACCACTACTTGACCTCATGCACACATCTTCAGCACTCCAAACTACATTCAATCACCGTACCAATCCGATTGACATCACCCACACCACCTCAGGCTCTGTAGACTAAGAACACGCACTAAACCTCTCCTAGCTCACCGCAGCACACCACCCTCCACATACCTTAGGAACAGACTTAGCTCTCACACCCACAGAGTCACCCAGATTCACCTATTTGACCATGCACACCACCCTAGCACCCATCACGCTCCAGCCTCCCTCAAACAAGCACCTACCACCTCCTGCACCCCAACATACATACTCCATCACCAGATTTAAGATGTGCACTCAATGCTTGCTCTATGCATGCCCATGCTATTGAAATAAAGGACCTTATCACCACCCATAATCTAGACCTACTAGCCATATCCGAAACCTGGCTCCATGAAGCATCCAGCCCATCCATCCACCTTGCCCTCTCCCAAGACTATACATCCTCAGACAGGACCGAAAACAAATTCTAAAAGGTGGAGGCGTTGCCGCCCTCTTTAAAAATACCCTTGCCATGAGAATGTGTAACCACCTGTGGGACAAAGCTGATCTCACTGCCAAACTAGCCCTCTCCCCCAACTGCACCATAAACTTCTTTATCACCTACAGACCACCAGGATCGCCCCCAGACTACCAAAAGCAACTCCTCCAAAACATGGGTAATAACCTCAAAAGCACCACCAAAACCATCCGAGGTGATATTAACCTTGGCCTATCTGACCAAAGGACAAAGCAGCTGCAAACTTAGCCAAATAACACATGGGGTTCAAACAAAATTACGACACCTACTCACAACAAAGGCTGATCCATTGAATGGATTGCTGATCACAACTGCTCATCTGCCATCACCTCCATCTCGCCCCTCCCATGGACGCACCACTACTTCATTCAATTCTCCATTCCCACCTATAAAACCCTAAATCATGTCCCCCCCGCCAAAGTAAGAAGCTCCAAAAAAAACTCACTGCTTCCAACCTCGCTCCCCTCCTAGAAATCCCCGAACTCAAACCCCCATTTATACATGATCCTACCTCTCTCGCCAACATCTACTCCAATGTGCTCAAGCCATCAAAACTATTGCCCCTCTAGAAGAAAATAAAATCCATGCATTGCAACTCTTGGTTCACTGAAGAACCATCTGCCCTTCGCACCAAGAAACGCAAAGATCTATCCAGGTGGCAATCAGTACCTAACCAATCCTTTCAACGATTTCAAAGAGATCTCATTGACCTACAAAAAAGCTATTTTCCAAGCCAAATCCGATTCCTATAACCTTACAATCACTAATGCCAGTTCCAAATCAAGAGACATTTTCTCAATATTCAAAGAACTCCTCACCTGCCTCCAGGCCAGATGAAATCAAGGATGAAGCATGGTGCACAGACATCCAGTCTGCACTCCTCAATAAAGTCACTCCAAAATAAAATAGCCTCCCAACGCAAAGCTCTCAACACTCCCACCAACAATACTCTCACATACACCCCTCTTCGCTTTCAGAGAAAGCAGAGACGGAAGTCGCAGACCTCAAAAAAAAAAAAAAAAGAAACCTTCCACCTGCAAAGGGGAGATCTGTCCACCTTCCATCATCAAAGAGTGTAAAGGACCACTCGCCCCCATCACAGCTTCATCAATGCTTCATCAATGCTTCATTCGCATCTGGAACCGTACCACAATGCCTAAAAGAAACCTGGGTTTGCCCGCTCCTGGAAAAACCCTCCCCTGATCCTTCCTCCCCCAAAACTATCAACCCATCACCACCGTCCCCTTTCTCCTCAAAATCTTAAACAAAGCTGCCCATAACCAAATCCAACACTACCTGGAAACCCGCTCCATTTTAGGCAGAAGACAATCAGGTTTCTGCAAAGGCCATGGGACTGAAACTGCCCTTCATTATTTTGGTGATTTGATTCTTTAAATCTAGGACACAGGCAAACCTGCTCTCCTCCTACTGCTCGACCTCTCCGCAGCATTTGACCTGGTCGACCACACCATTCTCACCTCTCACCTTTTCAATGCTGCACACTTCTCATAAGGCAACCATTTGGATCACATCCTTCCTTGAAGGTAGGGCCATGAAAGTGTACTCAGACCATGCCAGCGCTCCCGCCACCACCATCAGTTGGAGTCCCACAAGGGTCCTGCACTGCACAGACCCTCTACAACCTATTCACTAAACCCCTCTGATTTACTGGACTCACTCGACATAGCTTACACAAACTATGCGGCCGACACGCAAGTTCTCCTCCCCCTCTCTGAAGATTACGACCAAGAATCAGAAGCCCTCAAAATCTATTGCACTATCCAAACCTGGATGGCTATCAATGGTCCGTTTAAACGGAGATAAAACCGAAATCTTCATCCTAGCCTCCAGCGAAACACTAACCAAACTCAGCCCGGACTACTCTCACATGACCATCGACAGTATTAGCATACCCGTCTCCTCTGCCGTTAAGACCTTTGGAGTCTACCTCGACGCCACACTCTCCATGACTAGACAAGTCAGCGTCATTGCCTCTGCATCTGCTCCGACCACCAAACTCATTTATGCCATAAAACCCTACCTCACCACACCCAACTGCCTGTCCACAGCCAGAGCTACTATAGGAACCAGACTGGAGGAACAAGTTACTTACCTGTAACTGTTGTTCTCCAGCATGGGTCTGGCATGGATTCACATGCTCATGAATATTCCCCGTCGTCAGGCTGGGAATCCTCGGTAAAGAAAAAACCAGTATCAGTTTCGTTTCTGATCTGTCTTTCGTAGTAATAACCAATCACTGGTCTCTGCGTCATACTGACCACAGCCAATGACTGCCCTCTACCTAAGCACCGCCTCTGGCAGCCATCTTCAGATTTGGAAGCACGTGAAGTGGCAGTATGACCAAGTGAAGAGCCGCAGAGGGGTAGGCGGGAGGGTTCGCATGTGAATCCATGCCAGACCCATGCTGGAGAACAACAGTTACAGGTAAGTAACTTGTTCCTTCTCCAGCATGGGGTCTGGCATGGATTCACATGCTCATGAATAAAGAATACATAGCAGTACACACATGCCCAACCACGGGAGGTGGCAAAGGCTCAACATTAAGCATCACATCAACTCAACATTAAGCATCTTACCTCCTCACCAGGCTCACCTCAGGCGAACAGGTTGCGCAGCACTGCTTGGCCGACCCTGGACTCCTCCCTGGAATCCCGGTCGACGCAGTAGAATTTCGTGAAGGTGTGCGTCGACCTCCACGTAGCAGCCCTGCATATGTCCAGCAGGGGCACACCAGATAGGAACGCCGTGGTAGCTGCGATCGCTCTGGTGGAATGGGCTCTCGGACGGCCAGGCAGCGGTCGGTTTGCCAACCGGTGACAGCACATGATACAGCCGGAGAGCCATCTGGAGATGGAAGCCTTCGAGAGAGCCTTCCCCTGATTGACAGGTCCAAAGTTCACAAAGAGTTGTGACGTCTTCCGAAAACCCTTCGTGCGGTCCACGTAGAACTTCAGCGCTCTAGCTACATACAGCGAGTGCAAAGTCCTCTCAGCCGGCGACGAAGGCGACGGGAAGAACACAGGTAACACCAAGGGTTCGTTGAGATGGAAGTCCGACGGTACCTTGGGCATGAAGGAGGGGTGCGTCCTGAGCACTACCCTCGTGTCGTGGAAAGTCAAGTACGGGGCCTTGCAGGAAAGGGCCTGGATCTCTCCCACTCGTCGTGCGGAGGTGATGGCCACAAGAAAAGCTGTTTTCCACGATAGAAACTTCAACGGGGCCGAGTGCAGAGGCTCGAACGGAGGTCCCATGAGCTTGGTCAGCATCACGTTGAGCTCCCACGCCGGGGCCGGAGCCTTCACCGGCGGGAACGATCTGAACAGTCCCTTCATGAACTCTTTCACCAGACGATGAGACCACAAGGACGTCCGCCCCGTGGTTCTGGTGTATCGGGAGATCGCAGCAAGATGAATCTTGATGGACGCGTGTGCCAGACCAGCTTTGGCCAGCGTCAGCAGGTACGGCAGTACTTGGGGAGCCGTAATCTGTAGAGGGTTAATCTTCTGTGCGTGGCACCAGACAGAGAACCTCTTCCATTTGTGTCCGTAGCATTTAAGAGTCGAGGACGCCCTGGCCTTTGCAAGAACCTCTCTGCAATCGGCCGGTATGTCGTATCCTCCAAACTCTAGCGCTGCAGGAGCCAGGCCTGCAAGTTCAGCGACTTCGGGTCGTGGTGGAGGATGGTGCCTCCTTCCCTGGAGAGTAGATCCGCGTCCGCCGGCAGCTTGATCGGCGGGGACGCTGACAAGTCCAGAAGGTCCGGGAACCATATCTGCCTCGGCCACGCAGGTGCGACGAGGATCATCCTGCACCGTGACCTCTTGAGCTGGTTGACGAGCCGGATTAGCAGAGGCAAGGGAGGGAACGCGTAGAGGAACAGGCCCTCCCAGGGGAACGAGAAAGCATCGCCCATGCTCCTCGTCTGGGGAAACCTGCTGGCGAACCTCTGGCACTTGGTGTTCGTCGCCGTCGCGAACAGGTCGATCTGGGGTGTGCCCCACCGTCGGAAGAGGCGAACCACCAGATCCTGCCGTAGTTCCCACTCGTGGCACTAGCGCAGCTCCCTGCTGAGTGAGTCGGCGATGGTGTTTTTTTTATCCCTGCCAGATGAAACGGCACCAGAAAAATCCCTTGGGCGACGGCCCAATGCCACAGGTCCTGCGCCTCCTTGGACAGCGCTGGGGACCTGGTTCCGCCCTGTTTCCTGATGTAAAACATGGTGGTGGTGTTGTCGGTGAAGATCCTCACCACCTTGCCCTTGAGGGACGGAAGGAAGGACCTGAGGGCCCAAAACACTGCACGGAGCTCCAGGACGTTGATATGCAGGGACTTCCCCGTCGGGAGCCAGAGTCCCCTTGCGTGCAGATTTTCGGTGTGCGCTCCCCACCCTTCCAGGGAGGCATCCGTGGTCACAGTCGCCTGGTGGGCTGGGGTCTGGAAGTCCATGCCCGCCGTCAGATGCGCGCGGGTGCCCCACCACCGTATCGCTCGTCGGAAGCTCTCGTCGAGCTTGATCCTTTCCTCGAAGCTGCCCGTCGTCTGGATCCAGCGCGCATCCAGGAATTCTTGCAACGGGCGCATCCGGAGCCTGCACATGGGAATGAGGTAGATGCAGGAAGACATCATCCCGAGGAGGGACTTGATGGACCTCACTTTGGCCGCGTCGGCCACCAACATCCGTTGCACCTTGCCCAAGATGGTCCTGGTCCTCTCCTCCGACGGGGAGGCCAGAAGGGACACTGTCGAGCCTCGCTCCCAGAAACAGTGCGACTTGCGCGGGCACCAGGTGGGATTTGGCGTAGTTCACGGAGAATCCCAGGTCCGTGAGGAGTTGGACGGTCCTTGCCGTGTGGACCACGGCGAGCTCCCTCGTCTTGGCGCGGATGAGCCAGTCGTCCAGGTAGGGGTAGACGTGGATCCCCTCGCGGCGCAGCTGCGCCGCCACCGGTGCGAGGCACTTGGTGAATACCCTGGGTGCCGACCGTAGTCCGAAGGGAAGGGCTTTGAACTGGTAATGACGCCCTTGGACCACGAACCTGAGGAATTTTCGGTGCCCCTTTAGGATGGGAATGTGGAAGTAGGCATCCTCCAAATCCAACGACGATAGGAAGTCTCCTTCCTCCAGCTGACCCAGGACGTGCTGGAGGGTGACCATCCGGAACTTCTGCGCCTTGATGAACTTGTTCAGACGTCGCAGGTCTAGGATGGGGCGCCATCCTCCCGTCTTCTTCTTCACGAGGAAGTATCTCGAGTAGACTCCGGAGCCCCGAAGCCTCTTTGGGACGAGTTCGATGGCGCCCTTCCTGAGCATCGCCTTTACCTCCAGGAGAAGTTGAGGGACGTGAAGTTCTTTCCTGGCCACAGGGGGGACGCGCGGGCACCTTCTTTGAAACTCGAGCGCGTGGCCCCGGGCCAGGGCGTCCAGCACCCAACGGTCGGTGGAGATGGACTCCCACACGCTGACGAAGCCCGCCAGCCGGCCTCCCACCGGGGTGCTTCGGTGGGGGCCCGCTAGACTTGCCTCGTCCCCTGTAGGCCTCTTGCGACGACGAGCGGGCCGCTTGACGGTAGGAAGCGAAACCGCCGCCGGAACCTTTGGAGGCGCCCTTGCCTCCGCTGCTCCGAAAGGGCATCCGTCGTTGCTGCAGAACTCCAAGGGCCCGGGCCGTCTCAGTATCCGCCTTGATGGCCTGAAGGGAATCGTCCACTGTCTTCCCAAACAGGTTGTTCCCGTCGAAGGGCATGTCCAGGACTCTGGTCTGGACGTCCTGCCGGAAGTCCGTAGCTTTGAGCCATCCACGACGTCGAAGGCAAACGCCGTTGCCCAGCTGGCGGAACCCAGTGTCGGCGATGTCTGTCGCCACGGTGATGGCGTGGTCCGAGGCCACCTCACCTTCCTGCAGGATCTCCAGGGCCTCCGCCCTCTTGTCGTCTGGCAGAAAATCCAGCAGGGGAGCTATCTTGTACCAGAGCTCCCTGTCGTAGCGAGCCACGATAGCCAAGGCGTTGGCCGCTTTAATCGTCGTCGCTGCCGACGAGATGACTCTACGTCCCATAGTATCCAATTTCTTTCCCTCGCCGTCCGGCGGGGAAGTCGATGTGGAGGCCGCACCCCCCCCCCCCCCCGCTTTCTTCCTGGCTGCCGCGGAGACGGCGGAATCCGGGGTAGGCTGCGCCCGGAGGCACAGGGGGGCCGTGTCCGGGACTGGCGTCGTGGAAGGGTTCTTGAGGAGGGAAAGGCCCTCATCCCAAATGTCGTCCAACAGAGGCACTGCGAGGACCGTCTTCCTCTTGGCCTCGCGCCACTGATAAAGGAAGCCTTCCTTTTTCTTCTCCTCAGGGCAGAGTTGGAAAGGCTCGGAAGCCCTGGAGATCATGGAGTGGAAAGATCCGATCTCGTCGGGCGGAGAAGCCCTGGCGGGAGGCGACGACGGAATATCCTCGTCGTATGCCTCGTCGTCCGTACCCATCGCTGCCGTGTCAGTCCCCGTATCATCCCCTCGGGTGGACGGGGAGGAGGGCTGGACGGGGCGCGACGGTTGAAAAGGAGGTGGTGGATGGATCCTTCTTTTCTTGGTAGGGGGAACACCAGAAGGTCCCGGTTCTGGATCCCCCGACGGGAGAGGTTCCTCCGTCGGTAACGGTAGCCTCGTCCTTATCTCGGAGCATAAGGACTGTATGGCCAACAAAATGGCCGCCGAGTTGTCTTGCGGCGCTGGCAGAGGGGAATCCGACGGGCGAGCAGGGGCCCCGTCAGTATCCTCGACGATGTCGTCGTCGTCACCTGCGTCGGGGTCCATTCCGACGGGCTGGCCTTCTTCCACGCCTAGGCCGTGGCTTAAGACCTCGATCAGCTCCTCTTCTGAGGTTGAGGCCGAATCTACGACGACGCCCTGCCCCCCCCTTCTTCCCCACGGAGGGTTTCACGGGGGTCCTATCGATGGGCACAAAAGAAGACTCCCTCCGAGGAGGCAGGGAGATTCTGGGCCCCGAGGTCGCCACCACTGGTGCAGCCTCCACAGGCTGAGCCAGGGCCGCCGCGACCGTTTCGATAGAGGGCTTGGTCGGATGGATCAAGGCCTTCACCACCTTAGGTGCGCTCACCGCCTTATCCTTGAGGGAGGGGGCACTGCCACGCTCCTCCTCTGCCTTAGAGCTCGACCGGGGCCTCTCCAGGAGCTTCGCCGGGTGCTCGGCCTTCCTCTTACCCGACCCAGAGCGTTGGCTCGTGGTTGATGGTGCCGGGGAGGGTGCGCCCTGCCTGGCGCCCGTAGAGCCCGACCGTTCGGCGCTCCCGGTGCCAGCGGACTCGCGGTGCTTAGCCTTATGTTGGGCCCCCGTCGCCGGGGCGCCCTCAAAGGTCTTAGAAGACCGCTCGGATTTCTTCTTCTCGCCAGACGGGCTCTTACCCTCCAGCCAGTTGGCGAGACGTTGATGGCGGTCCTTCATGGTCCGTTCCGACATGTTGCCGCAAAACGCACAGTCCTTCTCCACGTGCGTCTTGTCCTCATGAAGGCAGTAAAGGCAGAAAGAGTGTTCGTCCTCCTTAAAGACGTTCTGCAGCTGGCATCCAGGGCAGACCCTGAACAGCTTTCCGGGCGTCGAGCTTCCCTTCTCCTGGGCCATACCCGAGACCGGGCCTGAGAAGCTTCTGGAGTCCTCCGAAGTGTAGCTCGACGAAATCTTCACCCTTGAGGGGCGCAGACGAATCCGACACGGGTCCCCGTTGATCGGATGTAGGATCGGTGGAGCTTGAGGCTCTTTTGACCGAAAGAATCGAAGTTTTTTGTGAAAAAGCGCGAAAAATAGCACTAACGCTCGAGAGCAATAGCACGAGGATCCCAACACATGAACGTGCGGTAAAAATCTGAAGATGGCTGCCAGAGGCGGTGCTTAGGTAGAGGGCAGTCATTGGCTGTGGTCAGTATGACGCAGAGACCAGTGATTGGTTATTACTACGAAAGACAGATCAGAAACGAAACTGATACTGGTTTTTTCTTTACCGAGGATTCCCAGCCTGACGGGGAATATTCATGAGCATGTGAATCCATGCCAGACCCCATGCTGGAGAACTACTGCAACGCCCTTCTAGCAGGCACATCAACTAAAAACTTAAACAGGCTCCAAATAGTGCAAAATAATGCCCTCAGCGCTGCACTACTCATCCCCAAAACTGACCATATCTCACAGGCCAGAAGACTCGTACACTGGCTCCCAGTCAAGGAAAGAATCAATTTTAAAATACACACACACACACAAATGCATCAATCACTCAGCACCCCCCCTACTTATCAGAAACCATAACCATGATTTACTCCATCTGTCCTAAAAGAAGCCATCACGCTAATCAACTCTGAATAACCACTGCAAGAAGAGCCAAAGCCGGCGGCATTGGATTCCCCCCACAAAGCACCCAAGCTTTGGAATGCTCTCCCCAACTCCCTCAGAGTAGAACCGTCGCTGTACTCCTTTCACAAATTCCTCAAAACTACACTATTCAATTAACCACTACGTTCCTTCACCTACACTTGCTCTCATACGTTCTGGTACAAACGTGTCTGAAAATACCAGCATCTGTATACATTATCCTGTAATGAAAATTGCCTTGTAACCATCTTCCTTCCACTGTAACCAGCTTAATGTTTATCTGTAACAGCGCCACAATGCCCCTGGGCTGATGTGCACTTTAAATAAATTCGAATAGAGGCCAGGGCGCCTCTGGGGTTGGAACCTCTTCCTCTACCTTTCCCATGCCACTGTCCTCTAGGTGGATAAGAGGCAGAGGTGTTCGACCCTTGTCCTGAATTCCAATTGTTTCCTGCATTGTACTAGGTCTGGGAAAAACCAGATTGCCCGCGAAAGGACTTGCTTCTCTCTGAAGAGAGGGTTTCTGGGTAATCTGTTTAAGGGCCTTGAATGTCTCATGCTCTTTCTTGGCTGTTTCAAGAGCATTGTCCACTGCCTTACCAAACTGGTTGGTTTCCTCAACGGGTTTGTTAATTAGTGATGCTTGGGTCACTAGCTTGAAACCGGAGTTCCTTAGCCATGCATGTCTCTTGAGCAAGGTACCTTGTGCCAGGGTTCTCCCCGTTGCCTCGGCAGCGTTCAGTGTGTTTGAGCACATTCTGGTTCACCTGCTTGCCTTTGGAAACTATGGCGAGCAACTTGGTCCTTGCAGGTTCTGGCACTTCCTGGAGGCCTTTTTGTAGAAGGTTCCACTGGACGTCCGCATAGCTGGCCAATAGTGGTAGACGCAGCACCCATCATTCTCATCCCCAGGGCATAAAGTCTTAGATTCATTATCGGGTGGTGCCTCTGCTGTAGACAGGGGAACACCAGCCAGTTTTCTAGTGTTGGTAACCTCTAAGGAATCCGGAATGGCAGGACCCTGGATATAGGAAGGGTCGGTCGGAGAAGGCCGAAACAGTTACTGCCCTGGTCTGGGCCTGTGTCACCAAAGAAGGTGCAAACCTCCTCTTGATAGAGTTCAACAAGGGGATGGCCTGGCTGGCCACAGGTTTTTGAGTATATCCTCCACAAAATCAGAATCTTTTAAGGTCTCTTGAGTGCCGATCTGAAAATGGTCATCCGCCTTCTAAAAAATGCCATTGAATGCCATCTGATAGTCCACTGGGAGGCTTGCCGAGGTGGGAAGGGGGTTGGGGGGGTGGGTTTAGGGTAGATGAAATCTAGGGACGAGCATCAACATGACGTCTGTCCTCCCAATTGTCCATAAGACCTGTCTGATCATCCACATTGTAGTTTTCTGGAAAGGTGCCATCTTCATCCTGATCATAAGTGTCCATAACATCCTCAACAGTGAGGACACAAGTAGCCTTCATGTGGATCCTCCTACTTCAAGGTCCTTCAAAACAGATACAGGGGTAGAAGGAAAGTCTTAGAGGTCTCTTGGGAGCAAGGGCCTTAGAATAGGAGAAATGTTTCTAATCTGCCCATACATCCCTCAAATTTCCAGGGGAGGAAAGGGTGCATCTTCCTCCCAGTGGCGGCGAGGCCTTTCCCCTAATGGGCCTGACAAAGGCACAGGATTCAACGTAGTCCTGGCTGGGTTCTGGGCGCTGTGGTGTATTTTACGGCACGTCTCTTGGACGTTTTGTGTTTCACTGCCTCCTTCGACCGCTCCTTCAGGCTAACTGCCGAAGTAATCCTAGCGATGCGGTCAGCAATGGTAGGAGAATCCGGGCGGTCTACCGGCTGAACCAGAGGCTGAGCAGAGGATTTTGCTGCCACCGGGACAACCGGAGGCTGAGCGGAAGATTTGGATGCCACCAGATGAACCAGGGGCTGAGCGGTGGATTTCGCCACCACCTGGCACTCAAGTGGCATCTGCAAGTCCTCCTGGAGCACTTCGACATCTGCGTGTCTTAGTGTTAGCGCCCTTGACTTTGGATTGCCCGGTCACAGGCCGCGACTGCGGTTGCAGGGTAGGTTGCCGATTAGAGGATCCAGTCCAAGATTGACACTTCCGTTGGTGCTTGGGTACGCTTCGACACAGTCGCCGAAGCAGAGCATTGGGTTGTGTGTTTGGTGTTAGGATTGTGTGAGCCCCCGTCACTGGGTGTTTTCCTCCATAGCCGGACTATCAACAGGCGTCGAAAGTCCACAGCAGTCTGCGGCATTGATTTACAGGATTGAACAGTAGAAGTGACTTAATGGGAATAACGACAAAGTTGATAAGAATAATCTATGTAAGAGCTCTGCATTAGGGCGACCAGTAATCTGGGCGGAAAAAACAATCTGAGGGACCTCAGCGCGTGAGGGATTTTGAGTACACTAAACGTCTCGTTAGGGATAGCGTTAGACATGCCTTTGCCGACGTCCCCCTTTGATCCTCTAAATACAGCATGCAATACTCTGCGGTTACCACTGGATGTCAGACCATATGCACAGCATGTGATTCCAAGCAGATTAACAAGCATCAGAAATAACAAGCATCAGAAATCACAAAACATAATTTGTATTACAATTATTTTTTTTTACCCGATTCTAAAGCCTTCTCTCCCTCCCAAGTTAAGCCTGGCTGCTCCGTCTATGCTACCTTGAACTCGGGTGGTACAGCCTTATACTAAGAATGGAGTCTTGCATTGCCTATGTTGAATGGTTTTACTAAGCCCTTATTTGGACTTTAGAAAAAAACTGTCCTAACTATTCTTGGGAACATTTGTTCTTACAAGTAAAATCAAAGGGCTCCCAGCAACAATGCACAAAAGGTGGCCTGTTCTGCAAAATTAAATTAGATGCCTTAAACATTGAGGAAAGCAGGACTCCATTAAAAAAGTACACACAATGTAGCAGGGTTCTAAAAGTCATAGCAAAAGAATGTGAAAAAGGCTCCCACTGACTTAAGAATAAGCAAGAAAATCCAGTAGTCCACCAAAAAGTGCTTGGGGGGGTCTCACGGTGAGATTTGGCATACAAATGAAAAATCTACACAACACCAATTTATACTCACTGAAAACTCAGAAATGCATAGTGGTGACTTACAGAGCATTATTCTCGTGTTCAGGTATACTAGCCATTCAAAAAAAGGGCAGTGAAATCCTTCTGAACCCCCCCACCCCCACGAGTATTTAGTGTATATTCCCATGATTGAAGTTGCTTTAAAACCTGTATACAACCTCAGTTATTTACCAGTAGTTTGTTGAACTTTAAGTTTGTGCATAAAACTGGATATTTTTGTAATTACGTGTGTGGACTGCTGTTATAGACTTTGCACTCGTCTATTTCACACCCACACTACTTGATCCCGAGTGCAAGCCCAGTTGTTAAGCTTTTCTACCATTAACTGTGTCAAAGATTTTGCACCTATGGGAGTGCTTCTCAGAATCCTTCACCAGAGTAGGTGCTAAAAAATAAAACAGGGCAAAGAAGGCTACTTCAATATTATATCAAAAGTAGTGCAGTTTAAAGCCTAAATCTAACCCATCAGGATCCCAACATGAATTCTTAATCCTCTGGTTTAAGAGCGCAGTCCCGTTTGTAATGAAGACAAAAAACAAAGTGCATATAAGCATAATGTAAAGAACTTACCTCTCCCTGAGTGTTTGTCAAAGTTACTTCTACGTTTTCTCCGGTGCCCCAAGAATTGTGGTTTCGCCAAAGAAGGTTAGATGGAGGGCTGGCAGGTACTCCAGCATTGGCAGCCCAGATCTGGTTAATTGCCAGAGAAATCCAGAAATTACATTTTTGGAATGAATTAGGTTTGCCTAATGTAAGGCAGCATTAAACACCAGCATTAAAATATTGGCATTACAGCAATCCATTTCACACCAAGAAATGGTGTGGCTAACCAAAAATTACCAACAATATACCTATCAAATTCATAGTAGAGCATAATCATTTGGGTATCAACACAGGCACCTCTCCCCTGCCCAACACCAGATCGCCAAGTTCATGTACAGTAAAGTTTGCAAGAAAACCAACAAGGTCTATACATGCACCATTACTCGAATAAACATCCATTGCAGCGACTGTTTTACTGTTCCACAATCTCTTCAAAGGCTTTTGGGCTATTCCCACTGTAGGATATGAGAGCCAAGCTAACATTGCTGAGTATACCAGATTAGTCCCTAGCACAGGGAGAGTGGAACAGCGTTGGCCACTAGTGGCACATTTCAGGTACACGCGAAAGCCCAGTGCAGGGAGAGCTTGTGCTGTGCGGCCTACTCTTCCTGCCAAGTCTCCCAGTCTCGGTTGCTCTACTGCAGTTCATTTCCAGGTGCATGAGGGTGCACTGGATTGACTGGCTGCACCCATTATTTTTTCAATAGCATGGTCTCTGCTGTCCAGATAACCAGAAACCTATAGAGGATCCTGCCATGCACGCCTTTCACTGCATTTTCCAAATCTAAAGATCACTCTGTAATCAATTCACCCCAGCCAGTCAAACCATCAAAGTACTTTAGGTGAGGCGTGGGAGAGGCTGCACCCTGGGCCCCTGGTGGCAAAACGTATAAATTACTCACCATAGTGACTAACTTACTCCTAGTCCATAGTCCCCTTCCCCCCATACTGTACGAGAGCCCTCCACCTTTCACCAG
Source organism: Ambystoma mexicanum (assembly GCF_040938575.1). Classification (NCBI taxonomy): domain Eukaryota; kingdom Metazoa; phylum Chordata; class Amphibia; order Caudata; family Ambystomatidae; genus Ambystoma; species Ambystoma mexicanum. Next base: position 1,000,293,088 of record NC_090935.1, on the reverse strand, counting down.
AAAAAAAAAAAAAAAAAAAAAAAAAAATCACTGACCCCCTTACATTTAAATACACATGGGGAATGGCCCTGGGAGCATATGCTCCCTGACTCCGCCCACTGGCAGCACTCAGTCCCATTTGACGCATCAACACCAGTTTCATTAGGGAGGCGGCGGAGGCAGAGACACATATGGAGGAAAGGGGACTATGGACTAGGAGTAAGTTAGTCACTTAGTGACACTTACTCCCGTCCCCTTTCCTCGATCTAGTATGGGTTATTACAACTGACAGTGCCCTGGGGAGGAGAGCCTGACTGTTAGAGAGAATTTTCATTTCTGTGCCAATTCCCTTCAACCTTTGAAACTCCCGTGCCCCCTCCCTCCTACCCCCCCATAGCTTGCTTGACTTAGGACTTTTTCATTCCAATTCCGGACATTTCCTCACTCGTGTTTTCCCCAGATTTGGATTTTATATTTTCACTGTTTTTGGAGTCCGACAAACTCCATAGGCATCTACTTTTTGTATGGTGAGACAGCACCTTCAGTGCAGTGTCACTAAGAAATCTTTAGAATCTTACAGTTTAAATACCTTTTCTTGGGTGCACTACAGTTGCATTGCATTTGGTTATTTATATAGCGCTCTTTCCCCACTCTTGTGGCCTCAATGCACTTTTTCAGTTGGAACGCCTTTGGTGACTAGTCAATGTGCTGGAAATATAGTTACTCACAGTAATGACTAACATACTCTTAGTCCATAGTCCTTTCCTCCATACTGCATGGGCGTCCCTCGCTAGGGACGGGAGACAACCCTTTTCACCAGAAAAACCTTCCCTTAAAATTTGAGGTGCGTGTGGGTGCAGCCCTGGGAGCATGCGCTTCCCCCGACTCCGCCCGCGGGCACCACTCAGTCCCCATTGACGAGTCGACAATATTTAACATTGCCCGATGACAACAGTATTGAGGGGGCGGGGGGGGGGGGGGGGGGGGGAATGGGGTGAGGATGGTAGGACGTATGGAGGAAAGTGGACTATAGACCAAGAGTACGTAAGTCACTACGGTGACTAACTATCAACTACTCTTGCATCCCATCCCCTTTCCTCCATACTGCATGGGCGATTACAACTGAATGTAGCCCCAGGGTGGAGAGCAGACCCTTTTTAAGCAAATGGGTTCCTGAGAACCACCTGTCCAAAAACCGCAGAGCTAGAGCCGGCAGCCAAACAGTAATGCTTGCAGAAAGCAGAGGGAGTGGCCCAAGTGGCCATCCTGCTTATGACTTGCCAAGTGACATGGCACTGGAAAGCGATGGCCGTTGCTTTGGCCTAGACTGCGTGAGCATGCACGTTTGCCGGAAGAGGCTTGTGCTGGCCCTCGTATGCTTTTTTTGATGGCCGAGATCATCCAGTGGGCTATGAAGGCCTTCGAGGTCTGATAGCCTGGTCTTGAGCCTCCAAAAGTGACAAACTGGGTGTCCAATTTGCAGAAGCCCTTGGTCCTGTCCAAGTAGAATTTCAGGGCACGCCTGACAACCAGGCAGTGCAGTACTATGCTTCGTCCTTCAGATCTGCAAAGAATGTAGGAAGGATTTTCGTCGTTCAAATGGAAAGCAGACGGCGCCTTGGGCAGAAATGTTGGGTGTGTCTGCAGGACTACTTTGTCCCTGTGAAAGGTAGTATATGGTTACAAGACGACCAGTGCCTGGATTTTGCTGACTCGCCGAGGTGAGGCTGACTGGTAAGGCCGTCCTAATGGTGACCCTCCCAATGTTTGCAGACACTGTTGGCTTTGTTTGTGCGCAAGTGCGCCCAAGACTATATTAAGGTCCCACACGGGGTGCGGCCTCTTGATGGGCGGGTAGAGCCTTGCAAGCCCAGTCAAATGTTTGAGGGGATTTTCTCCTCAATCCTATCGTCAGAGTACCTGTATGCCCCAATGGCTGCGAGCTATGTACGGCAGATGTCCATGTGCACACCAGAGTGGGCGAGGTGTGCTGAGAAGGAGCGCACGTTGTCCAAAGTACATGCCAGGGGTTCGATTTCCTTGGAGTCTGCCCATTGGCAGCACCTGGTCCATTTACTTTCATACTGGGTCCCGATAGGCTTGCGCCCTGTATGATTTCCAGATTAGCCTACGAGAGGCTAAGGCGCTGCAGCGTTACCTGCTCAGGCACCATGCTGTTAGGGCTAGTTTGAGATGTGGTGTGGATGACCCTGCCCCCCTGCTGCGCCAGAAGATGTGCTGGGCCTGTCGGGAGTTGAATCAAAGGCATCTCCGAGAGGCTGAGCAGCTCTGAAAACCATGGCCTGGCTGGCACCATGGAGCCATTTGAGTTGGCGAGACTCCTTGATCTTGCAAATCACTGTGAATCAGTGTAGTGGGCGGAAAGGCATAAGCCTGCATGCCTTTCCACTGAAGCTGAAATGCATCACCCAGGGAGCCGGGGTCCTGCCAGGAGACGAACTGAGGGCACTTGTTGTGCCAGGGGGCAAAGAGATCCATCTGGGGATGACCTCATCTGTTGAAGATCTCCCGAATAACGAGGTTGTTTAGCTGCCACTCATTGTCAGTTCCCAACCTGCTGAGCCTATCCGCCTCCAGGTTTGATTCCCCCAAGAGGTGGACTGCCGTGAGGGCGAAGTTTCCCAGGGCCCACTCCCACATGTTGATTGCCAGTCTACAAAGGAGGAGGAGATCTGGTGCCTCCCTGCTCGCTGACCTAGAACACGCTGATCGAGTTGTCTGTCTCGATGAGTACAACGTTGCCCCCGAGAAGTCTTAGGAACGCTCCGAGCGCTAGCCAGATGGCGTTTAGGTCTAAACAATTGATGTGGTATTCCTGTTCCTGTCCAGTGGCCGAGAGATCGTCCAGGGTGGCTACCCAGCCCTCGAGCGAGGAATTTGGGGTGATGTGGCCTAAAGGGCTTGCCCCGCCCGTAGGTTGCAGTCCCTGGACAACCATGTTAGGTCCGGGTGGAGAGATGGAGGAACGTTGATCATCTCAGATTGGGAGCCCCGCTCATGGCGAAGTCGGCTGAATCCTCCTCATCCTGAAGCTCGTGTGTGGAACGGCTAATAAGACTTGCCAAGAGACCCAGGAGATGCTGGAACCACCATGCCAAAGTCACCTCTGCTGAGTAAGTGGGTGGTGGCCCTCTCGATGGCCGCGATCTTGTCGTCTGACAGAAATACCTTCTTGGAGCACGTGTCCCAGATGAGGCCCAAGAATGTCAGTCTGCGTGGGCTGCAGCTTGAACTTGAGAGAGAAGCCCAGATCGTGCAGTGTGTTAAGGGCATGGGAAGAGTGGTGAACCGCTTCTGGAGATGTAGCCCCGACGAGCCAGTCGTCGAGGTATGGATAGATGGAGGCCTTCCGCTCTTAGGAGGGCAGCCACCATATTCATTAGTCTGGTAAAGACCCTGGGGGCCAAGGTGAACCAAAAAGGAAGGACCTTGTATTGAAAATGGTAGCCCATGCTCCTGACCCGTAGGAAAGACAATGGAGCTGCCAAATCAGGACGTGCAGGTACGTGTCCTTCAGATCCAGAGAGCACATCCAGTCTCCCTTGCACAATGTCTCCGCTATAAAAGCTGGCGAAACCATTTTGACATTTTGTAGGGGTAAGGAAAGGTTGGGGGTGGAAAGGTCCAGCACAACTCTCAGGCCCACCTGGATCTTCTGAATTGCGAAAATCCTGGAGTAAAAGCCCAAACGTCGCTGGGAGGCTGGGACTTCCTCACTGCCTGGCTCTCTAGCGACCAGATCTCCACCAAAAGAGTTGCTGATCCAACGAGATAGTGGAGGAGAGGCTGGGATGGGATGGGTAGGCAGTATCCCGTAGAAGTCTGCCCCCCACCAGAGACACGTGGACCCAAAGGGGTGCATCATGCCTTCTTTCCCTCAGGCTGTCGCGGAGAAGGGAGACTGGAAAAACCCCTTACTCTTCTCCTCCCCCCCACCACCCCCCCAACTACTGAGGAGTGTGGCTGAGGATGGGCTGATAGCAAGAGTGTATCCCCCCTCCATCTGCCTGTACTTGCCATCCAGGAGTCGATTGACCAGCTGGACTGAGGGGGCTTGAGCCAAACCCCCTTGGCCAGGGAGACTACATCGGTTTGCAGTGGAATCCCCATTTTGGCAGAGGGGCATTGTGGGAGGACTTCAGCCAGACCCCTCACTGCCGGCTGCTCAACCTCGGGTTGGGGTAGGCCCAGGTACTCAGTCAGCCCTGCAAGACGTTCGTGGAAGGCCCTGGCTGAGGATGACATGTCGTGATCCTCATCCGTATCCTGTGGATCAGGAGGATCCTGCGGAGGAGTAGCTGGAGCCGGAGGCTGTGGTACAGGGACAGCAGCTGGAGGCTGAGCAGGAGGCTGGTACGGAACCGCCCGAGGAATCGGCTGGGGAGCCGGAGGCAGCGGCTGTGCCGGTGGAGGAGCTTGTGGTGCCAGTAGCATCGTAGGGAGGATCTCCCTGATGGCGTCCTTGAGGATAACCCCCATCCGAGAGGACTTCATGAACCCGAGGAAACTTTCAAAGAACCCCCAGAGAGGGGGTAGGGGGTACTGACTGGGTACCCGGGGGCTGCTGGAGCCGCTGCATACCCTGCCCATATGGTCGCAGTGGGAAACTGCCCTGCACACAAGGATAGGCTGTAGGCCACGTACCTGGTTGAGGCCAGTCCCATCTTGACACTCATTCTTCGCCAAACTCCTGGAATAGCATCGGACGGGTGCCTCCGTCTGGCACGGCAGCCGTCTCGTCGAGCTGCCTGCCACGTGTTGCTCGGCCCGCTGGGCCTAGACTCCAAGACTTGCGTGTGGATCACGTGACCTACCCTGATCCTCCGCCCTAGACCCAGTAGGTGTGACACCCTCGACATGGGGGTTGATCGAGCTGTGTTTAGGCGCCCCCTTGGATGTATTGCCGGTACTAAGGCGTAGCCCCTTGGATGACAATCTGGTACAAGACCCTTCCGGTCCCTCAACGCCAACACCGGGATGATCCAAGGATACCTCGGCCCCAAGGTGGGTTGCTGCAGCAGCCTTGGTGCATGTGCTGGTACAAGGACCTGGGCGGTCCCTCCTGCATGGGTCCTTGGGAAGGAGTCTCCCTTGCGGGTTGCGATGGAAAATAGCAGCCCTACCTTGGGCCTGGCTCAGTGTTTAATGAAGTTCTTGAGGTTCTCTGGAAGAGCTCCCTCCACCTAGCTAGTCTGTTCTTCAGCGATTTTGATGACAGCATGTTTAGTTTATTTATTTGATAATGCGCACAAAACCCAGGGGTAGCCGGGCGCAGCAGGTACAAGGTTACTTAAGCTTAGGTTGCATACAGAGGATAAGAAGCATATCAATACAGTGCATACGTGTCCATACAAGCAGTTGGAAATGAAAAACTAACAAGTTGCAGTATTAAAGGTGTGTCCAAAAAGGTAAAAGCAGAATAGTCAGACTAGGTTTCAGGAGTATCATGGCCATAGGTACCGCGCAAATTAGTTGTCGTTGGACCAGAGCCAGTTTTTTACCTTACATCTGAAGTTGGTGTATGGTAGGTTAGCCCTTAGTGCAGTAGGCAATGCGTTCCATGCCTGGGCAGCTCTGACAGGGACGCTAGCTCCGCCCGCTTTGGATCTTCTGAATCTGGGGGTTTCAAGCAGGAAGTGGTTGGTAGCCCTAGTGTGGTGTATGGACGATTTTTTGGTCAGTCTGGCTGAGATGTAGGGGGGTGCTGTGTTAAGCCCCTTGTGGGTGAGCGATAGTGTCTTGAGAAGGACTGTTGCTGATTTTCAGCCAGTGGTGGTCTTTCCTGATGTTGGAGATATGTTCTCTACGGGGTATGTCAAGGGCTGCTCTAAGAGCGTTATTTTGAAGGATTTGCAATTTATTTATGATCGTTTTGTTGGCTCCTGCATAGAGGGCATTGCAATAGTCCAGCTTGGACATTACTAATGAGTTAGCTAGTGTGACGCAGTTAGTTTTGGAAAGGTACGGTCTACAGGTCCTGATAAATTTACAAGTATACGCTGTGGAAGATGCCAAGGAGTTAACTTGTTTTTTGAGGGATAGAGTGGAATCGAGGTAAAAGCCTAGAGTTTTTACCTCAGTTGCCACCTTGATTATGTTACCATCTATGTTGAGGTTACTATAGTTGGGACTCAGTTTTTTTAGGTTGAGTCGGAACCCAAGATCAGTATCTCTGGCTTGTCGTCATTTAGACAGAGGCCGTGGGAAGCCATCCATGCCTGAATGAGGTACATTTTGTTTACTAGAGCGGTGTCTTCGACAAAGTTGCCAGATAGTGGTATGAGAATCTGCGTATCGTCCGCATAATTGGTGTAGGTAACCCCTAATCTGTCAAGTTTGTCGAAGAGTGGCTTAGTGGAACAAGTTACTTCTTACCTTGTAACGTTCTTTCGATGGGATGTTCCTCCGACGTATTCCTCATCTTAGGTATCTTTCCAGCTTTGCTGGCCTCGGAAATTTCTCTTTAGAGGGCGCTGCGCGTCGACGTCCGCCGAGTCGATGTCCCTCGACAGCCGCCGTATCGACGACGTCATCCTGCCTATAAAGGCCGCGCGCAGTGTCCGTTGCTCAGTTCCGTTTTGTAACCCACAATAATTCTTTCTGGACTAGACTAATCACCCTGAAGGAGCGTAAGCTGCAACAACAAGGGAAGTAGTACTGCAGGGATGGATGGGAGGGTCGATAAGGAATACGTCGGAGGAACATCCCATCGAAAGAAAGTTACAAGGTAAGAAGTAACTTGTTCTTCGAAGGGATTGTGTCCTCCGACGTATTCCTCATCTTAAATAGGCTCCCATAGCAGTGTTCTGTTACTGGAGGTGGGAGTACTGGCTTCATGCTTCCTCTTATTGATGAATAGAGTGCAATACTGCCCTTCCAAACCTCGTTTCCTGACTGGAGGAGGAATCCAAGTTGTAAAACCGTGTAAAGGTATGGACAGACGACCATGTGGCAGCCGCACATAGGTCTCGAACCGGCACTCCTCTTTTGAGGGCCGATGAAGTCGCGATACCTCTGGTCGAATGAGCCCTAAGATTTTGAGGGGGCTCTTTTCCTGCCAGTTTATAACATTCCAAAATGGCTAAAATAATCCATCTGGAAATGGTCTGCTTAGTTATCGGTAGCCCCAGCTTGTGACCTGCGTAGCCTACAAACAGCTTGTCTGCTTGTCTTATCCTAGCCAGTCTACTAATGTAAAAACTTAAAGCCCTTCTTGGGTCCAGCCTGTGTAACCTCTCTTCCTCTTTCCCCGGATGTGGAGGAGGATAGAAAGATGGAAGGGTAATCTGTGCGATATGAAATTCAGAAACCACCTTTGGGAGGAAATTAGGCTTCACTTGCAGAACAAGTTTGTCTTTGTGAAAGATTGTATGGGGGGGTCTACAAGAAAGAGCTTGTAACTCACTCACCCTTCTAGCAGATGTAAGTGCTACTAATAAAACAGTCTTAAGGGTAAGAAATCTTAACGAACAAGAGTGGAGTGGTTCGAAAGGTGTGCCCATCAGGAAAGTTAGACCTAAATTTAAATCCCATAGGGGAACCTGGAATGGTCTTGGGGGATAAACGTTAGTTAACCCCTTTAGAAACTGTATTACCAAGGGTAACTTGAAATAGGATGGTTCTTCCGCAGTGCGCTTAAAGATGGATAGCGCTGCGAGATAGCCCTTTATGGTGCCAACTTGAAGGCCTGAATTCGCCAAATAAAGTAGGAAGGACAAAACCATTGGTGTGCCACATGAAAAGGGATCGATATTCTTTTCCCTACACCAGCTGCAAAATCTGTTCCAACGGCAGCGGTATAAAGATTTTGTTGCTGGCCTTCTTACCGAAAGCAACACCTCCATAACATCATCAGGGAGGTCCCAATCCACCTCAGCCTTTCAGAAGCCAAGCGTGAAGGTTGAGGGTTGAGGGTTTGATGTCTGGATGGAGAACCTGACCTCCCTTCTGTGAGAGCAGATTCTCTGAGTGGAAGTCGAATTGGAGGGCAGATGGACAAGTCTAGAAGGTCCGGGTACCACGTTCTCCTGGCCCAATCCGGGGCAATTAGGCTCATGGTTTTCCGGAATCTTCTCAACCTCCTGATCATTTGAGGAATGACGGAGTGGTGGAAACGCATACAGGAGTGGAAACTCCCAGTCCACTATGAACGTGTCTCCCAGAGCTCCTCTCGGGGGAAATTCCCTTGAACAGAACAGATCGCACTTCCTGTTGACACTGGTGGCGAATAGATCCACCTGAGGGGTTCCCCAAAGGGCGAAGATCTCTTGAAGGACTTCCTGAGCTAGTTCCCACTTGTGGGAGACTGCTCTGCCTGCTCAGAGCGTCCGCTGTGAAGTTCTTCTCTCCGGCTAGGTGAACTGCCGATAGAGAGATTCCTTCTTGGATTGCCCAAAACTAGAGCTGCATCGCCTCTCTGCACAGAGGTAGTGATCCTACGCCTCCTTTTGTTGAGGTAATGCATGGCCACTGTGTTGTCCGTCATTATCAGGACATTCTTTCCTTGTACAGATGGCAGAAAAGCCTTCAGCCAAGTCTGATGGCCCCCAGCTCTAACAGGTTGATATGTAGTCTGGACTCCGATGAGACCAAGGACCGCTGCTGGTCAAGTCGTTGGCGTGGGCTCCCCACCCCGTGAGTGAGGCATCCGTTACTGTCATCTCCGGCCAAGGGTGCCAAAACTGCTCTCCTTTCAGAATGTTCTCCAGACAGGCCCACCAGTGAAGGTCTCGAGCCACCCTGTCGGGAACCTGAAGAAGATCTGTCATTCTCCCTGACAATTGTGACCACTGAGTTCAGTGCCCACTGGAGAGATCTCATTGTCAGGCGAGCCTCTGGCACTAGGAAAATGCAGGACGTTGGGCATTTTGAAACTTGGTGACCATCTGTAGAATATCTTGAGCCCTCACCTCTGGTGGCGAGGCTTTGTCCAGGATCGCTCCGATTAACTGGAGTCTCTGCGATGGTATCATTTGTGACTTCTTTAAATTGAGGGAGAAGCCCAGTCTGTGAAGGGAGTGGCAAACATGATCTAGCTGGATCTGAGCTTGTTCCGAAGATACCGCTCTGATCAACCAATCGTCCAGGTAGGGGTAAACGTGAATCCCTTCCCTCCTTAGACTTGCAGCCACTACCGACATTAACTTGGTGAAGACCCTCGGGGCGGAGGTCAGCCCAAATGGCAGAACTCGAAATTGATAATGAGAGTTGCCAACTGCGAACCTCAGGTATTTCCTGTGTTTGAGATGGATTGGCACATGGAAATAAGCGTCCTGAAGGTCGAGATACCAACCAGTCCTGGAACTGAAGGGCCTGAAGGATCTGAGAGAGAGTTACCATGTTGAAATTGTCTTTCCTGAGGAATTTGTTCAATTCCCGCAAGTCCAAGATGGGTCTCAGTCCTCCGTCTTTCTTTGGTATGAGAAAGTAAGGGGAGTACCAGCCCTTGTTCCTCTCCGCTACAGGTACCGGTTCTATGGCACCTTTCTCTAGCAGGTCTAAAATTTCCTGCAAGAGGAGCGGATCTGGAGCTTTTTGAGAGCTGATCCCCGGTGGATGACTGAGGTATGCGTAGGAGAGGCAGGCAGTAACCTTGTGCAACTGTCTCCAATGCCCAAGCATCTGACGTGATAGCGTGCCATTCCGCTAGATGTTAAGTTAACCTGCCTCCTACAGGTGTCTTGTGAGGGAAGTCCTCAGAGTGGTTTTGGGGCGGCTGATGCAGATGCCGATGGTAAAGAGGCACCTGCTGTTGCTGCGGCTTTTGAATATCTACCCCGTCCACCTCGGGTAGTTTTGTCCCCTTTGAGCCGGTCGTCCTCTACCTCTTCCGAATGCGGAGTAGAAGCGAAAAGACTTGCCTCTCGCAGAGGTTCCTGTGGGACGAAAAGGTGTCTGACGGATTGCAGCGCCTAGGGATTTTGCTGCTGCCTTTGATGTTTGCAGTTTTTCTAAACTGTCATCCACCTTTTTCCCAAACAAAGAAGAGCCATCAAATGGCATGTTCAAGAGCCTGGTTTGCACATCTGGGGCAAAACCAGACTTTCTCAACCAAGCAAATCTCCTGGTTGTTGTACTTGACGCCATTGCTCTGCTGATACTGACAGCCGAATCAATGCCCGTCTGGAGGGATTCGCACATCGCGTCTTTACCGTCCCTTATGATATTTAGGAACGCCTCCCTTTCTTCTCCCTCTGGGATGCAGTCAGCCGCTGTAGAAGCACACTCCCAAAGTGTATGGCTAAATCTAGCAAGGGTGCAAGTAGCATTAATAGATTTTAACGCCATGCTACATGCCGAAAAGACTTTCTTAGCCATAGCATCGTATTTTTTATCGTCCCTGTACTGTGGGACGGTAGGGTAAGCAGTCTTGTCAGTAGAAGATGCTGCCTGTACCCCCAGACTTTCTGGGGATGGATGTTTGGACAAAAACTCAGGGTCTGCAGAAGATACCCAGTATTTAGCAGACAGTTTTTTATTTACTGCCGGGACGACATCTGGGGTTTCCCAGTGTCGTTATTTTTCTTTGAATAGCTTTATGAAAAGGTACTACAGGATCCTCCTGTGGACCTTTATCAAGAATATCCGTGAGGTCATCCTGTTGGAAAGCCGGTGAAGGTGTTGACCACCCCATAAATTCTGTAATCCTGGCCATTAAGGCTCTATAAGGGGTTTCAGCATGCTCCCCCGGGTCTGGCCTAGCGAACTCGACCTCTGGGGAAGTGTCTAAACCACTTGCCTCATGTAAGGAATCATGGAGTTCCTTTATTCTGCGTTCCTATGAGAACTCCTCTTGAACTGGGGTTGCAGATCCCTGCAACTCAAATGGCTCTTCTTGGTCACAGTTCTCCCTCTTCCATAATTGAGGACATTGTTCTCAATTGCTCTGAGCTCACCAAGGGTGTGAAACCCATCTCCAAGGCAGAGGGTGCCAGACTTGTCATAATCTGCCTCGAAAACGATGTTGTCGACGCCAAAGGCTTCGAAAGTGGCGTCGAAAACAAAGGTGGAGGCCTCGAGGTCCTCAATAGAATCGGAATTCTGCTTGAGGATATCGACAATCTCGACGACATCGAAGACCTGGGAATAGCCACTGGGTGCGCTGCAACCGTGACTTTCCTTGGCATCGACGCCGGTGTTGAGGATGGCGTCGAGTCGACAGACCCGTGTGTCGAAGGTCCCTTCGACAACGGCGTCGAAGACACCGACCTCGGCGGAACCTTCGAAGAAGGATTCGAGGTCTTTGCTTTACTCGAGGGTTCATGACGCGCTCGAGAAGCTTCCTTCGCCGGGTGCTGCGACTCGCTGCGTTTTAGACCTTCGGGTCTTTCGACCAGAGCATCGCTCTTGGCAGTCTTCGAGGGGGGTCGAGGCCGCTTTCTCGAATACGCTCATCATATTTTTTCGGAATTCCTCCCATTCAGCCCGGGAACTATGTTTCGTGGGGCAAGGGATTCTCTTAGGTGAAACAGAAAGAGGAGGACGAAGAAGGGGACCCGCTTCGAGATCTGGAGCGCGAATGGTGACGAGGAGACAAATGTCTCGACTTCGTCGAGTAAGAAGAAGCTTTAGAAGTCTTACCTTTTTCCAGCTTCCCCCTACGCTCCTTCAGGGCCTTAGCTGTCATGGACATACAGTCCTCTCACTCTGAACAATGGTGTTCAGGTCCCAAACACCACAGACAGACCCTGTGAGGGTCCGTTAGCAACATTTTTTCCACAGTCTCGACATTTTTTAAAGCCGGACCGAGGGGTCGTCGGTTCAGACGAGGAAGCCATTGAGTATGGATCGAATATCTCGAGGAAAATGGAATAATATCTCTACGAAACTGAGCAACGATATTCCGAGGCACTGAGTAAGCGCGGAAAAACGGAACTGAGCAACGGACGCTGCGCGCAGCCTTTATAGGCAGGATGACGTTGACGTCGATACGGCGGCTGTCGAGGGACATCGACTCGGCGGACGTCGACGCGCAGCGCCCTCTAGAGGGGAAAAATTTCCGAGGCCAGCAAATCTGGAAAGAGATATCTAAGATAAGGAATACGTCGGAGGACACAATCCCTTCCAAAATATATTATACATTGTCGGGGAGACACATGAGCCTTGTGGGACACCACAAGTGATCTGGATTGGGTCCGCTACCGGGGAGAACACTCATCGTACGGTTAGCTAGGAAGGATTGTACCCATGCTATAGCTTCACTTGAGAAATGGGCGGCAGACGCTAAGTGGTTGCATAATACTGCATGACCCACCAGGTTAAAGGCCGCTGATAGGTCAAGGAGGAGGAGCATAGCTGTGGTACTTCAACTTATCGATTTGTGTCTTGAGGTCAATAAGGGCCGTTTCAGTACCGTGAAGTGGTCTGAAGCCAGATTGCCGTGAACCTAATAGTTGGTGTGTCTCCAAGTAGTTTTGGATTTGGAGGTAGGCTACTCCATCGATGATTTTAAGGAGAAATGGGACCGTAGTAATGGGCCTGTAGTTAGTGGGGATTGCTGGGTCAAGTGTCTGTTTTTTGAGTAAGGTCAGTACCCAAGATTCTTTAAGGTTTGTAGGTACAATACTCGTATTGAAGGAGGCGTTGATAAGTTTCGTAATGAAGGGTGCTAAATCTCTGGCTACATCGATGATTTGCGCAGGGCAGCTGTCGCCTTGGCAGTTTGATGGTTTAAGGGATAGAATGACGGTTTCCAATATAGAGATATTGGAGAACCTGAAGGGTTTACAGTTGCTTTGGGTGGGTATGCTCGGTATTTCTTTCCGTGGGGTGGTATGAGTTGCGCTAGGGCTCAAGGAGGCTTTTTTCTTGGCAATTTTAGAAGTGTTGTCATTTTATTTGCTAGGGCATTTTGGATGCTGGTGCACCAGGATTTGTCCTTAGGGACATTGTAGGGACAATTGGATTTTCCAATTCTCAGAGAATAGTGAAGAGCTCTTTGGAATTCGAGTTGGCTTTACTGATTCCATCATTGAATGAATCTTTTTTAGTTTGAATTATTTCCTTCTTGTAACTTTTGGCAAAGTTGGCAAGTGTGGTTTTATTGTTAGCAGAAGGGGTATGCCTCCAGATAGCTTGGCGTTTGCGTTTTTTGGATGCGCATTTCTTTGAGTTGGGGGTGAACCAGGAGTTAAGGTGAGCTTCACGTTTACTTTTATGAAGTTTGATAGGGGCGATCAAGTATAGAGCTTTGGCCATGGAGTTAAATGACTCGACTAATTCGCTAGGGTTGGAGTCATTGGAGCTGGCGGAGAGAGCTGGTAGGAGTAGTGGGAGTAGTTTTTCAGCCGTGATTTCTTTTTTGCTTCTCGTTGGGATGGGGGTGCTATTTTATTCTCGTTAGGTTTGGGTGGCTCGATGCTGGCTGTAAAGCATAGGAGATAGTGGTCCGTCCATATTTGAGGTAGAATACTAGAGATGGTGATGTCGCAGTTACGGTTAGCTATCCAGTATAGTGTGCGTCCTTTTGTGTGTGTAGGAGCTAGGACATTTTGGGTAATGTCATGATTGACTAAAATGGATTGGATAGATTGGGCTTGTTTGTCTTCAGCGTCATTAAAGGCCAGGTTAAAGTCACCTAGTAAAAGGAACTCTGTGGAGTCTTTAATGCTGTTAGTAAGGAGACTAGATAGGTCTTCCTCAAAATTGCCTAATGGGCCTGGTGGTCTGTATACTAGAAGTATTGTTAGTGTGCTATTGTTTGAGATTTAGCTGAGAGAAGTTCGCACGATGTGATTGCTGGGTGTGGGGTGAGTTTAGCAGCGAGCTGCGTTTTGGTTATGATGGCCAGGCCGCCTCCTCTAGTGTTAGGCCGGTCGACTCTTAGGATGTTGTAATTGTCCGGTATGGCAGTCATGAGGGCCGGGCCGGCTGCATCATGGAGCCAGGTTTCAGAAACAGCAAGGATATCTAGGTTATCCATAGCCAGTATATCAGCTATTTCACGCTGTACAAGCTTGCCAACCCTGTGGAAGTCGACATGTGCTGGAGGAGCAGGACTCATGAGGATCGAGTACCTAAATGATTAGACCAAAAAAAAAAAAACACAACAAAGCAGAAGTATCCGCGCGTGGAATTACATAGGCAAACCCAGGAGCACGGGTGAATTTGGCCAGTTCCCGTCCACGTGGAAAAGTGGACTGAGGTGTGGCGCCGGAGGGCGGAATCAGGGCAGCACATGCTCACAAGGCCGCAACGCTGCGCTGTTAGGGCGAATTCTCAAACATTTGCTAATTCCCTTCAGCTTAGAGATCCGTAGCAACTTTACTGGATTTTGAGGACTTTTTACCTGGAGAGTGACCCTTTTTCCCCACCCATGTATTTTGATGTGCGTTTTCCTCCTGTGTTTTCTTTGGTTATGGAGTCTAACCAACTCCATAGGCATCTTCATTTTGTGTCACAGCACCCTCAGTGCAGTGGCACAGGAAGTCTTTCAGATTTCCCAAAGGTTTAAATACCTTCTCTTGGATAAACTGACTAAATTACATTTGTAACTTTCTAGACCCAGCACACACCATCTTACAATAGGGCGCTGAAGGGGTTACTTAGTATCCCCTTTGTCTAGCTTCTCATGTGACATTTTTATGTTACCCTTTCTACAATTAATGGCTGGTGGCAGTGGTTTACTTTTTACTACCATTTGTGTTTTTACCGCGGCCTGCATTTGCAACTGCAGTTTAGCACCCAAGGGTGCCATTTTTGTCAAAATGGCCCTGGTCTTTGCCATTTCTTTGTGGAAAGGTCCTTCGAGATTTACTGCGCGCGCCAAACCAGGTTTGGTCCCTTTGTTCATTTGGTCTTTGGCAGGATTCACAAGTAGAGCCCGCATCTGGCTCCAGTATGTCTGGCACGGGCAGGAACTGAGGGAGGGGCCCCAAAAATGTGCTTAATCCTCTTTGTTAAAGGAAAGCACCCAAAAGGTGATTGGCCAGCTATCCGGCAAGGTCAGCTACCCTACTGTTTGACTGACCAGGCTGGAATGAATGGGATAAACCTGCACAAAAGGAGAGGATTTTTGGCTTGGAAGGCAGAGTAGACCACTGGACGAAGGAATCCGAAGACTTGGAAGAGACACCTGCTACAACTCATGGACCGTTGGTTTGCCCAGTGAAGCCCTGCTGCTGTGCTGAAGCTCAGAATTCGCCTCGACTAGAGAAACCCTGCAAGGACTTCTCCCTTTGAGTTGGTGGGACCAATTAACTTTAAAGTAAGCCAGTCTGGAAATCCTCTCGAAGCTGGCTGTACTTGCGCTGCTGCTGGAACTCAAGTGTCAGGGAGAGTAACACCAGATCATGTGCGTTGATTTTAAATCTGACCCGAGTTCCATGAAGATCCTCCGGTCTCCCAGGAAGCAGAACTGACCAAGCCTGAGCCACCTCAAGTGTTGGACCCCAGATGCAAGGAAGGTCCAAAGTGGTATCCGAGAACTGCAGTGGTGCTATTTGCTATAGACGCAAGGAGCTGAAAAACCGAAGTGCCAATGATTTGAAGATTGTGTGAGGGTCAGATGAGCGGTGAGCATTGGTAGATTTATTGCGGTGTGCCACAGCGAAGGCTGCTGGCTTCACTGGTGTATTTGTCACCCCATGTTGTGCTGGGGGTGATCCTGTCAGGTGAGCCCCTGCGAGAGCTGCTGGCCACTGTTATAATTGGTGCAAGGGGGTGTTGGGTTTGGCAGTCTAGTTTCGAGGGAACAAGGGTTCAGAGGGATAGTGGTAAAAGCCAGGTTTTTAGGGCCTTTCTGAATTTGAGGTGGTTTTCCGTGTTGCGAATGTGTAGCGGTAGAGAGTTCCAGATTGGTGCTTGGACGGAAAAGGAACCACCTGGCCTGAAGGAGGCGGGATCACTAGGTGAAATGCTGTGCGAGATTTGAGATTCCTAGAGGATTGGTAGGGAACAATGTTGTCTCAGAGGAATTTGTGTTGTGACAGCGCAGTTGGTGATGCACATGGCTTTAAAAAAGGTAGTGCGTCGAATAATCGTGAGCCAACGGAGGACTCTTAGAGTAGGGCTGGTGTGTTCTCTGGCAAGTAGGTCAATCGGCAGGCGTGCTGAAGCTTTTTGGATTCTTTGGCGTTGCCTTAGTTGAGATGCCAGGGAGCCTAGGTAGAGGCATTTTGCAAAGGCTGTACAGGATGATTGAGTTGATGGCCGAAAAAACGGTGGGAATAGGTGAGGTAAGGGAAAATACGCTTGAGAATCCGTAGATTAAGCAGTTTTTGGATAAGATAGTGGTGTGTTGGTGAGGGATAAATCTCAGTATGTGTGTGTTAGAGATTGCCAGTGCTTGTCCTAGAGTTTGAGGCCATGGGATAGGTTGGGGAGGGTGGCCATTTCCCCGCAAACTAGGATTTCAGTTTTCCCAGGGTTGAGGATGAGGTGGTTGGTCGTCATCCAGTGGTCAATATCCAAGAGACATGACAGGAGCCTTGGGATTGAGGATGATCTGGGTGTTGTCTGCATAGTTGTAACAGGTACGATTATACGAGCGGATGATCACTGAAAGGGGTTATAGGTAGAAGTTGAAAATTAGGGGCGATACGGATGCTCCTTGTGGGACCCCTTTACTTACTGGTCGTGATGTGGATGTGCACTAGTGGAAATGCACGATTTGTGATCAAGATAAAGGAGATCCAGGAGAGGGCTGTGCTTCCGATTCCTAGTGTTTGTAGTCTGTCTAGTAAAGTGGTGTGGTCGATTGCATCAAGGCTGCAGAGAGGTCCAGCAGGATGAGAACAGTGCAGCCTTCTGCACCAGCTGTTTTTTTAGGTCGTCCCAGATGGAGACTAGGGAAGTTTCTGTAACCCTTAGTGGTCTGAAGCCCGATTGTGCTGGGTCTAGGTGGTTATTGGCTTTGGCAAAATGGCCAAGCAGTATGCAGTGCAGTCCATGAGTTTGGCGATTAAGCCTGTGTGTTGGAGATGGGCCTGTAGTTCTGGGGTAGGAGTGGGTTTAGTGTCGAATTTCTGAGGATAGGTTTGACGTAGGATTTTTTTTTAGGGCTTTCGGGAAAGCTCCTGTTGTGAGTGAGTATTGTGCATGCAACCCTACCTGCACAGGTGGTGGCTAAGATGTTTGAGGAGCAATGGTGGGCGGGGGTCCTCAGAGGAGCCTGGCGGGCGACTGTCTGCTACTAGTGAGAGGAATTCTAGGTGTGTGATGGGAGAGAGTGTTAAGGAATTGTATCGGGGGTTGGGCATTGGTCAATGGGTGGGTGGTAGGGGTATAGGTTTTAACTTAGAAATGGAGTGTCGTGTTGGGGGCATTGTTGAAGTGCAGTGATAAGGTGTCAGGTGGTACAGCCTTATACTAAGAGTGAAGTCTTGTGCTGTCTCAGTTGAATGGTTTTAGGGCTTCAGAAAAACGGTCCTAAGACTTGGCTTTTACTCTGTGCGGAGACAGATTTGAGCCCTTTGCGGGCTTAAGCCCTGAAGCCCTCCCCTGGCTCCAGTGTGTATGGAAGGACAGGATGTGAGGGAGGTTCCCAAAACCTGTCCTTTGTCTGTAGGTGTGCCTGATCGAAACCAGCCCCGATTGGCCAGCTGGCTGTCCTGAAAGGACAGCCACCCTGCTGTGCGGTCGACAGCCTAGGCTGTGCATGAATGGGAATACTTGCATAAAAAGGCAAGGGTTTTGGGACTACGGGCAGAGTTTACCACTGGAAGAAACATTGGAAGCAGGAATCATGAAACTAAGCCAGCTGCAACCTCCTGGACCTAGAAGTACTAGTGAAGCCCTGCTGATGTGCTGACCTTTTTTGAATCAACAAAAGCTCCGGAAGGGATGACTTCTTCCCTTGGGCTAGAGGGACCAACTAACCCCGAGACAAACACTGCTTTGGTGCAATCCCCAACTTGCTGTGCCTCTTCGTTGTTGCAGTAGCCCAATGCCAGGGGTCGAGTGTCAATAGCAGAGTGCAACATCTGCCGCAGAACAAATTTGGCCAAAAGCTCCAGGAGCCTTGTTTGGGAGAATTCTCAAAATGTGCCAATTCCTCTCTACCTTGGAGCCCGCCAGCTCTTTTGCTAACCTTTGGGGCTTTGAACTTTTTCATTCTGCTTTCTGTGTTCATTTCTTTGGTTATGGAGTTTTAAACAACTCCATCAGCATCTTTTCATGTGTTACACAGCACCCTCAGTGCAGTGACACAAGGATGTCTTTAAACTTCCCAAATGTTTAAATACCTTCTCTGGGATAAACTACTGTTTCCCAGACAATGTAAGGTTAAATTGACTATACGTCTTTTTAAATTCCTAGACTCACCACACACTATCTTCCTGCTGGAGAGGTTACATAGTATCCTGTGTCTAGAAACTCATGTAGCAGTCAAATGCTACCCTTTCCTATCGAAATGGCTGGTGGCAGTGGTTTTTACAACAAAACCACGAACACTGGTAGCTAAAAATCGCGAAAGCCATGTTTTTCAAGATGGCGCCTTAAGCCCCTTTGTTTAAACCAGTCCTGTCTTCTTTCGCCATTTCTTTTTGGAAAAGTCCTTGTGTTTCTCTGCTCGTCAAACTATCTTTGGTCCTTTGTTTCTATGCCTGTGGCGGGCTTCAGAACTGAAGACCACCTCTGGTACCAGAGTGTCTGGGGTGGGCACAAAGTGAGGGATGTGCCCGAAATGCCGTGCTTAGTCTCCTAGGAGACCCAAATGCACTCTGGTGTGATTGGCTGGCTGTCTGTCCAGCAAGGACAGCCACCCTGCGGGGTGAATGACAGCTAGGCTGGAATGAAAGGGACAAAACCGTTTAAAAGGAGAGTCTCTTGGACTGGAAAGCAGAGTCGACCACTGGAACGGAAGACGAGCTGGAAGAGGACGACTGCTGCAACTCCTGGACTGTTGGCTTGCACGGTGAAGGCCTGCTGCAGGTCCGAATTGCCAGGTTCATCTCGACAGAAGCCCCTTCAAGGACTCCTTTGAGTTGGTGGGACCAATCAACTCATAAGACACCCGATACCATTCTCGGAGCTGGTTAGGATTAACCAGGGGGAAGGACACCAGCATATGTGCTTGTTGACAGCTACTCTGGCTGAAGTGACTCAATTTTGTCCGCGTTTTGACGATCCCGTGCAGTGCAGGAGTCCCCAGGCGTCCTCCCTCTTGTCCCCCACGACTGAGGCTCAGGAACAGCGAGATCTGCAGGCACTGCCAGGAACAAACGTCTTCTGCTGCATCTTGTTCTTCAATTATGGTACTGTGCCAACCTGATGAGAGAACTTACCACTCGTGGTCAAAGTTAGAACTTTCCCAACTTGCAGGCCTGATCAGCTTGTGACCAAACCTAGGATTCTTTTTCGTACAAACTACTTCTGAGAACATTTGCAAAGACTTTACCGTTTACTGCAAAAACTGCTCTTTCCTATCCAAGACACTAGCCCATTGACTTTGGCCTAGGCCTATTGAACGGAATAGAGTCCTCTAGTGAATTAAAGCGATTTGCACTGCCCAAGAAAGTATTTGTGATCTATTCTGCCAACTTGTGCCTTTTCACTCCCATTGAAAGTAACTGAAATGCCATTTTTCTCCCATTTCAGGGGAGCCTAATTTGTTCAGAAACGTATTGGCTTGGTATTGAAGTATATTTGTGACTAATATTAAGTAGCCTCCTAGTGAAGGTTTTCAAAATTATTGTGGAATAAATTAGTGTTTTACCAAGAAACCTTGAGTACAAGTATCTACTTGAACCACTGTGATTGTCTGTGTAACCTCTTACTGCTCACATTCCCTCTTGAGTTAAGCCTGGCTGCTCAGCTCACTACCACGAACTGGTACACTTATACCAAAGGTTGGCTTTGCTTACACCTGTAGTCCTAATTGTATGAGGTGGTCCCAGAGAGTACTGCATGCAATTATGCCTAACAAGCCTCCTAGGTTCCCTCCAGGCGCAGGAAATCCTGATCCACAGTCCTCTCACCAGAGTTCAGAACGGAGGGAGCAAGGAAAGTCCAGAAATTTGTTCTGCATCAGTGCTCTTGGCGAAGCGCTGAAACCGCTTATCGCCGCTTATCGAAGAGAGCTCGTAGCTGCAGACGACCTTCCGAATACTACTGCAGGAGCCTTAGACTTCCTCCCCCTTGTCCCCATGACTGAGGTTCAAGAACCAGGGTCTGCATAGCTGTATCAAGACTGAATCCAGCTGGACCACTTTTCTTCTAACACAAGGTACTGGTTGGGCCTAGGGGTGCTTATCTTCTTGCCTCTTGCCGTCTCATTTGAGAATTTTCACTTGCTTAACAGAGTTGATTTCAACTCCCCTTTGCACAGGCCTAACAGCTTGTGTGTCTTCAGTGATTTCCTTTCAACAATCCGACCTTGTGAAAGACTTAGCCAAAAAGTGCATCACAACTATAGACTTTGTCCAAATGACTGATGGTCCTGGCTCCCCAAAGGCACTCTTAAATCCATTGACTTTGGCATTGCTTGTCCCTCCAAAGGTTGTAGCTTGTTGAATACAGTTACTGCTGGGAAAGGCTTGCATAGATTTCATTGGAGGATTCAGTTCTCAACTTTAAGAATCTGTTCTAACCTTTTTATTTTCCTTATTGTTAAGCAAAGTTTGAATGCAGTACCCTTTGGGAACACCACTACAAGCAACTATGACTACAGATGTAGGCAGACCAACCTTTGCTAGAAGTCTGTACTACACAGTTTTGGTAGTGTTGCTGAGCAGCCAGGCTTATCTCAAGAGGGGAATGTGAGCAGTACTGTTACAGAGGTCTACAATCACAGGTGTTCAAATAAACTTACACTCAATACATTTTATTCAAGAAACCTTAATCAATCAGTTATAAAACATTCACTAGGAGGCACTATATATAATCACACACATTTCAATACTGTACCCTATAAGTTTCTGAATCAGATAAAACCCTATTTCAATGGCCCACAAACCACCTACAATCACAGGTTACTTTTAGTAATAAGGGTGCAGGGGACATGAATCATACTGTAGAATTCAGAATACTTTTCAAGAGGAATAAAAGGCAAAAGGTTATTTAGAACATGAACGGTAATTATTCTTAGACAGTGCAAATATTTAGAGTTCCCCAGAAGAGCCAATACAATTCAATAGGCTAGGCCAAGGTCAATGGGCTAAAGTCTTGAAATAGGATAAAGCAGTTCTGGTAGTGAAACGGAAAGGTCTATGCACAAATTCGGAGTAGTTTGTAGCAAGAAGAATCATGTTGGGTCAGAAGCCGATTAGGCCTGTGAGTTGCGAAAGTTTCGCTTTCACTGCGAGAGGCAAGTACTCAGTATGGTTTTACAGTACCTAACAAATTAAGAAAAAAAAAGGCAGCCGATTACTTCTGTTCCTGCAGATCTCACTGTTCCTGAGCCTCAGTCGTGGGGACAAGAGGGAGGACATCGGGGTACACCTGCACTGCAACAGTCAAAAAGCTGGGCAAAACTTAAATTCTGGTGGCTGCAAGTCAAGCACACAAAATGGTGTCCTCTCTGGTTATTTGGTTTCCTGCAGCACTCTGAGGAAATTTCAACCAGCTCCGAGATCGGTGTACAGGTGACTTACTGTTGAGTTGATTGGTCCCACCAACTCAAAGGGAGATGTCTTCCTTGCAGGGGCTTCTCCGATTAGAAAATGGCAAGTAGGCACTGCAGCAGGGCTTCACCGGGCAAACCAACGGTCCATGAGTTGCAGCAGGTGTCCTCTTCAAGTTCTTCGGTTCCTTCGTTCAGTGGTCGACTGCCTTCCAAGCCAAGAGACTCGGCTTTTATTCAGTTTTCTCCCATTCATTACAGCGTAGCTGACTCATCCAGCAGGGTGGCTGTCCTTGTCGGACAGTCAGCCAATCACGCCATAGTGCATTTGGGTCTCCTAGGAGACTAAGCACAGGGAGTCTGGCACCTCCCTCACTTCCTGCACACCAGACACTCTGGTGCCAGAGGCGGTCT
Organism: Ambystoma mexicanum; assembly: GCF_040938575.1. Lineage (NCBI taxonomy): Eukaryota > Metazoa > Chordata > Amphibia > Caudata > Ambystomatidae > Ambystoma > Ambystoma mexicanum. The sequence goes on along the minus strand of NC_090935.1, from coordinate 1,000,271,175 downwards.
TCACTCCTGAAGCCCGCGAAAGGTGAATGAACAATGGGACCAAACTTGGTTTGGTGCGCAGAGAAATTCTAAAAGGACCTTTCCTCAATGAAATGGCGAAAAAAGAAGGCCGGGAACTGTTTAAACAAAAGGTGTTCAGACGCCATCTTGAAAAACATGGCTCCCGTGATTTAACGCTACCGGAGCTACGAATAGTTAGCGGTTGGGAAAAATCATGGTAGTTTGTAAAACCACTGGCACCAGCCATTTTGAGGAAAGGCTAGCATTTGACTGCTACATGAGTATCTAGACACAGAGGGTACTAAGTAACCCCTCCAGCACTTCTATTGTAAAATAGGGTGTGCTGGGTCTAGGAATTTAAAAGACCAGTAAAGTCAATTTAACTGTACTCTGGGAAACAATTTATCCCAGAGAAAGTATTTAAACCTTGGGACAGCCTGAAAGTCTTCCCTGTGCCACTGAGGGTGCTGTGTGACACAAAATGAAAAGATGAGGCCTATGGAGTTGGTTAGACTCCATAACCAAAGAAAACAAGAGTAAGGGAATAGTTTATCTGTTAACTCCATTTCTCCAGCATTGGTATCTTTCATGGATTCACATGCTTAGAATATTCCCCGTCAACAGACTGGGAACCCTCGGTAAGCTTATAAAGCCTTTTCCCGTAGGAAAACGTTTGACACTTGTGTCCTATCTACGTTGTTTTGGGCCGCGCACGCACCCCCCACTAGGACGTAGTGGTATAAATGCCCCGCCCCCGCGGCTCCCTTCAGATTTCGACCCCTCCAAAGTGGAACGGGGTGAATCAAAAACTATCAGATTGCATTTTGGGGAGGCCAGAGGGCGCATGTGAATCCATGAAAGATACCAATGCTGGAGAAATGGAGTTACAGGTAAGAAACTATTCCCTTCTCCAGCATTGGATCTTTCATGGATTCACATGCTTAGAATAGAATGCACAGCAGTGAACTTGAAACAATGGAGGTGTAAATGCAATCCAGCACCCACCCCATCCTTCAAAAGGCGAATCATGATCACATAAGATTCAAGATCAACATGCCACAGTACTGCACCGAGCAATATTTATTTAAGCCAAAAAAGCATACATAAAACACACGTTTACCTCCATGCGTATATTCGTACATATATCTATATGTATCTATATCTATCTATATGCATATACAAATCCATATCCAAACCAGCATAGACCCTTCTCGAAGAGAAAGGACTTACCTTATTGAAAGATGTCGCAAGACTGCTCGTCCCATTTGTATCTCGTCTGCATGCTGTCGTTCGAGGCAGTAGTGGTAGGTGAATGTATGGGGCACTGACCATGCTGCCGCCCTGCAAATGTGTCAGTGGAACCCCTGCCCACAAAACCGTTGACGTCGCCCTGGTCGAGTGAGCTCTCGGACATCCTTGTAGCGGTTTTCCCGCTTTTGAGTGACAGAAGGCAATCGTCGACAAGACCCATCAGGCCAGTCCTTGTTTTGAAATTGCCTTCCGATTTGCCGAAGGCCCATATGCAATGAAGAGGTGCTGCGTAGATCGAAGTTGTTGTGTTCCACGAAGGTAACATTTTAGAGCTCTCTTGACATCCAGGGTATGCAAGACCTTTTCCGCAGCTGATGAGGGAGTCGCGAAGAAGGTGGGCAGGACAATGGATGAATGTTTATGATAAGTCGTAGGAACTTTTGGGATGAAACTAGGACTCGTTGACAAGATCACTTTGTCTTTGAAAAATCTGAGATATGGAGGGTCTATGACCAATGCCTGCAACTCAGATCCGTCTAGCCGATGTTATGGCTATTAGAAAAGCCACTTTCCAGGATAAAAACATCGACGACGTTGCCATTGGCTCAAAGGGTGGTTTCATTAACCCTGCAAGTACCATGTTAACGCTCCACGTCGGTGGAAAACGCTTAACCGGGGGAAATGTCCGGAACAAACCTCTCATGAAGTGTTTCACTAACCTGTCACTAAGCAAGGGCGTCGATTTCCTCCCTCTTGTGAACCTAGAGATGGCCGCCAGGTGAACCTTTAGAGATGAAAAGGACAAACCACTCTTCGCCAAATGTAGTAGATACGGGAGAAGCTGTTCCGGAGTAACCCTCAGAGGTTCCACTCCTGCCGGTCCTTGGCACCACGTACAGAATCTCCTCCACTTACACCTGTAGAACTTGTTGGTGGACGGGGCCTGCGCAGCCTGTAATATCTTCCGACAGTCCGAGGGAATGTTCAAGGCACCAAATTCTGAAGTCAGGAGCCAAGCTGTGAGGTTGCTCGGGTTGTGATGCCACACTGTCCCTTCGTCCCGGGACAAGAGGTTGGCACCTTCGGGAATGTTATTGGGTGATCCGCTGACAGATGAAGCAGGTCGGAAAACCACGGTTGCCTCGGCCAACACGGTGCTATTAGGATGACTTGGCACCTGTACCTGCATATCCACTGCAGAGTTCTCCGTATCAGAGGGAACGGAGGGAAGGCATAGAGGAACTTGCCCGTCCACGGGAAGGAAAACTCTTCTCCCACCAAATCTTCCTGTGGCCACCTGCTGGCGTACATCTCGCACTTCTTGTTCGCCTTCGTGGCGAAGAGATCCAGCGGAGGTAGCCCCCATTTCTCAAAGACCTTTGACAATTGATCGGTGTCCATTTCCCACTCATGAATCTGGTCCATATTTCTGCTGAGCGAGTCCGCCTACTCGTTCCTCACTCCTGGGAGTTGATGAGCTACAATGCATATATCACGTTTTAGAGCCCAGTGCCACACCCGAGCCTCGATGGGAGAGGGTTCTGGATCGCGTGCCGCCTTGCTTCCTTAAGTAAAATATTGCCGTGGTGTTGTCCGTCAAAACTCACTGTGGATCCCCCTGATGTGAGGCAGGAATGCCCTCAGGGCCCAGCGGACCGCTCTCAATTCCAGAACGTTAATGTGCAGGAGAGATTCCTTCTGAGCCCAACGGTCTTGTGTCTGCAGAGTGCCCATGTGCGCTCCCCAGCCAGTTAGGGACGCGTCCGTCACCACGGTGAACCGGAACTCTGGCTCCTGTAGGGGTACTTCTTTGGAAATATTCTGAATTCTGAAGAGTTGATAGGAGCTCGTCGACAGTCAGCCTGTCCGACCAGAGGCCCTGAGCATGCAACGATCCGCCAAAAACTGTTGCACTGGCCTCATGAAAAGGCGGCAGTTGGGCACCAGAGGAATGCAGGATGCCATAGCTCCGAGATTGATGTTTATATTCTCACCAACAGCCTGGAATTGATTTTCAACTGACCTGCCAATCGAAAGATCCTGGTGATCCTGTCGAGGGATGGTCTGACTAACCCCAACTGGGTCTCGAACTGTACACCCAGAAACACCAAGCTTTTGGACGGCGTTAGAGGATTTTTCAAAGTTTATCGCAAACCCCAATCCCTGCAAGAGGCTCATGGTGTCCTGTAGAATCTTGAGCGTCGACGCCGGGGAGGACCGCCTCACCAACCAGTCGTCGAGATACGGGTATACATGGTGGCCTAGCCAGGCATTTAGTGAACGTTCTGGGGGAAGATTTCAGTCCAAAAGTAAGAACTGTGAACTGGTAGTGAGTCCGCCCTACCACAAACCTTACTTCTTGTGTCGCTGACACATTGGTATGTGGAAGTACGCGTCCTGCAGGTCCAGAGACGCCAGAAAATCCCCTTCTTGAACTGACCTGATCACCTCCTGGTGCGTGAGCATCTTGAACTTTGTTTTTCAACGACTTGTTTAGTTTGCGCAGGTCTAGGATGGGACGCCACTTTCCATTTGGCTTTTTCACCACAAAGTATCGGGAATAAACCCCTTGACCCCTTTCTGATGACGGGACCAGTTCTATAGCCCCTTTTTGTAGCATAAGTGCTACTTCCTGCAGCAACACGCTCAGATGGGAATGAGCTACACACGCCGGTGGAATATGCGGAGGGTTGCTCTTGAATGGCAGGAACGTCTATTTTACAGTGTCCAACACCCATTGATCTGTTATTAGCTCTCATTCGCTGATATAACATGATACTCTGCCCGCCCCCCCCCCCGAATGTTCCGATGCCCGTCATTGCTGGTCCTTGCTCTGTTTATCCCTCGTCAACGAGTAACCTGCTCTTTTCTTGGGGGCTTGGCAGTCCCTGCGACGTTTAGCCGCTTGCGAAGCTCGCCTGTATCCCTGAGGGGAATATGCTGGCCTACCGAAGGGTCAGTCCCTTGATGAAAATCTGGAATTCCCCGATGCTCCTCTGAAGGGACGAAAAGACCGGAAACCCCGACCACTCTGGAGGGCCTCCAAGGAACGCGCCGTGTCCGAGTCCTCCTTCATGCCCTTCAGGGCTTCGTCGACCTTCTCGCCGAAGAGGTCTCTTTCAAAAGGCATATCCAGTACCTTGTACTGCACATCCGGTCGGAATTTGGTGCATTTTAGCCATGCCTGTCAGAGAACTACGCCGCTCACCTGCTTAAACCCCGACTCCGCAAGGAGTACTGCAGTGTTAATGGCATGATTTGAAGCTTCCTCACCTTCCCAGACCAGCAACATAGCTGCTTTCCGATGTTCATCCGGAAGGTGTTCGAGTATAGGCGCCAACCGATGCCACATCTTGTCGTATCTAGCAACATGGCGAGAGAATTGGCCACCTTCACTGTAGTAGCACCTACCGACAGGACTTTTTTGCCGAACGCATCCTGGCGTCTAGCATCACTTTCCGGTGTGTGGGGGGGGGGGGGTCGTACACTTGTGTTGAGCCCTTGCCTTTCTCGCTGCCGATATCACAGAGTCAGGTGTTGGTTGTGAGGAAAGGCACTTGGGAGTAGAGTCTGGGGCTTTGAATTTTTTCTCTAGGCGATCCTTCATCGCCGGCTCTGAGAAAGGGTGACGCATTGTTTGAAGACCTTCCTTCCACACATGACCCAGGATGGGCACCGAAAACACCGACCTTCTCCTTTGACCCATGTGGTCGAAAAGAAAAGTCCTTTTCTTCTTGGGCCAGCCCGCATTCCGTGCAAGCCCTGGCCATCAGGTTGTGAAATGACCAGATATCGTCTGGGGGAGACGGCTGAGCCGGGCTCCTCGGAGTTTCCAATTCTGCATCGGACTCCCAGGTCGGATCCCTGGAGGGGGGGGAAAAGGGACACCGATGATGCTCTGCTGCCTGATTCCGAATCCAACAGTTCCCCTTCCTCGCGGCGTGGGGCCGAGTGATTTGCTTCCGGAGGCCCTGCCGCGGGGGTTGAAGGTGGAGGGCGGCGAGACGGGCACGGGTCGTCGACGACCAACCTGGCCGGAGTTGTTCGAGGCAGTCTACTGTCCTCAGCAGCGTAGACAAGACCTCCAATGATAAAACCAATTGCGGATTGAGCAGGGGGGCACAACCCGGAATGCTCCCGGAGAAAGGTGTGGTAACTTGTAACCCCAGGTCTGCAGGGGCAGCTATCCTTTCGCCCTCGTCTCCCGAGGACACCAACAAGGCCTCCTGCTGTAGAAGTGTTTCCAGCAAAATTGGGTCAGACCTCAGGACGCCAGGCCTCTTGCGTGATTATCAGTTGACGAAGCAATAGTTGTCGACGTCATCGCCTGCAATCCAGGAACAGTTGATGTCAACTGCGTCAGCGGCAGAGAAGTAGTTGACGACTGCCCAACCGTCGACGACGGTGGTGGTGGTGGTCGAGCAGGCTTATGCGTTGCTCCCGCCTTTTCTGAACTGGACCTGCGTTTCTCAGTCTCTCGACTCAAGGTCGAGCTATGACGATCGCCCGAGGAGGATTTAGATTTTTCTATCTTTCCTCGCTGAAGAGGACGAAGAGGCCTTCTTCGAAGAAGAGTCTCTGGAATAGCCTACCGACTATTCCTTGTCCACCTGTCTCGATTTCTTTACCGGGGGTTCCAATGACGATGAGCGGCGCGGGGCCCCTGAAGATTTTGACACCGAGGCTGTGCTGCGTGTGGAGCCCATTTCCGAAGGCGGGTATGCCCCCACTCCGTCGTTCAACCATGCGACAAGTCTGCAACTCCGATCCTTAAGAGTCTTCTGGGAGAAGCCCTTACATATGTCGCACTTGTCAGCCGAGTGATGAGGGTGCAGACAGTAAATGCAGTCCATATGTCCATCCCCCTCGTAGACCTTCAGTCCGCACATAGCGCACGGGCAGAACAGTGCTTTTCCCGACATTAGGAGAAAAACCGCAACAGCACAACCTAACCAAGTAGAAAATACACGAGGTGTTCCACTTTGGAGACGGTTGAAATCTGAAGGGAGCCGCGGGGGCGAGGCATTTATACCACTACGTCCTAGTGGGGCGTGCGTGTGCGGCCCAAAACGACGTAGATAGGACACAAAAGTGTCGAACGTTTTCCTACGGGAAATGGCTTTATAAGCTTACCGAGGGTTCCCCGTCTGCCAACGGGGAATATTCGAAGCATGTGAATCCATGAAAGATCCAATGCTGGAGAAAAACACATTCAAAGTACATTAGTGGGAAAAAGGGTCACTTCGGGGGGAAAAAAAAAAAAACAAGTCCTCAAAATCCAGCAGTTGCTGGGGGTCTCTAACGTGAAAGGAATAAGCAAATTTGAGAATTCTCGCTAACACTTATCCCTTCTTTTCAGCAACCCAGAATCTACAAAGTATATTGGTGTGATATACAAATGCAAATACTATCCTTGTAATCCAAGTCACTTAAGGGTGTAGGAGAAATGTATTGAGTAAATCTAAAGATTATTCAGCAGCTTATTCAATTCTGTAAAGATGTCCAAAGTTTACTTGAACCGTTACAAAGGATTGCCTTTTCAAAGAAAGCTTAAAAACTGATGTTAAATAAACCTTGCATACGTTTACTTGTATTGCATGATTTCATTTGTACAGCTCTACAGCTCACATTTACCCCTCTGGATAAAGGCCTGGCTGCTCAGTCACTACCAACTTGTGTAGTACAGTCCAATACCAAAAGGTGGGTTACCTAATACATAGCAGATAAGTCATGAGTAGTCTCACAGGGGGACTGTAGCAATACTTGCCCCAACACTGACCCTCTAGGCAAAGAGATCACGCAGCACCGCTTTGCCAAATGCTGCATCTGCCTTGGCACTGGTGTCTTTTTGTTTGTAAAGGGCCAAAGGGGTGGCCCAAGATGCTGCACTGCCGATAACCGGCCAGGGAAAGTGGCGCTAGAACGTGACTTGGCATTGCACCTTGTATGCCTGGATCGCTGCGGTCATCCATCGAGCTATGGATGCCTTGGAGGCTTGCTGCCCAGACCTGGAAACTAAATGTTAGTGCGTCCATCTTCCGGATGCCCTTTGTTCTGTCCAGATAGAATTTCAACGCTCTCCTGACATCCAGACAGTGGAGTGTTTTCACCGTCTTCCTTGGGATCCATGAAGAATGTGGGCAGCACAAGCTCCTCGATCTGAACAACCTTTGAAAGGAACTTGGGGTGCATGCACAGCACAACCTTGCCCTTGTGGAATCTATGGCTCTGATGCGACTAACGCCTGGATCTCACTCACTCTGCGAGCTGACGCAAGACCAACCAGAGTGACCAACAATGTCTGTTGTGGGCTATTGCATTTCACTTCACGCCACGTTGTGGTCTCAAACGGGATGAGAGCGTTTGATTGGGGAGGAGGGGGAATACAGCCTTGTCAGGCCATTCAGGTGTTTTTTCACTACTGGATTGGCCGAAGACAGGACAAGAGAGTCAGAGTTCCTGCATGCGCCAATAGAGGCCAGGCATGTCCGTCAGGTATCCACCGGAAACCCGATCTGGCGAGATAGGCCGAGAATGAAAAGACTTGGTCCAGGATGCATGTCAGTGGATTCACTCCATTTTCCTTAGGCCAAAAGCAGAATCACGTCCATTTGCTTTTGTAATGCTTTCGCGTAGACTGCCTTCTGGCACTTTGAATTAGATTGTCGCTAGACAACTGATGGTGCTGGAGCGTTAGCTGCTAGGAACCAGGCCGCTAGGGCTAGTCTCTCCGGGGAGGGGTGTAGCACTGCCCCTCCCTGCTGCGCTAGTAGAGGGCCCTTCGAGGGAAAGCACCACCTCTGGCTGGGTTGACAGCTGCCACAGGTCCGAGAACCAGGGTCATGTGCAGGCCAGCGAAGCGCTATGAGGATTACCTTCAAGTTACTGGTCATGCTTCCCACCTTGTGAACCAACGGTGTGGGTGGGAATGCATGACCACATCACGTCATAGGGTACCTGGTGTGCGTCCCCTAGAGCGTGGCATCTCTTCCTCCTCAGGACGCGAATTGCTGACACGTCTGCTTGTTTACTGTCAAATATGTCTGGTGGGGTGGCCCCATCTGCCGAACACTTCCTCTAGTAAGCTCTCATTCAGCTGACTCGTAATGTTCGGCGGCCAGGCGGCTGAATGTCTGCTTCCAGGTTTGATTTTCCCAGAACATGAACTGCCAAGATCCACAACTCCTGACTGATGGCCCATTCTCAGATTTCCAGAGTCAACGAGTACAGCTGCAGGGAAATGGTCCCCTCCCACCCCCCCGTTGGTTGATCAATACATGCAGATCGTGTTGCCTGTGAATGCACCCAGACCTGCCCTTGATGTCGGGAGAAAGAGCTGGAGGGCCAACCAGATAAGTTCCAGCCAGTTGATGTGATTTGGTCGGTCTGGGTCCAGAGCCCAGGCACAGCGTGCGTTCCCAGAGTGGCTCCCCACCCATGGAGGGAGGAGTCTGGTAATAGTGTACTCTATGGGGGTGGATGGAAAGGCCTGCCCACCAAGATGTTCTCCTGCTACCACCATTTGAGATCGTGGTAGCGATGTTGAGGTATGGAGACCTGGGCACCCTGATTGCAGATTCCTGGCATCAGGAGTCGGCCAAGTGCAACTGAAGTCCCCTCATGCAGTTTACGGGACTGACGGGAAGCATGCTGCCAACACTTCCAAAAGGTGTGGATTCCACCAGGCCATGGTGATTGACTTGTGTGGAAATGGGAGAGTGGTCCGAATCACTGGAACCGTGCCCCCTGTATCAGAGCAGCAGAGGGTATTTATAATGCGCTTAATACCTAGAGGTCTCCAAGCAGGGACCCGGGGATCGAAACTGTGTTGCTCAGTGCTTTGCTTTCAAGGCAAGTACATTTAATATATTTATATAGCGCTCAAACAGCCCAAGGGCATTGAGGCGGTGTTACTTCCAAGAGCTTAGTTACAGGGGTACAGATAAACATGCAGCTCCTCTGACCAGAGGAGAAGTCCAAGGGACTTTAGTGGCCCTGCACAAAAGGTGCCGAGTGTCAAAATGCAAAAGCAGATGCCTATGGAAACAGTAAGGGACATAGAAAAGTCAGAAAAGCACGTGAGGGGGGGGGGGGGGGAGGTTCCATTCACTCAGGAGTAAAAAGAAAAAAAAATGTAAAAAAGATTTCTAAAAATTTCTGGGATATCCAAGTTTAAAGTGAATTGGCACAGAAGAACAAGTTACTTAACTGGTAATGTTCTTTAGACTGGATGCCACATCTTTGACATGTAATGTCCAGAGCTGTGCACTTTGGAAACTTTCAGCAGAGGGCTACCTGTGTCGATGACGCCGGGTTGATGTCCCTTGAAGGCCTCCATCGAGGGCGACGTCACCGGATGTTATAAATAGGACACGGCGCCCGTAGCCTCACTAAGTTTTTTTCCCTCAGAACGTGTGGCACCAGGTCTCATGCCTGCTTGACTGCACATAGCCTTGCGGAAACGTAAGCTGCAATCGCATAGGAAATTCTCCAGAGGGGCAGGCAGGGTGGGCGATGTGGAATACATTGGACGAACATCCAGCCGAAAGAATGTTACCAGTTGGTAAGCAACTTGTTCTTCGAATGGATTGTGTCCTCCAACATATTCCATATCTTTGACAGACTCCCAAAGCAGTACCAGTAAATGGAGGGGGGAAAAGTATTGAGTACTTAATCAGATGGCAGCATAAAGAAACCCCTTCCCAAAGGCCATATCCTGACCATAGATCGTATCCAGGGAGTAATGTTCAACAAAGGTATGGAGCGAAGCCCACGTAGCGGCATCACAAATATTCGTAATAGGGACACCGCAGTGGAAGTAGCCACTCCCTAGTGGAATGAGCTCGCAGCCCTTCAGGAGGGTCTTTACCTGCCAATCGGTAACACTCCATAATAGTGAGGATAATCCACCTGGACGAGGTCTGTTTGGTAACAGCCTAGCCCAATCGGTGTCCAGCATATCCTACAAAGAGTTGATCGTCCACTCATACCCTGGACATCCTAGAAAGGTAAAAGCTCAGAGCTCTCCTAGGATCCAACCGATGGAGTCGCTCTTCTTCCTTACCAGGATGAGGAGGATAGAACGATGGAAGCACCACCTTCTGACTCAAATGAACTTCAGATACTACCTTAAGTAGAGAGGGATGTACCCCGTAGTGCAAACCTGTCCTTGTGAAACACAGTAAAGGGTGGCTTAGAGGATAGTGCCTGCAATTCCCTCACTCTGCGAGCGGAAGTAACCGCAACCAAGAACAGTCTTGAAGGAAAGTCATCTCAAAGGACAAGAATGCAATGATTCAAATGGAGCACCCATGAGAAATTTCAAAACCAAATTCTAATCCCAAACCGGCACCTGGAAAGGTGACGGCGGGAACACATCAGTCCTTTAAGAAATTGAGAATACAAAAGGAACCTTAAAGTAAGAACATTATTCAGACAAGCACTTAAAGATAGAGCGTGCTGCCAGGTAACCCTTAATGGTACCCACTTGAAGGCCCCTGTGGGCCAAAAAAAGAGACAAAAACATAGTATTGGAGAACTGAAAAGGATCAACATTGTGATCTCTGCACTAGTCGCAGAACCTACACCAACGGTTCAGGGATTTTGTTGCAGCACGCCTGGCCATAAGAAACACCCTCATCACGTCATCCGAGATGTCCCAATCCTAACACCTCAACCTTTCGGATACCAAGCATGAAGGCTGAGAGTTTTGGCCTCTGGATGGAGAACTATTGCAGGGATCTCATCCGCAGCCTGGCCTCTGGCACCAGAAAAACATGCAGGATGCCATGAGGCCGAGCAACCTTAAGAATTCGAAAGCCGGGAGCCTCTAGGCATGTTGAAACTTGTCCACCATCTGCACAATGTGATGAGCCTTCACCTTGGGAGGCGAGCACTTCCAAGGACGTGTCTAACACAGCCCGATGTACTGGAGCTGTTGGGAAGGGGTCAGATGAAACTTCTTGAAATTCAGGCAGAAGCCCAGCCTGTGGCAGGTGAGACCGAGATGATCCAACGCTTGCTCGGGAGAGCGCGCCTGGTTCAGCCAGTCATCCAGGTAGGGGTAGACGTGAATCCCCCCCACCCTCCCCTTCGCCTGAGGTATGCTGCCACCACCACAATTAGTTTGGTGAAGACCCTCGGGGCGGAGGTCAATCTGAACGGCAGGACCCAAAACTGAAAGTGCGAGTCACCAGCCGCAAACCTCAGGTACTTTGTGCTTGGGATGAATCAGCACATGAAAGTAAGCATCCTGCAGGTCCAGAGACACCAACCAATCCTGAAGTTGAAGTGCCTGGAGGACTTGATAAAGTAACCATCTTGAACTTGTCCTTCCTGAGAGGTTTGTTCAAGCAACGCAAGTCCATAATGGGCCTCCATCCCCAGTCTTTCTTCGGGATCAAAAAATAAGGGGGATACCAACCCCTGTTCCTCTACAGTATAGGCGCCTTTCTCCAGCTGGGTTAAGATTTCCTGCGGAAGGAGCAGATCCAGAAGCTTCAAAGAGTTTCCCCGGTGGATTGTCACGAGGCTGCTGAAGGCTGTTGCCGTGGGCTATGGTATTCAGAACCCACGCATCTGGAGTAATGGCCCACCATTCTGCGAGATGCATAGAGAGTCTGCCCCCAACCGGCAAACCATGGCCTCATGACTGGAAGTGGCTGCGGCAGTTCCTGAAAGCAATGAGGCAGCTGCCTGAGCAGCTTTGGGACCACGATTTCCCCGACCACCATGGGTACTTTTTCACTGGGCCCTTTGACTGGCGGCCCGTCTCGTTCTACCAAAGGAGGAGTAGTAAGGAAAAGAACCTCCTTCCATTGCTATCCCCTAGGACGAAAAGGCGGAGGTGGACGCATAGCTGCGCTTAAAGTTTTTGCCGTAGCTTTCGAGGTCTGCAACCTCTCAAGGCTCTAGTCAGCCTTGCTGCCAAACAAATGTGCGCCATCAAAGGGCATGTTCAGAAGACGGGCCTGCACATCCGGAGCAAAACCAGACTTTCGGAACCATGGATCGGCTAACAGTCGGCCGTATCCAAACCAGACTGAAGTGATTCGCACATGGCATCCTTGCCGTCTTGCACGAGAGCAAGGAACCCATCCCTTTCCCCCCCCCCCTTCGGGAATATGCTCAGCCGCTAGGGCAACAGTTCTACAGAGTGTGATAACCTTGCCAAGGCACAAGTGGAGTTACCCAATTTCAAGGCCATGCTCCCAGCAGAAAATATCTTCCGAGCCCAACCGTCTAAGCGCTTGTCCCTATCCAGAGGAATGGTAGGGCACGCCACCTGCCTTGAGGTGGCTGTAGCCTCCTGAACCACCAAACTCTCGGGAGTGGGCTGCGTGTATAAATAGCTGGGGTCGCTACCGGAAGGGTGGTTCTTTGTCAAAGATTTATTAACAGCCGGAAGAGATTCCGGGGACTGCCAAGCAGCTGCCACCCTCTTCTGTAAGGTGAGATGAAACGGCACCACCAGGACAGCAGATGGACCTTGATCTAAGATGTCCGTTAGATCATCGTGTACAAAGTCTTCAGGACAACTGGACCATCCCAGATACTCGAGACCCTAGCCATGAACCTCTATGAAGACTCAGTATGAGCCCCAGGCTCAGGCCTACCAAATTCCACTTCTGGGGAATTGTCCAACCCACTGGCGCCATGAAGTGTTTCCCTCAACTCCAATTGACGGTCTCTAGAAAAAAACTGGAGCCACATCAAGATCACTAGGGTCCGCAAAAACAGACCTTTCTTCCTCTTCATACATGTAATCAAGAGGGAGTTGAAACCCCCGAGTCCAAAACTGGCCTCAGACGTCACAGTAGCCTTCCTAGGAGGATCCACGATACCCGGGTACTCAACAGGTAAATTTACCCAAAGGTGTTGAAGGCTTCGACGTCGAGAGTGTCGACAACCTCTACGTCGCGATAGACACTGGTGCCGACGGCACTGTGGGCTGATAAGACGGCAAAGTGTCGACATCGGGCGGACACAGCGCGACCTAGTCGACGCCGGCTTTGAGCCCTTAACAGGTTGCAGTGGTCTCGCTGGAGACTAAGACTGAGACCAGGAGGCACGTCTCTGGCAACTTTCCTGAGCCTTGTCCGAACGTGACCTCAAAGATTCCCGGTGCGAGTCGTGGACCCGAGCCTAAAGGCGTGCAAGCCGCGGTACGACACGGTTCCTTGCCAGTTTCGTTAGAAGGCGAGACCGTAACCGTGCCCTGTGATTGGAATATCGCTAACATCTGCTCCTTAAAAGCAGCCCATTCCTCCGGAGTTGAGGACTTAGTCAGGCATGCCACTTTCTTTGAGGCACCATCCTCAGGAGTACGGGGAAGGCGACCAGTGGCAGCACTTCCTAGAGTGCCGGGACAAGGAAGAAGAATGATGGAAACCACTCAGGGACCGAGATCCCCGGGCCACCTCCCGATGCGGAGAGTCGCCCCTTGAGTCATTGGTGGAAACCCTCTTGGACGATTTAGATTTTCGGGACTTACTAGGCTTAGAGCTTCCCCTTACGCTCCCCCAAGGCCTTGGCAGTCAGCGACTGGCATTTTGAACAGTCTGTGTCATGCCCAAGCACCACAAACAAATGCAATGCGGGTCAGTGATTGACATTTTCGACTTGCAGTCTGGCAAGTCTTGAAACTAGACCGCGGAGGCAGAGGGGTCGAAGAAAAAGACATCTCAACGATGCACGCAGAGTTTCACGAAGCAACACGTTCGCGGAAATAACGGAACTGAGGGTACAGGTGCTATGCATCCTATTTATAACATCTGGTGACGTTGCCCTCAACTGAGGCCTTCGAGGGACATCGACCCGACGTCGATAACGCAGGACACCCTCTGCTGAAAAAGTTACTGAAGTGCACAGCTGTGGACATTACTCGTCAAAGATGTGGAATACGTTGGAGGACACAATCCATTCGAAATGAAAATTCGCCCTAATACCGGAAAAAAGCTCAGTTTCTGAAAATATCAAGTAAAGAATCCAGTTGGTGTTCATTCCATTTTGCGAAACGAGGGCCGTTTGTTTTCATTCAAAGTCCCCGTTCAGTCAGAATGCAAGAAAGGTGAAAAATAATGTTTGCTGTTCAATAATCTGACATAGACAACTTGCCAGACAATTGCGGTTTACATTCCGCAGTGAGGTTTAAAACTAAACGAGTGTGCTGATGCTAAAAAATAAACATGTTTGTGTGGCGAATTAGAGTGCAAAGTGATGCTTTTTCCTCTGCAACATTCTGTAAAACGATTTTTTTTATAAAGGAGCCATTTTCACATGATACCCTTCGATTTAGGTTTCCTATATCTGCCCACCACCGGCTCTCCGTCAGTCTAAGGCCTGGAGGGCTCGGTCACCACAACTCTTGCATAAACCGATACTCGACATGCAAACCATGTGTGGTGGATGCACCTGGGCCCTGGCCAAATGCCCAAGGATAATCCTAATGCAGGGGCCAAGTACTTGGGGTGCCCTACCACAACAGTTTGGCTCAAACTGAGGACGTACAGGCTGGGACAAGGCACAGAAGGAATCTGTGTTCCATAGAGGACTGTTCAGTAAGATTTGGAGCAGTGCCCTTTGGGTGCACTACAACAACCGTAGCTTGCTGGCAATAGGAACCCAACCTTTGGTATAAGTCTGTACTACACAGGTTGTTAGTGTGGCTGAGCAGCCAGGCTTCTCTCAAGAGGGGTCAATGTGAACAGTAGAGGAGTTACAGATTCACAGTGACAATTATCCAAATAAACACTTACACTCTAAGTTTCCCGATTAAACAATTTAACATTCAGTTTCAATAAGCCTTCTTCAGAATGGGCAATATATAGTAACACAAATACACTTAGATTCTCTAAATCAGCAAGCATCCATTGGGGGATGGCACACTCCCTACACCCTCAGGTATGATATGATCAATTGTATTTGTATCGTGCTCGTACATGTGTTTTAAAGCACAACTAGGCAAGGGAAGAGTACAGGGGAGACCACAAATCAACTATCTTACTATGCCCAGTGAGCTTGAGAATGGGCAACTGCATGGGAAAGGGAAAAGTGAAAAGTGCATGGAAGGGGGAGAGTGGAAAGTACAGAGCAGATAAGTAATACATACAAAAATACAAAATGGAGGCA
The DNA here is from genome assembly GCF_040938575.1 of Ambystoma mexicanum. NCBI lineage: Eukaryota > Metazoa > Chordata > Amphibia > Caudata > Ambystomatidae > Ambystoma > Ambystoma mexicanum. The sequence continues at coordinate 1,000,255,794 of NC_090935.1, read as the reverse complement.
ATAAACAGTGGTATTGCAGCCAGCAAGTGGCAAGGGCTGTGTTTATGGCAGCAGACTGGGTAAGTCTGATGAGTTCGAAAAAAGAAGGGGGCTGGATGGGTACAGAGTCAGTCCACCAGTGCAAGGGGTGGCCAAGAGGCAGCGCAGGAGGGCGGCAGGGGGAGCAGGTACCTGGTTAAAGAGGGTGGCCGAGTGCACAGTGCCAAGAGAGCTGGTCAGCAGGGGAGAGAAGGCAGAAGCAAAGAAGGTGGTCTTGAGGTGCTTCTGGAGATGGTTCTCAAGTTTTATAGTGTCAGTGAAGACTGTTCCGGAGGGAGGTCCCAGCCGAAGATGTAGATCTACCCCCAGCTCGTTTCGTTGAAAAACAATTGACCAGGAGGCAGTTAGAGGAGCGAAGAGCTTGAAAGGGGAGGTATTTGCAGAGGGATAGCTGAATGTATTTTGGACCCAGGCCCCAGAAAGCCTTAAGATGACTAAAATAAGTAGGACACTACATTAATGGATCAATGGTACATTTAGAGCACTAAGATGTGGGTCAAAGGGAAAAGGGTTATTAGAATAAAACAAGCACACATTCTGAAGCAGGTAAATACTTTTGAACCCCCCCAATGCAAAGTAAGATAAACAGTTCCCGGAAGGATAGGTAAAGCACAATGTCAGATGAAAGAAGAGTCACTCAGGGAACCAGGGCAGCCAATGTCAAATTAGCAAAAGTCAAGGGGAGCTGAAGCACCTCTTGCAGATAAGTAATAAAGTCTTGCACAATGTTTTAGCAGTCTTCGTAGAAAATAAGAATCAATGTAGGGCCACAAGCGGTTAGGCTTGTGAGGTGTAGAAGATGCAAGCAACTCTACAGAATCAACCAAGACCCGACTCAACTGAGAACAAGTAAGGCTACACAACAAGAGGTAAGTTCTTAGACTGTACAGTACCTTTTGGCACTCTATCTGGTGTTCCTCTCCCTGGCACTTCGGTTCCAACAGCAGTAGCAGAAGTACATCCAGCTTACAGAGGATGTCCAGACAGGCATACTTGTTGGTTGGTCTGACCAACTCAAGGGGAGAAGTGGTCCTTGCAGGGCTGCTCTACTCGAGGTGAATTCGGAGCTTCAGCACATCAGCAGGGCTTCACAGGGCAAACCAACGGTCCAGGAGTTGCAGCAGGTGTCTTTCAAGTTAGTCTTCGGATTCCTTTGTCCAATGGTCGACTGCCTTCCAAGCCAAAAAGCCTCGCCTTGCATGCAGGTTTCTCCCATTCATTCCAGCCTGTCAGTCAAACAGCAGGGTGGCTGTCTTTGAGGGACAACCAGCCAGCCAATCACCTTCAGGTGCATCCCCGTTACTAAGGCGATGAAGCACAGGGAGTTTTGGGCACCTCCCTTCCTTCCTGTCCCTGCCAGACATACTGGAGCCAGAGGCAGGCTTCACTCGTGAACCCCTCCTAAGACAACAAACAAAGGGACCAAACCTGGTTTGGCGCGCAGAGTAAATCTCAAGGACCGTTCCAGCAAGAAATGGTGAATAAAAGTAGACAGGGCAATTGTGACAAAAATGGCACCTATGGGTGCTGTACTGCAACTGCGAACGTAGCCCGTGGCAAAAACACACAATCGTAGAAAAGTAAACTACTGTCAGCCATTATTTGTGGAAAAGGCAATACCAAAATGTTGCCTGAGAAACTAGAAAAAGGGGATATCAAGTAACCCCTCCAGCACCCTATTGTAAGATAGTGTGTGCTGGGTCTAGAAAGTTACAAATGTCAGTAAAGTCAATTTCACTTCACTTGGAAAGATATGCATTACTTACCGTAAAAGCATTTGGTGGTTGTATCTGCTTAGATTCACATGCTGTGCATATGGTCCGACATCCAGTGGCAACTGCAGAGTATTGCATCTGGTCTTTTGAGAATCGAAAGGGGACATCGACATGGGTGTGGCCTGTAACACTATCCCTAAGTGATGTGTAGTGTACCCAAGATCCCTCACGCGTCGAGGTCCCTCCAATTGTATTTCTTCTGCCTAGAGGGAGCTTTATGACTATCATGAGTACAGAAAAGAGACAGCAGTACCTGAGAATCAGACCTAGAATGAGTGTCTAGGCAATAGTGTTTTGTAAAGGTGTGTACAGAACTCCAGGTTGCTGCTTTGCAAATGGACTCAAGGCGAACATTCGCAATGAATGCTATGGACGTCCCAGTGCCTAGAGTAGAATGCTCTAGGCTTGAAGGGCAACTTTCCCTTAGCAAGACTGTAGCAGAGTGTGATGCATTTGACAATCCATCTAGAGATAGTGGATTTGGAGACTGCGTCTCCTCTTCCTGCCGCCACTGAAACGAAAAACGTATTCTTTTTATTAGTGGTCGAGTTCTTTCCATGTAGAACATGACAGCTCTGCGTACATCCAGTGTGTGCAGGGTTCTCTCTCCCAGGCTTGAAGGATTTTGAAAGAACGTTGGTAGTTCTATAGACTGGTTCACATGGAAATGAATTTAGGCGCAAACCGAGGGTGGGCGCGCAGAACCACCTTATCTTTGTGAACTGTTACAAAGGGATCTATGATTGAGAGCGCTTGTAGTTCACCTACTCTCCTAATGGAGGTAATAGCTATTAAAAAAAGCAGTGTTATAGGTGAGGTCTTGAAGACTTGCTTTGTGCATGGGCTCGAAAGGAGCCCCCATAAGCTTAGTCAACAGCACGTTTCGGTCCCATCCAGGAGCCGGGTTACAAATGGGAGGGTGAATTCTCTTCACTCCCTCCATGAAAACCTTAACTGGTGTCTTCCACCATGACACTTTCTGTTGTGATGTATTGTAGGCTGAAAGCGCAGCTAAGTGCACTTTTATGGAGTTAAAGACCAGGCCTTAGTTAAGTACATGAGTTAGGTATAAAACTGTGGGAGAGCAGTTAATTAGGTTGCACCAGATGACAAACAGTTTCCACTTACTGGAATAGCAGTACCTCATGTTCGTTTTTCTTGCCTCCCTGAGAATGTCCATGCATCTGAGGGAGTTGTAGGTGCCCAAACTTTGACCTCAGGAGCCAGGCCGCTAAGTTCAATGTCTGCGGGCATGGGTGAAGCGTCTCCTCTGTCTTGAGACATGTTGTACGGGCAAGGCAGTTTGACTGGAGGGGACAGGGGCATCTCCATCAGATGAGCAAACCATGCATCAGTGTGACTTGCTCCTGGTGCATCTTGTGCACGATCTTGAGAAGGGGAGTCTGGGGAAAAGTAGACAAATTTCCATGACCATGTTATCCAGAGTGTTCCCCTTGGAGCGGTTCTGGGGGTACCTGGAGGCGTAATCTTGGCATTGAGCGCTCTCCAGAGTTGTGAACAAATCCATCTCTGGGAAGCCCAATTCTGCAAAAATGTTGGACGATTTTCCCCTGGAACAGGTTGTCATAACAGGAACAGGTTGCGTTTGAGAGCCCACTTAAAACTGTGCCAGAACATTTGGCACAGCCCTGGAGAATGAGTGCCCCCTTGTTTGTTCAGATAGTACATGGCCCTGGTGCTGTCTGAGGATGAGGATCGTCTTCCCCTGCAGTTGTGTCTGGAAAGCCTCCAGTGCTTTGAACACCGCCAACAGTTCCAACATGTTTAGGTGGTTGGATGCTAGGTCCGACGACCAAACTGTGCGCTGTTTGTTGAAACAGGTGAGTCCCCACCCAGTAAGAGACAAGTCTGTGGTTAAAGTGGCTTCCACTGCGGGGTGGTAAAGGATTTCCCTTTCAAGGGGTGCTCCCTCAACCACTACTGCAGCGAGAGAACGAGGGCTGGCGAAACGACCACTACATCATCCCACTGTCCACTGGCCTGACACCAGAGGCTGTTGAGCCACTCTTGCATTGGGCGCAGGCACGCGTGAGGAACCAAGTAGATAGATACCCGACGCCATCATGCCTAGCAGTCGCATAGCCTTGCTTAAGGTCACCTCGACTGGCTACATACTGAGGGATCTGAAACATGTTTGGACAACAAGGCTGTCCTTTGTTCGAATTAAAGCCCCTAGTAAATGTTTGACCTGACTAGGGTCTAGACTGGATTTTTTCCTCGATAGATCACCCCAGATTGAAAAGATCTATCGTCTTTTGGGTATTTGGCAGACACGTTTCCCAAGAGTCCCCTGTTATGAGCTAGTCGTCGAGGTAAGGATAGACTGGGATGGATTGCCTGCGCAGATTGCTGCTGCCACCACTAGTACTTTTGTAAATACCCTTGGTGCAGATGCTATGCTGAAGGGTAGTACTTTGAACTGATAATGCCTGTCTTGTATCATAAATCTGAGGTATTTTCTGTGCGCTGGCAACATTGAAATATGAATGTATGCATTTTTCATGTCTAGTGTTGCCATGTAATCTCCCTGTGATAGCAGTGGAATTACTTCTTGCAGAGTGACCATGCTGAACTTATGGCTTTACAAATTTGTTCGCTGGGCACAGCTCTAAAACAGGACGCATGTTTAGATCCTTTTTTGGGGTACAAGGAAGTAAACTGAATAAATACCTTCTTTTACCTGTGACAGAGGTATGATTTCTATGGCTCTTTTCTCCTGTAGAGTCTAGACTTCCTGCAGGAGGATGCGAAGATGATCTGGTGTCAGTAGTCTTGCTTGTGGAGGTCTGAATTTTGGGGACCGGTTGAACTCTATACAGTACCGGTGGGCCACAGTCTTTAGCACCTACCGGTCTGTAGTTATTCCCTCCCATGCCTGAACAAACAATGGTAGCCTGCCCCCGACCAGGGAGGCATGGGAGGGGACCCAAATCTTCGGGTCTTTTCAGACATGAGGCCAGGTAGCCTCTGGGGGTAGAGTTCCGGCCACTTCCTTTGCCACAGCGCTGAGCTCCTTTGGGGATACAGGGTGGTGTATCTGCCATTTCCCTGTGTAGAATTCCAATTGTTTTCCGATGTGTTGAGGGAAGCGTTGGCCACGAAAAAGCCGTTTGGACCCAGATCCTCTTCTTGTAGAGGGTCTGTGTGTAATCTGGTCCAGTTTAAGGTGTCATGCTCCTTTTTTGCGGTCTCGAGGGCCTCATTGACCGCCTTCCCAAACAGATTGGATTCTTCCACGGGTTACAATATCAGTGACACTTGCGTCTCTGGCTTGAATCCAGTGTGCCCCGAGCAAGGGATCGACCAGGCGTTTCTGCAGAATCCAAAGAATTCTTAAGAATGCTTTGGTTCACCCGTCTGCCCTCAGTGACTGGTGAGGAGACTAATACGTAGGGGGTTCAGGAACTTCCTGTATGCCTTCCTGTATAAGTGCCCACTGGGCTTTGGCGTAGCTGGCCAACAAGGTATTGTTGGCAATGCACGTTGAGAACGCTGCGACCGTGAACCTTTTCCCAAGGGCGTAAAGTTGTTTACCTTACTTATCGGGGGGTGCCTTGCCTGTTGACAAAGGGACCCCTGCCCGTTTGAGTTTTTTATTCGTGGGTTGACCCCTCGTGAGAGCAGGTGATAAGGAGGGTGCCAGACGTTTGATTGAACGGAGGGGACTAGCCTGGCTGGCCGGCAGTTTCTCCTTAAGGAAATCCTCCACGAAGTCCGCTTCGGGGCATCGCTTCATCTGCAGCGATTTTAAAGTTATCAGCTGCTTTACGCAACATTGTTAAAAGTCAACTGGTCATCCACTGGCGAGGGTTTTTGCCTAGTGGGAGTTGACTGCAGAGAGTCCAGAGACAGGGCATCAGGGTCTTGATCCGGGGACTGCCATGGCTGAGGGTCACCCACATCTGGGTTCTCTTCCTAGCCCTCTAGGGGATCATGCATGTCCTTAGGGCTGAGGAATTCCTCATCCTGAGTGTCAGCAGAAATATCATGCTCAGTTAGGTCGTAATTGTATATATCCTCTTCTAAAGAGGGGTCAAAAAGTCTTGGAAATTTAGCTTTGGGGTCCACAGGGCTCTCATCCCTTGGCCTCTTTGGTGTAGGTTCTGAACGGGAAACATGTCCAGCCTTTCCATACAGTTCTTAAACTTTTTTCTAGTCCAAACAGAGGACCTAGAACAGCCTAGAGGTGGAAAAGGGTCCCGATTGTGTTCATCCGTCTAAAAGCATTGAGCTATGTCTTGTCGAGACTAGTCTTTCGCACTCAGAGAACTCTTCCTGAGGTACCAACAGAGGGGAAACGTCTGTGCTTCTTTCGACTTATGGGTGGGTTCCGGCACCCCCCTCCCTCCCACCTTAGGCCATCCTTGGACCTCAGCAGATCCATGGGCCTCGGCACATCACTGGGTTGCCGCTTCTGGGAATCTGCAGCAACAATCCTAGCTAAGCTGTCGGGAGGTGCGTAGCTTCAGCCAGCGATTGCGAAGGGGGTCCTCTTTGCCGGTGGCGGGGCCTTGTCCTCAGCAACTGCCTTTTTCGGCGGTGCCGGGGCGTTATCTTCTTAAGACCGCCTTCTTCGGCGAAACTGGAACCCCATTGTCGCCGGACGCCTTCTTGCAATGAGTCTCGACGGAACCTGGTATATTCGGGGTAGCGCCCTTTGTCTTTGATGGCCTGGATGCTAGGCATATTTGCAGCTGCAGGGGGTGCTACCGATCCAGGCGGTCGCCAGGTGCCGCCAGAGTTTCCGGCGTACCTGTTGGCACTGAAGTCTTCAACATGGTAGAAGATGGACTTGGGGTTTTGTGCTGTGTACATGTTTGTCTTTGTTGCCGGGGTGCGACTTCCCTATAGCAGGGCCTAACCTGTGCCTAGCGGGGCTGGGGACAGACTATGCAGAACACGAGCGTTCCATCGAAAGATCACCTACCTCTGGTTCGGAGGTATGATATTCACTCACTGTCATCACATTTGGTGGCTGCGGCAACGGGAGAAAATTCGGCCTTCTACATACTGTAGGCCGCCCACCGCTTGCCTCTACGCTCCTTTAATGTCTTAGGAGCTTACAAGCCGTGCATCCTTCCTCCTTGTGATCGAGGGGCAAGCAGCGGTTGCACCGTCTGTGCCTATCTTTCCAAGGGAATTTGCTCTTACAATTAGGGCAAAACCTAAATAAACCTCTCCATAGATGAGGATGGGTAGAGTGACGAAACCGAAAAGGGAAAGAGGAAGGCAAGGGAAAGGCATTCTCAATTTGTACAGAAATGTCCACCCTGACCCCACTCTGGATCACCGTCAGTCGAGTTCTTGAAGGTCTTTGGCAGAGGTCTTAAAGCCGTCGAACTAAGGGATGGATAGGGTGATATATTTTATATAATTATTCGACCAAAGGTCAATGGGACAATAAGAAAAGCCTTTGACGAGCTCTGCATTAAGGCTACCAGTATGCTGGGCGGAAAGAACAGCGAGGGACCTGGACAAGTGAGGGATATTTGGTACACTACACATCATGTAGGGCTAGTGTTACAGGCAGGCCCATGTTGACATCCTCTTTCGATTCTCGAAAGACAAGATGCAATACTTCCACGGTTACCACTGGATGTCAGACCATATTCACAGCATGTGATTCTAAGCAGATTAACAAACATCAGAACAGTAGTTATCCAAGAGAAGGCATTTAAACCTTTGTGAAATCTGAAAGGCTTTCCTGTGCCACTGCACTGAAGGTGCAGTGTGCCACAATGTAAAAAGATGCCTATGCAGTTTGACTCCAAAAACCAAAACAGTTCAAATTACAGACCATACAAGAGTGGGAAAACTGTCTCTCCAGGTTAAAAATTAACAAGTCCTAGAGTCCAGCAAAAATACTTTGGGTCTCTAAGGTATAGAGGAATGAGCACATTTCTGAGAATTCTCAACAACGACCTACCACCCAGAAGCAGTCAGTGAACCAATAAAGAATGGTCCCACGAAAGGCCAACAGATTGAGGTGAACCAGGACTGTTGGATAAGCTTTTCTAAAGTCCAACTGGTGTTATACTTTATAAGACTTCTTTTGGTATGAAGGACCAAACTCAATATAGGCCTGTACTACACAAGTCAGTAGAGTGGCTGAGCTGCCAGGCCTATCTTGGGAGTTATGTGAGCTGTAGAACAGTACAAAGAAATCAGTACATACCTACACCGAAGGAAACACTAATTTGAAGTTATATACAAATGTATATATACATAGAAGGTGCACAAACAACTCTAAAATTAAGCAACTGGCAATAACATTGAATTAGAAATCTAGTCAGAAGGGAACAATGCAGGTGATTAACTTTTCATATCCAGCACAGTGCGACTTCAGCTAAGGCACAAATGTGCATCACCTTTGCAAAATTGAGTTTGGAGGGAAATAAAGGTTAGACAGAACACAGCTAGCTACTGTTAATGTACACTCTACAAGAGGATTTTAGGCAGTTTCCCTTCTAAAATAGTGTTGGAAATTCAAGATTATGGAGGAAACCAGCAACGCCACAGTCAAATGAACCGCACCAGTGCTGCTGAAAATCAGTCAAGTAACCAGTCAGTTTTTGTAGAAAAGCAGAAGCCCAAGGGGAGCATTCCTGAAAGCACACAGGTTGCAATGCCTGCACAGTGGAGGTGAACTCCCAATTGAAGAAAACAGCACTTTCCCAAGCAAGGAAGCACCGAAAAGGTCTTATGGCAAGTACAACCCAAGCCCCACAGTACCCGAAGAGTGAAGTTGAAAATGCAGCTGGTTGCCTTCTGGATGAACTGCTTAAGATCCAGATGCCTGCTCCTTGGTCATAGTGAGGAAAATGAGACCTTTGGTGGGCTTCTGCAGCAGCCCATGAGAGAAGGGGTCAGCAGCAAAGGATTCAGCTCACTCCAGCAACTCTTGTTTTGGTGAAGCATTCCTGCCTCCGGAGGTCCACATGGATGCCTGCAATATTTCAGCTGAATTTGATCTTCAGAAGATGCACTCTATAATGGTCCTGGTACCTAATTGGTGTTCTGCAGGACAGCCGCAGGACATCAGGGGATGGCACAAAATGAAGGTCCTGGGGCTGGTTGGTCCCACCAGCCTATGGGAGGAAGTGGTCCTTTGTGGAGCTTCCCTGTAGAGATGAAAACTGGGTCAGCACAGCTGCAAGGCTTCACCAGGGGGTCAGCAGCTGTTGGAGTCTGCTCTTCTGCTTCGGATTCTTGTTCCAGTGGTGACCTCTCCCTGCAATCAGAAATCCTCTCCTTATATGCTGGAACCCATTCATTCACTCCCATGGAGGTGTCAAACACCTGGGTGTTGGCTGTCCTGCAGGGCAGCTAGCAGGTCAGTTATGACCTGTTTCAGCCAGGCACACCTACAGAAAAGGTACAGTGACGTTTTGGGATCCTCCTTCACTTCCTGCCTGCCCCGACACACTGGAGTCTGGGTGGGATTAAGGACTAAAACCCACCAAAGGCAAAATTCACAAAGGACTCAAATCTCCTCTAAAGTAGGGTTAGGTAAGATTTGCACAGAACTAGTAAACCTTCCTGACCTGGGTCAACCCCAGAATGTTTTGCTTCATTAGTGGGATATGTTTCCATAATACCTCAGTGAGTGGTAACCTTTGCCCACTCACATAATCTTTAACTCTTTATGGGTGTCATTTTTAAGACTCTCCATAGTGTCTTTTTAAAGTTATCCTCAACTTATTGGCAATAAGTGCTGTTGCTGGGTTGCCCTAGGGGCTCCCCTTTCAAATTTATTGTGCCAACCTTGAGTAGTTCCCAAGGGTACAAAGGATTTTTGGATCCTGTTTACATTTTGTAAAGTGAAACCAGCACACCCACCTTATGCGCAGTGCTGTGGAGATGCAATGTATCCCCTTTCACACTAAAACTAACAATTCTGTTACAGAGACACGCTTCCCTTCAATTGCTGGTGGCAGTGATACCTTGTATTAAATGAATGTGGTGCGCTTAGCGCAGACTGTGTTCACAGCTGCAGTAAACGGACCCAAGGGTGTCCAATTTTACCAAAATGCCGTTCCCCCCCCCCGCACCTCCCCTGTCTTCTTTTTGCCATTATAGTTATGGTCGTTTTTTACCTCCCCCTGACATCCAGGGCGGGAAATTCCTTTGTGTGATTTTTATCTTCAGCAGGAGTACCCTGGACTCCCTTCCCTAGCTCCAATCTGAGCAGGAAGCTAGTGTGTTAGGGCGAATTCTCAAAAATGTGCCAATTCCCTTCACCTTAGAGACCCCCCCCAGCAACTTTGCTGGATTATGAGAACTTGATTTTGTTACCTGGAAAGTGTGATCCTTTTCCCCCACTCATGTGTTTTACTCGTGTTTTCTTTGGTTATGGAGTGTTAGACAACTCCATAGGCATCTTTTCATGTGTGTCACAGCACCCCCAGTGCAGTGGCACAGGGAAACCTTTACAGGCTTCCCAAGGTTTAAATACCTTCTCTGGGATAAACTGTTTCCCAGAGTAAGTAAAGTGAAATTGACTTTACTTACATTTCTAACTTTCTAGAGCCAGCACACACTTTCATACAATAGAATGTTGGAGGGGTTACATGTGTCTAGATACTCACGTAGCAGTCAAATGCTACCCTTTCCTCTCGAAATGGCTGGTGGCAGTGGTTTTACAACAAACTACCATGATTTTTCCCGACCGCGAACACCAGTAGTGTTTAAACGTGGCAACCATGTTTTGCAAGATGGCGTCTGAGCCCCCTTTAAACAGGTCACGGTCTTTTTTCACCATTTCATTCTAGAAAGGTGCTTCTAGAGTGTCTCTGCACGCCAAACTGGTTTGGTCACTTTGTTCATCCGCCTTTGGCAGGCTTCATGATTGAAGACCGCCTCTGGCGCCCGAGTGTGTGGGTGGGCAGGACGTGCCCGAAACTCCTGCCCGAAACTCCGTGCGCTTAGTATCCTAGGAGACCCAAATGCACTCTGGCGTGATTGGCTGGCTGACTGTCCGACAAGGACAGCCACCCTTCTAGGTGAGTGACTGTTAAGCTGGAATGAATGGGCAAGTCTCTTGGCTTGGAAGCCAGAGTCGACCACTGGACAAAGGAACTGAAGAACAAAGAGGACGCCTGCTGCAACTCCTGGACCGTTGGTTTGCCCAGTGAAGCCCTGCTGCAGTGCCTACTTGCCATTTTCTAATCGACAGAAGCCCCTGCAAGGACGACTTCTCCCTTCCAGTTGGTGGGACCAATCAACAGTAAGCCCCCTGGACACTGATCTCAGAGCTGGTTAAAATTTCCTCAGTGTTACAGGAAACCGGATAACCACGGAGAAGGACACCAGTTTGTGTGCTTGACGTACATACAGCCACCAGAATTGAAGTTTTGCCAAGCTTTTTGACTGTTCGTGTAGGAGACCCAAGACATCTTCCCTCTTGTCCCCACGACTGAGGTTCAGGAACAGCGAGATCTGCAGGACGTGCCAGGAACAGTTGTCGTCAGCTGCCCCTCTTAATTTGTAAGGTACTGCAAAACCAGACAGAGTACTTACCTCTCGCGGTGAAAGTGAAACTTCTCGCAACTCACAGGCCTGATCAGCTTGTGACCCAACATACGATTCTTCTGGTTACAAACTACTGCTAAGAACTTGTACAGAGACTTTTCTGTTTAACTACCAAAACTGCTTTATCCTGTCCAAGACTTTAGCCCATTGACTTTGGCCTAGCCTACTGAATTGACTCTTCCGGTGAACTCTAAATATTTGCACCGCCTAAGAATAATGGTAACCTTTCATGTTCTAAATAACCTTTTATTTATTTTATTCCTCTTGAAAAGTATTTTGAATGCTACAGTAAGATAGTAATAAGGGAGCAGGGGACATGACTAAAAGTTACCTGTGATTGTAGGTTGTGGGCCATTGCAATAGGGTATTTTCTGATTCAGAAACTAGGTGTTAGGGAGAAATATCATAAATGTCGATTCCCTCCACCTTAGAACAACTTTGCTGGATTTTGAGGACTTATTTTTTTACCTGGAGAGTGAGCCTTCCTTCCCCCCTCACTCCCTCATGTATTTTGATGTGTGTTTTACTCTTGTGTTCTTAGATTATGGGGTTTTAGATAACTCCAGTGGCATCATCTTTTCATGGGTGTCACACAGCACCCTCAGTGCAGTGACAGGACAGCCTTTCATGTGGTCCCAAAGTTTAAACACCTTCTCTGGGCTAAACTACTGTTTCCCAGAGAAAGTAAGGTTAAATTGACTTTTCTAATCTTTAAATTCCTAGACCCAGCACACACTATCTTCCGATGGAGTGCTGAGGGGTTACCTTGTATCCCCGGTGTCTAGAAACTCATGTAGCAGTCCCCCTGCTACCCTTTCCTCTCAAAATGGCTGGTGGCAGTGGTTTTACAACTACCTACTATGATTTTTCATGACCACGAACACCGGTAGCTTAAATAATAAAAAAACCAAAATAAATACAAATCGCTGGAGCCATGTTTTTTTAAGGTGGCGCCCAAGCCTCCCTTGTTTTAACGGGTCCCCGTCTTTTTTTTCCATTTCTTTTTGGAAAGTTCCTAGTGTGTCTCTTTGCACCAAACTATGTTTGGTCCCTTTGTTGCTACGCCTTTAGCAGACTTCAGGACTGAAGACCGCAGAACGCTCTGGAGTCCAAGTGTCTGGGGGGGGGGGGGGGGGGGGGGGAGTGAGGCAGATGCCCGAAACTCTGTTTCAAGTCTCATAGGAGACCCAAATGCACTCTGGCGCAATTGGCTGACTGTCCGGCAAGGACAGCCACCCTGCTGGGTGAGTGGCAGCTATCCTGGAATGAAAGGGAGAAAACTGTTTAAAAAGCAGGTTAGGATTAACCAGCGAGAAGGACACCAGTTTGTGTGCTAGAAGAAAGCTACCGGAATAGAAGAATTGCTAGTGTGCCAGCTTTGCGACCAGTCCCAGTGCAGGAGTGCCCCGACGTCCTCCCGCTTGTCCACACAACTGAGGCTCAGGAACAGCGAGATCTGCAGGAAGGAACAAGTTACTTACCTGTAACTGTTGTTCTCCAGCATGGATTCACATGCTCATGAATATTCCCCATCGTCAGGCTGGGAATCCTCGGTAAAGAAAAAACCAGTATCAGTTTCGTTTCTGATCTGTCTTTCGTAGTAATAACCAATCACTGGTCTCTGCGTCATACTGACCACAGCCAATGACTGCCATAAGCTCCGCCTCTGGCAGCCATCTTTAGATTTGGAAGCACGTGAAGTGGCAGTATGACCAAGTGAAGAGCCGCAGAGGGGTAGGCGGGAGGGTTCGCATGTGAATCCATGCCAGACCCATGCTGGAGAACAACAGTTACAGGTAAGTAACTTGTTCCTTCTCCAGCATGGGGTCTGGCATGGATTCACATGCTCATGAATAAAGAATATATAGCAGTACACACATGCACAACCACGGGAGGTGGCAAAGGCTCAACATTAAGCATTACATCAAACCCAACATTAAGCACCTTACCTCCTCACCAGGCTCACCTCAGGCGAACAGGTTGCGCAGCACTGCTTGGCCGACCCTGGACTCCTCCCTGGAATCCCGATCGACGCAGTAGAATTTCGTGAAGGTGTGCGTCGACCTCCACGTAGCAGACCTGCATATGTCCAGCAGGGGCACACCAGAAAGGAACGCCGTGGTGGCTGCGATCGCTCTGGTGGAATGGGCTCTCGGACGGCCAGGCAGCGGTCGGTTTGCCAACCGATGACAGTACATGATACAGCCGGAGAGCCATCTGGAAATGGAAGCCTTCGAGAGAGCCTTCCCCTGATTGACAGGTCCAAAATTCACAAAGAGTTGTGACGTCGTCCGAAAACACTTCGTGCGGTCCACGTAGAACTTCAGCGCTCTAGCCACATCCAGTGAGTGCAAAGTCCTCTCAGCCGGCGACGAAGGCGACGGGAAGAACACAGGCAACACCAAGGGTTCGTTGAGATGGAAGTCCGACGGTACCTTGGGCATGAAGGAGGGGTGCGTCCTGAGCACTACCCTCGTGTCGTGAAAAGTCAAGTACGGGGCCTTGCAGGAAAGGGCCTGGATCTCTCCCACCCGTCATGCGGAGGTGATGGCCACAAGAAACGCTGTTTTCCACGACAGAAACTTCAACGGGGCCGAGTGCAGAGGCTCGAACGGAGGTCCCATGAGCTTGGTCAGCACCACGTTGAGCTCCCACGCCGGGGCCGGAGCCTTCACCGGCGGGAACGATCTGAGCAGTCCCTTCATGAACTCTTTCACCAGACGATGAGACCACAAGGACGTCCGCCCCGTGGTTCTGGTGTATCGGGAGATCGCAGCAAGATGAATCTTGATGGATGCGTGTGCCAGTCCAGCTTTGGCCAGCGTCAGCAGGTACGGCAGTACCTGGGGAGCCGTAATCCGTAGAGTGTTAATCTTCTGTGCGTGGCACCAGACAGAGAACCTCTTCCATTTGTGTCCGTAGCATTTAAGAGTCGAGGACGCCCTGGCCTTTGCAAGAACCTCTCTGCAATCGGCCGGTATGTCGTATCCTCCAAACTCTAGCGCTGCAGGAGCCAGGCCTGCAAGTTCAGCGACTTCGGGTCGTGGTGGAGGATGGCGCCTCCTTCCCTGGAGAGTAGATCCGCGTCCGCCGGCAGCTTGATCGGCGGGGACGCTGACAAGTCCAGAAGGTCCGGGAACCATATCTGCCTCGGCCACGCAGGTGCGACGAGGATCATCCTGCACCGTGACCTCTTGAGCTGGTTGACGAGCCGGATTAGCCGTGGCAAAGGAGGGAACGCGTAGAGGAACAGGCCCTCCCAGGGGAACGAGAAAGCATCGCCCATGCTCCTCGCCTGGGGAAACCTGCTGGCGAACCTCCGACACTTGGAGTTCGTTGCCGTCGCGAACAGGTCGATCTGGGGTGTGCCCCACCGTCGGAAGAGGCGATCCACTAGATCCTGCCGTAGTTCCCACTCGTGGCACGAGCGCAGCTCCCTGCTGAGTGAGTCGGCGATGGTGTTTTTTATCCCTGCCAGATGAAACGGCACCAGAAACATCCTTTGGGCGCCGGCCCAATGCCACAGGTCCTGCGCCTCCTTGGACAGTGCTGGGGACCTGGTTCCGCCCTGTTTCCTGATGTAAAACATGGTGGTGGTGTTGTTGGTGAAGATCCTCACCACCTTGCCCTTGAGGGACGGAAGGACCTGAGGGCCCAGAACACTGCACGGAGCTCCAGGACGTTGATATGGAGGGACTTCTCCGTCGGGAGCCAAAGGCCTCTCGCGTGCAGATTTTCGGTGTGCGCTCCCCACCCTTCCAGGGAGGCATCCGTGGTCACTGTCTCCTGGTGGTCTGGGGTCTGGAAGTCTGGAAGTCCATGCCCGCCGTCAGATGCGCGCGGGTGCCCCACCACCGGACCGCTCGGCGGAAACTCTCGTCGAGTGTGATCCTCTCCTCGAAGCCGCCCGTCGTTTGGATCCAGCGCGCGTCCAGGAACTCCTGCAACGGGCGCACCCGGAGCCTGCACATGGGAATGAGGTAGATGCAAGAAGACATCATTCCGAGGAGGGACTTGATGGACCTTACCTTGGCCGCGTCGGAAACCAACATCCGCTGTACCTTGCCCAGGATGGACCTGGTCCTTTCCTCCGACGGGGAGGCCAGAAGGGACACTGTCGAGCTTCGCTCCCAGAAACAGTGCGTTTTGCGCGGGTACCAGGTGGGACTTGGCGCAGTTCACGGAGAATCCCAGGTCCGTGAGAAGTTGGACAGTCCTTGCCGTGTGCTCCACGGCGAGCTCCCTCGTCTTGGCTCGGATGAGCCAGTCGTCCAGATAGGGGTAGACGTGGACCCCCTCGCGGCGCAGCTGCACCGCCACCGGTGCAAGGCACTTGTTAAATACCCTGGGTGCCGACCGTAGTCTGAAGGGGAGGGCTTTGAACTGGTAGTGACGCCCTTGGACCACAAACCTGAGGAATTTTCGGTGCCCCTTTAGGATGGGAATATGGAAGTAGGCATCCTCCAAATCCAACGACAACAGGAAGTCTCCTTCCTCCAGCTGCCCCAGGACGTGCTGGAGGGTGACCATCCGGAACTTCTGCGCCTTGATGAACTTGTTCAGACGTCGCAGGTCTAGGATGGGGCGCCATCCTCCCGTCTTCTTCTTCACGAGGAAGCATCTAGAGTAAACTCCGGAGCCCCGAAGCCTCTTTGGGACGAGTTTGATGACGCCCTTCCTGAGCATCGCCTTTACCTCCAGGAGAAGCTGAGGGATGTGAAGCTCTTTCCTGGCCACGGGGGGGGACGCGCGGGCACCTTCTTTGAAACTCGAGCGCGTGGCCCCGGGCTAAGGCGTCCAGCACCCAACGGTCGGTGGAGATGGACTCCCACACGCTGACTAAGCTCGCCAGCCGGCCTCCCACCGGGGTGCTTCGGTGGGGGCCCGACCCCACGGCCGGTTCAATCCTGTTTCGACAAGGCTTTGCCGCCTTGACCTCCTTGGCGACGACGGCGGGGTCCGCCGGACTTGCCTCGTCCTCTGTAGGCCTCCTGAGACGACGAGCGGGCCGCTTGACGGTAGGTGGAGAAACCGCCGCCGGAACCTTTGGAGGCGCCCTTGCCTCCGCTGCTCCGAAAGGGCGTCCGTCGTTGCTGCAGAACCCCAAGGGCCCGGGCCGTCTCAGTGTCCGCTTTAATGGCCTGGAGGGAATCGTCTTTTTCCCCCAAACAGGTTGTTCCCATCGAACGGCATGTCCAGGACTCTGGTCTGTACGTCTTGACAGAAGTCCATAGCCTTGAGCCATCCATGCCGCCTAAGGCACACGCCGTTGCCCAACTGGAAAAACCCAGTGTCGGCGATGTCCGTCGCAATAGTGACGGCGTGGTCCGACGCCACCTCGCCTTCCTGTAGGATCTCCAGGGCATCCGCCCTCTTGTCGTCCGGTAGGAAGTCCAGCAGGGGAGCCAGTTTGTACCATAGCTCCCTGTCGTAGCGGGCCACGATAGCCAAGGCGTTGGCCGCTTTAATCGTCATCGCTGCCGACGAGATGACCCTGCGTCCCATAGCGTCCAATTTCTTTCCCTCGCCGTCCGGTGGGGAAGTCGATGTGGAGGCCGCACCCCAACCCCCCCGCTTCCTTCCTGGCCGCCGCAGAGACAACGGAGTCCGGGGTAGGCTGCGCCCGGAGGCACAAGGGGGGGCCGCGTCCGGGACCCGGTACTTCTTCTCGTACCGGTCTCTTCTAGCTGACGCCGTGGAAGGGTTCTTGGGGAGGGCGAGGCCCTCATCCTAAATGTCGTCCAGTAGAGGCACCGCGAGGACAGTCTTCCTCTTGGCCTCGCGCCGTTGATAAAGGAATCCTTCCTTTTTCTTCTCCTCAGGGCAGAGTTGGAAAAGCTCGGATGCCCTGGCGATCATGGAGTGGAACGACCCAACCTCGTCGGGCGGAGAAGCCCTGGTGGGAGGTGACGACGGTAGATCCTCGTCATATACCTCGTCGTCCGTACCCGTCGCTGCCGTGTCAGTCCCCGTATCATCCCCTCGGGTGGACGGGGAGGATGGCTGGACGGGGCGCGACGGCTGAAAAGGAGGTGGAGGGTGAATCCTTCTTTTCTTGGGCGGGGGAGCGCCAGAAGGTCCCGGTTCAGGATCCCCCGACGGGAGAGGTTCCTCCGTCGGCAACGGTAGTCTCGTCCTTATCTCTGAACATAAGGACTGTATAGCCAACAAAATGGCCGCCGAGTTGTCTTGCGGTGCTGGCAGAGGGGAATCCGACGGGCGATCAGGGGCCCCGTCGGTACCCTAGACGATGTCGTCGTCACCTGCGTCGGGATCCATCCCGACGGGCCGGTCTTCTTCCACGCCAAGGCCGTGGCTTAAGACCTCGATCAGCTCTTCCTCCGAGGTTGAGGCCGAATCTACGACGACGCCCTGGCCCCCCTTTTTCTTCCCCGCCGGGGGTTTCACGGGGGTCCCATCGATGGGCACAAAAGAGGACTCCCTCCGAGGTGGCAGGGAGACTCTGAGCCCCGAGGTCGCCACAACTGGTGTAGCCTCCACAGGCTGAGCCAGGGCCGCCGCGACAGTATCGATAGAGGGCTTGGCCGGATGGATTAAGGCCTTCACCACCTTAGGTGCGCTCACCCCTCGTCCCCTGTAAGCTTCCTCTGACGACGAACGGGCCGCTTGACGGTAGGTGGAAAATCCGCCGCTGGAACCTTTGGAGGCACCCTGTTTGCCCCCGCCGCTCTGAAAGGGCGGCCGCCGTTGCTGGAGAACCCCAAGAGCCCGGGCCGTCTCCATGCCTGCCTTGAAGGGAATCGTCCACTGTTTTCCCAAACAGGTTGTTTCCGTCGAACGGCATGTCCAAGACTCTGGTCTGCACGTCCTGACGGAAGTCAGTAGCCTTGAGCCATCCACGGCGCCTAAGGCACACGCCGTTGCCCAACTGGCGAAATCCAGTGTCAGCGATGTCCGTCTCAATCGTATGGAGTGGTCCGACGCCACCTCTCCTTCCTGCAAGATCTCTAGGGCTTCTGCCCTCTTGTCGTCCGGTAGGAAGTCCAGCAGGGGGGCCAGTTTGTACCACAACTCCCTGTCGTAGTAGCCAAGGCGTTGGCCATCTTAATCGTCGCTGCAGACGAGATGACTCTGCGTCCCATCGTATCTAATTTCTTTCCCTCGCCGTCCAGCGAGGAGGTCGACGTAGAGGCTGCGCTTCCCCCCCCCCCCCACTTTCTTCCTGGCCACCGCGGAGACGACCGAGTCCGGGGTCGGCTGTGCCCGAAGGCACAAGAGGGCCGCGTCTGGGACCCGGTACTTCTCGTACCGATCCCTTCTAGCCGGCGTCATGGATGGGTTCTTGAGGAGGGCGAGGCCCTCATCCCAAATATCGTCCAGTAGAGGTACAGAGAGGACCGTCTTCCTCTTCGCCTCGCGCCATTGATAAAGGAAACCTTCCTTCTCTTCCGGGCAGAGCTGGAAAAGCTCGGATGCCCTGGCGATCAGGGAGTGAAACGATCCAATCTTGTCGGGCGGGGAAGCCCGGGCGGGAGGTGACGGCAGATCCTCGTCGTAAAGCTCGTCGTCTGTACCCGTCGCAGCCGTGTCAGTCCCCGTATCATCCCCACGTGTCGTGGGCGGGGAGGAGGGCTGAACAGGGTGTGATGGCTGAAAAGGAGGTGGAGGATGAATCCTTCTCTTAGGGGGAGGGCTCCCAGAAGGGCCTGGCTCCGGGTCCCCCGTCGGGAGCAGTTCCTCCGCTGGTGGTAACGGCAGTCTGAGCATAAGGACTGTATAGCCAACAAAATAGCCGCCGCGTTGTCTTGCGGCACTGGTTGAGGGGAGTCCGATGGGCGGTCAGGAGCCCCGTCAGCACCCTCAACGTTATCGTCGTCTCCTACGTCGGGGTCCCTCCCGACAGGCTGGTGGTCTTCCACGCCAACGCCGTGGCTTAAGACTTCGATCAGCTCTTCCTCAGAGGTTGAGGCCGAATCCACAACGACCTCCTGCCCCCCCTTTTACTTTTCCGTCGGAGGTTTCACGGGGGTCCTGTCAATGGGCATAAAAGAGGACTCCCTCCGCGGTGGCAGGGAGACTGAGCCCCCGAGGTCGCCACCACTGGTGTAGCCTCCACAGGCTGAGCCAGGGCCGCCGCGACTGTCTCGATAGAGGCCTTGGCCGGATGGATTAAGGCTTTCACCACCTTAGGTGCGCTCACCGCCTTCTCCTTGGGGGGAGGGTCACTGCCTCGCTCCCACTCAGATGGGGCCTTCGAGCTCGACCGGGGTCTCTCCAGGAGCTTCGCCGGGTGCTCGGCCTTCCTCTTACCCGAACCAGAGCGATGGCTCGTGGTTGATGGCACCGGGGAGGATGCGCCCTGCCTGGCGCCCGTAGAGCCCGACCGTTCGGCGCTCTGGGGCCAGCGGCCTCGCGGTGCTTGGCCTTGTGTTGGACCCCCGTCGCCGGGGCGTCCTCAAAGGTCTTAGAAGACCGCTCAGACTTCTTCTCGCCTGACGGGCTCTTCCCTTCCAGCCAGTTGGCGAGACGTTGATGGCCGTCCTTCATGGTCCGCTCCGACATATTGCCGCAAAACGCACAGTCCTTCTCCACGTGCGTCTTGTCCTCATCTAGGCAGTAAAGACAAAGGGAGTGTTCGTCCTCCTTAAAGACATTCTGAAGCTGGCATCCAGGGCAGACCCTGAACAGCTTTCCGGGCGTCGAGCTTCCCTTCTCCTGGGCCATGTCCGAGATGGGCCCGAGAAACTTCTGGAGTCCTCCAAAAGCGTGGCTCGACGAAATCTTCACCCTTGAGGGGCGTAGACGAATCCGACACGGGTCCCCGTTGATCGGATGAAGAAACGGTGGAGGTTGAGGCTCTTGACCGAAAGAAATTTTTTGAGAAAAAACGTGAAAAAAAAATAGCACTAACGCTCGAGAGCAATAGCACGAGGATCCCAACACTTGAACGTGCGGTAAAAATCTGAAGATGGCTGCCAGAGGCGGGGCTTAGGTAGAGGGCAGTCATTGGCTGTGGTCAGTATGACGCAGAGATCAGTGATTGGTTACTACTACGAAAGACAGATCAGAAACGAAACGGATACTGATTTTCTCTTTACCGAGCATTCCCAGCCTGACGACGGGCAATATTCATGAGCATGTGAATCCATGCCAGACCCCATGCTGGAGAAAGTTAACATCTTTTCTTCCTTAGCAACTGTTTTGACAGTCAGTAGATGAAGGTATTTTACTGTGATTAGGTTGTGCTCTTCCCAAAAGTAAAGTGTTGGTATCACCAGATTAGTCCTTTGAGGAGAATGTGTAGGAGTGTCCCCCAACTGGGTCTTGCTGCTAGCATGTCCAGAATAAGAATTAGGTTGTTGCCTACCTAGAATAACTGAATCATTCAGTAAAGTGACATTGGGTTTGACTTTCCCCTTCATTGTGAGGTTAAAATTAAGTGGGTTTTACTTACCTTGTGTTAGCTGTGTGCCATCCAAAAATAGGCTACAAGAGTTATTGCTTATCTCCATCTGTGGTTCACTGATTTCAAAAGCACCTGTAACTATATCACATACTTAGGTTGCACTCACCTAGTAGAACTATTATGACAAAATTAGTTCTAGGTTTTTACTGTGCCTAGAATAAGTGTTTCACTATTCACCAAATGTATATTGTCCAGTTGACTGATTAAATGATTTGTGCTAAGAATCATACAACTGAAGGGTCTACAACCCCTGCATTACTGAAAGTAATTGTAAAAAGTAAGCATTGGTTTTTACTCCAAGAATAGGCTTGACCTATACTGAATGCGTATGAAAAGGTTTTGACTTCCCTAGAACTACTGTTAGGTAGTTCAAATAAGGTCTATACTTGGGTGTTGTGTTTTTATACTGTGATTTCATATAATGTTTTAGTGCTTACTTACCCCTAGATTTATCTGGGCCTACATGTATT
Source organism: Ambystoma mexicanum (assembly GCF_040938575.1). NCBI lineage: Eukaryota > Metazoa > Chordata > Amphibia > Caudata > Ambystomatidae > Ambystoma > Ambystoma mexicanum. Next base: position 1,000,234,531 of record NC_090935.1, on the reverse strand, counting down.
TAAATAAATCTGGTATTTTATATACATAGTGTTTCTTTGGTTCATTTGAATTACAATTTCACTTACAGCCCTCCCTCCTAAAATAGGCCTGGCTGCTCTGTCTAGGCTACCATGAACTCAGGTGGTACAGCCTTATACTAAGAGTGGAGTCTTGTACTGCTTGAGTTGAATGGTTTTACTAAGCCCTTATTGTCCCAACAAGGAGTAGCCCAGAAGAAACAGACTAACTAAAAATGGTGAAAAAGGCCGGGCTCATTGAGAAAAGGTCACCCATGGGTGCTGTACTGTCTGCCTGCTAGAAACCTACACAAAAAAGGTAACCATTGCTACCAGCCATTCAAGTTAGTCAGTTTAACAAAGTTACTTGAGTAGTGGGAGAAGGTGTTACTATGTGACCCCACAACACATAAGTTGTTGTGTGCTGGACCCACAAGAGATAATGCAAGATTAAAGTTATTTTACTACTCTTGGGTACTGGAGTTCTCACAAGAGAATTTATTTCATCAAACGAAGTTCAAGGGGCTCCTCAGTGACAATGCACAGGGTCTAGTGGGTCACAGCAAAAAGCAGATGCTTGTATTAAACATATGGGGTTACCAGGCTCAAAACAGTAACAATCTAAATCACAGACGGAGAAAAAGCATGGAGTAAGTGGTACAAAGTTACACTCAGGAGATTAAAATATTTAAAAATCCCATTTTCCAGCAAAAAAAGGGCTGGGGTCTCAGGTTAAACGGAATTAGCAGAGACCGAAAATTCCCAAGGAAAAAAAAATTAAAATAAAAAATAAAATCACACCACTCTTATTCCAGGGAGTCTTCCTACCTAGAGGTGCTTGGCCCAGGAGGAATTCAAAGGGATGTAGCAGAGCAACAATGCAGACCCTATTAGGAGCATAGACAGTAAGTATAACTGGGGGCCGGGAATGCAAAGCCCTGTAAGAACCTTCAAGAAAAGAACAAGGAACTGAAAAGACACAAAAAGTAGCATCCATCTTCGTGGCAATGATGCAGCAATTCAGGTAAGTATCTGCATAACAGACATGGTTTCCCCTAGACAAACATTCGCCACATGGCAGGCATAGGTGAACCATCCTCTAACACAGAAGACCGGCACACAGATGTTTTAGCAGCCAGCCAATCATGCAGCCCTAAAAATGCATAACTCAGGCCCACCCACATATGTCTGAGGCAGAAGAACCGGCTAGGACAGCTGAAACACTAGAGGGAGCAACAATCTGCTCAGAGGGAGTCCAGGTCAGCACAAAGGCCATTTATGCCTGCCTTGCGGTATACACAAAGGGATGGCCCAAAGAAATTTAAGGACAGCCTAGGCATGTAAAAAAATTAATTTGAACACCAAAGATTAGCCATTAGAGCATAGGGCTACTCATGCGTTATAAAGGACTGCACCCCTGGTGAACCCAAAAGTAAATTAAACACCAGCCTGCTCCACACCCCCAGGGTGACACCCTGGGACAAAACTTAAAAGCACCCCCGCCCTCAGCCATCTGGGCTACGAAGGTAACAAATCAAAGTGTGGCAGGAGGCCTGCAATGGAAATGGCTGTCTTCATCCCCCTTCTCTCCCCAGTTAAGCAAGGTTTGTATGCAGTACCCTCTGGGAACACTACACCCAACTAGGACTACAGGTGTAAGCAAACCAACCTTTAGTATAAGTCTGTACAACACAGTTTTGGTAGCGTGTTGAGCAGCCGGGCTTATCTCAAGAGGGGGATGTGAGCAGTAATGATTAGAGGTCTACAATCACAGGTGTTCAAATAAACTCTTACACAAGGTTTCTTGGATAAACACTTAATTTATTTTCAGTCAGTTATAAAATACACTAGGAGGCAATTATATAATAACAAATATACTTCAATACTGTACACTAAGTTTCTGAATCCGACAACACCCTTTTGGGATGGCCCACAGGTAACTTTAATGACAAGGGTGCTGGGGACATCAATATCTTACGGTTGGCATTCAGAACACTTTAAGGTGATTAAAGGCAAAGGTTATCAGAACATGAAAGGTAACAATTATTCTTAGACCGTGCAAATACTTGGAAGTACACCAGAAGAGTCAATTCAATTGGCTAGGCAAAAATCAATGGGCTCAAGTCTTGGGTTGGATAAAGTGGTTCTGGTAAGTAAATGGAAAAGTCTCGGCAAATGTTCTCAGGAATAGTTTGTAGGAAGAAGAATCATATGTTGGTCACAAGTTGATTAGGAATGTGAGTTGCAAAGGTTTCAAGCACTTTCACCGCAAGAGGTAAGTACTCAGCCTCGTTTTACAGTACCTTTCAATGAAGAAAAAGGCAGCCGATGACTTCTGTTCCTGGCAGTTCCTGCAGATCTCGCTGTTCCTGGGCCTCAGTCGTGGGGACAAGAGGGAGGACATCGGGGGACTCCTGCACTGGGGCAGTCAAAAGCTTGCAATTGGCAAACTTCAATTTCAGTGGCTGCAAGTAACACAAACTGGTGTCCCTCTCCCTGGTTCTACGGTTTCCTGCAGCAACTCGGATGAAATTCAACCAGCTCCGAGATGGGTGTCCAGGTGGCTTACTTTGGAGTGGATTGGCCCCACCAACTCAAAGGGAAAAGTCGTCTTTGCAGGGGCTTCCGTCGATGCGAACTTGGCGATTCAGACATGCAGCAGGGCTTCTCCAGGCAAACCAACGGTCCAGGAGTTGCAGCAGCTGTCTTCAAGCTCTTCTTCGGATGCTTTGTGCCAGTGGTCGACTCTGCCTTCCAAGCCAAGTAACTTTTTATTTAGTTCTCTCCCATTCATTCCAGCCCAGCTGTCACTCACCCAGCAGGGCTGCTGTCCTTGCCAGACAGTCAGCCAGCCAATCACCACAGAGTGCATTTGGGTCTCCTAGGAGACCAAGGACAGGCAGTTTCGGGCACCTACCTCACTTCCTGCTCACCCCGGACACTCAGGCGCCAGAGGACTTCACTCCTGAAGCCCGCCAAAGGTGAATGAACCAAGACCAAACCTGGCTTGGCACGCAAAGAAAACTCTAGAAGGACCTTTCCACAAAAATGGCGAAAAAAGAAGACCGGGACCCGTTTTAACAAAGGAGGCTCATACGCCATCTTAAAAAACATGGCTCCTGCGATTTAACGTTACCGGAGCTTTGAATATTTCACTGTCGGGGAAAAATCATGGTAGTTTGTTGCAAAACCACTGCCACCAGCCATTCTGAGGGGAAAGGGTAGCATTTGAACGCTACATGAGTATCTAGACAGGGGCTACTAAGTAACCCCCCCCCCCCTACTATTGTAAGATAGGGTGTGCTGGATCTAGGAATTTGAAAGACTAGTTAAGTCAACTTCACTTTACTTATTCTGGGAAACAGTAGTTAATCCCAGATAAGGCATTTAAACATTGGGAAGGCCTGAAAATGCTTCCCTGTGCCACTGCCCCGAGGGTGCTGTGCAACAAATGCAGATGCCTACGGAGTTGGTTAGACTCCCTAACCAAAAGGAAACAAGAGTAAAACACATCAATATACGAGAGTGGGAAAAAGGCTCACTCCAGGTATAAAAAAAATAATCAAGCACTCAAAATCCAGCAAAGTTGCTGGGGGTCTCTAAGGTGAAGGGAATCACCCCCCCCCCCTAAAAGCCAAAAATTCAGGGACACCAGAAGGGAACAGGCACATTTTTCTTTCCCAACTTGGTAATGGGCACAAGCATTTGCAGCTATATAAAATAATTAAATTCATTATTCACCCCCCCTCTAATCTTCCCTTCTCTGTCCATGCCCGCAATCTAGGCATTCACTTTAACTCCTCCCTCTCCTTTCTCCAACATATTTCTCTTAACTCACGCCTGTCGCTACCACCTTTTCATCATTCGCAAAGTTTGCTCCTTCCACGCCACTAAACTTTGAATCTCCTCTCGCCTCTTCTATTGTTCTTCTATCCATTTTGGACTCCCTGCATCTCATCTCGCGGCCCTCAAATCCCTCTATCACTCTAAAATCCGTGCCCTCCATCTCCTTACTCCTCAACTCCATTTACTCTTCACTTTCTTACCTTGGCTGGCTTCCCTTTCACCCCCAACTTAAATTTAATTTCCTCTGTCAAATCTCTTCACAATCTTGCTCCCCTGATCTCTCCTCGCTCCCTTCTACACCACTTACCGCTTCCTCCGATCTGCCGATCTCTTCCTACTCACCGTTTCCCCTTCCACATGTGCCTCTTCTCATTTCTGCTCCTTTCAGCTACTGGCCCCCTAAAACTCTATCCGCTCCATCCCCACGATTTCCTCCTTCTGTACTACCTTGAAATCTCTTCATTCCCCACCGCGACACCCTTCGCCTCTCAAATTTCTCCCCTCACGTCTCCCCCTACTCACCTCTAACTGCTCCTTTTCCTCTTACCTCCCACTCCTTGCATCATCACTCTAATCCCCATCCTCTCCCTCCTTCCTTCCCCTTGCTCACCCCCTCCTTCTCTTGTTGATATTCACAGGCTAATTGCTCTACACACTGTTCTGTAGGTTTGATTCATGTTTTGTAATTTGCTTCAACTGTTCTAATCGTCTATGTATCTTCTTATAATGTAAAGCGCTTTGGAGTAATGTGCAATATAAACACAATAAATACAAATAAACCAAATACAAAAATAAGGTCCGATACTGCATATTAACCCAAGACAGTGGCTTTATCCAGCATGGCTCTATTATGAGGAGAGACCACGTGGTTATGTAGCATCAGAGCACTGATCCACAAGGGATAACCAATGTCCCTGGGCTCAGAGGCACAGCGTAGTATCCTCACGTAAAAGCATACAGGAGGACTGGCCACCGGGGGGGGAGGGGGCACGGACGATTAGCACCGCCGTGTGAGCTCTGTACCCATGGGCCCCAAAAGTGTCCTGAGCCCCCACTTTTGTCCCCCCCCTGTGCAAAACAACTGCTGTCCGAGTCATCCGACGGTCCCCCCCACCTACCGAGCAAAATTTGGGGGGAAAAAACCAGACGTGCCATCTGGGAGAAAAGTCTGTCCATCTGCACTCCCCCTCCCAGCTGCATACGCAGCAGCCGGGAAGCGGGCCGCGGCTACATGCTGCATCGAGGAATTTAGCTCCTCCTACGATTTGACTGCGGACGGCGCAGGCCCCGCTACGACCTCCCCAGCAGCTGCTGCCCTTCCGCCTGTGGAGCAGACAAACACCCGGGGCAGGAGAGTGTCTGCGCTCTCCCTGTGCGGCCGCCTGTGCAGCTTTGGGCTCCGGCGCCCCACCACACAGAAAAGAAGCCGTGGAGAGGGTAAGCGACCCACCACCCCCTTGGAACACAGTGGCGCTTCGCCCGGCCTGGGGCCCTCTCCCCCCCACCCCGTCAGGGGCCCGTGGTGGGTGACAGTGTTCAGGGAATAAAGAGGAACGCCCCCCTCCACAACTGAAAACCGGCCGGAGGCCCCTTCAACAGGCAGCACGCAGCCCCAGGAGGGCACCCCCCCCCCCTCGACAAGGCCAGACATGCAGGCCCCCGAGGCGGCCCACGCACAAGTTGGACACGGTCCACACCTTTGGCCCAGCAGCCCGAAGGACAAATACAGACATGGAGTACCCCGAAACGGGTTTTTGCACAGATAGCAGGGGCGTACCATTCGCAGCCTTGGGCACCTGCCAGGAAATAAATGTGTTGGGAGCTGCAGCATCCACGAGGACTGGATAGCTAGCCCTAGACCCCAAACCTGCAAAGCCATATGGCCCACTAAATTGCAGGCGACTGGAATCACCCAAATCATTTCTGGCGATTGCATCACAGACAGTCACAGAAATCAAGGCAAGGGGCCTGCGCCCAGTGAGGGCAGTGCAGAGGGTTGCCTCCCCCCCCCCCCCCCCATCTACGGGGCGTGTGCAGTCTTTTGCCCCCCCTCAAAACGGACAGGCAGGCCAGCGACAAAGGAAAATGAAATATAATATCTGAGGGCGCCCACCTCTGAACTTCAATTGGAACTAAAAGCCCCCTGTCAATAGATCTCATCCACGCAATTCCATCTGTGCCTATGCCCAAGACAACGACAGCGGAGCACCTTTCCTGCCGAAAAGGCCCCACCCACACCGAGAGCTGGGCCCCTGTATGCTGCAGGGCGTGTGCCATTCTCAGAGCCAATACTCACAGGATGCCCTCCTCCACTGACCCCATCACTCCAGGGTGGGTGCCTCCTGATAAACCGAGGTGCAGCATACACCCTGCCCCTCCCCAACAGCCTGGACTTTCCAACCAAAGGGCACCCTCCAATTTGTGAGCCATACCCAGTCAGGTGTTCACGGAACCAGAAACAAGCCTTAGTATCCACCCTCTAGCTGTACCCCAAGTGGGACTTCTCGCTCAAACACCATCAAATCCAATGTATGAACGTCAAGGAAAGACTGGCTGCATACCAGTTCTCATCTTTGCAACACAGCTATTGCGCACCTGGAATTGCAACAATGTCACCAGGATCCGAGGCAGCCTCCACCAAAGCAGACGTCGCCGATATCCTCAATGAAAGGAGTATGAGGGCGGACATTGGTGGCAAAATTGATAAAATTACCCAAAAGATGGATAAAATGGAGGACAGGCTTGAAGAGGTTGAGCACAACCAGACTTCGCTGAACACCCTAGAGACTCAAATGGACATGCGACTCGCGGAACTCGAAGCCAGGGAAGAGGTATTTCGCCTAAAGATCGATGACTTAGAAAACAGGGAGCGGCGCAAAAACATACGCATCTTCGGAATCCCAGAGAATGAATGCGAGACTGAGTCAGACCTGAACAGAACACTGCATAACAATGAAATCGCTTTTCAATGACTACTCGATTGACGAACCCAAAATTGATCGTGTCCACAGGGCTGGGGGAAAGTCAGGAGGCCCAAGAACGGTGCTTGCCCGATTCCATAACTACACAGACAAGGCCAGGGTCTTGGACAAGGCTAGACACTTCGCAAATCACGCTGGGCCCGGCGCATGTCTCCATCTATCAAGATCTATCCTCCCTCACACAAGCAATGCGGAGAATGTGCCTCCCACTCACCAAAATACTGAAAGAAAAAGGTGTGCGATACCGCTGGAGATACCCCTTCTCGCTCTCCTTTGAGTGGGAAGGCAACGCCATAAAACTAATCTCTGAAAGGGACATCAGGTGCTGCATAACTGACCTATTGGGCACCCAAGATGAGGCACCATCACAGAGCGGAAAAAGACCAGAGGCAAAGGGATGGCACACCAAAGGTCCACGGAGAAAGACGATGCAAGGCTCTAGGAAATAGACGGATAAACGCTTCCCCGGACATACTCGCAAAGTCATCTGGGGTAAGGGTACACTTAAAACGATGTGAGCCAATGCATTTTAGTGAGCACTAAAGGAAGTGGAGGGGGCCAAGGTTTGAGAGCAGCCCAGGGAAGGGTAGGAAGGAGGCGGTGAGAGCCAATATGAAAATAAAAAAGATTGTCCTTATGGTGATTTATTGGGGGCCGCATATCGGGCGCAAGTGACCGAGATCCTATTGTTGAAATGCAGTTCAGTTTGTCAACATGTTTACATAATGCAGGGGGTGTTAGGGGCTCATGGTTATGTTATATGAATATGTGATTGGGACCGTTTGAGGTACGGTTCCCGCTGGTGGTCCAAAGACGACTGGGTGAACATAACCCAGCCAAATCGGACGCCGTATGGTTTGGAGAGGGTGGGCCAGTGCAACTCAGAGGGTCGGGGGGGGGGCAATGAATACAAATGTGAGGGGAAGGGAAAGGCACTCTTGAAATTACTGACGGCTGAGCGACGAGGAAGTTTAGTGGCCCCCACAGAAATCTGCTTACTTGCAAAGGGACAGACGTATGGCACACACCTAGAGCAGAGCCATTGAAGCAGGCGCATTTATTGGGCTACCTCACACCGATAAACAATGGCAACAACACCTAGACATCACAAGCTACGCATATGCACAATCAATATAAAAGGATTAAATTCCCCCACTAAACGCTCACTAGTAGCGAGAGAATTTAATAGGTCCAACATTGATATGTTCCTACAAGAGACGAAATATCAGAAGGGCAGCGAGAAAGGGATCACCAGTAGTCCGTGGGGAACACTTATTGGAGTTCGGCGTCCTCAAAAAAGCCAGGGTGGGGATTCCGATCCGAAAGAACCTCCGCATGAAGATCCAAAATTCCTGGGCCGACAAGAGGGTAGAACCATGTTAATAGTGGGATCCATTAAAGACAGTCGTAACCCTTGCCACAATTTATGCACCCAATCAAGGTCAAAAGAGATTCCTCCTTAAAACGGCCGAATGGCTGTTTAATAAAGCGCAAGGTCATACTATTCTTGGGGGCGACTTCAATACATGGATAAACAGTGCCATGGCTAGGCAAACCACACACAATGTTTCCTAACCCCCGCCAGACACAAGAACATGCAGAGAATAAAACGACTCGCCCTGTACGGCCTCTGACAGTTGGCGTCACCTACATCCATTGGACAAAGGATTTACCTTTCGGTCCATCCCGCACGACACGCTCACAAGAATCGATTATTTGTTCCTCTCTGAAGACCTAATGAGAATACTTCACACCGTAGACATATACCCCATTGCATGGTCTGACCATGACATGGTCGTGGTGGAACTAGATTGGGAAGACCTCACCCATCGCACTACAAAGTCGATGTGCAACAAAACATTATGGTCCGATGTGGCTTTTAGGGAAGAATTGGAAAATGAAATCAAACAATTCTTCATAACCAATGATAGAGGTGAAGTCACGAAAGTGAACGTATGGGAAGCGGCAAAGGCCACTTGGCGTGGGATCCTAATCAGAGAGGGGGCGAGGAAAAAGAGGGAACGCACCTTACTGGAGGCTAACATTAGAATGAAACTAGACAAAGCAGAGAGCCTACCGCAGACATCCCCTCAAAGCAGAGCCACACACCTTGCTGAAGCCAAGGCACTACGGGAGGAGTTAAAAGCCCTGGAAATGAGCAAGGTGACCCAGACCCTACAATACCTGAAACAAAAGTACTACGAAAAACGAGATAAAGCTGATGCCCTCCTCGCGGCAAGGCTTCTTGCTCAAAGGGCAGAAAGATGGGTAGACATGCTAGAGAGGACAGATGGAACTCTCGTAGATACAATATAATCTTCCCCAGAGGGCATACGAGAGGCGTTCGCCTTCGTTTATGAAGACTTGTACACCAGCGACCCTCCTCCCCCACCGGGGAGTGTAGATGCTTATCTCAGAGTCAGATCTCCCTGCACTCACGCGCCCCGAGGCTGAGGCCCTTGACACCGGTCACTGAGGAAGAAGTTGCAGAGGCCATTAAACGTCTTAAGTTGGGGAAGGCGCCTGGGACGATGGCTTCACCCCCGGCTTCTATAAAACATTCACTGCATTCCTTATCTCCTTCCTGGTGGCCCTATTCAACCACATCTTTGAAACAGGACAGGCACCCCCATCCTTTGCCCAGGCCCTACTAACGGTCATCCCAAAAGAAGGTAGAGACCCAAAACACTGTGGGTCATATCGCCCCATATCACTCCTCAACATAGACGCCAAAATATACGCGAGTGTAACAGCAGCCAGATTAGAAACACATCTACCGAAATTAATACACACGGATCAAGTCGGCTTTGTCATGGGGAGACAGGGAGCGGATACAATGAGGAAAACATTACACTTGATACATGAGGCAAAGGGGAGGAGTGACGACCCGACCCTCCTGTCGCTTGATGCCGAAAAGGCCTTCTACAGAGTGGACTGGAGTTCCTAGAAAGGGTTCTAGTCTGGATAGGTCTTGGCCCCAAACTACGCTGTGCCATTAAGGCAATATACTCGGCTCCCCAGACCTCTGTGGTGGTGAACGGTGGCTACTCAAGGTGGTTCCCACTAGAAAGAGGCACCAGGCAGGGCTGTCCATTATCTGCCATACTATTTGTGTTGTTCCCCGAACCACTGGCGCAGAATCTTAGGCTTGACAAAAGGGTGGAAGGAATTAAAGTAGGGGACCAAGAATACAAACTAGGCCTATGTGCCGACGACATCCTCCTACATACAACTAACCCCTTAAGTTCGATACCGGCGGCTATGGAGATAATTGAGGAATACGGCCAATTGGTCGGCCTGAAAATCAACACAGTGAAATCGGTCCTCCTCCCGATAGACAAGAGTAGGGACTCAGAAGTTGGGCGATTTTCACCCCTAGGGATGAAGGTCAGTCTCACTACGCTGCGGTATTTAGGCATCAATGTGACTCGTGATCTGGGTGATCTATTTGAAGCCAACTTCCCCCAGATATACAAAATACAAAAAGACATTGAACGGTGGACAAGGCTCACCATCTCATGGATGGGCCGACTGAACACCATCAAAATGGTAATCTTGCCAAGCTGCTTTATCTATTCCAGATGCTCCCCCCATCCAACTTCCCAAAGAATTGTCACCACCAAAAAAAGTCCTACACACCTTCCTATGGCAAAACAAAAAACCCAGGGTCGCTGCTGCCTTACTTCACCTTCCGAAAGACGATGGCAGGGTAGGTCTCCCAGACAGAGCTCTACTACAGGGCAGCGCAACTGCAAGTGCTAATCCCGCGCGTCAGACAGCAAAAAGACCCCCAATGGACAGGGCTAGACAACTATCACCTCTGCCCTTTTATCGTGGGAGAATGGTTATGGGTACCAGGACCCCAACTGCGAAACAGCATTAAAAATAACCCCATCCTCGGGGCCATATGGAAATCAAATAAAGGAATTAAAGGAGTCACAACATGGCCCTCCCCTAGCGCATCTATGGGCTACTGGCATCCGGGACGATCTTCCTGACCCAGGCAGTTTTGAATCGTGGTACGAGGCGGGGCTTGTTTGGGCAGGGCAACTACAGAGGAATAACGCTTTCATCACTATCCAAGACCTGGAGGAAGCCCTCGGCATAGGTCCGCTCTGTTTTCCAATACTTAAAAACTGAAAGGCGTCATGACCCAGGAGGTCTGGAGGGAGGCTTTACAGAGGGATACGTACATAGGCTCCAAGGGACTCATCAGTGCGATGTATACAGCACTAGTTGGAGTCAACAACCCCCTCGGTCACCTTGAAACAGAAGTGGGGAAAAAGACCTTGGGAGAAATCTCTCCCCAGAGACAGACATGGCTTAAGATATGTAGAAGGACTTTGAAAACCTCTCTTGTCAGTACAAATTACATGTGATTAAGCTTTTATATAGGTGGCAATACGACCCACTCCGGCAAGCCAGGATGTAAGTCCTTTTTGTTGGCGAGGCTGTGGCCAGAAAGCGGACTACTGGCACATGTGGTGGGGATGTAGGGCGGCCAAGGCGTATTGGATGAGGTGCTCAGTTGGATCAAAGAGCTTGAAGGAGAGGAGAGGGAGAAGCAGCCACTCATGATCCTATTTAGCTTGGTCGAGACAGAAGAACAAACACTTAAAAGTACCCAAAATGACACATGGGCTCCTGCTTGCTGCGAGGGCACTGCCTCACAACTGTGTGGAAAAGAACAAATCTACCAACCAAAGCTGAGTGGATCAATGTCTCCCTTAATATTTTCAACATGGACAAGCTAACAGCAGCCATTCATGGTGATCACACTTCCATTGACAATGAATGGTCCGAGTTCCGAGCCAAGTACATTACCTGAAGTTGAGTGCAATACAACACAGTCAAAGCATCATTCCAATGATCTGCCTATTACTTTAAAGTTAATTCCAAAATGTCATATGCAAGTACCATGCTCCGAAAATAACTCCTTTGCCGGACTATAGAAATCATTGAACCCATCTGTTGCCTCAAGGGTTGCAGTGTGGGGCGAGGGGGCAGGGGTCAAGTTGGGGATACTAGTTAAATATGAGCAATTGTAAAGCAGTCAAGTTATTTCATATTCTTTATAATGAAAACAGCATTATTTATGTTGAAAAAAACAAAACCAATTTAAAAAAAAGGCATACAGGAGGGGGACAGCAGTTTTTGTATCAGATTTGGCTCACAGCGGTTCCTAATGTCGTGGAGCAGAAAGTAGGGCTAACATTATGGCAGTGTCCTTCTACAAAGAAACAATGAAATATTCACTCACAGTTACAATCTGGTCTGCCTTTAGAACATATTTTGCAGTAAACTTGTAAAGGGCAGTAGAATCGCCGATGCGTTTCGCCATCTCCCAGCCTCCCATGGGTTGATCCTGTACCAGGAAGAAAATAAAAGTCAGGAAAACCACCACTAACACAGTAATGTTGCATTGACTAGGACTAAAAAAAGACATACAACTTTTCTAAATGCTCAATAAGAAATCAAAAAAAGCATTAGGATAGTGTTTGTCCTTTCACAAAAAGGAAAAGAACTAATTTAGAAATGCCTTATCCAGAACAAATCTATAGTTTGCATCTCGAACAAAAGTAACACGTTTGTTACTGGAGATCAAAGCAGCAGTGCCAGAGGTAGCAAATTGAATTCCTAAAGGTTTATCGATCAGGCAACAAGTCCTTTCATAAGGCATGACCACACAAAAAAAATCTAGGTAAAATACAAAAAACTTGTATAGCCATGTAGAAATAAACATGCAGTATGCGTGCAAAAAAACAAGGGGGGGTCCTGGGAGTCCCTCTGCCAGACAGTCTTGGTTGCGAGAGACTTACTCAGAGTCTTTAGCTCACTATCTTTCACAGAGAAGAAATATCCCAAACATCAGTCTTTGTCCTGCCCTGGGGCAGTCCAGCATCGAAATGCCAGGCAATTCTCCTCTGAACAAGAGTACAAAAAAAAAGCAAAGATGTACTGCATAGACAAAAACAAATGTGCCAGTATTGTCACTGTAAGAACACCACCAATAGCTTTCCACCAACATTGCTTACCCTGCTCTGGGCAAATGCTGCCATCTCTTACATTAAGCAGAGACCTAGTAGAAAGACTTTGGCTGTTCACTGACAAATCTTTTTACCAGCTCCATTGCGAGATCTAAAAATGGCTATAATTTTATAAAGAAAAGCTAAATCGGACATCAAAATGTGCACTCTGCATTGGCAAGTAAAAATGCAGTGCTGTTAAGATGCATTTAAAAAAAAATCAGCCCAATATGCAATGTTATGATTTTCAGTCCTCTGTGGGCAGGTAGTGCGTCTATTATAAGCAGCATTTGGGCATAGGTCTTTCAGCGCAGTCTCCTTTAGGAATGCTCTGTTGGCTGCAGATAGAGAAATTAAAGCCTGAATTCGGATGTTTGCTTAAATATATGGTCATCGGAAGCATCGAAAAAGAGATTTAGATGACAGCATATTTAAGCACACTAGAGTCGGTATTGCTGTTAATGGAACAAGACACATACTTCTTGGCAGTAAGGAGAGTGGCTTGTGTTTTCCAAACTCGCTTGTCTAGTGCCAATCCCACCACTCACAAAACTGATTGAATGGGTGCAATGTGGAAGGTAACGGACCCGTCAAGCTGAGCGATTGGAAGCTGTTCCAAGACTAGCAGCAATGTTCCAGTGGACATTGTGAGGGGAGTTATCCTAATGTCTAACAGGTGAGGCTCTACAAAACGATTTTGGAATATAGGCTCAAACTCTTAATATAGGTTTGCACTAACCAAACGTTTGTTAGAATCGCAGAGCGGCCAGTCTTACCTAAGGAGGAGGATGTGAGCTGTAGAAAAGTACATTGAACTCAGTAAATACATGGGCCCAAAAAACACTTCTAGTGAAATAGACATTTTATATACATAATGCAATGTTATATTTAGTTGAGCACGTTCCATAACAGAGAACATGAGCAATACTTTAGGTGAGTAAACCAACATTAGGGAATGTTAGGCAGGGATTGATGTAGTAACCCTGTTTGTTAGGCAAGATTGTTTGCAGTATCCTTTGGGAGACTACACCAACCTGGCCCTCCTGGCAATAGGTAACCCAACCTTTGGTATAAGTGTGTACTACACAGGTTCGTAGTGTGGCTGAGAAGCCAGGCGTATCTCAAGAGGGGACAATGTGAGCTGTAGGGTTATTACACAGATTCACAGTGACAAGTTTCCTCAAGGTTTGATTAAACAATTATTAATTTAACAGTCAGTTGAATAAAGCTTTCTTTAGAAGGGAGCAGTTATATGGAACACAAAAATGCACTTAAAAATGCACTCAGTTTCCGTAAATCAGTTGATACTCCTTGGTGGGGATGCACACAGAAACTTCCTATACCCTGACTGGACATTGATTTAACACTGGCACATTTAGAGCAATACCGAGTTTGGTGTCAAAGAAAAGGTTTTAGGGAATAAGATAAAGGTTAACAAATCTTTAAACATGCAAGTACTTTTAAACCCTGCAATGCAAAGTAAATGAACACTTTACTGGGGGAAATGTAAAGCACAAAGTCTATCGGGGAACCAGGACAGCCAATGTTAATTTAGTAAAAATCTAGCTGAGCCGCAGCACTTCTTGCAGGTAGGTAAAAAGTCCTGCAAAATGTTTTAGAAATCTTTGTAGAAAAACAGATTCACTGTAGGACCACAAGCTGGGAGGCCTGCAAGGGGCAGAGCTGCAAACAACTCTACAAAAGCAACCAATACAAGTTTCAACTGAGCTAGCAAGGCTAAAGAGGTAAGCAAAGCCTTAGTTTTACAGTACCTTTGTTTAGAAATTGTTCCAGCTGGCTTTTGTTCCTGTGTAGGTCTGCAGAGCCATTTGTTCCTGGGCCTCAATCTTTGAGACAGGAGGGAGGACTTCTGGGGACTCATGCACTATGAATGTAAGTTCAGTGGTAGCAATGGGCAAATTTCAAGTCAGCAAAATTCACGGTTTCAGCTTCTCGTGTCTCGCAAATCGCACCACCGCTGTTCTTGGATACCACTATGGACTTACCTCGCATCTTGGGTCCAGCACTCTGTTGAGGTGGCTCAGGCTTGGTCAGTCCTGCTGCAGGGGAGTCTGGAGGATCTTCCAGAATCGCGGGTCCAACTTCGATTCTGGTTTTACTCTCCCTGGCAATCGGTTCCTGCAGCAGCAATGGAAGTACAGCCAGCTCCAAAAGGATATCTAGATGAGCTTGGCGTCGACTGGTACCACCAACCCAAGGGGAGAAGTTGTCCTTTGCAGGATGTCTCTAGTCGAGGCAAATTTGGAACTTCAGCATTGCAGCAGGGCTACACCGGGCAAACCAACGGTCCAGGAGTTGCAGCAGGCGTCTCTTCCAAGTTCTTCTGATTCCTTCGTCCAGTGGTCTACTACCTTCCAAGCAGAAAGCCTGGCCTTTTATGCAGGTTTCTCCCAGGGTGGCTGTCCTCCAAGGACAGCCAGCTGGCCAATCACCTTTACGGACATTCCTGTAACCGAGGGGATTAAGCACAGAGATTCGGGCACCTCCTTCACTTCCTGCCCCTGCCAGAGACCCTGGAGCCAGAGGCGGGTTTCAGCACTAAAGCCCACCAAAGAAAACTAAGGGACCAAACCTAGTTTGGGACACAGTAAATCTCAAGCAGGACCTTTCCAACGGGAAATGGCGAAAAAAAAAAAAGACTGGGTCATTCTGACAAAATGGGCACCCATGGGAGCTTTACAGCAGCTGCAATTGCAGCCTGCGGTAGAATCACAATGCTAAGAAAATGTAAACCACTGCCACCAGCCATTAATTGTAGAAAGAGTAACACATAAGTTACTCCCTGTATAGTAACTAACATTCTTAGTCCATACTGTATGGGCATCCCTTCCAAGGGACGGGAGATGAACCTTTCACCAGAAAAAAAAAGTTCTTCCCCTTTAAATTTAGAGGCATGCAGGGGTGCGGCCCAGGGAGCATGCGCTGCCCCGACGCCACACCTCAGTCCCCATTGACGCGACGACCATCGATTTAACATTGCCTAATGACACCAGTATTATTAGGGGGCGGTTGGTGGGATGTATGGAGAAAAGGGGACTAGACTAAGTAGTCACTACGGTGAGTAACTGCTAATTACTCTTAAGTCCCCGTCCCTCCATACTGTATGGGCAATTACAACTGAATGCAGCCCCAGGGTGGAGAGGAGACCCTCCTTAAGCAAATAGGTTCCCGAGAACCGCCAGTCCGAAGGCCGCATCAGATCTAGAGCCGGCATCCAAACAGTAATACTTACAGAAAGCCAAGGGAGAAGCCCAAGTGGCCACCCTGCTTAGGACTTGCTAAGGGACATGCTGCTGGAATACGATGGGCGTTGCCTTGGCCCCCATTGCGTGTGCATGCATCTTGGCCCAGATTGCGCGGGCATGCATCTTGGCCGGAAGTAGCTTGTGCTGACCCTCGTACGCTTCTTTGATGGCAGAGGCCATCCAGCGGGGGCACCTCCGAGAGGCTAAGGAGCTCCGAAAACCATAGTTCCATGGGGGCCGGCCAGGCTATCAGAATAATGAGTCAGAGACTCATTGATTTTGCAAATTACACTGTGGGTCAGGGGAGTGGGCGGAAAGGTGTAGGCTTTCATGCCTGTCCACTGGAGGTGAACTGTGTCGCCCAGCGAGACCCGGGGCCCCGACCTTGGAGGATGCAAACTGGGGACACTTCTTGTTGTGCCAGGTGGCAAAGAGATCCACGTGGGGGTGACCCACCTGCTGAAGATCTCCTGAAGAACGAGGTTGTTTAGCTGCCACTCAATTGTCCGCTCCCAGCCGGCTGGGCTTGGAAATTACCAACTACCAGGTTAGATTCCCCCGGGAGGTGGACTGTCGTGAGGTCAATTTAGTTTTCTAGGGCCCACTCCCACATGCTCATAGCCAGTCCGCACAGAGGAGTGGGATCTGGTGCCTTCCTGCTGGTTGACGTAGTACATGCTGGTCGAGTCGTCTGTCTGGATAAGGACAACCTTGCCCCTGAGAAGCGGTAGGAATTCTCCGAGCGCTAGCCAGATGGTGTTCAGCTTCAACCAATTGATGTGGTATTCCTGCACCTGTCAAGTTCTGGTGACGTGGAATGAGGCTGTCCAGGGTGGCTCTCAGCCTTCCAGCAAGGAGCCCGTGGTAATGGTGGCCTGTGGGGAGGGTGGCCATAGGTTGCAGTCCCCTGGACCACCATTTTAGGTCTGGGTAGAAAGATGGAGGGAGGTTTATCATCTCGGATTGAGAGCCCCTCTCCTGGTTGAATGAGGCCCGGAGTGCAGCTGAATCCTCCGAATACTTAGTCTTGTGTGCGGAACTTCTAATAGGACCGCTGCAATTAGATCCAGGAGATGTTACCACCATGCAGAGGTCACACCTTTGCTGAAGTGGGTGGTGGCCCCTCTTGATGGCCAAGATTTTGTCCTCCGATAAGAAGAGCTTCTCAGAGCACGTCTCCCAGATGAGTCCCAGGAAGGTCAGCAGCTGTGACTTTGCGATTGAGCGAGAAGCCCAGATCATGTAGTGCGTTCATAAGGGCATGGGAAGAGTGGTGAACCGCTTCTGGAGATGTTGCCCTGACAAGCCAGTCATCGAGGTATGGGTAGGTGGAGACCCTGCGCTCTCAGGGGGGCCACCACTGCATTCATGAGTCTGGTAAAGACCCTGGGGGCCGAGATGAGGCCAAAAGGAAGGACCTTTTATTGAAAATTGTAGCCCATGATCCTGAACCGTAGTAAAGAACGATGGGGCTGCCAAACCGGGATGTGTAGGTACGCGTCCTTCATGTCTAGGAAGTACATCCAGTCTCCCTTGTCCAATATCTCCACTATAAAAGCTGGCGCAACCATCTTGAATTTTTGAAGGGGTAAGGAGAGGTTGAAGGTGGAAAGGTCCAGCACAACTCAGGCCCACCTAGTTCTTCTGAATGGCGAAAATCCTGGAGTAAAAGCCAAAGCCTCACTGGCACTTCCTCCACTGCCTGGCTCTCTACGAGCAGCCAGATCTCTGCCAAAAGAGTTGCTGTCCCAACATGTGGGGGCGGAGGGGAGGAGAGGCTGGGATAGAAAGGCAGTAGCCCGTGGATACTACAGAGAGGATCCAGGGGTCCGAAATTCTGGCACCAGCAATGTGCATGGAGGGAAAGCCTGCCCCCGCCCCCGCCCCCCCCCCCACCGGGGACACGTGGCCCTTACACCCCCCCCCCCTTTAGTTGCTTGCACTGGCTCCGATACTGAGCAGTCCGGCTGCCTGCAGAATCCTCAATATGTACGAGCCCTTTCCGAGCTTGCTGAGATTGGGTGTACTATTTGGGTGTAGTCTTAAGGATGGATAAAGACTGGCGTTTGAGCTGTTTTCTTTTTGTCCAGCTCCTCGTCTGTGGAGGAGTGGAAGAGGGGCCCTCCCCCACCCCGCCACCCCCCTCGAATGGTAGATCTAGAATGCGCTCCTGGACATCCGGGTTGAATTTCATTGCCCGTAGCCAGGCCGTTCTCATGTCAGTGGCAATACAGATGGCACGGCCTGAGGTATCGATATGAGCCACTGTGGATTCCATGAGGTCATGTGCCACCAGCTTGGCTTCAGTTAGCCTCGTCTTAAAGCGGGATTGGCTCTGGGTGGGGAGTACCGGGAGGAAGTCTGCAATTTCCCACCATAATCTCTGGTTGGCGGCAGCCAGCATCGCATCAGCGTTGGCCTGACGTAGATGTAAAGAGTAGTTGGAATACAATTTCTTGCCAGATGCCTCCAAGATCTTCTCCTTGCCTTGCAGCGCCGCAGAGGAAGAGGAAGAGGACGACTGAGGCTTTGAGTATAGTGATGCTGCAGCGATCACCGAAGAGTGGCTGAGGATGGGCCGAAAGCAAGAGTATACCCCCCCCCCCCTCCACCTGCCTGTACTTGGCATCCAGGCATCAATTGACCGGCTGGGCCGAGTGGGGTTTGAGCCAGCCCTTCTTGGCCAGGGATACTACATCAGTCTGCATAGGAATCCCCGATTTGGCAGAGTGGCGTCATGTGAGGACTTCAGCCAGAACCCCCTGTGCCGGCTGCTAGACCTCAGGTTGGGGTAGGCCCAGGTACTCCCCAGCCCAGCAAGAGGTTTGTGGAAGGCCCTGGCTGAGGATGGCGTGTCTGGATCCTCCAGATCTGCAGGATACAGACTAGGAGGATCCTGTGGAGTAGATGGCACCGGAGGCTAGGGTACAGGGACTGCAGCCGGAGGCTAAGGAGGCGGTGGAGGTTGCAGAGTTGGCTGTGGAGCCGGCTGCACCGGGGCGTGGGGGCCGATGGGAGTCTGGTGCCGCTAGCATGGCAGGAATGACTTCCCTGATGGAGTCTTTGATGACTCCCATCTGAGATGACTTCATGAGGCCGAGTAACTTCTCTAAGAGCACCTCACGGACCAAAGAGGTGGGGGGGAGGCACGGGTGACGACAGGTTAGCAGCAGGGAGGTGCTGGAGCCGCTGCGTACCCAGTCCATATGGACGCCAAGAAAAGCCACCCTGCACAACTGAGGGGCGGGGGGTAGACGGTGGGCCTCCTACCTGGTTGAGGCCAGTCCCACCTTGACATTCGTTCAACGAATTCCTGGAATGTCGGACGCGTGCCCTTTTCTGGCACAGCTGCCATTTTGTCAAGCTGACTGCCTGTGACATGCATGCGACGTGGTGCTCAGCCCGCTGGGCCCAGCCTCGTCCAAGACTCGTGTGTGGATCATGAGGCCTACCCTGCCTTCAGGTCTAGGCCCGGTAGGTGCAACACCCTTGACCAGAGGGTCAATAGAGCTGCGTTTAGGCACCCCCTCGGACGTATTGCCGGTATTAAGGTGTAGCCCCTTGGCCATGGTGCCGGTAAAATGGGGTAGCCCCTCGGGTGTAGACCCATTCCCAGTATGGATGAGAACTTTTTCCATGTATGAAATAAGGAATTGGAGTACCAAACAAATTGTTCTTGATGTGCTGCATGACTTTTGTATAAATCAGTGTTTTCTTTTGAATTTTGTTGAATTATAAAGATGGGATATATCTTTTGTTACTGTTTTATAAAATATGAAATAAATTGATATTTTGTTAAAAATAAGGAAGTTGTATGTTGTAATTTAATAGAACTAGAGACATACTAGTGTGACAAACACGATTAGTGTGGGGAAGCACGTGACCCTTTGAACAATTTATATTTTTAGTATTACTATTTCAAGAGGGCTGTTCTAAAGTGGTCCATCTAAAGATTACCTCTAGTCTGAGGTGTCACACAGTAAAAGAACAATCCAGTCCCTCAACACTTCGCCCGGGAGGATCCCTCGACTAAAGGCCGGTAGCTGAAGCAGCCTCAGTGCACGTCCGTAGAAGGACCCGAGACCCTCCCGTGCAGGAGAGTCCCTAGGAAGGAGTCTCCCTTGCGGGGAGTGATGAGAATCTAGGCCGTACCTTGGGCCGGGTTCAATGCTTCACAAAGTTCTTGGGATCCTCTGGAGGTGACCTCTGGAAGAGCTCCCTCCACCTGGCTAGTCTGTTCTTCACCACCTTCGAGGACAGGGAGTCGCACGCTGAACATTATTGCCAACCGTGGTCTGGGCCAAGGCAACATAGGCAGAGGGCGTGGGGGTCTGAAGTTGGTTGGGAAGAGCCCATTGCAGGATAGACACCTGCTGAGCCCTGTAGAAGTCAACATGCACCAGGGAGGAGCTGGACGCCTGAGGATCGACTATTTGAATGATAGAAAGGACAAAATTATCCGCGCGTGGAATTACATGGCCGAAGCCAAACCCAGGAGCGCTGGTGAATTTGGCCCGTTTGTCAATGCGGAAAAGGGGACCGAGGTGTGGCACCGGAGGGCAGAGTCAGGGCAGTGCATGCTCCCTGGGTCACACCCCTGTGCACCTCAAAATTTAAAGGGGAAGGGTTTCTTTCTGGTGAAAAAGGTTCTGTCTACCGTCCCTTGTAAGGGACGCCCATACAGTATGGATGGGACGGAAGAGTAAGTCTGAGAGAACTTACCTCTTGCTATAGAGTTTCTTGCATCTTCAACTACTCACAAGTCTAACAGCCTGTGGCCCTACATTGATTCTTTTTCTTCAAAGACTTCTAAAACATTGTGCTTCAGCACATATAGACTTTTGCCCATCGATTTGGCCTAGCCTGTCTTCACTGAATTACTTTTAATGGGAGTGTTAAGGGGGAGAATCTGAAGTATTTGATTGCTTAAGAATATGTGTGGTCTCTTGTATGTTCCAATAACCTTTTCCTTTAACTTACTCTGAATTGATTCTAAATGCAACAGTGATCTATTAATGTCCCCAGCACCCTAGCTGTCGCCACCTGAGGGTGTAGGTTGTCTGTGTGTCATCACGAAAGGGTACTTCCTGATTTATAAAGTATATCGTTTTTGAAGTGCATTTGTGTTGCTTTTATATTGCTCCCTTCTGAAGGCTTATTCTAACTGATAAATTAATTGTTTATTCAAGAAACCAGGTGGCTAAGTGTTTGACTACTTGTCAGTGAATCTGTGCAACTCCACTACACCTCACAGTGACCCCTCTTGAGATAAGCCTGGCTGCTCAACATGCTACCAAACTGTAGTACAAGCTTGTACCGAAGGTTGGGTTTCCCCATTACCTGTAGTCAGGGTTGTTGTGCACCCAAAGGGTACTGCATACAATCGTGCCCAACAACCCCAAGGTTGTTTGTGTTGCAGGTGGGTGCAGGGCCAAGTAAAGCCGGCCAGAGCAAGTGAGAAAGTGGGAGCAGGAGTCCCAATGCAAACTACCTCAGTCTTACTGGCGTTGAGGCAGAGGTTGTTTGCAGCACACCACGACTGAATTAGGAACAGTCAGTTATGAGCAAGTTAGAGGAGGTGGCTGAGGGTAGCCTGGAGGAGAGTTACGAAACCCATGTCACGGCTTCCACCAGAGACTCTCACAGACAGTAAGGCCTAGGTTGGAGCCCTGTATGTCCTTAAGTTTCTTCCAGCCAGATTCAGTGATAGGAGAGGGATAGAAAAGAGAAGCAGTTCGAGAACATCGGAGAGAGATGCGACATAGCTAACTGCAATGGGGAGTAGGACCAGTAAGTGAGCGGGAGCGGTGCTCCTCTACTTTTTTAAATTATATTTTACAGCTCCTATACTTTTATTTTAAAAAGGAACCGTTCTGGAATGGTTGTTTTAAAATAAAGTGTGGGAAGATGTTGAAACTTGCACTTTCAGTGCACTGCACTGAAAGATCCCTTAAACAGCAGGTGCACGTGTTGGGGGCGGGGGTGGGGGGGGGTGTATTGTGTGTGGGAGAGGACGTGGTGATGGGGCTTGTGGGGAGTGGGTGCAGACCAGCAGGGAAAATAGTTCCACTACTTCTTTTCGTACATTTTGACCAAGTAGAACACTTACAGGCTGGTGTACTGAGACATGGGAGGGTGAATGGGGCGGGGCAAAAACAGGGCGTTGGGCACATGGTACAGGGGCCCTGAGGACAAGGTAGGATGTGCAGGACGTTCATGCAGGATGTAGTCCACAATAAATGTTCGTAAAAACGGTAGCAACAGTTACGCACCCAGCAAGAAGTGATTTTAAGAATGGTAACATCAAGTTCGATCTAGTTAAGGCAGAAAAGACATGCAGTGCAGCAAGTATGCTGAAAATCACAGCTCTGAACCTGATCCACTTGGCACAGTAGACCAGAAATTGTTAATAGGCGTGAACTAACAAGTAGGATGGAGTGACTAGACAATTTTTCCTTCTTTTACACACAGATACACAGCTAGAAACAATTTAAGCACACAGGCGCTTTCAAAGCAGGACGGCGGCACAGTTAAAACGGCTGGTAAAGCACTAAAAAAGGTCACCAAAACATCTAGGTTAGAGATACTGTTAGGCAAGATAGTATGCAGTATTCTGTGGGAGACTGCACCTGCCTTGTCCTCTTGGCAATAGAGGACCTAACCTTTGGTATACGCATGTACTACACAAGTTGGTAGAGTGAGCAGCAAGGATCATCTCAAGAGGGGTCAATGGGAGCTGTGGTTTATTGCACAGAGATCCACACTGACAAGTATTCACATAAACACTTCCACTCAAGGTCGTTTCTGTAAATAAGTAGATAACCATTGAGGATGGCACACAGACAATTCCTATACCCTGAGGTAGCTTAAATAACTAGGACACTGGATATTGATACATCACTGGCACATTTAGAGGAATACTGAGTTACGTGTCAAAGGTTTTAGGGAATAAAAACCAAGCTTAATATTCTTCCGCAGGCAAGTACTTTTAACCCGCCAATGCAAAGTAAATTAACCCTTTCCTGGGGGAAGGTAAAGCACCAAATCATAGGTAACAAGAGTCTGTCAGAGAGCCAGGACAGCCAAAGTTAATTGAACAAAAGTCTGAGCTGAAGAACCTCTTGTAAGTAAAGGCAATGTTTTAGAAGTTTTTGTAAAAAAATTGAATCACTGTAGGGCCACGAGCTGGGAGACTTGTGAGGGGCAAAGCTGCAAGCAACTGCCGAAAGCAACCTAGGCAAGTCTCAACTGAGAGCTATAAGGCTACACACAAGAGGTAAGCAACGCCTTAGTTTTACAGTACCTTGGGTTGAAGAAATTGGTTCCAGCTGGCTTCTGTGGTCTGCAGATACTGTTCCTGGGACTCAGTCGTGGAGAAAAGAGGGAGGACGTCTGGGTACTCCTGCACTATGAATGGCAGGTCGGCAGCAGCAATGGGCAACCTTCAGATCAGCTGCAATTTGTGGTTTCCGCTTCTCGTGCCCCTCACAAATAGCACCACCCCAGTTCTCAATATCACTATGGACTTTCCTCGCATCATGGGTCCAGCACTCTGTTGGTGTCTCAGGCTTGGTTAGTCCTGCTTCATCGGAGTTGTAGCATCTTTCTGGAGCTCAGATCGACTTAAAGACACACTCAATTCTGGTGTTCCTCTCCTGGGCAATCGGTTCCTGCAGCAGCAATGGAAGTACATCCATCTCCGAGAGGATGTCCAGATGAGCTTGTCTTGGGGTTGATTGGTCTCACCAACCCAAAGGGACAAGTCGTCCTTTGCAGGGCGTCTCTAGTCGAGGCGAATTTGGAGCTTCAACACTGCAGCAGGGCTTCACCAGGCAAACCAACAGTCCAGGAGTTGCAGCAGGAGTAGTTCTTCGGAGTCCTTCGTCCAGTGATCACTGTCTTCCAAGCAAAAAGCCTCTCCTTTTATGCAGACCATTCATTTGCAGTCTAGCTGTCAATCACAGCATGGTGGCTGTCCAAGGACAGCAGCTGGCCAATCACCTTTGGGTGTATTCCAGTATTCCTAGTCCTGCCCCCTCCCCTGATAGGTCGATTATTTCACCTGGCTAGCGAGGCCGTTGGCCCGCAGGCCGGTGATCCTGCACCATTGATGTCATTTTTTGGGGCAAACTAAGATGTGCCTCGCTTTATATCTGTATGTCGCCATGTACATCCCCACCGCCCTGCTCACGTGCCTGTTCTCGGGCGCTTTTACTGATAACCACCAAATCACACCACTACGCCTACTCTCTACTATACACCATCATTCAACTAGATCACAGCTATAAACCTGTTAAACCAGCCTAGCTCTTCACATACAAACAATGCCATCATCACCCTAATAAACGCAGATAGCTGAGCACATTCTGGCTCTGTTCGCATAAGTTCCTCAGGCCCAACGCAGCCAGAACCCAGTCTGGGTGTCCACCCACCAGACTGAACACATCAATCTGATTTCCTCAGCACCACACCTATTACTTAGGAAGCAGCCCTCACCCAACATCTACACTAGCTGCACACATCCGGTGCACCCAAGCACCATACAACACTCCCTATTGACTTGAACTACGGTTCCCAAGGGCGTTCAACCTACCAGCGCTTTGAGGTCATACCAATGATATATAAGGCGCTATATAAATGCCAACTAACATAACATAATCAACGGGATTAAGCCCAGGGAGTTTCAGGTACCTCCCTCACTTCCTGCCCGTGCCAGACATGCTGGAGCCAGAGGCGGGCTTCACTGGTGAATCCTGCCAACGACAAACAAACAAAGGGACCAAACCTGGTTTGGCGCACAGTAAATCTCAAGAAGGACCTTTCCAACAGAAAATGTCAAAAGACTGTGCCGTTTTGTCAAAATGTGCACCCATGGGTGCTTTACTGCAGCTTCGATTGCAGCCTGTGAATAGAAACAATGGTAGGAAAAAGTAAACCACTGCCACCAGCCACTAATTTTAAAAAGGGTAACAAAAATGACATATGAGAAACTATACAAAGGGGATACCAAGTAACCCCTACAGCACCCTATTGTAAGATAGTGTGTGCTGGGTCTAGAAAGTTAAAATGTAAGTAAAGTCATTTTCACTTTACTGCTCTTGGTCACCAAGCAAAGGTATTTAAACCTTTGGAAAATCTAAGAGACTTCCTTCCCTGTGCCACTGCACTGAAGGTGCTGTGCGACAATGTAAAGATGCCTATGGAGTTTGCCAGACACCAAAGTCAAAAGAAACGTCTAAATAACAGAATACATGAGTGGGAAAAAGGTCCCAAACTGAGAGTGCACTTAAACAGCGTGCAGATTTACAAGTACGTGTAATGCAGAGCATTTTAGCGATAAAGAAAATAGGCTGTTAATAGGGCTTCAAGAGGCAGCCCAACATTTAGAGAACAGGGCCTCAGCTGTGGCATTTCGAATAAGATGGTGAGGGATACAGTACATGTGAAGTATGAGAGAAAACCGCAATAAGGTGGGAGTTCCTAGGAATGCCGGTGCATTCAGGCCAGAAGTTCAGTGGTCCAAGTCAGCAGAGCAGGCAGGGCCAGATTGAAAGATAGGCAGAGTGGGTTGGGGCTTAAATATGTGACAGTGAGGTTTAAGGGTGGAAGATCACAGGAACAAGACAAACAGGGTGTGCCAAATGGGCACCAGGAAGTTGTGCATAAAGCTTTCTTACCCAGTAGCAGCATGGAGTTCTGGCTGATGCAAGACTAGGGGAGATCACCACGAGAACCCATTCGATCCCAGCCTCCAGAGCCCTTTTAGTTGGCCCTTTGAAGGGGCAGACTATTGCCTGCGGCTCCAGGGTCTGCCTCCAAATGAAGAAATGCCTAGCCAATCAGGCGGTAGGAAGCAGGCAACATCAGCTTCTATGACCGTGCCGGCGGCCATGTTGCAGTGCCCTTGTCGGCCAGCTCAGATGTTGGACTATTTTGGCTTTTTTCACAAGTCCCCTCAGAGTGCTGGCCCTTACAAACAAGAATCAATTCAGTCTTCCGGGCCCCTGAAAAGGGTGACAACCACACAGCCATATCCAGCCACGAAGATACTCTTGCCTGGAGCCTGCCTAGTTGATCCCAGCGGCAGAAGCCCTTCCAGTCCTGTCTTCATTCTTCCAGACAAGGCATTCAGACCAGATTTTTGGCTGCAGATCCAGAAGTCTCCCACCTGCAACCTCTTCTGTGCTGAGTAAACCATGCAAAGAAACTGTTGCCTAGAGTCTTCCTCGTTGATGCGGAGAAATACCTTCCGAAGGCCTGTCTTCCGGCTTCATGACTAAAGAATCCATCAACTGGGTTTTTGGCTGCAGATCCTGAAGTCTTCCTGCTGCAACTGTTCTGAGGTAATGTGTTGGCTGGGGTAGTTAATTACCATAAGCCTGTATGATGATTTCTGTAAAGCTTGCAGTGTTCTGCGATTGCGAGTCCTCTTGTGCAGTTCACCCAGGCCCCCAGTGGAATGCTCCTAGGGTGTCTTCTTTGAAGTCTCATGCCCCTAACTTCGTGAACTACTCACTTGTTTGAACATTCTTCCACAGGAACTTTTGCCTGCAACAGAACCCACTCACCCGGCCTACAGCTGGCAACTAGAACACTAGGGTCCCTCTCCTGCCTCGGAGTGAACTCATGTAAAAGAATGGGGGGGGGACTGGATAAGGAACATGTCAATTACCTGTAACTGTTCTCCAGCATGGGTCTGGCATAGATTCACACGCACTTCTGAACTGTCTTTCTCCTAACAACCAATCACTGGCCTCTGGGTCATACTACCCCCAGCCAATGACTGACTTCTACCTAAGCTCCTCCTCTGGCAGCCATCTTCAGATTTGGTAGCACGTAATGTGGCAGTAGGGGTAGGAAGAAGGGGGTCGCATGTGAATCCATGCAAGACCCATGATGGAGAAACAGTTACAGGTAAGTAACGTTCCTTCTCAAGCATGCACAACCAGGGGAGGTGGCAAGGCTCAACATGAAGCATCTCTTACCTCACCAGGCTCACCTTCAAGCGAACAGGTTGCGCAGCACCACTTGGCTGACTCTGAACTCCTCCCAGGAATCAGTCGACGCGTCAACCTCCATGTAGCAGCCCTGCAGATATCAAGCAGGGGCACACCAGACAGGACCGCAGTAGTTGCAGCAATTGCTCTGGTCGAATGGCCTCTCGGACGGCCAGGCAACCGTCGCTTTGATGGTGACAATGGGTGATGCAGCCGGAGAGCCACCTGGAAATGGAAGCCTTGGAAAGGGCCTTCCCATGGTTCACAAGGCCAAAGTTCACAAAAAGTTTAACGTCTTCCAGAAACTCTTTGTGCGGTCTACATGGAACTTCAGCACTCTCGCCACATCCAGCGAGTGCAAAGTCCTCTCAGCCGGCGACAAAGGCATCGGGAAGAATATAGAGGCTCCTTTAGATGAAAGTCCAACAGCACCTTGGGCATGAAGGAGGGGTGCGTCCACCGCACCACCCTCGTCTTGTGGATTGTCAAATAAGGTGGCTTACAAGAGAGGGCCTGGATCTCTCCCACTGGTGCGGAGGTGATGGCCACAAGAAAAGCCGTTTTCCACGACAAACTTCAGTGGCGCAGAATGCGTAGGCTCGAACGGGGGACCCATGACGCTAGTAAGCACCACATTAAGCTCCCACGCTGGGGCCGGAGCCTTCACTGGCGGGAACAAGCAAAATAGTCCTTTGATGAACTCCTTGACCAAACGATGCAACTGTAAGGATGATCGTCCAGGAGATTTGGTGTAGCGGGAAATATCCACCAGATGAACTTTGATGGAAGCATGGGCCAGTCCTGCCATGGCCAACAACAACAAATATAGAAGCACCTGCAGAGCAGTGACTCGTAGAGCGTCAATCTCCTGGTTACGGCACCAAAAGGTGAACCTCTTCCACTTGTGCCTGTAGCATTTCAGAGTAGATGAAGCTCTGGCCTTGGTGAGCAGCTCTGGCCTTGGCGAGCTCCTCCTTACAATCCGCTGGGAGATAGTTAGGGATGTAACGGTATACCGTGAACAACGTAATTGAACAATAATAACCGTCACGTTTATACTGGTATATCGTTTATAATGTTAAGTGTGCTTTTCAATCTGATTTGGAAAGGGTAGAGTAAGCAAGTGCTGCGCAGTCTTGGTCTTGCACTGTTGGATGTGCAGTCTGCAAAGGGGGCCTTGTTTGGCAGACAAGAGCATAGGTAAAGTGAGGCCACATTAAATGCAGCTTTGCTGCTGTGACCGCTCTTTCTCTGTGATCAGTAGAGTTGAGCCAAAGATCAGCCGACTTTGCACAAATTGTGTTGAAAGCTGACCAGTGCCTGAACCTATGCAATCCCCATGCAAAGCTGGTAACGATGAGCTGGCTCTATAAGCATACCGGAGACCCTAGTTCATAGACGCCGCCAGACCTGGATTTCATGGGCAAACTAGAACAATGTTATTTTCATCCGGGCATTATTTATTTGAAATGCAGCATACAGATTTTAAACTGTATCACAGTCATGCTGCTCCGCGCTACAGGTAAGATCTTCTATGGTGATTGTCTCGATTTTCAATTTGAAGACCACAGGGACAAAGGAGTTGAGGGCCTGAACTGAAAGTGAGCATTTTATTTTTCCTTTTGCTCATATGTAAACAAATGTATTACAACGTTCAGTGACTTGCAAAACAGTGGAGCCAGGAGCAGTTTGCTTAGCAACCACTCAGCCAGCAGGAGCAGAAATTTATCAATTCAGCCTGGCCCGGCATCATGTGCCATTAGTTCAGTAATTTAAGGTCAAACATTGGAACAGCTCTGGCTGTAGAAATAGTTTTAAAAAAAGGGGGTCAGTGAAGTCATGCATATCAAATTAATCTCCCCAATGTTTAAATTCAAGGAACTGGTTTCCCATGGTCATGGATCGGATAGCCATCCAGTTCTGATTTAGCTTAGAATTCTGGGATTTTTAGTTTTCACCAATTTGAAAGATGGGGAACTACACATCCCAGAATTTAAAGGGGGGCATGAACTGGATGCCCTCCTGATGCATGTCCACAAACAACTTTAGTTCTGTAGACCAGGCATGGACTGGCCTTTAGAGCAATAGGCCCATGGCCAAACCAAAAACACAAAATGCTTTTGTGGGCCAGTTCTATGGGTCAAAGTGGGACACTTTTTTGGCCAAAGTGGGCCAGTTTGATGAGTGACTTCACTATGGGGCTAATAGATTTGACTACTGTTGCTGAATATATATTCTTTTAAATGTACAATTTGCATCACATTTGATCAAAAATCTCCCCCTTGCGTAGAATTCAGACAGTGTTCCAAATGGAATGAATTTCAATTTGCAACTGTGGGCCAATATTATCTTGGTGATCGAGACAATATTATGCTCCAGTCCGGCCCTGTTGTAGACTGAATCCTGGGCCCATCTGTGCTTTCTGCTAGAAAATAAACTGCCCCGCCCCACTGTCCTCTGTGTAGATTGGCACTGGAGTTGTTGCTTTGCTTTATCCTTCACCTACCTGCCTTCTGCATATGCCACTGGACTCAACAGGCAGGAAAGATTCTACATTCAATTTGAAGTATCCAGAGCAATGGGGTGAAAGTTTTTAGGTCTTTTCTCAATTTGTGACAACCCATGAAAACATTACTCCCTCTGAACTTGCATCACAAGGCTCATAATGCACTCAGACTTGGGGGTGGTGGCCGGGGGGGGCGGTTTGGAGGACAGTGATGGGGCTGTGGTGAGGTGGTGGTCTAGGCCATATTTGTGCCGATATGCATTTTAACTTTGTCATTCATTGTTTTTTGCCATCATCTTTAAGGTAAATTAACACGTATTTTGCAAGAATCAAGAGAAAACAAATATCAACAGAAGGCAGTCCCTTTAGGATTAGATGTTCAGTGGTTACTCCGACATCAAACCTTTATAATACACTAGGCAGATGGTAAACTAGCTACAGTGATTAGATCACTATGCAACCTTTCGGTGCGTCTGTGTTGGCCAAAATAAGCCTTTTGTCGCAGCGAGGGGTCATGATGCCCATGCCATGTGGTTCCAAAAAAAATGCAAGTCGAGGCCAATTTTCAAAGCGATGACCTGTGACTGAGTAGCAAGCTCATTGCTTAAAATGTGCTTTATAACACTTCCACTAGTCACTCTTTCATTCAAGGCGATCAATGAGTGAGCACCATGAACGACCAATTCTGCAGCCGCCCTAGATTCCTCAAGGATCCGCTAAATGTGTAGAGACAAGTTTCAAAATGCTACCTTGCTGCAGCTGGAAAAGCATGCCTGCGTATTCGTAAATTAACTAAAAAGCATTGACTTAATGGTAAGGAACTTCAAATGCAAAATGGCAATGTAAAAAAAAGTTTTTTTTGGTACAAGTAGTTTCAGTTGGAGCAGTTTTTAATCCCATGCCGTAAACCACACGTGCATGATACAATCAATAGGTTATACCAGACCTGCGTTTATGGAACTGCGGAACCTGAAATACTAATTTAGGCCGCACGATTCTCCTTTTTTTCCTGCTCATTCTCTGCATTCTTTCGCTCCAAAGATTTGATGTTTTCAAAAAAAATGTTTTCAAATCTTCCTTCTATTTATGTGCTTCAAAGACCTATTGATTTTACCAAATTCTGCCAAATCCTTAGTATTTGTTTAAAATCTGAATATTTCCTTATGTAATTTGAGTTCAAGTTTTTGAATATGTTTCAATAATTGTGTACAATCTATATTTGCTTATCTTTTCAACTTTAATTATGCTTTTTTCAAGTGCAAAATAATCTATTAAACTTGCTTTAACAAGGACGGTTTTCAGTATCTATAGTGGCGCAAAATTTGTGATATCCGCTGTCAGGATACACAAAACTAAATCAATTTAAGTCATTTTAGATTTCTTTACAACAGCATAGTGGATACTGTTGGTATAACAATTTATATATATATTTTTTGCATGTCCTAATCCACACAATGCTTTAAGGGACTATCCCTAACTCTTTTTATGTATGAAACGCATACATATGTTAGCAATAGGAAGAATAAATACAGTGCCAAGAAGGAAAAGGCTTTACTTTGGGTTGGTGGCTTTGGGGGTTATTTATAACAGATTTTTTTTTTTAAACTTTATTCAACTGAACACATAAATCGGAGCGAGGCACAACAAGGCATCAATTTACAGTTATACCAAGAGTCATTTACAGTAGCATTCGGGGTTACAGTACAGATCACATGGGGTAGATTGTTCAGGAAGCATTGCGATCAAGGCTAGAGAGAGGGGTCAACTCGGAGGAGGGTCTACCGAGGGGATTGGGAGGGAGGAGAAGACTCAGCCTGAGTTAGGGGACAGGGCAGACAAGTAGTTGCGAAAGGGATGCCAAATGTCCCTGGGGCTTGAATGTGAATGTTGTAAAGCCCCCCAGTTTTCCTCAGTGTCATTTGCCCAGGTGACTGCCCTGAGCCACTGCGCAGTCGTGGGAGGATTGCGGCGAAGCCAGCACAATAGTATACAGCGCACTGCCAGCGCCAAACATAGACCTGCTAATTTCCTAGAGTCCCGATTCAGCCCAGGTAGATCGTGGAAGAGGCAGCGCATGGAAGAACGGTCAATGGTATGGTCTAGTATGTCAGATATTGTGGAGCATATTTTGCGCCAGTATTGCGTCAGGCTTGACCAGTGCCAGACCATGTGAATGTAGGTAGCTTGGTCAGCGCCACATCTGGGGCAATTCGGCGAATTTTCATGAAACATGTGATGTAGTTTAGTGGGTGTGTGGTGGAATCTGTGCAGAACCTTAAATTGCAGTAATTTAAACCTAGAATTATAAGACACCTCCTGGGTGCTGGCACACATTCGGGACCAGCGCTCGTCAGTGATCTCGACTCCGAGATCCTCCTGCCATTGAAGTCTAAGTTTAGTGAAAAGGGGGGTTGGGGGGGGGGGCTCTGGTCTGTAGTAGGTTATAGAGCCTTGATACCTTACCCCTGAAGGAATCGACAGAGCAGAGTTCTGAAATTATGGGATCGACTGGAAGTCGGGGTATCTGGCCTTAAGATTCTTGCGAAGTGAGGAGTATAGTAGCCAGGCTGACAGTTTACGCTTGAGGGAGCTAGGGAGGTCAGACCACTAAAGGTAGTTGCCCTGTACAAAGGCATCTCGTAGCGTCAAAAGACCTGCCTCCGCCCAACGCGACACAATGGACTGAGGAATATATGGAACATCAGGGAAGAAGTTCCAGAGCGGGAGCTCCCCGTGAAACGGGTGAGGCATGGTGACCATTGTCCATACTTTGGCGAGTGCTAGGGATGTGCTAACAACGGGGTCCGCTGAGTCAAGATCAGGGGGAACGGGCTTCAGAATGATGGATCCAATCGTACACTCGCTGACCTTCAACTTCTCAAGTCGGAGGTGGGGGGTGTCTGTGGTGATGAACCAATAGGATGCAAATTGGGATTGGGCAACCGCCCAGTACCTGAGAAAGTCGGGCGCCGAACCCCCCCCAGCTCCTTAGGGACGGTAAGTGTAGCCAGTTTGAGGCAGACTGCACCGGAATGCCAAAGAAAGGTATTTGTAATGCCGCGTAGTGTCTTAAGAAATTAATTGCCCGGCCATAGCGGGAGATTGGTAAATCGGTAGTCCAATTCTGCCGGCGAGTGAAATGAGAAGTCTAGTCCAACTAGCGGTTTTGATGGCTAGGTTAGTCAGGTAATTTTGGTAGTTGTCAATACGCAACCTCAGTGTGTTGGGAGACCAGCACCCCCAGGTAAGTGAAGTTGGTTTGAGCGCAAGTGAAACCCAATAGGTCAGATGGGGGCAGCGTGGCGTCGGTCAGCGGGAATAGGGCCGATTTTGAATAGTTAACTCAGCCCAGATATGTGCCCAAATCGGGCTACATCTTGCAGGATTGGAGCCAGGTTGGTTTTGGGGGAACGGATGTACAGGAGGGCATCGTCGGCGTATAAGATGATTATATCGGCCTGACCTGTCGTGCGTAAGCCTCTGTGTGAGTGTGACTGGCGCATCATGTCTGCAAAGGGTTTCATAGCTATTGCAAAAATTAGCGGTGAAAATGGGCATCCCTGGCGTGTCCCTCTGGCTATCTGAAATATGGTGGAGCATCCGTCCTCGGTGCGGACACTAAACACTGGGTCGGTGTAGAGGAGCCTGATTCAGGTGCGGAAGTTGGGGCCAAATTTACATTTTTCAAGGACTCTCCACAAATACTCCCAAGACACGGAGTCAAATGCCTTCTGCATGTCCAAGGTGGCTGAAACCGCTTGCGTACCAGGGTTTATCCTAATTACATTAAAACGTCTAAGGTTTAGGGACGTGGACCTACCAGGGACAAAACCTGCCTGATCAGGGTGAATAAGTGGAGCTAGACGATTAGCCAGTAGTTTAGCGTATATATTAACATCACAGTTTATGAACGAGAGGGGGCGGTAGGAGCCACACTGGGTGGGGGTTTACCTGGTTTCAGGAGGACTGTCACCATAGCCTCATGGAGGGATGGGGGGGGAGAATATTGCATGCCTCCTCCCAGAGAGCCAACAATTGTGGGGCCAGGATAGATTTGTAACGTTTGTAGAACTCCATGGAGAGGCCATCAGGGCCAGGGGCCTTCCCAGCCGCTAGTGACTCGATGGCCTCTAAGCTCCTCAGTGGTGAAGGGGCTCTCTAGGGAAGCGGACGCAGCCGCAGACAAACCAAGAGAGGGAGGTTATCCAGGTAAGAGTCGATCTCTGAAACATGGGGGCCAATGGCTTTATAGTATAGGGAGGTGTAAAATGTTAGGAACGCAGTATTGATGTCTTGAGGTAGCAAGTGTGCCGTCAGTTCTTTCTATTGCTGGGATATTGGGGGCACCACACTCGCGGTTTATCAACCTAGCCAGCATGCAACCCAGTCGCTTACCCTCCCGTATCGTCTAGCGGCGTGAGGGGAATCCAGAAATTGTACTTCTCGCTCCGCAAGACTGCGGAATTTATCGAACTCTGAGCCCAAAAGCAAGTATGTTGGGGGAATGGCCTTGGGCATATTGGGATTCCAAGCTAGCGAGGGACGATTCACATTCTGCAATATCCCTCCAAATGTTTTTCAAGATACCATACCCTTTAGCTATAGCCATACCCCTAGTGAAGGCCTTGAATGATTCCCAGAGGGTAGCACGTGAGGGTACCGAGCCTGTATTGAGCTCAAAGAACTCCTCAATGGAGGATTCAAGTTCGTAAGCGAAGGCATGGTCAAGGAGGGCATGGGGTTCATTCTCCACCGTCTCGTTTTTTTGAGGTCGGGTCCCCAATTCAACGATACGACCACCAGGGAGTGATCCGAAAGTGTCCTGGGGAGGATGGCCAAGTGGGACAGGCACCTAATCAGAACGTCTGATAGGAGCCATCTGTCTATCCTCGAATGCGAGTCATGGACAGAAGAGTAGAATTAATACGTGCGTGAATCAGGGTATATTAAGTGCCAGGCGTCAACCACTGCCAGTCGGGGAGCCTTGTAAGAATCGTGTAAGCTGCTTTTGAGAGCTGGCGAGGTCTGGAGCCAGATCTGTCTGGGTCAACATCCAAGATAGTGTTGAAATCACCGCCCCCCCGCCCCATATAATCAGGATCTGGGGTAGCTCTCTAGGACCGAGGCCAAATGAAGGTAGAATTCGGGGTCGTCAATATTAGGGACATAAATATTCAGAATAGCTACCTCTTGGTTTTGCAGTTTGCCGATGACGATAATGCATTACTTACCGTAAAAGCATTTCTGATGGTTGTATCGGCTTAGATTCACATGCTGTGCATAGTCCGACATCCAGTGGTCACTGCGGAGTATTGCATTTTGTTTTTTGTAGTCGAAAAGGGGACGTCGACAAGGCGTGTCTGTAACACTATCCCTATAGTGACATGCAGTGTACCCACAACCCCTCACGTGTCGAGGTCCCTCTATTTTTTCTGCCCCGAGGGAGCCTTCTATACGTGAGTGAGTACAGAAAAGAGATGTAGAAAGATGTCTATGTTCCTTCCATCCGAGCGGGGAGGAAGGGTGGGCGCATGTGAATCTAAGCAGATACAACCATCAGAAATGCCTTTACGGTAAGTAATGCATTGTCTTCTGATGTTTGTTAATCTGCTTAGAATCACATGCTGTGCATAGACTAGCGAGCAGTACCCGGAGGTGGGTTGTGAGAAGGAACAGTAGAGAAAAGATGTCTTTATACTGCTTGTCCCACCTGGGAATCAGATCTAGAGTGAGCATCTAGACAGTGTTTTGTAAAGGTATGTACAGAACTCCAGGTTGCCGCTTTGCAAATGGACTCGAGGGGAACGTTTGCAATGAATGCTATGGATGCCCCAGTGCCTCGAGTAGAGTGCTCTTGGCTTGAAGGGTAGTTCTCTTAGCAAGAGTGTAACAGAGTGATGCATTGAACAATCCATCTATAGTGGACTTTGAGACTGCATCTCCTCTTCCTGCTGCCACCGAGACAAAGAACTGATTAGTCTTTCTCAGTGGCCTAGTTCTTTCCATATAAAACATGACAGCTCTGCACACATCGAGTGTATGCAGGCTCTTTTCTCCCAAATTGGAAGGGTTTTGAAAGAACGTTGGTAGTTCTATTGACTGGTTGACATGGAATTTTGATATGAATTTTGGTGCAAACCTTGGGTGTGCGTAGAACCACCTTATCTTTGTGAACTGTTACGAAGGGGTCTAGAATAGAAAGAGCCTGTAGTTCACTTACTCTCCTAATGGAGGTGATAGCTATTAGGAAAGCAGTCTTAAGAGTGAGGTCCTTAAGAGTTGCCTTGTGCATGGGTTCAAAGGGTGAGCCCATGAGCCTGGTAAGTACCACATTAAGGTCCCAGCCTGGAGCTGGGTTTGTTATCGGAGGGTGTATTCTCTTTACCCCCTCCATGAAGGCTTTGATAACTGGGACTTTCCACCATGACACCTTAAGTTGAGAGGTGGTGTATGCAGAAAGTGCCGCTAGATGGACTTTAATAGAATTGAACACTAGACCTGAGTCCAGTAAATGGGTCAGGTAAAGGACAATTTGTGTGGGTGAGCAGTGGACTTGATGCTCTTACCTCTACACCAGATGACAAATCTCTTCCACTTGCTAGAATAGCAGTGGCGAATGTTGGGTTTTCTAGCTTCTGAGAATGTCCATGCATCTCTGAGGGAGTTGAAAATGGCCAAATTCTATGACCTCAGGAGCCAGGCTGCTAAGTTAATGTTCTGTGGGCATGGGTGTAGTGTCTTGCCCTTGTCCTGTGACAGCAAGTTGTACGGGCAGGGCAGTTGGGACAGGGACATCTCCATTAAGGGGCGCAAACCATGGTTGGCGGGCCCACATCAGGGCTATCAGTATCATGGTGACTGCTTCCTGGTGCACTATCTTGTTCAGCAGAGGAGTCAGGGTGATGGGAGGGAGAAAGCATAAACAAATTTCCCTGAGCATGGTATCCAGAGACCGTTCCCCCTTGGAGCGGTTCTGTGGGTATCTGGAGGCGTAATCTAGGCATTGTGAGTTCTCCAGAGTTGCAAACAGGTCTATTTCTGGGAAGCCCCATTGTGTGACGACGATGTCTTTGTGTAACTGCCATTCGTACTCTGAGGGCAGAGGGAAGTCTCTGCTGAGTTAGTCTGCTAGCAGATTGAGTTCCCCTGGTACATGTTGTGACAATAGCAACATGTGTCTGAGAGCCCACTTCCAGATGTTCAGGGACAGCTTGGACAGTCCTGGAGAGTGAGTGCCCCCTTGCTTGTTGAGTTAGTACATGGCTGTGGTGCTGTCCGTGAGGACCATCACTGTCTTCCCTTGTAGGTGTGTCTGGAAGTCTTTTAGTGCCTTGAACACCGCAAGTAGCCCTAATATGTTTGTGGTTAGAAGCTACGCTCGGAGTCCAAACTCCGTGAGCAGTCTGATGGGATAGGTGAGCCCCCCCCATCCTGTGAGGATGCGTCTGGTTAGAGTGGCTTCCACTGCGGGGGTGGCGAATGGTTCCCCCCATTATCGGGTTTTCCTTCGACCACCACCGTAGAGAGAGAACCAAGGCCTGCGAGACCACCACTAGATCGTCCCATTGGCCGCTGTCCTGCCACCACTGGATGTTGAGCCACTCTTGCATTGGGCACATGCGCAGGCGCGTGTGGTACCAAATAAACACAGGACGCCATCATTCCTAGCAAGCGCATTGCTTTGCGTACCGTCACCTCTCGACCGGCCACATATTGAGGGATCTGAAACAGCATATTTTGGACCCTCTTGTTGGAGGGGAAGACGAGGCCGTCCTTTGTTCGAATTAGAGCCCCTAGAAATTGTTTGATTTGGCTGGGGTCTAAGCTGGACTTCGTTGATGGAGAAGCCCAGTTGGAACAAAAGGTCTGTCTTCTAGAAGCATGTCTCGTAGGACTCCCCTGTTATGAGCCAATCGTCGAGGTAAGGGTATACCGGTATGGACAACCTGCGCAGGTGGGCCGCTGCCAGTACCTTCGTGAATACCCTAGGT
This sequence comes from Ambystoma mexicanum, assembly GCF_040938575.1. Lineage (NCBI taxonomy): Eukaryota > Metazoa > Chordata > Amphibia > Caudata > Ambystomatidae > Ambystoma > Ambystoma mexicanum. Next base: position 1,000,196,921 of record NC_090935.1, on the reverse strand, counting down.
GCAGACGCTATGCCGAAGGGTAGCACTCTGAACTGGTAGTGTTTGCCCTCCATGAACCTGAGGTATTTTCTGTGCGCTGGCAACATCAAAATATGAAAGTATTCATCTTTCATGTCTAGTCATGTAGTCCCCCTGAGATAGCAGGGGAATTACCTCCTGTAAAGTTACCATACAAAATTTGTGGTTTTACAAAGGTTTTCGCTGGGCGCAGATCTAGTAGAGGGCGCATGGTTAGTTCCTTTTTGGGTACAAGGAAGTACACTGAATAAATACCTTCTATTACCTGAGATAGGGGCACCACCTCTATTGCTCCTTTCTGTAGCAGCTGTTCTACTTCTTGCAGGAGGATGACTAGGTGTTCTGACGACAGGCGTCGTCTCCTTGGAGTTCTGTAGGTGGGGGGCCGATTGAACCCTATACAGTACCCGTGGGCTACGGTTGACAATACCCACCGGTCTGATGTTATTCCCTCCCATGCTGATAGGAACGATGTTATCCAGCCCCCAACCGGAGCCGCATGTGAGGGGACCCGAACCTTCGGGTCATTTGGTGTTACTTGCTGGGGTGCCCCTGGGGCTGGAGCCCCGGCCTCTGCCCTTGCCACGGCGTGGTCCTCTTTGGTTATACTAGTTACCGGTACCCTGATTAGAGGGCCAGTTGCCCGCAGTGTAATGCTGTTGCTGCTTTTGGCGTTGGCCACGAAAAAAGCGCTTGTTCCCAAATCCCCGCCTGTTTGGAGGCTGAGATTTGGTCTAAGGTCTTTATGGTGTTGAATTCTTTCTTCACATTTTCCAGTGCGTCGTCCACTGCCCTTCCAAATAGATTTGACTCTTCTATTGGCTTATTAATGAGTGCCGCCTGCGTTTCTGCCTTGAAACCGGAATTGCGAAGTCAGACGTGACATTTCAGCAGAATTCCCTGCACCAAAGAACGGCCAGCAGTTTCTGCCGCATCAAGAGTGTTCTTAATGATGCTCTGGTCGACCAGAGCTCCTTCTGTAACTGTAGCCAATAAGCAAGTTCTTAGAGGTTCAGGGGCTTCGATGTCCTGCTTAAGCTTTCCCAATTGAGCATCAGCATAGCTTGCCAACAATGTATTATTATTGGCAATCCTAATTGAAAACGCTGCCGAGGCGGAAATTCTTTTTGCCCAAGGCATAAAGCTTTTTCCCTTCTTTATCTGGGGGTGCCTCGCTGGTTGACAGTGGAACTCCAGCCCTCTTCCTTGTGTTAGTCACCACTAAGGAGTCCGGGACTGAGTGACCCCTGATATATAATGGGTCTGACTGAGAGGGTGAGAACCATTTCTCGATTCTTGGTTTGACCCCACTTACCAGCGCGGGGGTGGACAGCGATGGGGCGTGTCATCTCTTAATCAAGGCAAGGATAGGAATATTTTGACCGGTGGGAGGTCTTTCTTTAATAATCCTTTCGACAAAATCAGTATCTGGGGTGACCTCCCCAGTTTAAACTTCAAAATGTGCTGCTGCCTTCCTCCGTAGTGCATTGAAGGTGGGTTGATCGTCTACTGGAGATGGGTTCCTCACCGGTGTGGTCTGAGGAGAAGAAATGTCTATAATGTCGGGGTCTGTAGACCCTGATGGCGACTGCCAGGGCTGTGAGCCACCTTCACCTGGGTCCTCCTCGTAGCCCTCCTCACCCATGTTAGTGTCATGAAAACTTTCTTCTTCTTGTTGGTCTTCATTATTCACAAACTCATCCTCTACCTGGAAGTGAGAGTCCTCTTCAGTGAGGTTGTAAGAGTTCATGTCTTCCTGTAGGGGGTTAAAGAGCTTCCGGTATTTAGCCCATGGCCCCTCCTGGAGTACCTCCCTTGGCCTCTTGGGTGTCCTATTTTCTGGGATGGCCATGAACCGGTCTAGCTTGTCCATACATAACTGGAACCTCTCTACAGTCCAGTAAGGTAGGCCAGAGCAGTCTGGGAGTGAAAAGGGAGTTTCCTCTCCCTGTAGTTGCTTATTTCTGTCCCTTAGCGTCGAAGATAGAGTCCCTTCGCCTTCTGAGAAACCTCCTCGCTGGCTAGGGTCTGCTGTCGACGGTGGGAGCTGTCCCAGCCTACCCTCCGGCATCCTCTGCGTTTTTGTCCTTGTGAGCGGTTTTCGCCGTGTCACCCGCCGTCCGTCTCTGGCCGTCTTTAGAAGCTATACGCGCGAGGCTTTCTGTGATCAGCTTCTCCGTCGAGGGAATCGCTCGCCGTCGCACTAGGCAGCGTAGTCTTTACTGGCAACGTACGCACTCTTGCGAGGCGCGTCGCCTGAGGATTTGGGGTTAGCGCCCTTATCTACAGAAAGCCCAGTCGCCGGTCACAGAAGTGGTGGCAGGGAGGGCTTGCGACCCTTCCGGTCAGCGGAAGAAGCCGGTGGACCCCGACTCCTACGTTGACGCTATGGCTGCCTTGGTCTTCGACAAATGCGTGCCGTGGGGTATGTGTGTATGTGCCCTTGTCGCCGTGGTGTTCATCCCCATAAGCGGGGCGTGAGCCGGGCTTGTCGGGGCCGGACGACGAGCGGGAACGCTCCGAGAGGTCTACAACCTCTGTTGCGGAGGTTGTGTAATCACTGTCCTCATCACATTCGTCGGCGGCAGCTGGCGAGGAGTCAGACCTAGACATCGCATAGGCTGCCCACCTTTTGACCCTGCGGTCCTTTAAAGTTTTGGGTTTAAGTAAATTACAGGCCGCACAGCCGTCCTCTTTGTGATCGAAGGGCAAGCAACGGTTACATCGTTTGTGCTTGTCCTTCCAGGTAAAGTTGCCCTTGCAACGCGGGCAAAACCTAAAGGGCGTCCTCTCCACAGCTGAGGGCATGAAATGTGATTACGACCTCAAAAGAGAGGGAGGGGAAAGAGAAACATTCTCAGAGTGAAACAAAGAAACGTCCCAACAACCCCACTCTTCCTACTGTGTTAGGCCGGCGAGGCCAGGCCACGTGTTCGGCAGCGTCGAAGGATCTCCTCCACTCCTCCCTCCGTCGAAGATCTTGCTCGGCAGAACAGCTAGGCAGCTATAGAGGGAGGGATCTATGTGTTAGTTAATAAACGACCAAGGGTCGAGGAAATGATTTTGCAATGTCTCGAGGAGCTCCGCATAAAGGCGAACAGTAACTGGGAGGAAGAAAACAATCTGAGGGACCTCGACGCGTCAGGGGTTGTGGGTACACTGCACGTCACTATAGGGATAGTGTTAGACACGCCTTGTCGACGTCCCCTTTTCGACTACGAAAAACAAAATGCAATACTCTGCAGTGACCACTGGATGTCGGACTATGCACAGCATGTGACTCTAAGCAGATTAACAAACATCAGAAAAGTATACATCTCCCGAGGGGGTCTATTTGTGAATGGGAACAGCAGAACTTAAGGCTCCTGTGGATCAGGGTGAGAGTACCCAGTCTTTGGGTGGAGTAATTAGAGTAGTACCTCTAGGGTCCCCATTGTTAAGCCAATCTCTCACATTGTTCAGAGCGGGCATGGGTCTCCTGGAGGCACAAGACTTGAAAGCCATGGCGTTCAAGTCGAGTTTTATCTGGCGCATCTTTCTGTAGTTGCCCAGACCCCTCACATCCCAGCTCACGAAGGCTACATTGCTATCCGCCATTAGTGTGGCAGGAATGTTTGCGTGTTATCGTATGTGTGCGAGTTGGCCCATGCTCTCGGACAGGGTAAGCGAGTTGAGGAATGAAACCCAAACCTAACCAAAACAACCTCAAACTTTTCGGCATGTGCACCTGGGGGTCTGTTAGCTGGCCTAGCAGAGGCGCAGCGGACTGGAGAGCATATAAGAATCACCACTGCAGCTGGATTGCTCAGTGTGTAGCTCATAGGTACGCCTCAAGGACTGGTGGGCGAGTCAAACTGTTGAAACAACCAGGGAATGCATTCCCGTAGGGACTAGCGGGGATCCCGCATGGATGAGGCTCCAGCCAGGACCCTGGTATCCCGTCCAGGATCTGATGAAACAATACCGTGTGCACAAGGAGCTGGAGCAGCATTGAGGTGGCGGAAATTGTTAAACACAATAGCAACATTTAACATAGGAGGACCAGTAAATAAAGGATCAGTTAAACAAGGAGCAACAAACTAAAGAACCAAAGCCGCTCTAGACAGCACAGTCAGCCTTACGAGCAAGGCTAATTTCGGGCCATCACTGGCACAGGCCGACTTAATGCATATTAGCAACAGGCTGAACTTCCACTGTGGCATCAAGAGATCAGCTAGGGAAATGTTCGAGAAACGTGGAGGCTTCCTCAGGGATCGTGAAAATGTTTTGTTAGAGTGTTCGATCCTTAATTTCATGGGGCACAGCATGGAGTATTTGACCCCTAAGTCTCAGAGCCTCTTCACGACTACGAAAGTTTGCCTGTACCGCCACTGAGTAGTCAGGGTAAAGGTGGATCCTTGCCGGCCCCAGAAGGAGATCTCCCTTGATCCGGGCCGCGCGTAACAGGGCATCACGATCCTGGCTATAATGGGCCGTGGTGGGGCACCAGGTCTGGGTTTTTGCAGACAAGGATCGGTGTGCTCTATTGCAAATTGCAGGGAGCGTTTAGGGTTATCCAAGAGTAACACGAGGATGCGCTCCACGTAGTGCTCCATGGGCTCCGTAAGATTGTCCTCGGGTACTCCCGACGATACGTAGGTTGTTTCGTCTCGAACGGGATTCAAGATCATTCTTCTCGATCGCGGACACTCGGTTGGTAAGTGTGGAGAGCGCAGCACGGAGAGAGCCCAGGTCATCCTCGGCGGCACCCACTCTAGTTTCAATTTCGGCGACTCGATGTTTTTTCGATGTGGGCTTTTATAGAAGAGATGGTCCCGTTCTTATCGTCCAATTTGGTATGGCGTGTAGTAAACCCATCTCGAATGTACTCCAGCATCTTCTGTGAGTCGTCCAAGGGGGACGAAGTGGTGGCCGCCTCCTCGGGGGTATCAGGCGCCGACCTGGACGGCGTTTTAGTGAACATGTTTAGAGAGCTTTGCTTTTTCCCAGCGCTGGATCCCTTAGTCGTGGTTCCTGGAAGTAGGGAGAGTGCAGGGTGATCAGCGGCGCAGCAACGACAGTAGGACCAGGGATATCAGGGCCAGTGGCGGCGAAGGCTTTCGCATTGTTGAGTGTTACCCCACTCAAGTCACGCTTACAGGCCTCCAACCTGCATGCGCGTGGCGTTGTAGTCCTTAAGGATGGGCCTTTCAAGGGGATGGAGCAGGCGGGTGGGGGGGCGGGGATTGGTCAATTCACCAGTGATATTGCTCAGCAGTCACGACCTCCGGGGTGATATATCCCCTAGGGTGAAGTCTGTGGTAGCAGTCAGTAATCAGGGTAGGGGCACATCCTCAGCCGGTGCACATGGAGCCCCCAGTGACTGCGTCACTGGGGGCTCACCGAGCCAGATAAGAGGTTTCAATGCATGTGGTCACTCCAGCCTTTGGGCCCCGTTCCCGCCAACAGCAATCTCAGCACCACAGGGTTGAATTCCAGGTACAATAAGCCACCTGTGACCAGTGGCAATGGTCCTGGGGGGGCGGGGGCCGGCAACCAGCAGCCACAGCAGTGGAGATGTGCTGGGGGGCGGGGGTGGGGCGGGAGGGGGTTATGCCTCACCGGGCCGTTACAAAGTTAAAGTGCACAGGGGGGCAGCACGTGGAGGTGAGTGCTATTGGTGCTCCTTATGGGGGTCTGGAGCAGCTACAGGGAGTGCAGTGGGAGGGGCCGCGGTGTCCAGGCCGAGCCATCAAACAGCACGCCCAGGAAAGCGGCGGCTCCAGCAATGCCGGCAGCAAGTTCGAAAGTCGCTCACACCTCCACCCCCAACCCCCCCTACCTGTCGCAGGTCTTCGTTGATGCTCATCAGGGGAGGGAGCAGGCGGAGTAGGGCAGGCAAGTCGCCGTCCACGCGGAGAATGCCGCAGCAGTGAAAACCAACGGCGGCGTACTGCTCAGAGTGCAGGGGCACCAGGATCAAAAAGGCCTCCGTTACCAGGCGTACAGGGGCAGCGCCTGGGAGCGGCGCTCAGGAGGCCTGTGCTCGCGAAAGAGGGGAAGGGTAGAGGAACACAGGTGCGCCGCAGGGCTGAGACGCCCCTCCCCCACCAGGCCGTCCACGCCAGGGAGTCAAGTATCAAGGAGGTGCCGCACTCGCTGGAGCCACGGCAGGGGGCGGGTCAGGTGTCCGCCACCTAAGCTTTCGGTGGCCGCGGTGGGGCTCCTTCGGCCATTGGCGTGCACGTCGCGTGCAGGTTCAGTCAGCTGCAACAGCTTTAGGTAGGCAATCCGCTGCAGATGCAAGGTGTTAAGGGAGGATTTTCGCCTTCGTGGTCCGCAGCACTCAGGTGGCCATCTTGCTTCGACGCAACAGCGCCCCCTAATGTTTTCTAAACATATGACAGTGGGGGATTTCCCAGGTTCTATCATTGAATGTACATATAAGTCACACCGTGAAATTCACTAATATCTGCAGGTATTCCCTGCTGCCATACCAAAGGGTAACATGTCTGATTACTGAACACCTTTTGTCCCGCAAGCAAACTAAAGGTTATATAAAGAGTCTGTATGTACGCAAGCGCATACTACCATCAGCCTCCATTGATCTGTGGCATGCAGATTATCAAGATGGCAACATGGTCATCTTCACCAGTGGCCAGTGGGGGGAGCTAAAAGCCTAAATGACCTCTTAAGAAAAGCTATCAAGTTTGCTTTGCTAGACGCAGCAGGGACCACCCCCCACCTCTCCACACGTGTGTTTGTGTTGCTTGGTGGAAGCAAGGGGTTGCATTTCAGTGGAAAGTATGTTGAAAAACCCAATTCTGTGCAGCAGAAGACCAAATAAAAATACCAAGTCACACGGCCGCTCTCCGTTTAACCCGACCCGGGTTGAGAAATTAATCTAATTTAAGCAAGATTGAATGATATTATCCAAAATTGATGCAAGTCTTCCAATGAACGAGTCGCCATTCTATTTCACAAATGGTAATTTATCACAACAATCTCAAAGTAGAACAATCACTACTAAGTTCTTCGTGAGGAAGCAGCTGCCACAGTTTATGAATGTAACAGACTTAATATGCCAATGCATTTCGGAAAGCAATTTCCTTTGTCAGGGCTAGTCTGTTATAAAAGCAATCAAATGTATAGACATGTGAATTTCAAATGTGACATTATAATTCCACGGAGCCGCTCCCTAGCGTCGCCGCATGTCTCCAGACCCCCTCTCCACCCGCGCATCACGGCCATGACGAGGAGGTAAGCTGCAGGTTCACGATCAGCTGCCCACAGCTCCCCCCTCGCTCTGCCGTCACGAGAGCCATTAACAGCTCCATTAAGCAATATATGCTTTTTAAGCCAACAATATCCTGCACCCTGCGTAGCTCGCAAATTTCAGGTGCCCACGGCTTATCTACCTTTGATTCAATGTGGATACACTACCATAAAATGGCCGCCACTGCGAGTGTTCCACGCGCCTGACTGTCCGCCCAGGCTGCCTGACTTCCCTGCTCTGCCTCACTTCGATTGGCTGCCCATTCATAGCCAACCACAAGCCACCGTCAGGCGAGAGCCGGCCTGCGAAGTAAGGCCAAGAAAGAAGGCTCCCCCGCTGACGGAGCTGACCGAGCGCTACGCGATGACCCTATGCTCAAACTGTTGCAACTTCATCACGCTTCCATTGCCCTTCTGCCCATCAACCAGCGGTACGTGCCCATTTGCAATGCAAGGTATACCTGCCACCTGCACTACCACCAACTTGCACTATTGACTTTGGAATACTCTGACTCTGTCCACTTGCGATGCTCCCCTGTTGCGCCGGCCCACAGACAGCGTGACACGTAAATCAGCCACTTTACTCTCGGCAGTGTCCTAACACTACGCGCCCATATTCCAATCTTTTGTACTGCTGTACTCTGCTTTATCCATTTTATGCTTATTGTGCAATGCCCAGTATGATACGATCCACTCCTTGAACTATACATGCGTACGCTATGCTGCCCCTTACCTGTTATGCCTATATCTGATATTAACCTCAGGTTGGTTAGTTCACCCTAACTTTCGTTGTGCCTCACATTGAAAGTTATTGTTTGTCCACATTTGCCACTTGCCTCGCACATCTGTTTAGCCCAATTTGCTCCGGTCAGTTCATGCCTTATAGATTAGCGCGTAGACCACATCTGATCTGTGTTGGCCCCTATGGTCGCTAATTGACCACATTTGATCAGTGTAGTCCCCTATGGTCGCTAATAGATCACATTTGTTGTGTTGGCCCCCATGGTCGCTAATAGACCACTTTTGTCCTGTGCTGGCCCCTATGGTCGCTAATAGACCACACCTGATCTGTGTTATCCCCTATGGTTGCTGTATCTTGGAATGCCTTTCCCAGCCTCCTAGTCATACGATAGCATCTGCACTTATTGCCATTGACACACCTGTCCCACTCAGGAGATCCAATCCTGTCCGTGCCAACTAGCACACAGGTACCATTCAAGCAACTAGCACCTCCATCATGCACGTCAGTGTGCGCCCTCTACTGCACTACATCCTAGCCACACACATTGCCTTAATCATTCAATTACCCAAGGTAACCAACCCCACCCTTGAGGTCGATAATTTGGCCTGCCCAAACCCACACCACCCAGCTTTACCTACCATGACTATGACCCCCATAATGAGCCCCTCAGCAACTATCGCAGGCGCTCACCACCCAAGCAACCAGATTAACCAATACCTTAATGACCCAGCACTCTGGCTAGAACACTTTGCCAGGAAACCCACACCTAACCAACCTTGCCCTCTCATTCTCAGGAATAAGAGACTAGGTACCAGATTCCACTTTCGTCCTTCCCACACTAACACCACTAAGCAAGCCCCACACATTCCACCCTCGCCCACCGCTACCTGCAAAATCAAGACCACAGGGGTTGAATTGCCTGTATTCAAGGGTGCCCTTATCAATGCTAGATCTCTCACAGCACATGCTCTTGACATAGCCGACCTTATCACCACTGCTGACCTTGACTTCATTGCCATATCCGAGATCTGGCTACATGTCGCATCTGGCCCCTCTCTAGCCCTGGCATTACCACCTGACTATGGCATCACGCGCTGCGACCGCTCCTCTGCACAAACTAGAGGTGGTGGCGTGGCCTTCATCCATAAAAATTCCCTTGACCCAAGAGTGGTAGCAGATTCCAAACTTGAATCAGCTGAACTGCTGTCAATCAAAATAGCACTAACACCCAACCAAACGGCCACCCTTCACCTTATCTACAGGCCACCAGGCCCAGCACCCACCTTTGTCAGTTAAATATCCACTCTCCTCATAGACAAAACGAAAAACTCGCAAACAATCATCTTAGGCGACCTTAATCTTGGTTGTGGCGACCCTAAAGATCTTGTAGCAACTGATCTGGAGAATGCTCACAGACCTAGGCCTCACCTTGTACATCCAAGAACCAACCCATATCAAAGGCAGGACCATCGATTGGTTAGCCGGCTCCAACTGTAACATCCAGATCCTCAACTCCCCATGCTTATGGTCTGACCATCACATCATGTTTTAACATCGAAGCTACCCCGCGAGCTCCAACGCCAATAGCCCCAGCACTCCCCACCCGCAACAAAAAAAAAATATAACAAAGGAACAACTCCTCCCTCTGTTACTCCCATCCCTTAATGCGGAAACAAACTCTTGTTCTGATCCCACATCCCTAGCAGAAACCTATGACCAAACTATGCTCATGGCTATTGACACTATAGCACCAATCAAACCTAGGAAGGCCAAACCGCGAGCACATCTTAACTCAAGGTTCACTCCTCAGCTAAGAATCCTCCGCAAAGCTAAACGCTGTGCGGAAAAATCGATGGAAAAGCCACCCATCTGATAAACACAAAGAAGGCTTCCTCCTCGCCTCCCTTACTTATAAAGATGGCATCATCACTGCTAAAAAAGAATTGCTTAACAACTGTATCCTACAAGCTGACTTTAACTCCAAGGAACTTTTAGAATCCTAAAAGAGCTCGAAACCCCAGTCTCCGCTCCCGACACATGCACGAAAGACAGCAATTGGTGTGCTAACATTCAAGCAGCACTACTAAACAAAATCTCTATGCTTCAATCCAAAATCAAAGCAAAGCAAGACAGCCTGAAGCGTGACAACCACTCACTGTCCCCTACCAGGCCCACCCCCTCCAACACTGCTATCACCAAACCCTTCACCTTCTCACCACTCACTGTCACTGAGGTAGAAAACATTATCCTGAGGATTAAACCGTCTAACTGCCAAGGTGACCCGTGCCCAGCTCCCATCATTAAGGATTCTGCCCATGATTTAGCTCCATTCATCACAGCCTTCATCAACTCCTCCTTTAAAACAGGTATTGTCCCGGACAACCTTAAGGACGCCTGGGTGATCCCGCTACTAAAAAACCTTCTCTAGACCCAAATATACCCACGAACCTCTGACCTATTACTACAGTACCATTTCTGCTTAAGATACTGGACCGCGCAGCTTACCTGCAGATCCAAAACTACCTCGAATCAAACAATCTGTTGGGTCTACGACAATCCGGATTTCGGCCCAGACATGGGACCGAAACGGCTCTACTAGACCTAAAAACTCAGATCGAAGTACTAAAGGACAATGGCAAACTAGCAATGCTATTACTCCTCGACCTCTCCGCCGCATTTGATTTGGTTAACCACCAAATCCTTTGCAGACACCTCCACTCTGCTGCCAACCTCACTGTCCGCTGCGGCCTGGATCAAATCCTTCTTGACCAACAGATCCATGAGGGTCTTTGCACCCTCCGCAGCGGCGGATCCTTCCCCTATTCATTGCTGCGTACCTTAGGGTTCTTGCGTGTCACCGACACTTTACAATATCTTTACGAAACCACTCTTTGATGTGCTTGATTATCTGGGTGTCTCCTACACCAATTATGCGGACGACACCCAGATACTCATTCTTATCTCAGGTGATTATCTGGCTGACACCAAGGCCCTCAATGACGTCTACCTGGTTATCCAAGCTTGGATGGCCCAGCACCAGCTATGTCTGAACGACAATAAGCCGGAGCTCCTCATCTTGGGTACCTCACAACGCCTGAGCAAACTCGAGCCGTCTTATCAGTCGTTCACCATAGACGGCAATACCATACGTGTCTCGAAAGACACCAAAACATTAGGCTTTTACCTTGACTCGACCCCATCCCTATCGAGACAAACAAATGCAGTTAGGTCTGCCTCTGCCTACACGTGCAACCTTATTTCAGCCTGCAGACCATTTCTTACTACCCCCAACAGTGTCACACTAGCCAGAACACTTATGGCAAAAATTGATTTACTGCAGTGCTCTTCACTTAGGCACCAGCCAAGAGAACCTTTCCAAACTCCAAACTACCCAGAACAATGCCATTCGAGCGGCCCTGAACATCCTTCGCAACCACCACATATCAGACGCCAGAACCAGCCTAAAGTGGCTACCGGTGAAGCAGAGAATCTCCCTAAAAACTCTTGCCCTAATGCACAAATGCTTAGCCAACAAGGCCCCGATCTATCTATGTAGTCGGCTTTCGCGTCACTCTACTACCCGACCACTAACAGCTCAGACTTGCTGCCTAACTATCCCCAGGTTTAAGCTTCAGAAAGCGGGAGGCACCAGCTTCCCTGTCCTAGCCTCTAAACTCTGGAACACCCTCCCTGCTACTATCAGAGCCGAAGACTCATTCAACACCTTCAAAACTAAAACCAAATCCTGGCTCTTTGACCAGCATTAAGATATGCCCGACACCTCTGTCTTACTTACCCTGGCCTGACTCCATTTCCGGCCTGCTAATTCTGCTAACGATTTTGTTCACACTAGGATACTTCCTCAGTTAATCCTAGTGCATTGTAACCTATGAAATATATGTAATTAGTATGATTCTTATTTACTGGCATTGTTTAAATGTTGTAATGTAACCTTCTTGCCTGTATGTTTGTCCTTGCAACTGTTGTACAAATTGTGCCCTGATGCCCCCGGGCCTGATGGTCTGCGCGTTATAAAACAAATACAACTACAAATAATGCATGGAAATAACCAAAAAGAACATCCTATCCGATGGAGGTTTCAGTAATGAAGAGCGTGCCAAAAAGCAGAAAAATGAGAGAAAATGAAGTGTTAGTGAAATTAGTTAACTGTACAGCGTGTGTAGCAGTAGAAAAGAATGGATCCTTTACCTGTGTGGTGTGGCAGGTTTAGAACAGAAGAAAAATGGTGCTGCTTGGGTGCTGATGGCCATTAATAGTGTTCGTGCAATTGTGCGTAGCAGACGAGGGCAGGAGGTTCACTTCCCTCTGTAGCTAAATTTAAGGTGATAAGACTCTCCGTGTGGAATTAGCCACCAAGGGCCTAAGTAAGTAAAAGGACATACCATGTGCTGCGCGGGTGGTCGCGGCTCATCCGAGTGCAGACGAGCGAAACCTCAGTCTGCCGGGAAGCTGCGTTCAAATGTTGCTACGGCAACGGTACTCTTGTACCACGTGATCGCCTCGCGCCCAGAGTGGGTGCGGGGCGATGGGATGCTACTGCCACTGTTAAAGTTAGTGGTCTATCAAAAGGCTATTTAGCCAATTATCGAGCATCATGGGGTATTAACATGGAGCTGCGAAGTAAAAAGAACAGCAATGGAAATAGAAGAAATCCTGTGCGACCATTAAGAAAAGGGTAGAGAGAGTAGAATAGTAAAAAAAAAAAAAAAAAAAAAGAACATATGGAAGCTAATAAATAAAAGGGAGACTCCCCGATAGGTCTAAAGTAGTATGAATGAAATTGGGCACCATAGCCACGGGAGGTGTCGCCAGGGGGCGGCACCTTGGGTCCCAGACGGGTTGTCCGGGACATGCGACAAGGCTGCGGTAACACAATTACAAATGGGGCAAATACACTAAAATCAGAAAATGGAATATGTGCACAAAGGATGCTCCAACATTCACTATTGTACTAAAGATCAAATAAACAAATCCGCAGGCGAGTAGTGTGTTAAATCACACTCAAGTTGAACTAAAGCTGGAATGAAGCAAAAATATAATACCAACGTCACATCATTTGGAAACAGTGGACCACAAATATCGCATAAGTACCTACAGTATTAAGGACAGGGAATAAATCACATTTCAAATGAAGCAATGGTAATTAATTTCCTCGTTGAGACCATTCGGCGTTAGGCTGCAGAGTTTGTCAATCCAAAAAGTTTCTCTGCGGTAAAGTCGCAAACCCAAATCTTCATGTGGGTTGTTTCTTGCAAGAACCTTAAGGATCTGGAATCTTATTTGTGTTATGTTGTGGCGATTTGCCACCCAAGGGCGGGCCACAGCAGAGTTGGGGTTAGCATTGCGGATGCAAGACAGATGTTCCTTCCACCGTGTTTTGGCCGGCCAGGTGAACTGGCCAACACTTTCCACAAGGGCATTTGATGCCATAGATGTTGGCACTGTCGCAGGTACCGACTGTTTGAGGAAAATTTGCTTGCCTGTACGTGGATGGTGAATGACATTGCCTTTAATTACCAAATTGCAGTTTGTGCAGTGGAGCCAGGGATATGTTCCAATACGTTGAGCGATTGGTTCTTTAGTTGGTCGTCTTGTGTGCACTAGTTCATCCGAGATTTCTACTTTGGTAGACGAACGCCGGTAGTTCACTGAACAGGTTTTGTACCGTTGTGTCATTCTAGAAGATACTCCAGTGTTTAATAGTCTTTTTTAATTTTGTTACTCTGCACGGAAAATTTAGAGACATACAGGCGATTTAAGTTCTCTTGGGAGTGGACAACAGAGTGTTGCAGTCTAAAGCATTAACCCTTTGGGCGGCTGAGTCCAATTCCTCTCTTGTAGCCACGTGCTAGAAATTTCCCTTTCATTTCAAGCTGTTGTGCTATGCAGTCTTCTGGGTCACTAGTAATCTTTTTTACACGTAAGATTTGGCTGTATGGGAGATTGAGTAGGCTAGGTTGATGAAAGCTCAAGCGGTGCAATAAGTTGTTGCGGTCAGTGGCTTTACGAAAAAGGGTTGTGCTGTAACCTGTTCCTTTTCAATCTTAACATTGAGGAAAGTAATCTTGTCATAGGATGTTTCTCTAGTAAATTGAATGCACCTATCAATACTGTTCAGATACTCGAAAAAAGCATCAAATGCTATCTGAGTACCTCTCCAAATTCCAAAGATGTCAATGAGTCGTGTCCAGTGATTGATAGATATTTTATTTCTATCGCGCTCATACACAAGTGTTTCAGAGCGCAACAAGGCAGGGAAAGGGAACAGGGGTGAACAAAAACAACGATCCTACTAGGCCCAGTGACATTGAGAACGTGCAAGTGCAGGGTAGAGTGAGAAGGGGGGAGAAGTGCATGGAAGGGGGAACAAAAGGAGAGTGCGGAGCGAGAAGGAAAAACTAAATAAAATAAAAGGCAACAAACAATGGGAGTGCAGCCAGCAAGCGGCAAGTGCTGGGTTTATGGCAGCAGGCTGTGTAGGTCTGAAAGTGCAGAAAGAAAATGGGAGGGCTCTATGGGTACAGATACAGACCCCAGTGCAGGCGGTGGCCCGGAGGCAGTGCGTGAGGGTGCCAAGATGAGCAGGTACCTGGTCACAGAGGACAGAGGGTGGCCGGTGCATTGTGCCAAGGGAGAGTAGAACAGGGGAGGAGAAGGCAGAAGCAGAGAGGAAGGTTTTGAGGTGCTTCCGGAACCTGGTTCTCAAGTTTTAGAGTGTCAGGGAGGCTGTTCCAGAGGGAGGCCCCACCCGAAGACAGATCTACCCCCAGCTCGTGTCTGAGAAACGACTGACCCCGAGGGCGTTAGAGGAGCGGAGTGCTCGAGATGGGAGGTATTTGCGGAGGGATAGCAGAAGGTATTTTGGACCCAGGCCCCAGAAAGCCTTGTGGACAATGCAGAGGGTTTTGAATTTAGTCCTTGCATCCACTGGGAGCCAATGGAGAGATTTCAGTGCTGGAGAGATACGATCCCAGGGCTTGAGGCCAAGGACAAGTCTCGCAGTCCTGTTTTGAATAAGTTGTAAAGGGCGGAGAGTAGAGGCAGGTAGATCAAGAAAGAGGCTGTTGCAATAGTCCAGCTTAGAGAGAACCAGAGCTTGGGAGACAGTGAGCTTCTGGGGGAATGAGAGGAAAGGAAGAATACCTCTGAGGTGCAGTAGGAGGTTTGACTTTGATACATCACCGATGTGGACAGAGAAATAGTGTGGAATCAAAGGTGACACCAAGGTTCTTGGCCTCACAGGTGGGGATATGAGGAGGGCCAAGGGAGGCCGGCCAGAGAGTGAGGGAAAAGGAAGGTGATGATGTGCCAATGAGGAGGATCTCGGGCTTGCTGGCATTAAGACAAAGACATTAAGACAAAGATTGTTGCCGGCACACCAATCTTGGATGGCAGTTAGGCAATCAGTGATGAGAGAGGTGGAGGAGGTGCCTGCCTAGCACTGGAAGTTTGAGCAGAAAATGGCAATACAGCAGGCGAGAGTTGCCAGGTATTGGTTGAAAAGCCAAGGCGAGAGGTTAGACCCCCCCCCCCGGGGAATACCACAGGTGGTTCGGAAGACATGATAGGAAGGACCCAAATTGGACCTGGGAGGGTCGATCGGAGAGGAAAGAGGTCAGCCAGGCCAGAGCCGCATCGGTGATGCCCAAGTTATCCCAGAGACGGTTGAGCACGATGGTATGGTTGACCGTGTTGAAGGCAGAGGAGAGACCAAGTAGGATGAGAACAGTTGGAATGCTAGCGTCAAGGTTGGAAAGCAGATCTTCACGGATGTTCAGGAGAGCAGTTTCCGTGCTTCTGCCAGATCTAAAGCCAGACTGATGGTCATGGAGACAGCAAACCGAATCAGAATGCAGGTTTAGCTGAGAGATGGCCAGCTTTTCAAGGAGTTTTCCTAAGAAGGGGGTAATGGACATTGGGCGATAGTTGGCCGGACAAGAGGGATCCGCTGTCGGTTTCTTGAGGAGAGGATGCAGAAGGGAGTGCTTAAGAGGAGAGGGGGAAGGATCCTGAGGCAAAGCAGTGGTTGCAGAAGTCGGCAAGGGCCGGAGCGAGGGCATCAATGTGGTCCTTGAGAGTTTGAGGAACAGGGATGAACCTGTTTTGATAAGGCTTTCATAGATCGGACTTGTCTAGCGACCTCATCAGGTGAGAAGAGGAAAGGAAGAGGAGGGTGGGGGGTGGCTGGAGGAGGGTCAGTGAGTACAGACGGGGACAGGAGAGGGGGTGGTGGAGAGTGTGGACAGGATTCCTGGGTTTTTAAGATAAAGTGTGAGGCCAGGGCATTGCAAAGAGCCTGAGCGG
This sequence comes from Ambystoma mexicanum, assembly GCF_040938575.1. NCBI lineage: Eukaryota > Metazoa > Chordata > Amphibia > Caudata > Ambystomatidae > Ambystoma > Ambystoma mexicanum. Next base: position 1,000,180,582 of record NC_090935.1, on the reverse strand, counting down.
CAAGGGAAGGTGTAGAGTCTGCAGCAGGGTTGGCCAGCTCCTTTCAAATTTTAAAGATTTCGGCCAAGCTGTTAGATGCCGCAGAGACACGGGCTTGAATGTGGACTCTTCTTGGTACGGACAGAGACGGTATTGCCTTTGGAGAAGGCGACAGGCCAGTTTGTCAGAGGATGAGCAAGAATCCCTCCATTTTCTCTCAGCCGCCCTACACCTACGTTTAAGTGTAGCTAGGTCGGAGTCACACCAGGAATTGCACTTGGCTTTGGACTTCAGACGGATCCTCAGGACAGGGGCAAGAACATCAAGAGTATCAGAAATAGAAGAATAGAGAGAAGACAGGGCTGTGTCAGCCAGAGGAAGAGGGGATGGTGAGAAGGTGGAAGCAAAAAGCTTCAACTGACGCACGCTCATGGGCCGGATGTCCAGGAAGGTAGGTGGAAGTGTTGGGGGTAGGATTGGCTTGGGGGGTAGAGAGAGGGAGAGAGATGAGGAGAGGAGGTAGTGGTCACTCCAGGAGAGGGGAGTGGAGAGAGGGATAAATAGGGGGAGGCTAGAGGAGATCAAGACATCAAGTGTGCCCTGCAGAGTGTGTTGGGCCAGAAGGGAGGGTAGAGGGATTCGCAGAGGTCGTGATAGAGCAATGTTGAGGGACATGGAGAATCAAGGGGACTGTTGAGGTCACCAAGGAGGAGGAGTTGAGTGGTTGAGGCCAGGAAGGAGGAGAGGTCAGCCCACTCAGAGAAAAGAGGCGATTTGACCAGGGGGCCGGTAGAGAGTGGTAACAGTAAGAGTGGCTAGGAGAGATTGAGAGCCTGCAGACGAGGCATTCGAAAGAGGAGTAGATCTGAGAGGGAATTATAGTGGCAGGAATCCACTCAGGAAAGATCAAGGCTACACCCCCTCCAGGGCGAGTGGATCTGGGTGCGGAGAGGATCTTGTAGCCATCAGGGAAGACCGTGTCAAATCTCGTGACAGAGCTGGCCGTAAACCATGTCTCTGTAAGACCAAGAACATCAAGGTCAAGTTCTTCAAGGAGGTGGCAGATGTCAGAGGAGTGTTTGACAGCCGAGCAAGAGTTGAGAGTGGCAAGATGAAGGTTGCCGGCCTTAAAGACCTTCTGGGGAGGGGTACAAATCAGAGGTACACCCTGCAGAGTTGTGGAGGTAGCCAGAAGATGGGCAGAGGAGGGAAGAGTGGGCAAGGTAGCCAAGGAATGAGAGGAGGGGACAGCTGGCGAAGTTAAGTTGATGAGGCAAGGGAAAAGCCCATCGAAGAGGAGATTTGCCTGGGGACCTTGGACCATGACAGTGCCATTTAGGCAGATGTTAGATGACTCTGGAGGAGTCAAAAGAAGCCATGAGGATTTCCCAGCGAGTGCCACCATTTATGGGAGAGGAGACAAGACAGATCATATGGGGGGTCCTTAGATCAGGCGAAGGAACAACAAAGAGGATGTCGGTGAGGGTCTGTCTGGAAGAGTCGCTGGTATAGGTATCAGCAATAGGGAGACCAGGGTTGGAGGCCACGATATCCTTTTTAAACTTCTTTCCAGACTTAGTGAGAAGGGAAGGATAGTTGATAGAGAAACAGTTGGAAAAGATGGGAGAAACAGACAGCGCCATGAGTATGAAGAGAGGAGGCAGGGGGAGGAGAAAGCAGGTGCAGCGCTATGGAATAGTCACTGGGCTAGCAGGATTACAATCAATGTGCAAAGTTAAATGCAGAATTACACCCAAGTTAGACTTTAAGGATAGATGAAGGTCCTGTAGTTAAGGAGACAAGAGTGAGTCAGATGGTAAGGGCGAGTACAGACACGACTACAATTTGAGAACATAACAAGGAGAGCTGAAGGAGTACCAGCAGAGTAGGTAGTACAAAGGAAGTCAGAAAGGAGGGACTAACCACGGCAGAATGTGTTATAAGTCATGGTAGTCCAATAGTCAAGGGGTAGCAGCCTCAGGGAGGGTTTGGCTGTGGCAGAAATATCATGTTGCAGCCTGTAAAGCAGACCGGGAAGCTGACAGGAGCCTTTGTGTGGGCCTTGGTGTACTGGGCCGGCTCCCGCCTCCGATTTGCTGCTATTGGTCTATGGCAACCTCTGCAACCAATGGGAGGGGGGAGACCAGTGCAGGCCCAGTGGCGCTTAGGCAAAGGGAAAATGAGCAGCCATCTTGGAGGGAGGAAAGAAACCGTGGGCCCCAGTGAGGGAGAGGCAAAAATAGAGCGGAAACCAGGGTTTTTCGAAGAAATGAGCCAGGCGAGGGCTCTCCAGGTAGTTAGTGCTTTGCCAGCAAGGTATTTTTCCAATTTAAAGCACAAAATGCTGAGCACGCAGCATCAGGCGCAAAAGACACCAAAAATGGAGTGCTTACCCATTGAGGTGCTGCATTTGCTGGAGTTCTTTGTAAAGCAGCAGGGGGTCTTCTAAAGCAAAAACGACGGATCCAGAGGTGGAGGATCGAAGGAGAAAATGTCTTTGTTCCATTAGTCTTTGCTGAGTACATGTTCCGTCTCAAATGTGTACATAAAGCTATTGGCTCCGGCACCTCATGGTGGCGCCCATTGATGTGCCGGAGGTCTGTAGAAAAAAAATTGGTTACCGTACTGAAAGTATGAATTCTCAGTGATGAATTAGAGAAGTCAATATAAAATTTAGTGTTCAGACGTCAGGTGTTTGCAATAATAGCCATTCCACTGATTCGATTCCAAGGTCGTGCGGTATGGAAGTATATAAGCTCTTGCCATCAATGGTAAACGTCAGGTGATTTTGTTGGAAAGTTGTAGAGTTTCTGCAGAAAACAGGTTGTGTCGCGAATGTAAGTGGGGGTTTTCTGTATCAACGGTTGTAAGAAGCAATCGATGTAGACACCTAGTGGTTAGTTAATACTATCCATGCCTGCGACTATGGGTCTTCCATGTGGTTTAGTCAGATCTTTGTGTATTTTGGATAATGTATAAAAGTTCGAGATTCTGGGGTTATTGCTAAAAAAAATGTGCGCGTGTTCGTTGATCCAATCTAATTCACATTTGATTGCTTTTATAACAGACTAGCCCTGACAAACGAAACTGCTTTCCAAAATGCATTGGCATATTAAGTCTGTTGCATTCATAAACTGTGGCAGCTGCTTCCTCACTAAGAACATTAGTGATTGTTCCACTTTGAGATTGTTGTGATAAATTTATAACAGCGACTCATTCATTGGAAGACTTGCATCAGTTTTGGATAATATCATTCAATCTTGCTTAAATTAGATTAATTTCTCAACCCGGGTCGGGTTAAACGGAGAGCGGCCGTGTGACTTAGTATTTTTATCTGGTCTTCTGCTGCACATGTATTTGGAGTCAGGGTGTCTCCAGACTCTTCACAGCCAGCTCCTGCACAACTTTTTTTGAACCTTATGTAATAGACCTTTCGCATGATTTAAACTAAAGTTATTTTTAACCAAGTGGTGCCCACTCTTCTCTTTTTTCTCTTTGAAAAAAGCCCAATTCTGGCCATGGGTGTCTGGTTTGGTTTGTGATAAATCTGACAATTTATTATGTTTTACGAACATATGTGTTATAATTGGTTAACTCCACATGCTATACCGCGATAACCATGATATACCATCATTTGGCAAGAAGGTTTTTGTACTGCCACAAAACTAATACCGCAACACCCCTAGAGATTGTAGTCCCCAAGCTCTAGTGCTGCAGGAGCCAGGCCTTCAGGTTCAGAGATCCTGGGTCGTGGTGCAGAATCACGCCTCCTTCCCTGGCAAGAAGACCTGCGACCGCAGGAAGCTTGACCGGAGGGGATGCCGACATGCCCAGAAGGTCCGATTACCAGATCTGTGTCTGTTACGCTCACCTGGTTCCCACGGCGGCGTCGACCGGAACTGGGCCGCTGTTACTTCCACCAGCGTGACGTGTAGCGCCGAGATGCCTGACTGGACTGGCCCGCTCAGCCTAGTTGGTCTGGCTTGCAAGAATATTCTTCTGCAAAGGAGAAGAGGAATTCACCCCCGTGGAATTGAGTGTCAACCCACCTTCCCCACTCCCGTTGTCTTCCCATTGATCACTCTTGATGTCCCCTCCTTAGTCTCACCTGATGGTTTGGAAGGATGAGCTCTCCATCCTCCGTCGACCGCAGGGGCGCGTTGATGACCAGTTACTTCACTGGCGTAGAGGAATTGGTGAGTTCCAGTATTGACTCTAAAGTCCAATTGTTCATAAGAGTTCAAATGTCTGCTCTTCACTCTGTCCGATTCCTTGCAAGTTGCCGATTAATCCACTCGAAGATTTCCAAATGGCACTCGGTAAGATTCAGGTAAGTCTATTGTGTTTTTCCCCTTAGGGGCCGGGGTACGGCCATGAAGCAGAGTTGACTGCGCCAACCCGAAATGAGGTGAGTACCTTCCGTGGTAAATCAGGTAAGTCCTTGGGGTAGCTTGTATGGCCTTAGAGTGTCCCCTTGCTCACCTTGCTGTCTTTGTCTCCTTAGGTGTCGGAGGGCGGCCGCGAGATGGAGAGAGCGTGATGGAATGCTGAAGAACTGGCAAGCAGGTGAATTCAGCACGGCGCTGTAGGAATGCGAAGCGATGCTTCAAAGACTTCGGTCTTTCAGTTCCGTGGCGAAATGGATCAGGATCCAGGTAAGGATTAAAGCTAAAGCTCCTGTTCTAACCTTTATCCTTTTTGTCTTCTTGTTTCAGGAGTCCCAGGACTGAAGCGGGCGTGGCTGAAGACTGGAGCTGCTGAAAACACGGTGAGCGTTACGCTGCAGCAAGCAGAATAACGCAAAGCACGTGTGGCTGTCCGGGCATGGTTTAAATCGCCTTGGAAGATGATCCAGGTAAGTATTCTTCCACAGCCCCACCCAAGTAACAAAATAGTCCCTTCAGTAAAATAGTCCCTCCTAAGCCTCATTTGGCTTGAGTCTTCAAGCAGCATGGTCTGCCTCAGGTGAGTATGCAGCATGGTCTGCTTCAGGCAAGTTATCGATAATGAGCCTGGCGCCAGGACTGTACCCAAACAGCCCCTAACCGGGGCTTTTGGGCATGATCCAAGTGGCATGATGCCTGCTTCTGGGGCTGCTGGACCTGGTCTGGTCTTCCGGGGGCAGGCATCATGACAGCCTCAGCCACGCCGTGCGACAAGGATCATCCAGCACCGGGACCATCTGAGTTGATCGACTAGGCAAAGAAGCAACAGCAAAAGAGGGAATGCATACAAAAACAGGCAGTTTTAGGGAAAGACTGTCCATGCGAACCTCCGGCACTTGGTGTTCGTCGCAAACATAAATCTGGGGATTGCCCCATCTGTGGAACATGCGATTCACTTGTTCCTGCTGAAGTCACCACTCATGGTAAAAGCTTAGCTCCCTACTGGGAGTCGGCAATGGTATTCTTCACTCCTGCTAGAAACAGGATGAGGTACATCCCCTGGGCTACAGCCCAGTGCCAAAGGTCCTGCACCTCTGGATAGCGCCAGGAATCTGGTTCCCCTGCTTCCGGATGGAGACCATGCAGTGTTGTCCTTGTAGACCCATACCACATTGCCCTTGAGGGACGAAGGAAGGACTTGCGGGCCCAAAACACTGCCCGCAGCTCCACCACGTTGAAGTGCAACGCCTTCTCCTGCGGTAGCCACAGGCCTCTTGCATGAAGACTTCCGGAGTGCGCTCGCCATCCTTCCAGGGAGGTGTCCGTCGTGAGTCTCTTCATGAGGTGGGGTCTGGAAATCCACGCCAGACAGATGTGCACGCACTCCACCACTATCACTCGATGGAAACTTGTCGAGTGATCTTGTCCTCGAAGCACCCCGCCACATGTATCCAACAAGCGTCGAACTCCTGCAACGAACGCATCCGTGGTCTGCAAAGCAGAATGAGGTACATGCATGACAAAATCATGCGGAGTAGCGACTTGATGGACCTCACCCATGCAACCTTCAGGGCCAACTGTTGTACCTTGGCCAGGATGGCCGTGATCCTCTCGCCCGACTGAGACAACAGGCACAACACCGTTGAGTCGGGCTCCCAGAAACAGTGCATCTGTGATGGAGTCAAGCAGGATCGAGAACCCCAAGTCAGTCAGGAGTTGGACTGTCTTCGTCGGGTGGTCGTCAGCGATATCCTTTGAGTTTGCCCGGATGAGCCAGTCATCCAGGTATGGGTACACGTGGATCCCTTGTAGACGCAGCTGCGCCACCACTGGGGCAAGGCACTTTATGAACACTTGTGGCGCAGACTTCAACCCAAAGGCAAGGGCCTTGAACAGCTAATGTCCTAGAACCACGGCGCATAGGTACGTGGTGTCCCTTGTGTATGAGGATGTGAACATCGGCATCGTCCAAGTCAAGGGACAATAGAAAATTGGCACCGGCCCCACCTCACTTACAGCTAGCACGTGCTGAAGAGTCACCATCCAAACTTTTGGGTCTTGATGTACTTGTTCAGACAGCAGAGGTCCAGAATAGGCCTCCAACCGCTGGTCTTCTCAGACGAGGAAATAACGAGAGTACACTCCAGAGCCTCCTTGGGACGACTTTAACATGGCCCATACCTCCAGCAGCAGCTAAGGGACGTGGTTTTCCTGACGGGCCACTGGTGGTATCCGTGGGGACGTCCGTTGGAACTCTAGGGTGTGCCCGTGGGCGACAGCATCCAGCACCCAACAGTCGGTAGAGATTGTCTTCCACACGCTGACCAAGTTCACCAGCCGGCCTCCCACTGGGGTGCATGGGTGGGGGCCCCAACTCCACGGCCGGGTCAATCTTGTTTCGACATCAAGGTGCCAACTTGGCGATTATGTCCATATCCAGACTTGGCGCAGCCCCTGTGTCTCCTGGGCCAAAGAACGGGAGGGCTGACGGTAGGAAGAGGCAACTCTGAATCCATTAGCAGAACTTTGGGATTTCCCTCCAGAAGTCCGAAATGACGGCCATCGTTTAAGCGTCCCAAGCCACGAGCCGTCTGTCAGCTTTGATGGCCTGGAGAGACTCGTCCACAGTCTTTCCAAACAAAACTGTCCCCGAAGGGCATGTCCAACACCCTCAACTAACATCCTGGCGGAAATTAGTGGCCCTTAGCCTGCCTCGCTGACAAAGGCAAACTGTTGCCCATTTGGCGGAATCCCATGTCCGCAATGTCCGTGGTCACCATAATGGCGTGGTCCGAAGTCACCTCACCTTCCTGTAGAATCTCCACGCCTCAGCCCTCGGGAAGGAAGTCCATGAGGGGGGCCCATCTTGAAACACAGTTCCCTGTCGTAACGCGCCACAATGGCAAGGGCGTTAGCGGCCTTAATGGTCGTCGCTGCCACCAACGTGATCACTCTTCGCCCCATGGCATCCGACTTCTTCCCATCACAGTCCAGGGGTGGGGGGTTTGGGGAAGGATTCCGCTGACAAGGATGAGCTTGAAGAAGACTTCTTGGCTGCTTTCCGAAACCACAGAGTCTGGAGACAGTTGGGACCGTAAGCACTTGGGTGCAGAGTCCAGCAATCTGTATTTCTTCCCTTATCGATCGCCCTTCGTCAGAGCCGACAGAGGGACAACCCCTCGTCCCAAATGTCATCCAATAATGGGACCGACAGCACAGTCTTCCTCTTCACCTCCCGGCGCTGGTAAAGGAAACCCTCTTCTCCTCCGGGACGAGCTGGAACAGCTGAGGACCTGGAGATCATGGCGTGGAACAAGCAAATCTAGTCGTGCGGTGACTATCTGGCAGGCGGAGACGAGAGATCACACAGGCAGCCGTCGTCACCGTGTCCGGTTCCATGTCATTCCTCGAGAGGGGAGGAGGGGGGGGGGGGAGGCAGGCAGAAGGGGGTGAACTCTCCTACTCTTGGATGGTGGTTCCTCCGATGGCCCTGGTGCACAGGGTATGCAGAGCTGTAAGAAGGTCCACTGAGATATCCCCAGGAGGCTGCTGGGGTGGAGGCGAAGGGGACCAGGGTGTGCAGCTTAGGCTGGTCCGCTCAGTGGTCACCGCCCTGTTGCTCTCCATCGTCACTGCCCTGTTGCTAGTCGGTCTCCTAGTCGTCACCTTAGTGGTCACCCTCGCTGGGATCCTCCCGTAGGGCCTGCTCTCAACTCTTCTCCACTCCTGGAGGACCGGGAGGCTGGTGAGCTCTTCCTCTGAGGAAAGGTCCATGGCCTGGAGGACTACCATGCCCCCACTGCCCCACTTCAACCAAGGGAGACGGTTTCGGTGAAATGATGGGCATCATCTTCTCCAGAGTCTTTTCGGTGGGCTGGAATGAGGACTCCATCCTGGCAGGTAGGGATACTCTCGCCTTCGGGGTCGTGCCCTGCGAATCCGCCCCAGCGGCCTTCGTGAGGGACGCTGCAGTTACTTCGATGGAAGTGTGGGCCTTCGCCTGATGCACCTGGGCCTACGCGGTTCTGGACAAGTCTGCGGCCTTCTCCTTCGGGGAGGGTCAAGCCCTGCTCCCCTTTGGCCTTCTTAGTCGGGCTTTCTGGGTCTTCTCCAAAAGCTTACCTGGATGGTCAGACTTACTCTTTGAAGAACCTGAGCATTGGCTCGTTGAAGGTGCTGGAGACGCTGAACTCGACCTTGCCACCTAGGAGCCAGTCGCAACAGCGCTCCCGGAGGCAGTGGCCTCGCAGTGCTCAGCCTTTTGTTGGGCCACTCCGGCAGGGGTGCCCTCAAAGGTCTTAGAAGACCACCCAGCTTTCGTCTCAGCAGTAGAGGCATGCTGTCTGGACACACCCAGAGCAGAGGGCTTGGCCTGCAGTCACTCGTTGAGGCGCTTGAGTTGTTCGGCCCGCGTGCGCGGCACCATCTCCCGACAAGCCACGCAGCAGGCCTGCACATGCGTCTGGTCCGAAAGCAGGCAGTGGAGGCACAGGTAAAGTCCATCGTCTGAAAAAGACGTTCCGTAGGTTGCAGCTGGGGCAAACCGAAGAGAGGCACCGAGTCCTCCTGCTCTGCCATGACACGGAGTGTAAGCCTCAAAGTAGCTTCTGGAATCCCTAAGAAGAAAGAATGAAAACCACCCTTGAGGGGCATTGAAGAATCCAAAAACGGGTCCTGTTAATCGGAAAGGATGATCCGTGGAGCTTGAGGCTCGATTGACCGAAGAAAATAGAGCAAAACGCAGTAAAAGCTCGAGAGCTATAGCACAATGACCTTCAACACTCGAACGTGCAGTAAAAATCTGAAGATGGCTGCCACAGGAGGGGCTTAGATAGAGGGCCGTCATTGGCTGGGGGGGTGGGGGGGGTTGGAGTATGACGCCATTGGCCAGTGATTGGTTAGGAGAAAGACCGTTCAGGAGTGAAACTGAAACTGATTCTCTTTACTGAGGATTCCCAACCTGACGGGAATATTCATGAGCATGTGAATCCATGCCAGACCACATGCTGGAGAAGTAAAGACTTGTCTAAAAGTACAACACATGTTGAAAAATACTTACTTGTGAAAGTGTTAGTTGGTAACTAACAGAGCGAGCAGTTACAAAAGTTACCTCTTACCTTGAATGTGTGTGGTGCCATTCTGAAAAGTATATCTAAGTTTATTTAACTCACTTGTGAATTGGTTGTGCCTCTTCGCCAAAAGTAATGCTGTTGGCTTCACCAATTTCCTTCAGAGAATAGGTGTATACGTTTCCCAACTGGGCCTTGGTTCCCCTAACTTGCTTTATTGCCCGTTTAGAAAACGTCTGCCTTGAGATTTAACTACCTGGAATTACACTGAGTCATTCATAAAGTAACATTGGGTTTTGCATTCCCTGGTCTGTTTTATACAGACGCTAAAAAAAGGACTTATACATACCTTTAAGTTGCCAATAGCTGCTTTTAAAATTATATATGTTTTACTTAACTTGAGTTAGCAGTGTTCACTCCTAAACAAAGTCATAGTTACTGCTCATCTCAATCTGTGTTCCACTGATCTTAAAAGTAACTAACAGTAGATTAATCCTTGGGTGTGACCCGTCTAGAATAGCTGTGTGCCATTCTTGAAGTGTTCTTTCGGTGCAGCTCACCTTGGTTTGCCTGGTGTATCCTAAATTAGTGTAACAAGTTATTGCTTACCTTATACATTTGGTTGCTTTTCAGCTCATTGCAACAGTCTATTACACAAAAAGGTCTTGCTCACCTGTTCTCATAAATGTTATAGGTGTATATTGCTCCTTGAAAGAGTGTTCAGCCATTCATTATGTGCACTACAAATTCTTTGTACCGATTCTACAGCTCTCTCACTCCTAAGACACGCCTGGCTGCTTGGTCTAGGCTACATTATACACAGGAGGTATAGCCTTATACTAAGAGTAGAGCCTTGTACTGTCTCAGTTGAATGGTTTTACTAAACCCTTAGTTGGACTCAGAAAAACCTTCCTAACAAATTTGAAAACCCCATTGTGTGGCTAAAAAAGTGAAATCAGTTTGTTGTCTCGTCAATCTCCTGCGCCAGACTTTATTCACTCAATCTTTAGCTGCAAGAAGGTCTTCCTTCTGGACACAAATTTTGGAGTGCCTACAATGGTTTTTCCTTTTTAAGAACCCTTAACCAATGTTGGCGATTTAGTGAATCCTGAATTTTATGGTTCATATTGCTCATCACCTCATTGCTTCCAACTGGAAAAATGCACATCAATTGTCAATGTATGGTGGAATTCTGTTTTGTTCCTTCCACAAAATTGGAAAAATGGATGCATTTCATTTAGCAGATTTCATTAGTAAAACTATTGAAAGGAATACATTCGTTTTCAAAAACTGTTTAGCAGAGTTTGCCAATTAAAATTCTTGATTAGCAAACACCCATTTGATTAGACATGTTGTACTAATATCACCAGAAGTTATTTGCATCCAAAACCTAAAATTAGCATCAACACAGCATTTGTGTACCACTGAAATAAGATTAGTGAGGTGAATCAGGCCTGGCAAATTCTTTAAAATTCCACTAGACCTGCATGTTAAGTGATTGGTTTACCCCACTCTACCTAAAAGAAATGCACTCTACCCATATTAACAGATGACAAATATATAAATGCGCATTCTGCAAAATGGTGCATGTCACCAGAAACCGTTTGCCACACTGCTGCCAGCTATGCACAGTGAAACGTATTTGACATTTACAGCAAAAAAAGTTTTACATACAAGTTTCAAACATGCCCTACAAAGTGGTCCTTCATAATCTACTTGAGTGGGCGAGTGGACTTTGCAAGCTCTGGCTGAGTCTAAAATGTACAGGGTTAGCTGCACAAATAGGATAAAAAGGCTCTGAAAACAGTTTGTCCAGCTCTATCCCACAGGTGCTAATTTAAAGTAATCATATCGGAGCAAAATGAGCTCTGCAGGCCAACTACAGTGTGTGCCATTGGAGTAGAGGTGTTGATGTACAGTCTGGATGGAACCATTGATCATTCTTTGCATAAACATGTTAGATTTGTGTATTCCTTATGTAAGAGGAAAGCGAGTATAAGAGACCAAGCAGAGTAGATGGCATAGCAGGCAGTGAACTGGGCAAATTAGGTGGCATATATTTTTCTGCCATCTCACTTTCAGGGTAACTGGTATGAAAATGCTCATGCGTTGAGCACCGTTTGTACAGATCAATGCACCCAGCAGGTCAGAACTAGATATGCCATTAAAATCAGATGGCCGTGTGATCATGCATTTTCAAAATTGTTCTCAATGGGATGCATCTTCCCCAGCATCATCTAAATGACACAGATAAAGATGCACCAGCCTAAACTTTACTGTAATCCATAGAGACAGTATTTTACAGAAGCAATACTGTAGTCCTGCATTATGTAATGAATTAAATTGTTAAGTATTGAATTGCATGACTGTTTAATAAAGTTACACATACTGGTCTTGACCAAAGAGGATATAGTTTGCTTAGTAAAAGTATCATCCAGATTAGTTCTGGTTATGAATTGCTTGAAAAAGTAAGAGTCTTGCCTAGGACTCAACATAGGCCTTTGGCACTTAAGAGTGAAGGAGATCACTGTTCCACTCCCTCTCCTCATTAGCCCCTTTGAACTAGCAGCTAACCTAAGAGGGTGGCAAGAGCCTTGATAGCCAGAGGCGAATTCAGAGTGACCACCTAAATAGCTAACTTTGCTACACAAATGACAATTTTATTAGCAAATGTACAGAATTGCATAGCAAATTCCTATGAAACGCTTATTTTACGCCTTGCTATTGGTAGTTAAGTTTTATATCATAGTTGACATTTGAAACTATAACCAATTCAATAGCATCACAATTTATTATTTCTCAGTTAATATATTTACTGCTGTATTCATAAAACAAAAGAAATCAGTTAACAGAAAAAAGTACAGGATTCAATTTCCCCATTGGCAGCAGTGTTAAAGCTGGAACACTGCAATAAACTGACTACAGGCGAAGCATAAAATGCTCCAGATATTAAATGAGCACTTATACCTGTTCCGAGTTGTTCTTCAAGCGGATGAACTTCCCATCAATGTCCAGCTCTTCAATAGTAATATTTCCAGTGGCAGAGGCTGAATGGGCAATCCGGACACTACTGCTGGCCTCAGACTCCTCGACATCTACCCTCTTTCTCTTGCCTCTAGTTGTGCGAACGCTGCGACTGGATGAGGCTCGAGAAACAGTCACATTAGAAGTTGGGCTGGGAGACAACTTCAACCTAAGAAAAATTAAGACAGTTTTTTTTTAAAAAAAGGCACCCATTCTCCAGTAGATTACCATATTCTACAAAAGTCAGCATTTCCTCTTCAAGATTGTAGAGAAACTAGATAAATGTCATTAAATGGAGAAAAGCAGGTTAAGCTTTTGGTCTAGTATGAATTTCAAACAATCAAGCACTAGATGCACCTGTCAAGCTAACCACGGTTTCTGCCTCTATGACTGTTCAGAGAATACTTGAGTGATTAGTTGCACTACTGTTTTAAGGGAGGTAAACACTTGCCAAGTCAGACTTTGGAAAATGCAAACACTGAAAACCAAACTGAAGCATTTACGAAAAGCCGCCACACTACAACAGTTGAGTAAATTACAAAATTAGAAGCTTCCAACACAAAGAAAAAAAGGGGGATTCTGTAACTCGAGTTCTTGCTCTTCCTCCCACAAATATAGAATAACCCAACAGGAGAGGGAGGACCACCACTCTATGTCCACAAAGTAGGTTAGATCATGAGCACATGACTTTTTTACAGTGTTCATCTTTAAAATGCTTATAGAAGATGAAGTGTAAAGAAACATAGCCAAGCATTTTTCTGAAGATGCTTTTTGCCAAGTAATATGCAAAGCAGACTACCTATGTAGAACTCAAAACGAACTGGATTGATCAAAAATAGGCGCAATTTCAATATCTGCCTTTTACTTTAATACAATTTGAAAGATTGTTCTCCAATGCCAGTTTGCTAAGAAGGCAGATTAGAAGGCTACATGTACTTTAACATTTCAATGACAGTAAGGGGATTAGGTCTTGCTTTTGAGATTAAAATATAAAATGTTTTCAGAAAACTGAAGACTTTCCATGCAATTTCGGCACAAGGGACCCACAGCCAAATGGAACATTTTAACTATGTTCAAACACGATAACCAGACGAATGACGCAGAATTGACAGGCACATGGCTGTGGAATATGCACACTAATCAATTTTTTTACTGAACCCCATTTCACTACACATTGCTGCAGCCGCTGAATTTAAATTTGTAGCAGACATCGAGACGTGGAACATGGTTTTCAGTGTTATGAAGCGGTTCACTAAAAGCTGGAGGACGAGGTTACACAATCCAAGGCGACCTGGTTCTCCCAGCTGCCTCCTGCATTTCTTTGCATAATTCACGGCATGGCGTTTTAGGAATCAGTACAGCAGTTCTGTAGAGTGGATTGGAAAGCCTGAAGAGCTAGAAAGATGACCTTTGGTTACATGAGAATTATATGGGATTCCAAGTAAAGTGAGTTACACGTGTAAAACAAGTGCCAATGGCCACTTAATAGATTGGTTCCAGAGAACGACGAGACGTGCCCACAGAACCAACCAAGAGGGGGAGAACTTAACCACCATAACGGGTCCCCCAGAACTGGGGGGGGGGGGGGGGGGGGATGAGTAAAGAACATTAAATACCAGGACTGAGAATCTGGTTTCCGTTGCCTGACAATTGTAGCAGTCTAATGTGGGACCACCAGGATACATGGCATCTGGCCCACCACTCTAGAACAAAAACAATGTTTATTTATATTTATATAGCGCGCAAGCAGCCCATGGGCAGTGAGGCGCTGTTACTTGCAAGAGCTTACACAGGTACAGGAATGGTAGCAGTCGTTGACACATGAATACTACAGAACATAATACTGTTACAGAGGATGCCCACGGTGAGTTTGCCCCCAGAACTACCCAAAACACTGTAAAAGTGTTTTAAAATGCCTTTTTTGCGCACTCTGCGCTCGAGTCCCCTTCCTCCTTCGCCCCTCCTTCCCCAACCGAATCCCACCCCCAACCCTCCCCCGGCACCCCGATTGGACTCCTAGACCAGGAATAAAAAATACGGAAACAAACCAGCGAGCGTGGCGTCCTCACCACCACCACCACTCTCCAGGAGGATGCGTACGGTGAGTTTGCCCCCAGAACTACCCAAAACACTGTAAAAGTGTTTTAAAATGCCTTTTTTGCGCGCGAGTCCCCTTCCTCCTCCCCCCCCCCCCTCCTTCCCCAGCCCAATCCCGCCTCCCAACTCTCCCACGGCACCCTGATTAGTCTCTTGGCCACATACACCCTCCCAGGGCAGCCCTCTGCCCGGCAGCCCCTGCGGCTAAGGGCTCCAAGGGCGGCTCAGACATTGGCGGCTCCAAGATGTGTCTGCAGGTGTCCGCAGGGGAAGCCGACAGACACCAACAAAACTAAGTGCTGGCATGGGTTGGGGGGGGGGGGGGGTAGAGCAATTACTCTACTCCAGAAAACTCCTGCCACCTTTCAATGGCCTAGACTGCTACAGACATACACCATGCATTATTAGAGAGATATGTGACCATCAGCCTAAACCTATTCATGGCTGGACAGCAAACACTGCCTGCAGTATAATGCTAACTAGTAACATACCCCGAGAGAACCCCAAAGATTAGCCTGCGTCTCATCTATACTGAAATGTGATTGTTAGCATATGCCAGACTTAGAATCCTGAACTTTAGCTCGCGTTACGTCTAGATAGAAATGTGACTGTTTGCATTTGTCACACTAGTATGGAGTTCTGAACTATCTAGAAGTGTGCCCAATAGCCTCGCTGTGAATCTAGAAGTGTGCCCAATAGCCTCTTTGCAGAGATTGTCTGAAAGGGCATATAACCCATCATCTCACCAACACGCTTACTCTCCTTACATCACCACTCAACTAGAACACAGGGATACTATGACACCATTCGGTATAACTGTTCTCATACCACACCATTCGCTGCTCACTCCACATCATTCTAAGTAATCACTGCTGGTTACACACCCCCCCAGCCAGGCGTTCTCCTCAGGCCTAACGCAGCCACATCAGATCTGGATACATCCTGCCAGAACAAACATACTCCTGACCTCTAAACCATCACACCTACTGCTAGAAAGCAGCTATTACACGGATACCGCACGAGCTGCACACATACCCGGTGCTCACACGCACCTTTTGACTCTCTTACTCCCTCTACTGATATGAACTTTGGTTCCCAAGGGCGTTCAACCTACCAGCGCCTTCAGGCCATACCAATGGTATATAAGGCACTATATAAATGCAAAATAACAACTTGGTCATTATATTACAGCTTATGCAGTGGGTCATATGTTAAGTGTTCATGCTGATGTGAAGAGGATAGTTCAGGAATGTTAAAGCCCACTTTGGGTGGAAGAAAACGAAATGTGTTAAGTGTCACTGTTGGGGAGAAAGATCATTTCTGGGCTAATTCCCTTCAACCTTAGCGACCCCCAGCTCTTTTGCTGGGCTTGTGATGCCTTCCTCCCAAGTGAGTGGGAATTCTCACTCACGTATTTTTCCCAGACTAGAATTTGTGTTTCACTGTTTTATGGAGTCTGAAACTCCATATGAATCTGTTATTGCAAGTTGACACAGCACCCTAGGTGCACTGCCACCAAGAGGTCCCCAGAATAGTAAGATGATCCTTGTTTTACTTACCCCTTTTGTGGGGCCAGCACACACCACCCTAAGTGGTGGGGGGTGGGGGGGAGTTACCTTAGCAATTCCCCATCTCACTTATGTGACAATTTGTTAAACTAACACTTTAAATGGCTGTGGCAGTGGTTTACTTTTTACTACCAGTGTGCATTTTTACCTCAGGCTGAATCCTCAGCTGCAGTACAGTACCCATGGGTGACCAATTTCCCAAATTGTCCCCAGTCTTGTTGCACCATATTCTATTTGTTAGTTCATTCTTGGCATTTACTCTGTTAGTTGAAAGCTAGTCGTGCGTTTTGCCTTTGGTGGGCTTTTGGTGAGGGAGTCCCAAAACTTCCTTGTCCTATGCCTCTAGGTGTGTGAGTGAAACCAGTCCCGATTGGCCGGCTGGCTGTCCTAGAGGGACAACCACCCTGCTGTGCGATTGACAGCTTAGGCTGTAAATGAATAGGAAATTGCTTAAAAAGGAGAGGTTTTTGGGAATAGAGACAGTCTACCACTGATGAGGAACATCTAAAGCAAAAGATGTGAAGAGATGCCAGCAGCACCCTCCTGGACCGTGAAGTGCCTGGTGAAGCCTGCAGCTGTGCTAACGCAGTTTCCAAATATACTGGGAAGACCTGCACAGGACGACTTCCTCTTAGCCTGGTGGGACCCACTAGCCTCAAGACAAGCTTCCATTTGGCACAACCCAGACTTGCTATGCCTCAGCACAGCTGCAGAAGCCCAATGCCAGGGGTCCTTCAACCATTGACTAGTGCTTCGTTGTCCGAATCCAGCCAAATCTTCGTGGGCATCGAGAGGACCCCGTAGACGCAGGAAATCTCACCAGAATCCAGGATCGAGGGAGCAAGCCAGTTCCAACCAGAGCTTTGTTATTCATTGGTGCTGATAACAAGGCACCAAAACACTGAAGTGTTGCTGAAACATAGTAAATCCATTGCTGGGGAGTCCCTCTCCAGAGTATTGCCGCAGGAGCCTGCCAGACGTCCTCCCTTTCGGCACCACAACCAAGGTCCAGGAACAAGGGTCTGCCTAGCTGTAGCAAGCACCTTTTAACCATTAGTTGTGCTTCCTTGAGTTGATTTTTGGAGCTGATCTCCATTCACCTGCACTGGCCCAACAGCATGTGCTCTCTACAACGTAGCTCACTTGAGTTAGTGATTTCTTGTGAACTTACTAACTTTGTCAAGACGAAGCAGAACAGCAACAGAACTATTGACGTTGGCTGTGCTAGCTCCCTAAAGGCACTCCTGTAAACCCATTGGCTTTGGCAGTACTTGTTCCCTCATAGGTTTTAATTGTTGACACCTATGGAATCAAAGTCTACCTGCTTCCATCTGGGAGATTGTAATTGTTTAACCAACTGTTGAAAGCATGTTCTAAATCTTATTACAACCTTTCCTTAACTCAATAACTGGTAACCAAAATAAGTGCAATACTGACCTTTACACTGTGTGCTGGAACATGTGTTAGCATAAGTAGTTACTCACTGTAGTAACTAACATTCTTATTCCATAGTCCCCTTTCCTCCATAATGTATGGGCGTCCCTCGCTAGGGACGGGTGTTAGGCAAAGTTTGTATGCAGTACCCTCTGGGAACACTACACACAACTATGACTACAGGTGTAAGCAAACCAACCTTTGGTAGAAGTCTGTACTACAGTTTTGGTAGCATGTTGAGCACCCAGGCTTATCTCAAGAGGGGAACATGAGCAGTAATGATGTTAGAGGTCTACATCACAGGTGTTCAAGGAACAAGTTACTTACCTGTAACTGTTCTGCAGCATGGGTCTGGCATGGATTCACATGCTCATGAATATTCCCTGGCTGGGAATCCTTGGTATAAAAAAAAAATCAGTTTCGTTTCTGATCTGTCTTTCTTAGTAGTAACCAATCACTGGTCTCTGGGTCATACTGCCCCCAGCCAATGACTACCCTCTCCCCAAGCCCCTCCCCTGGCAGCCATCCTCAGATTTAGTAGCATGTGAAGTGGCAGTATGACCAAGTGAAGAGACGCAGAGGGGTAGGAGGGAGGATTCGCATGTGAATCCATGCCAGACCCATGATGGAGAACAGTTACAGGTAAGTAACTTGTTACTTCTCCAGCATGGGGTCTGGCACGAATTCACATGCTCATGAATTACCAGGTTACTCACCGTAGTGACCACCATACTCCTAGTCCATAGTCCCCTTTACTCCATACTTATGGGACATCTCTCCGTCCTGTGGGACGGGACCGGAGCACTTTGTAAAAAGCATCCCAATTTTTTTCAAAAATATGTCCCTCTTTCCTGCGCGGGGCCCGCCCCGCGGCCGTAACCCCGCCCGCCTTGGCTCCGTCCCACGCATCGTCCATCAGTCCTTTCCTAACGCCGGGTCACAGACCCATTAGCAATAACAGGAACCTTATTAGAGGGGATGGCGGGCGTATGGAGGAAAGGGGACTATGGACTAGGAGTAAGGTGGTCACTACGGTGAGTAACCTGGTAATACTACTACGTCCCGTCCCCTTTCCTCCATACTTGTGGGAGATTCCCAAGCACTCCTTACAGGAACTATGGGTGGATGGAAATGCCCCTTACTGAAACAGGTTCTTCAGCACAGCCTGACCAAACTGAGCGTC
Source organism: Ambystoma mexicanum (assembly GCF_040938575.1). NCBI lineage: Eukaryota > Metazoa > Chordata > Amphibia > Caudata > Ambystomatidae > Ambystoma > Ambystoma mexicanum. The sequence continues at coordinate 1,000,161,843 of NC_090935.1, read as the reverse complement.
AGCTCTAGAGCACATGTTGAGACAGTAATGCTTACAGAAAGCAGATGGGGAGGCCCAAGTAGCTGCCCTAGCGATGGACTCCTAGGGAACATTTCAGAAAAGAAACCACGGCTGCCTTGCCCCGCACCAGGAGCGCATGGATACCTTTAGGAGGTTTCAGCCTTTGGACGGTGAAAGACTCCGTGATGCAGGCGGCAATCCACCTGGAAATAGTTGCCTTAGACGCCGGCTTGCCCTGAGGGTTACCGAAGGTCACAAAAAGTTAAGAACTCCTAAGCTTGGAGGTCCTGTCCAGGTAGAACTTCAGAGCTCTTCGAACATCAAGACAGTGTAGAACTCTTTCAGCCTCTGAGGCAGGGTTCGGAAAAAAGACCGGAAGGGAGATCGACTGATTCAGATGGAATTCGGTCACTACCTTCGGTAGGAAAGCCGGGTTTGTCCGAAGGACTCCCTTGCCCTAGTGAAAGACCAAGAAAGGGTGCTCCACCGATAATGGCTGGAGCTAGCTCGCTCTCCTCGCTGACGTAACGGCGACCAGAAAAGACTTTCCAAGACAAGTACTTGAGGTCTACCGTAGCCATTGGTTCAAAGGGTTTATGGCAGAGCGCCGTCAGGACTATATTTAGGTCCCATGGCGGGTGCGGATTACACACCGGAGGGTAGAGGCGTGTCAAGCCAGCAAAATGCCTCTTCACCACTGGGTTAGTTGGAGAATAAGAACACAGGTCTGAAGAAAGGTAAGCAGAAACCGCTGAGAGAGAAGTCCTGCATGACAGAACATGAACCCCTGACTCTGCTAGGGAGGACACGAAGGACAGCATCGTGTCAATCGTGGCCACCCTTGGATCCAACTTCTCCAAACACCAATGACAGAACCTGAGCCATTTACTCCTGTATTGAGATCTGGTCGAGGATTTCCTGGCTGCCTGGATAATGCGCATGTTATCCGCCGACAAACTCAGATGCTCTAAAGACTTGAACTCAGGCACCATGCCCCCAAACTGAGCGATTGTGGGGATGGGCGCCACATCTGTTCCCCTTGGTGAACAAGATCAGGAGTTACTGGTAACCTGATCGGCGGATACGGCAACAGGTGTTGAAGTTCTGAGAACCAAAACCTGGCCAGCCACCACTGAGCTATCAGCAGAAGGGAACAGTTCAGAGTTCAACTTCCAAATTGCTCGATGAACTAGAGGCAGAGGCGGGAAGGCCTAAGCTCTCATGTTGCGCCATGGAATCTCGAGAGCATCCCCCAGAGAGGAGGCTCCCAGCCCCCCTCTGGAGGCATACTGAGGAAGCTTCTTGTTTACCGCCGTAGCAAAGAGGTCCACTTCCGGAGTGCCCCAACGCGAAAAAATCCATGAAAGGACCTCCGCCTTCAACTCCCACTTGTAGCTAACCACTGTCCGCCGGCTGAGGGCATCCGCTGTGACATTCAGCTGGCCCGCGATGTGCACTGCAAGCAGCCAGACACCATGAAGCACGGCCCACTCCCAAATCTGGATAGACAGGTCCACGGGGGCGGGGGGTATGTAGTACATTGATACATTGTCAACAATGTGGTCTGCATAAGAACGGACAATGAGCGGTCTGAACGCCCTGAGCGCTAGGAAGATCGCCCGAAGCTCCAAATGATTTATGTGCAGGAGCCTGTCCTGAGGCGAACAGAGGTCCAAGACCTGAAGTTCTAACGTCGCACCCCACACGAGGAGGGAGGAGTCCTTTGTGATCGTCACCGTGGGGACGGGGTCCTGAAACCCCGCGCCCCCAGACAGATTGCTGAGAGATGACCACCAATCCAGGTCCACTCATGGAATCCGGATCCACTGCCTGACGCCATGAGCTCCGAAGAGCCATCTGGGTCTGTCTCATTTTGAGACGGGCAAGAGGAAGAGCCAGTACACACGAGGCCATGAGGCCCAGAAGCCTCTGGAACCACCAGGCCGACATGCTCTCCGACTGCGCAAACATCTGACACGTGGCCAACAGATCTGCCATTCTGTCCCCGGTCAGATACACTCTGCAGTCTATCGTGTTCCAACGAAAACCCAGGAAGATTAGGTCCAGCAAGACCGTCATGGAGGATTTCCACCAGTTTACCGACAGCCCAAGATGGAACAGGAGCTGAAGGAGAGACTGGAGGTTGCCCGCTGCTGCCAACGGACAAGGGCTGCGTAAGAGCCAGTCGTCCAAATACACATGGATACCCTGGAGACGAAGATAGGCCGCAATCACCGACATCTTCGTGAAGACACGCGGCGCCGAGCTGAGGCCAAAAGGAAGCAACCGAAACTGGAAGTGCTCCACTCCCAAAGAGAAGCGGAGATATCTCCTGTGTGGATGCCAAATCAGGATATGCATGTACGCATCCTGAAGATCCACCACACTGAGCCAATCGCCCATCTGAAAAGAGGAGCGAATCTGGCCGGGCGTGATCATCTTGAATTTCTCTTGAGGTAGGAAGAGATTGCACTGGGAAAGGTCTAGGATGGTGCGCAAGCCAGCCTGGTTGGGTTTGGGCACCCTAATCAGCCGGGAGTAGAAGCCCTCCCCTCGCTCCCCAAGGGGAACGGGTTCCACAGCTCCGAGGTCCAGAAGTTTCTGAACCTCGGCCTTGAGGGAGGGTGAGCCGGACAGCTGAAAAGGAGGGTTGAGGGGTGGGGTAAGGGGTAAAGGTAAGCGGAAGGCTGCTCGAGCGACTGACTAGACCCATCTGTCTTCTGTGATGGTCTGCACGCCTTCCAATGGGATGCAATGCGTCCTCCTCCCAGGGTCTCGTGCAAGCGCTGAAAACCCTCATTTGGCAGGTTTATCGGTGGCGGTGCCACCTGAACCTGATGAGGCTGAGGAGCGGGAGAAAAACCATGTGCGTTGTGGTCTACTGCGGTTATTCCCTGCAGGAGTATCCACTCTGCGAGATTTGCGGTCGAGGAAGCCCCTAAAACAAGAGGAGGGTCGACTTTGCAACAACAGTCTCTGGGATTTGAAAGGAGGTTTAACCAGCACAGACAATGATTTAGCCGTCTGAGTGCTATCCTTGGTTTTGGTGAGCTCTACATCAGAAGAATGAAAAAGCTCCTTACCATCGAATGGAAGGTCCAACACCTTGTCTTGCACTTCCTTAGAAAATTGTGGCATGCAGCCACGCCTGCCGTGAGGTATCAACCCCGAGCATGAGGCCCCGAGCCGAGGTGTCTACGTGATGAGCTGCAGCCTCCAGGAGATCCTGGGCCAAGACCCTGGTATCGGAAAGGTCTCCTTTGAAGTCCTCCAGCTTCTCGACCGGGATGTGCTTCTCAAACTCCGACAGACCTTTCCACATCCGCATGTTAGCTCCCGCCAATATCAATTCAGCGTTGGCCTGCCTAAGCTGCAAGGCCGAGTTGGCGAAGATTTGCCTCCCGAGGGAGTCGAGGAGCTTGTCCTCCTTACCCAGAACCTGAGTAGCCGTCGTGGAAGAGGATGCTGCAGGCTTGGACTGCAAAGTGGCCACAGCCACCACCTTAGAGGAGGGAGCCGGACAAGACGACAGAGCCACCTCTTCCAAAGAATGCAGCCTGTACCTCGCGTCAATCTTTTTATTGACAAAAAGTCCCAAGTGTGGCTTTTCGGACCTCGGCCAGAACGTCCATCTGCAGGAACAGGCCGGTACGCTCCAAGGGAGACAGGGTGAACGCCCCAGAAAGCAAGCCCTCTTGCGGAGCAGGTGCCTCGGGCACCGGAACATCTAAGAAACTCATGTCCAGTACCCGGTCATGAAAGGCTGATAGAGCGGGGAAGGCCCTCGCTGTCCTGATCGCCTTGAGGGTCATCTGACAGGTCAGGATCCTGTTGAGCCGTGTCAGGCGCCGCCTTGTCCACTGGGGACAATGGAGGCAAAGGCGGGAGAGAGGGAGGGGTGGGGGCATGGGAAGGGGGGGGCACCATGGACAAGGGAGACACCGGCGGAACCACCTGAGGTGGACATATCTCCTCGAAAAGCCCTTTGAAATATTCCCTCATGGGGTCGGTGCGCATAAGCACTTGAAATATACCGAAAAAGGCATCCTCAAGAGATTGTTTTGGGACCCGAGGAGGCCTCATGAGGTGGACAAATCCAAGGAAGTAACGGGGAAGGGTGCCACACCGGGCCCTCCACCGACATATCCACATAAATCAAAGGAGCCGCCCCCGCGGGCAACGAAACATTGTGCGAAAGAGGCATCCGGGCGTTCCAATCATAAACCGGCCGGTAAGGATGTGCACAAGGGACCTTAGGTTCACCCAAGAGACGAGCCCTACACCAGAAGCAGATGGAGTAGTTGTACGGGTAGCACCTAAAATTGCCACGAACGGGCGCCATTTTGTCCTCATCTGAGGGGAACTGCGGCACGTGAGGAAGGGGTCCTCGTCGATGGGTCAGGGGTCTTAATCTTAGCCTCAACATAAGGAACCTCAGCTGAGCCGGTACTATGAGGCCTGGAATGTTTTTGTGACATACCAACCGCCAACTGAGCCTTCGAAGGAAGGACCTCGGCACTGCCGGTAAAAACTTTGCTTCTTTGCCCCCTCAACCGATCTGGTGTCACCACAAGAGCAGGAACAGTGCGCTTTCAGCGACAAAGCCTTGACCGGCCTCAGAACCTGGTAGCTTTAGCCTCTGTACGAGGGACCTCGGACCCAGGTCTGGTAACAGCCTTTTCTGTGCGGGCCTCGAACATCCGTTCGGTAACTACAAGCCCAGCCAAGGCCTCGGGGCGCACCCCGGTTTTGTTTTTGAGGGAAGCCGACAGGCCTCAGAGCGAACTCCAGTATCCCACGACTCAGTAGAACTGGGTCTACAAACAGCCCCCACTGGAGGGGCCTCGCAGCATACTCTGTTCACAGGCCCCTTACGGAGATCCTCGGATTAAACTCCGATAGAATTATTAGGCACAACGGGCACCTCAGGGCGAACCCCGGTATCAGAGCAATCAAAGCCCCTCCTGGACCGAGAGGAACCAGGGAAGGTATCCCCCGGTCGGGGTGCCCTGAAAAGTAAAGAATTTACCAGGTGTTTTTTCTTCTCGTCGAACGCCTGAACATGCAAAGGAGGAGTTTGTCGGAACACCTCCTCCCACCGCTTCGACGCTGAAGTCCCCGAACCGAAAGGGAGTCACAGTAAAAACAGGAGTCCCCAACGGTGATCCAGACCCAAACACTCAGGATGGGGATCCGCCCTCGCGAAGCGACGGTGACACGATGAACAATCTGGTAAGTCTAATTTGAAAGAGACAGGTAAACGAACGCTAGCGACAGCCAGAGAGGAAAAAAGGGAAGAAAATCTTCAGAGGAAGCAAGAGCGTCCGGTCCCGATCGAGCGGAGAAAAGGACTGATGGGCGATGTGTGGGGCGGAGCCAAGGTGGGCGGGGTTATGGCCGAGTGCCAGGCCCCACGCAGGAAAGAGGAGGGACTCGCCACTGAGTGACAGCTAGGCTGATGAATGGGGGTATTGCTGCATAAAAGCAGGGCTTTGAGGACTGGAACTTCAGAAGTCGCCACAGGACCTAAAGAATCCGAAGAGGGGAGAAGCTGAGCCATCTAGAACGACACCACCGGTGGAGCCCTGCTGTACGAAACTCACCACTATCCCGACGACAGGAGATCTTCCAGGAGAGTCTTCTTCCCTTTGAGCTGGTGGGACCAACCAGTTCGCCTTTTTAGCCTTCCTGGATCGTCTCGTGGTCGAATCGCCCGTGCCAAGTGGATAGCCACACTTCACCACTACCGCGAATAAAAGGGTCGTACCTTTTAACCAGTAAACTCTGCGGCTGGTTTCTTCCCTGGCAGTGCAACGACCTCCAGCTTTCTCTTCCTCTGGACAAAGCCCCGACTTGCAACCGCTGCCAGGAACAACTGCCCCCGCTGGAGCTTTCTCACCATTTCAGGGACTGTGTCCTGCCTGGTCTCCCTGGCAAAAGACTGCCCAAGGTGTCCCGTAAATCCTTGACTCTCTATCCTGGGGTGACCTCGGACCTGCTAACATAACCTTTCTGATTTGATCCAACCTCTTGACTTTTCTGCAAAGACTTTGAGTGCATTTCCACGTGTGATCTTGGGCACATTCCGCCTTGCTCTCTCCAAGAGTGGGCCTGGCATATGAACATTTTGCTCTACAGTAGACCCTGCCTTCCTTGACTCTGGTTTCTTAAGTGTTGGTACTGTGCTATTTTCCTATTCTGCCTTTTCTCTCCCTTTTTAAACAAATTATTGGAGTGCCATCTACAGTTACGCGCTCACCTCTGTTTTGCTAAATAAGTGGTGTCTTAACCCAGACTTGTCGAATAATTAACTACGGAGGTGTGTATATACATAGTGACTGTTTGAACTTGTTTGACATTAGTGCCAGTGTATTTTTACAAGTGTGTTTTTAAATAAAAATATACTTTTATACCAAAGCTCTGGTCAGTGTTTGCTTGTGTTACTGTATTTTTAGCCCTATTGTGTATACTCTATATACTGCCCAACTATTCTTGAGAGAAGAGTGACTGCTCAGCCACAGCTACCAGGTAAATCTGGGTGGTGCAGACTGCTACGAATTGGTTTACTGCTTACTCCTGTAGTCTTAAACTTTTTGCAGTGGTCCCTAAGGGAACTGCACAGGTTTCTGCCTAACAGTTCCTAATCTGCCAGCTTTCCTCCAGTGCATTGGTATGACTGTTAGCATTCCTGTTAGTGTACAGAATGAAGTGCCAGGGAGAGTTCTGTTGGTGAACGACTTGAACACTTGGAGTAGTGTCTAGTACCACAAAGAAAACGAAGAAGGAGCAAAGACTGGCCAGAGAGGCAACCATGAGACTCAGTTTGAGGAGATTTTCCAATACCTCCAGTCCACAGGAAGGCCACCCTACTACTTCCAAGACAAGGAAAGAGAAAATAGAAATGGGTTTGAAACCTAAACTTGTTAATAGGACAAGGACATCGCAGAGAGGACTGGCCCAGGTCACTGCAGTGACCCGTTCCCCAGCTGATGCCGAGTGGGAGGACCAATCAAATCAGCTACTGGTGACCCAGAGCTGGATGAAAAACTTCCCTGCATTGAGATCTGGACCATAGAGCCCATCCTGAGCTGCAGACTACTTGCATAAGGTGGACCCTCTAAGGCAGACTTCAGCAGAAGACAAAGTGTCCCTTTCTAGAAGGTCTGTCAGCAAACAACTTCCCAGCTGGAAGGGCAAGCGCAGGGGGAAGCCTACAGGAGACTGTAGGGACTGTTGCCTCACCTCTCGAGGCACAAACAGTTAGCACCTCAGATACCATTGGCTGGCCACTTCAGGATGACCAAGAAGGATCTCTGTGCTTCTACTAGCACAAGATGGGGCTGATGCAGATCAATTCTGTAGGAGCTGTCAGACTTCTGGCGGCAGGAGTGGGTCCAAGAATCTGACACCTTTAGTGCCCCTCCCAGTGGTTGAGTCTGTTTTGAGAGGGTGGGGTTTGAACACTGTTGATCCCCTAGACCTTCCAACTTCTTCAGGTAACAGATTTATATTGGTTGTGGTAGATGTTAGGTAGGATTCTCAAAAATGTGCTAATCCCCTCCATTTTAGAGACCCCAGCAACTTTGATGGATTTTGAGGACTTGATGGATTTTGAGGACTTTATTTTTTAAACTGGAGAGTGTGAGACCCTTTTTCCAACTCACGTATTTTAAAATGTGATTTTATACACTGCGTTTCTTTTGGTTGGAGTCTAACCAACTCCATAGGCATCTTTTACAATTGAGTTACACAGCACCTTCAGTGCAGTGACATAGGGAAGTCTTTCAGACTTCCCAAGGTTTAAATACCGTCTGAGATTAACTACCGTTTCCCAGAACTGCAAAGTGAAGGGAAATTGACTTTACTTAGCATTTTACTTGCTAGACCCAGCACACCCCATCTTACAATAGAGTGCTGGAGGGGTTACTTCGTATCCCCTGTGTCTAAATGCTCCTGTAACACCTTTTATGTTACACTTTCCTCAATTGACTGGCTGGTGGCAGTGGTTTCGTTTTGAACTACCATGGTTTGCATTTACCGCAACCGTTTGCAGACCCGGTAACGTTAAATGCGGGAGCCATCTTTTTCAAAATGGCGTCCAGCCATCTTTGCTAAAATGGTGCCTGGTCTTTTGTCGCCATGTCTTTGTGGGAAGGACCTTCTATAGTTGCTCTGCACACTAAGCCAGGTTTGGTCTCCGTTTGCCTTTGGTGGGCTTCAAGAGTCAAACCCGCCTCTGGCTAAAGAGTGTCTGGGATGGGCAGGATGTGAGGGAGGTGCCTGAAACTCCCTTAGTCTCCTAGGAGATCCAAATGCACTATGTGATTGGCTGGCTGACTGTCAGACAAGGACAGCCACCCTGCTGGGTGAGTGATAGCTAGGCTGGGATGAATCGAAGAACTGAATAAAAGCAGATTCTTGGCTTGGAAGGTACGAGTCGACCACTGGACGAAGGAACTGAAGAGCTTGAAGAGGACAGCTGCTGCAACTCCTGGACCGTTGGTTTGCCCGCAGAAGCCCTGCTGCAGGTCCGAATCGACAAGTTTGCATCAACAGAGAAGCCTCTGCAAGGACAACTTCTCCCTTTGAATTGGTGGGACCAATCAACTTCCAAGTAAGCCACCTGGACATCCATCTCTGAGCACATTGAATTTCCCCAGAGTTGTTGCAGGAAATCTTAGAGCCAGGGAGAGGGACACCAGATTATGTGCTTTGCTTGTAAGCTGGCCTAAAGCTTTTGGAAGATCCTCTGGACTCCCACGAAGCAGGACTGACTAATCTAGACCCCACCTCCACCCCTCAGTTGAATGCGGCACTGGAGATGTGAGGAAAGTCCAACTTGACCAGGAATCGCGCTTGCCATTTGCTGTACCGCAAGGAGCTGAATTGCGAAACAACCACTGAAAGTAAAGTTTGCCAGCTTTGACCATGCCAGTGCAGGAGTCCAGACGTCCTCCCTCTCGTCCCCCACGACTGAGGCCCAGGAACAGTGAGCTCTGCAGAGCTGCACAGGAACATAAGTCTTCAGATCTTTTCTTCTTTACCAAGGTACTGTAGAACCAGTCTAAGAATTTACCCCTTACTGTGGAAGTGCTTGTAAATTCTGCAACTCACAAGTCTAATCAGCTTGAAGCCCTACATTTGATTATTTTTATCAAAGACTAAGAACGTGTGCAAAGACTTTTCCATTTACTTACCTGAAGTAACTGCATCCTATACAAAAACTTTGGCCCACTGACTTTGGTTTAGCCAAGTGAATTGAATGACTTTTCTAAGTGCTATCTGAAAGTATTTGCCCTGCTAATTAATATTTGTAATTTCTTGTGTTCTAATAACCTTTGCCTTTTACTTATTTTAAGAGTATTCTGAATGCCAACAGTAAGCTATTAATGTCCCCAGCAACCTTGTTACTGAAGTCACCTGTGGGTGTAGGTTGCATCTGTGGGCCATCCCAAAAGGGTCTCGTCTGATTCAAAAACTCAAAGTGTACAGTATTGAAGTATATTTGTGTTACTATTCTATTGCTACCTTCTAAAGAAGGCTTTATAACTGACTGATAGATGTTTATGCAAGAAACCTTGAGTGCAAGTTCATTTGAATACCTGTAACAATCTTTGTTTAACTCCACTACAGCTCAGCTCACATTTCCCCTCTTGAGATGAGCCTGGGTCAACACGCCACCAAAACTGTAATACAAGCTTATACCAAAGGTTGGGTTACCTATACCTGCAGTCTTAGTTGATTGTAGAGTTCCCAGAGGGTACTGTATTCAAACTTTGCCAAACAGTAGACCATGCTACCAGGTATCCTAAAGCCATACATACCTATGAGAACTGTTACTGCTTAGACATTGGCTAAAGCCCTCCTTGGTATTTTTACCAGGTTAGGTTTTCGTAAGAAAGTCATCTCAGGCAGGGGATCAAATTGTATGTTCCACTACATGTAAACAATGTGGAAGAACTGTGGCGTGACATACAAGTTTTCAACAGCCTACCATCCCCAAACCAATGGGTTGGGGGAGAGGTTTAACCATACCATGAAGAGCATGATGGAATCTTTAAAGTAACCAATTAGAAGAAAGTGGCACCTTCTACTGCCATGCCTTCTTTATGCTTACAGAAAAGACAGTCAAGCAGGGGATGGGTGCAATCCCTTTTAACTTAATGGTCATCCAGTTAGGCACTTGGCCCCGATTAAGGAACGGCAGGAGAGTGGTCCTTACCCACAGCCAGGGAGAGTCACTGACTATGTGCTGGGCCTCAGGAAGAGGATGACACTGATCACAGAAGCTTCAGAAAACCTGAAAGCAGGTCAGGCTCTGGTCAAACATTGGCATGACCAGAAGGCCAAGATGGTGGAATTCACTCCAGACCAGCTTGTATTGGTTATGGCATCTACAAGGCAGAGGGCCTTTTGTGACAAGTGGATTGGACCCTTCAATATTGTAGGCAAACTTAGGTTTCAATTAGTGGACTTGGGCAACCCCAAGGAGGCCCCTAGGGTCCATCACACCAATAGTCTGAAGGCGTATGTTTCCAGACCAGAACTAGGAGCTTTGCTCTTAGCCTCTGTCTCATCTGAGGGTTGTCCCCGAGATCGGGGAGAGCCTCTCCCCGATCTCAGGGGACAACCCTCAGATGAGACAGTTGAAAGAGTAACTCTTCAGACTTGACTCTGCAACAGGAGTACAAGGGTCTGTTAAATTAGTTTGCCTTCCGATTTTCACCGACACCAGGCTTAACCCCTTGGTGCCAGCTGGATACACTCACTGGGGGCAGTCTCCCTGTCAAAAGAACAAGTTACTTACCAACTGTAACGTTCTTTCGACTGGATGTTCCTCCCACGTATTCCTCATCTTATGATAGACTCCCATAGCAGTGACAATTGGAGGCGGGAGTACTAGTTTTAGTTTGTGAACAGAATGCAGAACTGCCTTGGCAAATAATCCCTCGATGGAGGAGGCAGTATCCAAGCAGTAATGCTCGACAAAAGTATGCATTGTTTTCCAAGTTGCAGCTGCACAAATATCTGCTGCCGGGACTCCCCTCTTTAGAGCTGCAGAATTAGCCATCCCCCTTGTAGAATGGGCACGAATCCCATCTGGTGGGTCTTTTCCCGCTAATCTGTAGCATTCAATTATGGCTAAGATGATCCAGCGGGATATGGTCTGTTTTGTTACAGATAAGCCTAGTTTATTACCAGTAGAACCCACAAATAGTTGGTCATCTTGTCTCAATTTAGACATCCTTGAGATGTAAAAACTAAGCCCTCTTGGGATCTAGTCTGTGCAGTCTCTCCTCTTCCTTGCCCAAATGAGGAGGATAAAAAGTTGGTAGTACTATTTTTTGTGACAAATCGAAGTCCAAAAATACCTTTGGTAAGAATGAAGGTTTAACTTTAAGGACTACCTTATCCTTATATAAAATAGTATATGGTGGTCTGCATGAGAGAGCCTGAAGTTCACTAACCCTGCGGGCTGGTAGGGCCACAAGGACAGTTTTTAGTGTTAAAAGCCTCAATGGACATCAGTGCAGAGGCTCAAAAGGTATGCAAGTCAAGAATTTTAATACTAAATTTAAGTCCCAAGTTGGGACATGAAAAGGTATTGGAGGGTATACGTTAGTAAGTCCTTCTAAAAATTGAATTGTGGTACTTTGAAATATGAAACCTCTTCCAAGGTGCGCTTGAAAATGGACAGCGCAGTAAGGTATCCTTTGATTGTTCCTATCCAGAGCCCCAGATTGGCTAGATGTAACAGAAGAGAGCACTACTGGAGTGCCACATTGGAAAGGGTCCACATCCTTATCTTTGCACCAGTTACTAAACCTGTTCCAGCGACATCGATAAAGATTTTTGTTGCTGGCCTTCTGGCCGAAAGCAAGACTTCCATTACGTCATCCGGAAGATCCCAATCCTTGTATCTCAACCTCTTAGAAACCATGCGTGAAGGTTGAGTGTCTTGACCTCTGTATGGAGAACCCGACCTTCCTCTTGCGAGAGAAGATCCTCTTTGCGGAAGACGTATTGTGGGCAGATGGCCAAGTCTAGAAAGTCCGGGTACCATGTCCTCCTGGCCCAATCTTGAGGAATCACGGGGACTGGGGGAAAATGCATACTGCAGTGGAAACTTCCACTCCGAATGCGTCTCCCAGAGCTCCTCCGAGGAAATTCCCCTGAGCAGTACTGATCTCACTTCCGGTTGATCACGGTGGTGAACAAATCCACTTCAGGGGTTCCCCAAAGGGCGAAGATCTCCAGAAGGACTTCCTGAGTCAGCTCCCACTCGTGAGAGAGCGTGCTCTGCCTGCTCAGAGCATCTGCCGCCGTGTTCTTCTCTCCGGCTAGGTGAATTGCCGATAGAGAGATTCCTTCTTGTATTGCCCAGAACCATAGCTGCATTGCCTCTGCACAGTGGTAGTGACCCTACTCTTGTTGAGGTAGTACATGGCCACCATGTTGTCCGTCATTATGACGACATTCTTTCCCTGTACAGAGGGCAGAAAGGCCCTCAGGGCTAGTCTGATGCCCTCAGCTCCAAAAGGTTGATGTGTAGTTTGGACTCCGATGGAGACCAACGACCGCTGATTGTCAGATCGTTGGTGTGTGCTCCCCACCCTGTGAGTGAGGTATCCGTCACTACTGTTATCTCCGGCCATGGTTGCCAAAAAGACTCCCTTGAGAATGTTGGCCCCCTGCTTCGACGTAAAACATTGTGGTGGTATTATCTGTGAAAACCCACACCACCTTGCTCTTGAGGGATGGAAGGACTTGAGGGCCCACAACACTGCCCGATGCTCCAGCATGTTGATGTGCAACAACTTCTCTGGCAGCCACAGGCCTCTGGCGTGCAGACTTCCGGTGTGAACTCCCCATCCTTCCAGGGAGGCATCCTTCGTGACCATCTCAAAAAGCGGTGGGGTCTGGAAATCCACGCCTATGGACAGATGAACACTCCCCATCACCTTATCACTCGACGGAAGCCCTTGTCGGTTATGATGTTGTCCTGGAAGCTTCCCGACACTTGTATCCAACAGTCGTTGAGGAACTCCTGTAACGGACACATCCGTAGCCTGCAGAGTCAGATGAGCGAGTTGCAAGATGACATCATGCCGAGCAAAGTCTTGGTCCTCACTGTGGTGATATTCAGTGCCAACAGCCGTTGCACATTGCCCAAGATGGCTGCTATCCTTTCCTCAGACGGTGACGCCAGGCACAGCACTGTTGTCGGGATCCCAGAAACAGCGCGTCCTGCGATGGAGTCTAGCAGGATTTCGCCTACTGATGGATCTGGGGCTCTCTGAACTATGCAGACGGTTCTCGCCGTGTCGTCGACAGTGATGTTCTTTGAACTGGCCCGGATGAGCCAGTCGTCCAAGTAAGGATAGACGTGGATCACTTGTAGTCACAGATGCAGTGCCATCAGCGACAGGCACTTAGTGAAAACCCTTGGTGCCAACTTCAGTCCGAAGGGAAGGGCTTTGAATTGGTAATGCTTCCCCTGAATGACAAAGCGCAGAAACTTGCGGTGTCCCTTGTGAATTGGGATGTGGAAGTACGCATCCTCCAAATCCAGCGACAACAGAAAGTCCCTCTTCAAGCTGTACGAGCACGTGCTGAAGAGTGACCATTACTAACTTTTGGGACTTTATGTATTTGTTCAGTCATCGGAAGTAGAGGAGGGCATCCATACCCCGGTCGTCTTTTTCATGAGGAAGTACCTTGAGTACACTCGAGCCCCGGAGCCGCTTTGGGACAAGCTCCATCGTGCCTTTCTTTAGCATGGTCTGCACCTACAGCAGCAGCTGAGGGACGTCATTTTCCCGCCAGGCCACTGGTGGTATTCGGGGACACTTCAGTTGAAACTCCAGGGTGTGTCCGTGGCAATTAGGGTTGTTGTAGTGCACCCAAAGGGTACTGCATACAATCTTGCCTGACTTCCTGGCAATAGGAACCCAACCTTTGGTACAAGTGTGTACTACAGAGGTTGGTAGCATGATATACCCCGGAGATAAGCCTGGCTGCTGAATGTGGTCTGTAAGGGGAGAAATAGATTCTCAGTGACAAGTATTCAAATAAACTCACACACAAGGTTTCTTGCACAAACAATACATCAGTTAGAGTACCCTTTTGGGATGGCCCACCGACAACATACACCCTAAAGGTGACTACAGTAGCTAGGGTGCTGGGGACATTAATAAATCACTGTTGCATTTAGAATCATTTAAGAGTAGGTCAAGGAAAAAGGTTATTAGAACATACAAGAGACCACAAATATTCTTAAGCAGGCAAATAAGTCATTCAGTGGAACAGGCTAAGACAAAGTCAATGGGCAAAAGTCTATATGAGCTGAAGCACTTCTTTGCAGTTAAGTAAGAAAAGACTTTGCACAATGTTTTAGACGCCTTTGAAGAAAAACAAGAATCAATGTAGGGCCACAAGCTGTTCGACTTCAGTAGTAGAAGATGAAAGCAACTCTACAGCAAGAGGTAAGTTCTCACTTTCAGAGTACCTTTGTATTGAAGAAAAAGTGCAGCAGATGACTTCCGTTCCTGAGCAGCTCTGCAGGTCTCACTGTTCCTGGGCCTCAGTCATAGGGACAAGAGGGAGGACTTCTGGGGACTCCTGCACGGCGATAGGACGTCACCACCCACAATTGGCCATCTTCGAACAAGTGGCTCCTCGCGTCTACCGCAAATAGAAACACTGCTGTTCCTGGATGTCAAAATGGACTCTTTGCTTCTGGGGTCCTTCACTCTGCTGAGGGGGCTCAGGATCTTCCTGGAGCTCTTGGCCAGCTTAAAAGCAACGCACACAATCTGGTGTTCCTCTTCATGGTGTTTGTTTCCAGCATCAACTCTGGAAATTCAACCAGCTTGGAGAGAATGTCCAGGTGGCTTACTTGGGAGTTTATTGGTCCCACCAACTCAAGGTGAGAAGTCGTCCTTGCTGGGGCTTCTCCGTCAATACGAATTTGGAGTTTCAGCACAGCAGCAGGGCTTCACCCTGGCAAACCAATAGTGCAGGAGTTGCAGCAGGCATCCTCTTCAAGTTCTTCGGTTCCTTCGTCCAGTGACCGACTGCCTTCCAAGCCAAAAGCCTAGCATTCATTTCTCCCATTCATTCCAGCCTAGCTGTCAATCACCCAGCAGGGTGATGTCCTTGGGGGACAATCAGCCGGCCAATCACTAAATAGTGCATTTGGGTCACCTAGGAGACTAGTCACAGGGAGGTTCGGGCACCTCCCTCACTTGAATCCCACCAAAGGTGAAGCGAACAAATGGACCAAACCTGGTTTGGCACACAGTAAATCTCAGGGACCTTTCCACAAAGAAATGCCGAAAAGAGAAGACCGGGCCTTTTTGACAAAAATGGCACCCCTGGGTGCTTCACTGCAGCTGCGAATGCAGCCCACGGTAAATACACGCCATGGTAGTTATACGTAAACTACTGCAACCAGCCATTCAGTGAGGAAAGGGTAACAAAATGTTTTTACATGAGAAGCTAGACAAAGGGGATACTAGGTAACCCCTCCAGCACCCTATTGTAAGATAGGGTGTGCTGGTCTAGAAAGTTACATATGCAAGTTGAGAAGTCAATTTCACTTTACTTCTCTGGGAAACAGTAGTTTATCCCAGAGAAGGTATTTAAACCTGGGGAAATCTGAAAGACTTCATGGTGTCACTGCACTGAAGGTGCAGTGTGACCATGTAAAAGATGATACCTATGGAGTTTGTCAGACTCCACAACCAAGGAAAAGGGTCTCTCTCCAAGTAAAAAAATAAAGACCTCAAAATCCAACAAAGTTGCTGGGGGGTCTAAGGTAGAGGGAATCAGCACATTTGAGAATCTAACCAGGTCTGACACTCTGCGGAAAAAGGGGCTGGACACCAGAGGACAGGGGCGTTCCCAGGCTAGAGGCTGTGCACTATATTAAATGTAAAGGGGAATCTCTTGTTGTTGCCAAAGGTTACCCATGTTGGCAGGGGGGGGCACGGGACGCACAAGTACTTTACTACAAACCAGTCAGTGTACAATTCTGAGATATTCCCAGAAATACAGATGTCATTATGTGCCTCCTAAATGAAAATACAAATAGACAGTACCCAGCCACAGGGTACGAGGCTTAAGGGACAGGTTACTTACCTGTAACTGTTCTCCAGCATGGGTCTGGCATACATTCACATGCTCATGAATATTCCCAGTCAGGCTGGGAATCCTCGGTAAAGAAAAACCAGTATCAGTTTCGTTTCTGATCTGTCTTTCGTAGTAGTAACCAATCACTGATCTCTGCGTCATACTGACCACAGCCAATGACTGCCATCTCCCTAAGCCCCGCCTCTGGCAGCCATCTTCAGATTTGGTAGCACGTGAAGTGCCGCAGAGGGGTAGGCGGAAGGGTTCGCAAGTGAATCCATGCCAGACCCATGCTGGAGAACAACAGTTACAGGTAAGTAACTTGTTCCTTCTCCAGCATGGGGTCTGGCATGGATTCACATGCTCATGAATAAAATACATAGCAGTACACACGCACAAACACGGGAGGTGGCAACAGGCTCAACATTAAGCAATACAACAACTCAACATTAAGCATCTCTTACCTTCTCACCAGGCTCACCTTAGGCGAACAGGTTGCGCAGCACTGCTTGGCCGACCCTGGACTCCTCCCTGGAATCCCGGTCGACGCAGTAGAATTTCGTGAAGGTGTGCGTCGACCTCCACGTAGCAGCCCTCAAGATGTCCAGCAGTGGCGCACCAGATAGGAACGCCGTGGTAGCTGCGATCGCTCTGGTGGAATGGGCTCTCGGACGGCCGGGCAGCGGTCGGTTTGCCAACCGATGACAGTACATGATACAGCCGGAGAGCCATCTGGAAATGGAAGCCTTTGAGAGAGCCTTCCCCTGATTGGCAGGTCCAAAATTCACAAAAAGTTGCGACGTCTTCCGAAAGCTCTTTGTGCGGTCCACGTAGAACTTCAGCGCTCTAGCCACATCCAGCAAGTGCAAAGTCCCTTCAGCCGGCGACGAAGGCGACGGGAAGAAAACAGGCAATACCAAGGGTTCGTTGAGGTGGAAGTCCAACGGCACCTTGAGCATGAAGGAGGGGTGCGTCCTGAGCACTACCATTGTGTCGTGAAAAGTCAAGTACGGGGGCTTGCAGGAAAGGACCTGTATCTCTCCCACCCGTCGTGCGGAGGTGATGGCCACAAGAAACGCTGTTTTCCACAACAAGAACTTCAACGGAGCTGAGTGCAGAGGCTCGAACGGAGGTCCCATGAGCTTTGTCAGCACCACGTTGAGCTCCCACGCCGGGGCCGGAGCCTTCACCGGCGGGAACGATCTGAGCAGTCCCTTCATGAATTCTTTCACCAGACGATGAGACCACAAAGACGTCCGTCCCGTGGTTCTGGTGTATCGGGAGATCGCAGAAAGCTGAATCTTGATGGAAGCGTGCGCCAGTCCAGCCTTGGCCAGCGTCAGTAGGTACGGCAGTACTTGAGGAGCCGTAATCCGTAGAGGGTTAATCTTCTGTGCCGGACACCAGACAGAGAACCTCTTCCATTTGTGTCCGTAGCATTTAAGAGTTGAGGACGCCCTGGCCTTTGCAAGAACCTCTCTGCAGTCGGCCGGTATGTCGTAACCTCCAAACTCTAGCGCTGCAGGAACCAGGCCTGCAAGTTCAGCGACTTCGGGTCGTGATGAGGATGGCGCCTCCTTCCCTGGAGAGAAGATCCGGGTTTACTGGCAGTTTGAATGCCGGGGAAGTTGACAAGTCCAGAAGGTTCAGGAACCACATCTGCCTCGGCCACGCAAGTGCGACGAGGATCATCCTGCACCGTGACCTCTCGAGCTAGTTGATGAGCCGGATCAGCAACGGCAATGGGGGGAGAACGCGTAAACAGGCCCTCCCAGGGGAACGAGAAAGCATCGCCCATGCTCCTCGGCTGGGGAAACCTGCTGGCGAACCTCCGGCACTTGGAGTTCGTCGCGAACAGATCGATCTGGGGTGTGCCCCACCGTCGGAAGAGGCGGTCCACTAGATCCTGTCGTAGTTCCCACTCGTGGCACGAGCGCAGCTCTCTGCTGAGCGAGTCGGCGATGGTGTTTTTTTATTTCTGCCAGATGAAACTGCACCAGAAACATCACTTGGGCGATGGCCCAATGCCACATATCCTGCGCCTCCTTGGACAGGGCTGGGGACCTGGTGCCGCCCTGCTTCCTGATGTAGAACATGGTGGTGGTGTCGGTGAAGATCCTCACCACCTTGCCCTTGAGGGACGGAAGAAAGGACCTGAGGGCCCAAAACACTGCACGGAGCTCCAGGACGTTGATATGAGGGACCTCTGTCGGAAGCCAAAGGCCTCTCGCGTGCAGATTTTCGGTGTGCGCTCCCCACCCTTCCAGGGAGGCATCCGTGGTCACTGTCTTCTGGTGGCCTGGGGTCTGGAAGTCCATGCCTGCCGTCAGATGCGCGTGGCTGCCCCACCACCGGATAGCTCGTCGGAAGCTCTCGAGTGTGATCCTGTCCTCGAAGCTGCCCGTCGTCTGGATCCAGCGAGCGTCCAGGAACTCCTGTAACGGGCGCATCCGAAGCCTGCACAGGCAGATGAGATAAATGCAAGAAGACATCATTTCGAGGAGGGATTTGATGGACCTCACCCTGGCCGCCTCCGCAACCAGCATCCGCTGCACCTTGCCCAAGACGGCTCTCGTCCTTTCCTCCGACGGAGAGGCCAGAAGCGCCACTGTCGAGTTTCGCTCCCAGAAACAGTGCGTCTTGCGCAGGCACCAGATGGGACTTGGCGTAGTTTATGGAGAATCCCAGGTCCGTGAGTAGTTGGACGGTCCTCGCCGTGTTCTCCGCAGCGAGCTCCCTTGTCTTTGCTCGGATGAGCCAGTCGTCCAGGTAGGGGTAGACGTGGATCCCCTCCAGGCGCAGCCGCACCGCCACCGGTGCGAGGCACTTGGTGAACACCCTGGGTGCCGACCTCAATCCGAAGGGAAGGGCTCTGAACTGGTAGTGACGCCCTTGGACCACGAACCTGAGAAACTTTCGGTGTCCCTTTAGGATGGGGATATGGAAGTAAGCATCCTCCAAATCCAACGACGACAGGAAATCGCCCTCCAGCTGACCCAGGACGTGCTGGAGGGTGACCATCCGGAACATCTGTGCCTTTGATGAATTTGTTCAGTCGTCGTAGGTCCAGGATGGGACACCATCCTCCTGTCTTCTTCACGAGGAAGTATCTTGAGTAAACTCCGGAGCCCCGAAGCTTCTTTGGGACGAGCTCGATGGCGCCTTTCTTGAGCATCGCCTTTACCTCCAAGAGAAGCTGAGGGACGTGATGTCCCTTCCTGGCCACTGGGGGGAGGCGCGGGCACTTTAGAAACTCAAGTGCGTGACCCTGGGCCAGGGCGTCCAGCACCCAACGGTCGGTGGAGATGGACTCCCACACGCCGCCAGCCAGCCAGCCTCCCACCGGGATGCTTCGGTGGGGGCCCGACCCAACGGCCGATTCAGTCCTGCTTGGACGAGGACTTGCCGCCTTGTCCTCCCTGGCGACGATGGCGGGGTCCGCCCGACTTGCCTTGTCCCCTGTAGGCTTCATGTGACGACCAACGGGCCGCTTGACGGTAGGTGGAATATCCGCCGCCGGAACCTTTAGAGGCACCCCGCTTGCCTCCGGCGCTCCGAAAGGGCGGCCGTCGCTGGAGAACACCAAGAGCCCGGGCCATCTCCATGGCTTGTAGGGAATAGTCCACTGTTTTCCCAAACAGGTTGCTCCCGTCGAACGGCATGTCCAAAACTCTGGTCTGCACGTCCTGCCGGAAGTCCGTTGCCTTGAGCCATCCACACCGTCTAAGGCACACGCCGTTGCCCAACTGGCGAAACCCAGTGTCAGCGATGTCCGCCGCTATTGTTATGGCGTGGTCCGACGCCACTTCTCCTTCCTGCAAGATCTCTAGGGCCTCCGCCCTCTTAGTCCAGCAGGGGGGCGATCTTGTACCACAACTCCCTGTCGTAGCAGGCTACGATATCCACAGCGTTGGCAGCCTTAATCGTCGTCGCCGATGAGATGACACTGCATCCCATCATGTCCAATTTCTTTCCCTCGCCATCGAGGAGGGAGGTTTACGTAGAGGCCAACCGCCCCCCTGCTTTCTTCCTGGCTGCCGCGGAGACGACCGAGTCCAGGGTCAGCTGTGCCCGAAGGCACAAGGGGGCCGCGTCCGGGACCCGGTACTTCTTGTACCGATCCCTTCTCGCAGGCGTCGTGGATGGGTTCTTGAGGAGGGAGAGACCCTCATCCCAGATCTCATCCAGTAGAGGTACAGCGAAGACCGTCTTCCTCTTGGTCTCGCGCCGCTGATAAAGGAAACCTTCCTTCTCTTCCGGGCAGAGCTGGAAAAGCTCGGCTGCCCTGGCGATCATGGCATGAAACGATCCAATCTCGTCAGGCGGGGAAGCCCGGGGAGGAGGTGACGATGGAAGATCCTCGTCGTAAACCTAGTCTGTACCCGTCGTGGCCGTGTCCGTCCCCGTATCATCCCCACGGGTCGTGGACGGGGAGGAGGGCTGAGCAGGGCGCGATGGTTGAAAAGGAGGTGGAGGATGAATCCTTCTCTTAGGAGGGCTCTCAGAAGGGCCTGGCTCCGGGTCCCCCGTCAGGAGCGGTACCTCCGTTGGTGGTAACGGCAATCTCGTCCTCATCTCCGAGCAGAAGGACTGTATAGCCAACAAAATGGCCACCGAGTTGTCTTGCGGCACTGGTTGAGGGTATTCCGACGGGCGGTCAGGAGCCTCGTCGGCACCCTCGACGTTCTCGTCTGCTACGTCGGGGTCCCTCCCGACGGGCTGGTCTTCCACACCAATGCCGTGGCTTAAGACTTCGATCAGCTCCTCTAGAGATTGAGGCCGAATCCACGACGACCTCCTGCCCCCCCCCTTTCTTCTCCGGAGGTTTCACGGGGGTCCTGTCGATGGGCTTGAAAGAGGACTCCCTCTGCGGTGGCAAGGAGACTCTGGGCCCCGAGGTCGCCTCCACTGGTGTAGCCTCCACAGGCTGAGCCAGGGCTGCCGCGACTGTCTCGATAGAGGCCTTGGCAGGGTGGATCAAGGCTTTCACCACCTTAGGTGCGCTCACCGCCTTCTCCTTGTGGGGGTGGGGCAGGAAGAGGGGTCACCGCCTCGCTGCCCCTCCGATGGGGCCTTAGACTTAGAGCTCGACCGGGGTCTCCAGGAGCTTCGCCGGGTGCTCGGCCTTCCTCTTACCCGAGCTAGGGCATTGGTTCGTGGTTGATGGCGCCGGGGAGGTTGCGCCCTGCCTGGCAACCGTAGAGCCCGACCGTTCGGCGCTCCCGGTGCCAGCGGACTCGCGATGCTTGGCCTTCTGTTGGGCCCCCGTCGCCGGGACGCCCTCAAAGGTCTTAGAAGACCGCTCGGACTTCTTTTTCTCACCTGACGGGCTCTTCCCTTCCAGCCAGTTGGCGAGACGCAGATGGCGGTCCTTCATGGTCCGCTCCGACATATTGCCGCAAAACGCAGTCCTTCTCCACGTGCGTCTTGTCCTCATGCAGGCAGTAGAGGCAAAGGGAGTGTTCGTCCTCCTTAAAGACATTCTGAAGCTGGCATGCAGGGCAGACCCTGAACAGCTTTCCGGGCGTCGAGCTTCTCCTGGGCCATGTCCGAGATGGGCCTGAGAAACTTCTGGAGTCCTCCAAAAGCGTGGCTCGACGAAATCTTCACCCTTGAGGGGCATAGAAGAATCCGACACGGGTCCCCGTTGATCGGATAAAGAAACGGTGGAGCTTGAGGCTCTTGACCGAAAAGAGAATTTTCCTATGAAAAAGCGCGAAAACGCACAAAAGCTCGAGAGCAATAGCACGAGGATCCCAACACTTGAACGTGCAGTAAAAATCTGAAGATGGCTGCCAGAGGCGGGGCTTAGGGATATGGCAGTCATTGGCTGTGGTCAGTATGACGCAGAGATCAGTGATTGGTTACTACTGCGAAAGACAGATCAGAAACGAAACTGATACTGATTTTTCTTTGAGGATTCCCAGCCTGACGGGAATATTCATGAGCATGTGAATCCATGCCAGACCCCATGCTGGAGAACCACGGTTCCACAGCTCTATGCTTTGAGACCACTAGTCTCAGACGATGCTGGTCCTTGCACTAGGTGGGCACTCTGGTGCTGAAGACAAGTTCGGGCAGTATTCTGGTACTCTTAAGAATGACTGGACCATGCCAAGACAAATGAGTTGTACAGGAGTAAATTCCAGGCATCTCTTCTGCCTTTACAACACTGGTTTTAAACTCCCATTTCATCTTTGCTCTATTGGCGTAGGGAGGGGTGGGATTCAAACAACCTAGGATGGATTCAGCAGCTCTACATGGAAATATTCCCAGTCCATAAAAAGAGATTTTGACCACAACTTTGGTCCCAGAGGTCAAAGGACGGTCGGCAAATGAAGCACGTGGATTACTTCACACAATGACCACATTGGCATAAACTGCAGAAGCAGAAACTAAGATAGTCACGCCATTATTTGACTTCAACATGGTCATTGGTCAAACTGGCACAGACAAATGTAATGCAGGAGTTGCTGGATAAAGGAGGAACAAAAACTCCATGGATGTAGGCAACAGGTTAAACTATTGCCTCTTCTGGCACCTCATTACTCACTCAGTGGAGAAAGTTGCACGGGATGGCCAAGGGCAGTGTTCAAGATAAGATTTTTAGTTGGGTGTATTTTACCATATTTACCATATTCTTTAAAACTTGGAAGTAATGAGTACCATTAGCAATGGGCTTTTAAGCAAATAAAAATATATGTTTTAACTAAATGTTTTGTAGTACATTTCTTCATGCACATTGTGGACTACAGATCAAGCAGTAATCTACCCCCCCCCCCACCGCTGCGGCACTACAAACTATTAATCTAATCAGTCAAGTTTTAAGTTTTGGTGTTTGTGGGGGAGAATCAACAGGCTCGGTGTCAATGTCATTCTTTTTTGGGAATCAACAGGCTCGGTGTCAATGTCATTCTTTTTTGGGAGTATTTTTAATCCATTTTTCTTTGTTGAGTGTTTACCTATTCAATGAGTAAGAGGCGGACATGCCCCTTATCTTGGGGTTGGCTGTGAGCCATATAAGAGGCTGAAGACCCAAACTGTAAACTCAATCTGTAGCATAACTGGATCTTGCAATGGCAGGACTAAACAAGTACAATAAGGTCAGGAATGCAAGCTACTTTTATCAAGTGGGAAACATTCAACTACTTTTTGGGAACATCAGAGGAACAAGTCAATGAATAGAACATGAACATGCATGGAATTCTAGTGGAGTGCAATGCAAATGTCTTTGCTCTACCGTGCAACGAGAAGTTTTCTTAAAACTTCCCTTGCGAAATGAAGATATTCATTTGATCATAATTTGAATGCAAAATTGATCATGGAGAATAGTTTCAAGTGGAGGGTATGTTTTTTGCGCACTAGAAGTACGAGGTGTGAACAAGTAGAGGGCAATGAGTAACGCTAAAGTCAGAAAACCGATTACTACTCACACTGTTGCAATTGTTAACACTGCAGTGAATGCTAATTTGTGAGACTAAGAAGCTTGACATTAAAGGTTCTTGTGTAGTTAAGTGATTAAATACTTCAACAGTAGTTAGCATTGAAAAAACACTCCAGCAAACTTAAACAGCATTGAAAACAGGCATAAGAAATGGGGGTCAGCTTTTTCTTCCGGAATTGAAAAAAACATAAATTACTCCCCTTTGTGACTAATGTACTCTTAGTCCATAGTCCCCATTCCTCCATACTGTATGGGCGTCCCTTCCAAGGGATGGGAGACAGAACCTTTTTCACTAGAAAAAACCTTCCCCTTTAAATTTAGAGGCGCACAGGGAGCATGGGCTGCCCCGACTCCGTCGCCACACCTCAGTCCCCATGGACGCGTCGACAATAGATTTAACATTGCCGAATGACACCAGTATTAGGGGGAGGTTGGTTTGACGTATGGAGGAAAGGGGACTATGGACAAGTACGTTAGTCACTACATTGAATAACTTATGAATTACTCTTTTATCCATACTGTATGTGCGATAACTGATTGTAGCCCTAGGGTGGAGAGAAGACCCTCCTTAAGCAAATAGGTGCCTGAGAACCGCCTGTCCAAAGGGCGCATCAGATATAGAGCCTGCATCCAAACAGTAATGCTTACAGAAAGCAGAGGGAGAGGCCCAAGTGGCCGCCCTGCTTATGACTTGCCAAGGGACATGGCGCTGGAATGCGATGGCCGTTGCCTTGGCCCCGACTGCGTGGGGATGCATGTTGGCCAGCAGCGGCTTGTGCTGGCCCTCGTATGTCTTTGATAGAGACCATCTAGTGGGACATGGAAGCCTTAGAGGCCCGATAACCTAGTCTTGAGCCTCCAAAAGTGACAAACGGGACATCCAATTTGCAGAAGCCCTTGGTCCTGTCCAAGTAGAATTTCAGGGCACGCCCGACATCCAGGCAGTGCAGCACTCTGTGCTTCGTCCTTAGGATCGGGAAAAACATAGGAAGGACTATTTCCTTGTTTAGGTGGAAAGCAGACGGAACCTTGGGCAGAAATGACTGGCAAGTCTGCATGACTACCTTGTTCTTGTGAAAGGTGGTATATGACTCGGAGGCGGATTTCGCCTGGACCTGGATTTCATTGCCTCGACAAGCTGTGGTAAGGCCAACTAGTAAGGCCGTCTTGATGGTGACTAGCCTGATGTCCACAGACACCAATGGCTCGAATGGGTGTGCGCCAGGCCGCCCAAGACTATGTTAAGGTCCCCCACAGGGTGTAGTCTCTTGAGGGGTGGGTAGAGCCTAGCGAGACCAGTCAGATGTTTGACGATAGGGTTGGAGGAGGAGAAAGTTCTTGTAAGCCCCAATGGCTGCAAGGTATGTGCGGCAGGTGTCCACCTGCAAACCTGAAGGAGCGAGGTGCGCCGAGAAGGAAAGCATGTCGGCCAAAGTGCACGCCAAGGGGTCAATACCCTTGGAGATTGCCCAGTGGCAGAAACTGGTTCATTTGCTTTTGTACAGGGCCATGGTAGCTTTGCTCCTGGCGCCTTGCATAATCTCCAGATTGGCCTGTGAGAGGCTAAGGTGCTGTAAGGATATTTGGCATGTTACAGCACAGAGTACAGCACTACTGCACAAGTAGCATTACAGCACTACTGCACAAGTAGCATTTTTGCACAGAGTACAGCACTACTGCACAAGTAGCATTTTTTTTTTGCAGCACCACCACAAGGGTGCGGTGCATTGCTATATGGGTTAGCAGATTAACAAGGAAAGACAGACTATTCAGTCAAAAAACGATTTTAACATATAAGATGCAAAGCTATTTTTACAGTTAAAAGCACACGTGTTCATTTAAAAATGCACACTATTTTTCACCTGAAATGCCTATATTGCTAGAGACACATTTGAAAATTAACAGCTAACATATTAACCATTAACCTGACTAATAAAACCTTATTTTAATATAACTCACTAATAAAATGTGTTCTTTACTGCAGAATTAGGCATACTTTGAAAACCAGTTAAATGAATGTGCAGATTTTTCCTCTCTTCTCTGCCTGATTATCCGTGTTGTTGTGCACAGTAACTGCAGGAGGAAGGAAGTCAGATTTGCAACAATTGCAAATGTATAAGCGAAGCTATTGTTTAAAAGTAGGAGGATGAGAGATGATGGATTTCATTGGAACACGTCATAAAGAGGGCTGAGAGGAAAGTTTTAGTGGGCAGTAGCAGGGAAAAAGACAGGAGACATCTTTCTGCACTACTGGGGAGAAGACCTGGCTGTGGGGGTGTCCTGCTGCAGTCGAGACTGGGGAAAGCTGAAAGAATTACCTTTCCACTGGCAGAGGCAGTCCTATCTGAAAAAGCTGAGAATTCCAGACAATGACTCCGGCTTGAGAAGGCAAGCGTTCCTTTTTGTTGGAGTTAAGCCAAGAGAGCCACATTCACAGAGAGAAGACTCTGAACAGATAAGGTAATTACCTAACTGGGGGAGCTGTGTGTGTGCACGAAAGTATGCAGTCAGTGTAGAAAAATGAAAGTCTCGTGCGTGTCTTAATCAAGTGCTAATGTTGCAATTTAAGTTCTGTTCTCCGCCACTATAATTGCAGTGTGTCATTGAAAATGCTTTGATTGTTCCCGTTTATTGCTGTAAAGAATGAGATCATGTCTAAATGCAAATTTTATAATACAGAAAATATTTGAAAACAGACGGGTGGTTTAGTTTCTATTTACCATTACAATGCCAATGATGTGGGGAGATTTTTAAACAGTGCAATGGTCATTTTAAGACAGATGTGTATGTCAGAATCAGTATGAATAATTGTGAGTGACTGTAGTATAACTTGTTGGAGGTACATGAGCCAACGGGAAGAGAGACTCTCTGAACATAGCTCCCTACCGTATATAAGGTAGTGGAAATTACCACAAGACTACCACATATAGCTCTCTGTCGTAAATAAATCAGTGAGTTTGCCCATGGTGGCGCACCAACACTATCACTGGAAATTGTGGTTTCCCTAGAATGCAGGTCTGAGGTCTCTCTAGTGATCACACGAAAAATCTAAGCGAAGATAAGGGATTCTGGACATTGGGGCCACAAATAAAACAAGGGAATTATGCTCACCAAAATACCACCAACCACGTATACCAAATATGCAGGTCTGGGTGCTGAAATAATGCATGTCCATTGTATTATTGTTGCACATGGCCAAATCTGAATACAAAGAGTGATTATTGCTAAGTTATTTCTCGGCGGTAATAAAATACCGTCAGGCCCCAAATCTCCACAAAATACCCTACATATTTATGGTGCGTTGCAGGCCGGGAAAGTGATCACAGAGTACCTACTGGGCGTGGCAAGCGTGTCTCACACTGCCATTTGCACATTAAAGGGAACCCATTTTATAATAGCAGTGTGCCACTAAAAACGAATTTCAGAATGTCACAAAGGGAAACCACATTCTCAGATCTAGTGCAATATTTAGAGGCAAAGTTATTTGCACATGGGAATTGGTCTTCGAACAGTACCTTAGAATGGAGTAACCGCATTCAGGGTGAGGTGCAGAAAGAAAAACTAGACAATATTTTTGCAGAAGGCAGCATAATTCAGGTCTGCCTTACAAGATTATTGAATGCAGCCGATAAAAGTGCAGAGAAAGACTGTTTAATACGGCTATGCGGCAAAATATGGTTTATTTTAAACAAGTCACTGCGAATGCAAGAGAATGATACTCAGCTAATTAACAGGTTAAAGACTGAATTAGATGGGGCAAGTAAAAATCAGGAAATGTTGAGAGCAGAATTGGATGTATGCCAAAAAGACATGCAATTAAAATGCAGAGACTTTGATACTCAGTTATCCAAAAGCAAGAAACAATTTGAAGATAGTGAGCAAGAATTGACACACTTAAAAGCCTTAGTGGATCACATTAGGCAGGATAAAGATGAGGTTGTTTCAGAAATGCAGATTTTACAAAAAGAACATTGCGAAAAAGAAGGTGATCTCCAGAGTGCAGAACAAGAAATGATTAAAATGATTCAAGAAAGAGACAAGAGAAATAAAGAGTTCAATGAATGCCAAATGCAAATGTGCGATATGCAGGAGGCAATTAATAAAATGAGTGATGAAAATAATTATTTGCATGATGAAGCCAACAGACTCCTTAAAAAGTGTAAGGACTTAGAACAGCAAATGTGCATTCCCAGGTCCCAGGAGAGGCGGCAGGGTACCACATTCAATGGAGTGGAGGTGAATTCTAGCTCTGCCCAAAGAGCTAGTGCCCCAGTGACAGGGCCGGTGACTGAACTTGGTTGCAGCGCCCTTGGGGGATTTGATACTCCCATTGGGGGCAGCCACCAATCTCATACACCTGAAAACAGGATTGAATCACAAAATAGTGCAATTCCATGCATTGCAACAAGTAGCCCCATAAAAATAATGAAATCCATTAAAGCCCTGATCAAACCATTTAAAAAGGGAGGTGAATGCTGCATTGAGGATCACTTAGAAGCGGTGCATGACATTTTTAAAGCGCTCCAGATACCTAAGGAACAGTACAGACAATATTTTCATTTAACTTTAGATGCCCCGACGGCCAGCATCATAAGGGGATTAAATGAACAGCAGAATATGACATGGCTGGAGTTTGAAAAAGAAATTAGGCGTCATTTTTCTCCTTTTCAGTCATTGCAGGAGGCAAAGAAAGTTGCGTACACTATTACTGCTGGACCTAATACATCACCTCGCCAATTTTTACAAGACTTAAAAAGAGCATTCTCTCGCTTTGATGTATCTTTTGACTCAAATTCCAATGAGTTTAAAACCGCATACTTCTATGGGCTACAGAAAGACATCATATCCCAATTGGTCCGTGAATTTGACCGTGACAAGTCCCTTGAATGGATTGTACATCAAAGCACCAAGCTATATGAGGTACTCTATTGTCAGGGTAGAGAAAGTGATAAAATGAAAGATACTAGGCCTAAATCTAAAGAACCCTCAGCCACAGTAATGGAAATCAGGTCAGCCAAAATGTCCCTTGAGTCTGCTCAAAGCCAAGGTAAAAATAATGTGACACCTGAACAAAGGGGTAATCAACAAAGATCGCCATTTACTGTACCAATGTTCCAATCACATGATCCTAGTAATAGAGAGAGCTACATCAGCCCTAGATATTTAGGAGATAGACCCCGGGTAAGATACCGGTCTGATATGGCAGGTATGAACAATAACCAGAGACAAAATCAAGATCAAAGAAATGAGGGTCCCTACCAGTCATTGGGGACACAGAGCAGATTTGATCCCAGCACCATGATATATGGTAATCAGGATAGGCCCCGATATGTGGATCTATTTACTGATAATGGAAATCAATATAGGGGCCAGTACCCACAATCTGAGAGACAGGACATGAAGCAAAACGTGAACTACAGTCCACGCCAGTACAATGATTCCCCACCAGGGGACTATAATCAAAGGATGGGTGCAACCCGCTCCCCTCCACAAATGAATCAAGAGTTCAGAAACCATCCCAACCGGTATCAATCACCTGAGAGGTATCAGAATAGATCCAATCAGGGGGAAAACAACCAATATCGACCTAGGCCACAGAAAGAGGATCCTAGAGAGGTGGAAAGGTTCCAATGCCTTGAGGCCCAAGTGAAAATGTTAGCTGAGCAAATAGGAAAGCTCTATACAGCGCAAAAACAACCTTCCAAAGAGGGGGCTGATGGCCATAGCAATGACCGGGGGGCTTCCGAAAAGTGACTAAGTACTCATGATAACTGCAGTGCCAAAATGACAGATTGCTCTGATATAATTTTGCATAACGACTCTGAGATGTCTAATGGATTAAAAATGAAAGTACCAGTAAATGAAATTGTGACAGAAAGTGCAAATACTTCTAAAAAAGAGGTACGGTTTAACTTAGAGCTAAATAAAACAGTAAAGATTTGCACAAATGAAAAAGAAACATTAGGAATTCCAAAAGAACAAAGGGACAGATTTAAGAAAAATGACTCATGCATGGGGAATACCAGTGAACAGGGAGTAAGTGGGGATGCCATAGCTCCTTCCCTGGGCAAGCAAAACAATTACCAAACACAGACAGAAAAAGGAAATACTCACAAGGAGGGTACAAGTCAATCACCTGAAAAATTCTTTGAGCCACATATTTTTGAAGAGGCTGAAAGGGCTGGTATTACACTAAATGATCACAAATGCACAGAATTAAAAAATGACAAATTGCTGAATGATGTTGTTACACATGTTCAGTTGGAAGGTGGTAATGTGGTCTCTGATGTTACCCAGATGGATGGGCGAACGGTGGCCACACTCAAAAAAACCTCTGAACATGGAGAAATGAATAAAATATCTCGCACAGAAATGGGTAAAAAGGAGGGAAAAATGTCTTTTCATTTACCAATGTGCTTAGCCAAAAGTGAAAAAGACCTGAGAAAGGTGAGCCCTGAAATCAGTAAGAATTCACATTTCTTATGTGTATTAGAGGAAGTTGAGGACAGATATTATGCACCCATCACTGTAGAAGAAAAATGCCACACCTTTGCTATGATTGACACTGGCGCACAGGCCACAATTATGTCCAAGGAGCTGGTAAAGAGTATCAATGAAGGGAGGCCTCCACAGAGTCAGATCACAGTGAAGGCAAATCAAGGCCCAGTGCATAACTTTAATGGGGAGGAGGTGCCCATCATAGGTGTAACTGAGGTTGACATAAAAATAGGAAAGCACAGAATGAAACAAGAGGTATTGATCACATCTATTTGTGAAATTCCATTTCTGATGGGGACAGATTGCCTGAAAAGATTGTCTCCTCTCATAGATGGGGTGAATGGAGTGCTGTGGTCCTTAACCAAAAAACCATTGAGGCCTAAGAAACTAAAATCACAAAACAGCAATATAAAAGAATGTCACACCGTTGCCAAAACAAATGATGCTGTGGAGGTATATCTCCAGAATAGCTGCATACCTAGTGTCACTGTTATATTAAGGTGTCAAGACAAAGATCAGAGCGACAATGAAAAACTACCTGTACAAATATACTTGGACCCAAGGAAAGATTGGCAGACTGCCATAGACGAACACACATTACGTTTCTATTTAAAAGAGAATACATGCAAACAGAATATTGTTCCTAAAACAGATTCAGAAAAACACATTACCACTCTGGCAGAGATACACATGGAAGATGGGCAACCATGGGTTCACGCTGGTATAAATGATTATCTTAAAACAATAAAAGCCACTTTAGCGCTTGAACATGAAAGGAGTTTCATTGATGAGAAATTGTTGCAAAAAATTATGGAGAGGGAAGAAATCCCGAAATTTAGGATTAAAAACCAATATGTTTCTGGGTTGGACAGTCCAGACTTTGAAAACCGAATTACAGGCAGATGCATGCTTAAAATTAGCATTGGGCAGAAAGCAATTTACCATAATGTATGGATAGTGAGTGGAGCACAAAATGAATTTTACATGGGCAATGACATCATGCACAGAATGTGTATGGTGTTAGATTTCCTTAATCAAAAAATATGGTCACGCCTAGGTGGGCCGGCGCCTGAATTTGGAGACAAAAGAAGGGCTTATCATTGTGCACAACTAGTTCCTTATGCAGTCGAATTACAGATGAGGAAAAATACTATTGTTCCTGCATTTACAAAACAGTTTGCAATAACACTGAAATGCAAAAATGGACAGCAGATGAAAGGCTCTGATGCATTTGTATGCCTGAATGAATCCATAAAACAGCAAGGCCTGGATTATGAATACATTCCATTGGTAGACATTGGTGAGGGATCTGTAAAAATCATGGTAAATAATAAAGGTTGTCAGGACGTTCATTTAGAGGAAAACTCCCCATTAGGAATGGCCATACAAAAATCACATTATACGGCAGATTTAAATAACATGGTGATTGGGAATATTCCTGAAAAATATGTAGATGCCAAGGGCGAGTTGCCAGAACACCTGGACTCTCAGCCCAAAGGAATATTTAAAATTCATTCTGTGTATCCTTATGATTCAAATGAGACAGTGTGCTGCCATCAAGAGGATTGCATAATATTTAATTTAAATGAAAATGAAACAGGAAATCAGCCCATTGAAGTGGAAGCTGATATGCCAAAATATTTGAAAGTGGCAGCCCTACAAAAAGACACAGCCACACAGTTAGAGGAAAGCGCTGAGATTCCTTTACCAGAAGAGTTTCCAGAATTTTCCAGAATGGTAGAAGAACAGATCTCCTTAGCGGATGCATGTAACAGCGATGAGGATCGACGCAATCTGAGGGAAATATTTATGGAGTTTAAGGATGTATTTGCAAAAGATGCTTATGATTGTGGTTTAACTGATTTACATGTGGCCACACTACCAGAAGGTTGTAGCAGAAATCCAGTGTTTGTACGCCAGTATAGACTACCGCTGGCATGTTTAGAATCATTGGCAGAGATTATTAAAAATTTGGAATCACGGGGAATAATTAGGCCCATTCATAGCACATCCAATACGCCTATTTTAGGTGTGTTAAAGCCAAATGGTCAATGGCGGCTATGTGCAGACTTAAGAGAGTTAAATAAAAGAGTACCAGTATCTAGATGGCCACTACCATTCATTGATCAGGGCCTAGCTCAGATACATGGTTCAAATGTATTTACCACGTTAGATCTCACATCTGGATATTGGTGTGTGCCATTGGCAGAGGAGATACAACACCTATTTTCCTTTACATTTGACAGGACTCAATATGCCTGGCTTAGAGCTCCGTTCGGGTACATCAATAGTGGGAGTGAATTTGGCATATTTTTGAGAAAGGCCATGCCGGATGCAGCGGAAAGAGGGACAATAGTTTATGTGGATGATGTCTTGATAAAAAATGAAAACCTTAAAAGCCATTTTGATGAAATAAGACATGTGCTTGGCCAATTGCAGAAAGCAGGCGCCAAAGTATCTTTGCAAAAAGCACAATGGTGCAAGAAAAAAGTGAACTTTCTAGGGCATGAAGTGACTGAACATGGGCTAAATCCACAAAGGAAGAAAATAGAGGCCATACAAAGATTAAAAGATCCTAAAAATGTGAAAGGAGTAAAAAGTTTATTAGGGATGACAGGCTATAACAGAAAGTTCATTGAGAATTATGCAGAAATCACTCAACCATTGACTAAACTGCTTAAACTAAATACTCCCTGGAAATGGGAAAGAGAGCAGTCTGATGCAGTGGCTAGATTGAAGGAATGTCTTGTAAAGGCACCATGTTTAGCATACCCCATAAAGGACAGGGATTTCTTTATAGAAATAGGCTTTTCTGAACATTGTATGTCAGCAGTGTTATCACAAAAACACGATTTGAATCACAAAACCATTGCATATGCAAGTAAGGCATTTTCCCAAGTTGAAATGAAATTTAATGAATGCGAAAAGGCCCTATTAACCACTGTGTGGGCGCTACAACATTTCCGCCCCATTGTTCAGGGAGAAAAGGTGATTATTGAAACAAATCATCAACCTTTGCAATTTTTAGAGAGTAAAAGAATTAGATCAGGCAATCTAGCGCAATCCAGAATCACTTCATGGACGCTGGCATTACAAGGTTTTCCCGTAGAAGTAAGATATGGACAAAATAAAAAGAGCCCAATTGCTCAAGGGTTAGCTGACTTACATGACTGTGCAGCTGAACAAATACCAAATGAAATGGAAGTGGAAGCTAGTTTGCAGGAGTTTGAACAATCACCACACAAAGCTTTTGATGAAAAAACATGCAAGGATTTGCCAACTGTATATGTGGATGGTTGTGCTTTTCACATTGAAAATGACAGTAATAAACAATTAGTGGCAGGAATAGGAAATGTCTGGTTGAAATGTGAAGGCGTTCCTAGTATAGGGATGAGGATTGGAGATAGGAGCAGTCAGGTAGCGGAATTGGCAGCCATCTATAAAGCAATTGCTACTGCAGTTGATAAAAAGTTCAGTGAAATTGTCCTGGTGACTGATTCTGACTATGCACGGAATAGCTTTGTGGAGTATTTGCCTGGTTGGAAAGCAAGAGGCATGATTACATACAACAAAAAGCCACTTAAACATGGAAAAATGATACAAGCCATAGACAAATTGGTGTCAGAAAATAATTTAACAATATACTGGAGAAAAATTCGTGGGCATTTAAAAACACCAGGAGAAGATAAGGAGGGAAATGATAAGGCAGACCATCGGGCTAAGATTGGGGCTGTGATGGGAGAATTGCTACCTATTGATTATTTAATGGGTGAAATACAAATTGATGCAGTCACACGTTCTAAAGCACCAAAGGAGGTAGATCAACCGGTGGTGCAGTGGAGTCATGACACGCCAGACCAAGATTTGATTGAGGCACAAAAGAATGATCAAATTTTGGGAATCTATTATAATCATTTGATAGATCCTGAAAAAAATCCTTTAACAGAAAATGATTGCATGGGAAAAGAAGAATTGAGGGTGTTATTAAAGAACAAAACACGAATTAGATTACAGGATGGACTCATGATTAGAGAGTCCATAACAGGGCAAATACAGTGGGTAGTACCCCTTTCATTCAGAGGACTAATGCTACACCATGCACACGATGCCATAACTGCAGGCCATAGAGGTTCACAAAAGACATTAGAAATACTAAAAGATTATGCTTACTGGCCACATATGTCCCAAGATGTGGAATTATATACTAGAGGATGTCTAGTATGCGCCCAATTTAAACCTGCTTCACCAATGCATAGAGCACCATTGATGAAAAGAGGCCTAACTCTCCCATGGTCAGATTTGCAAATAGACTATGTAGGTCCTTTAAAAAGGTCGAGCAGGGGACACCGCTATATTTTGAGTGTGGTATGTTTGATGTCAAAATGGATTGAGTGCATTCCCGCACCAGATTGTAGTGCGCAAACAGCAGCCACATTGCTGGTGAACCATGTGTTCTCAAGGTTTGGGTTGCCACAAAGAATTGAGTCAGACAGAGGAAGTCATTTCACAAGTACTCTAATGAGTAAGGTATGGCAAATACTAGGTGTGAAAAGGAAACTACATATCGCATATCGGGCGGCGTCTTCAGGTACAGTTGAAAGAAGCAATAGGTCTGTTGTGGACATTTTAAAGAAATTTGTGGCAGAAGCAGGTTCCAGCTGGGATTTGCGTTTACCATTGGTTCTGATGGCAATCAGGTCGACTCCTGCCAAAGCAACAGGTGTTAGCCCCATGAGGTATTAACAGGTAGGAAAATGGTGTTACCACAACACCTACTATACAGAACACATGAGCAAACTCTAGTGAGTGCATCCACAGTTCATGAATATATTGATGAACTGAGGAGGCATTTGCAACATGCATTTGCTTTTGTGCAGAGAAATCTGGAAAGAGCTGCTGACAGTGCTAAGTCATATTATGACAAAAAGACATCAGTAAAGGAATACAATGTAGGGGATCAGGTGTACAAGTTTCATTTTGGAAAAAGTAAACAGAAAAATTCTAAATTTCTGGCAGCCTGGCAGGGGCCATTTCGAATTATAGATAAAGTATCTCCTGTAGTGTATAAAATTTTGAAAAATGAAGGTGAAACAGCAATAGAGCAGTTTGTCCATGTAAATCAAATCAAACCATGCCATCCCAGACATGAGATCAGGCAGCTTGAGCATGTGGAAACGGATAGAGTCCCTTGAGAAAATAAATGGGTGTGATCAGGAGGCAGTGACAAAGCAGTAAAAAAAAAAAAAAAAGTTGATTGTTATGATGGCACATAAACACTGTAATATATGTGAAAATATATAATATAAATAAATAAATAAATAAATAAATGCACATATAACGGAAGCTCGTGGTTGGTGTGCAGAGAGAAAGTGTATTAAATATTGAATGCTGTTTTATATG
This sequence comes from Ambystoma mexicanum, assembly GCF_040938575.1. Lineage (NCBI taxonomy): Eukaryota > Metazoa > Chordata > Amphibia > Caudata > Ambystomatidae > Ambystoma > Ambystoma mexicanum. The sequence continues at coordinate 1,000,126,367 of NC_090935.1, read as the reverse complement.
TGTTTGTTTTCTTTTAACTTGTGTTTAATTTCAGAAAAAAGAAAAAAAAAACGAAGTATTTTTACCAAGCATGTTTTATTTTTGGCAAAAGGATGAAGTTAGTATTGTGCTATGTACTTAATCTGTTTATTTTCTATTTTGATTTAGACGATTAACATTATTTGATCGGAGGTTCCGGGATCAGAGGCCACGGGAGACGATGGAGTCCTGGAGTCCCCTGGATGAAGACCAAAAGATGCCTGCCTCCAGGTGGAGGTGAAGACAAAATAACCGGAATGCCAAAAGAGATGACTACTGTGGATTCAAGATTGCCAAGATGAAAGAGTACTCGAATGAACCGAATAACATCGCTGGCCGGGACATACCAAAAGAGACAAAGCAAAAGTTCCGGCATATGAAGTTCCACGTATTTATTATTTTAATTATTTATTTTAACTTGTTATATTACTTATTTGTTTTAGTTAGTTGTTTTATTTCATTGTTTTTAATTGACTTGGAAAATTTAAACTTAAAGTAATGCCACTTCCACTGAGAAGGCAAATGTGGAACATTTTATGAACTGATGGACTCAGATGAAATGTTAATTGCAAATTTTCATTGATGCACATGAATATTCATTTTGTTGGATTGCTATATTGTAAAAAAAAAAATAGAACAAGTTGTTTTTAGGAATTGGCTTGGATTATAGCCAAGTTCTAAAAACAAAAGGAGGGTATATGTAAGGATATTTGGCATGTTACAGCACAGAGTACAGCACTACTGCACAAGTAGCATTACAGCACTACTGCACAAGTAGCATTTTTGCACAGAGTACAGCACTACTGCACAAGTAGCATTACAGCACTACTGCACAAGTAGCATTTTTTTTTTGCAGCACCACCACAAGGGTGCGGTGCATTGCTATATGGGTTAGCAGATTAACAAGGAAAGACAGACTATTCAGTCAAAAAACGATTTTAACATATAAGATGCAAAGCTATTTTTACAGTTAAAAGCACACGTGTTCATTTAAAAATGCACACTATTTTTCACCTGAAATGCCTATATTGCTAGAGACACATTTGAAAATTAACAGCTAACATATTAACCATTAACCTGACTAATAAAACCTTATTTTAATATAACTCACTAATAAAATGTGTTCTTTACTGCAGAATTAGGCATACTTTGAAAACCAGTTAAATGAATGTGCAGATTTTTCCTCTCTTCTCTGCCTGATTATCCGTGTTGTTGTGCACAGTAACTGCAGGAGGAAGGAAGTCAGATTTGCAACAATTGCAAATGTATAAGCGAAGCTATTGTTTAAAAGTAGGAGGATGAGAGATGATGGATTTCATTGGAACACGTCATAAAGAGGGCTGAGAGGAAAGTTTTAGTGGGCAGTAGCAGGGAAAAAGACAGGAGACATCTTTCTGCACTACTGGGGAGAAGACCTGGCTGTGGGGGTGTCCTGCTGCAGTCGAGACTGGGGAAAGCTGAAAGAATTACCTTTCCACTGGCAGAGGCAGTCCTATCTGAAAAAGCTGAGAATTCCAGGCAATGACTCCGGCTTGAGAAGGCAAGCGTTCCTTTTTGTTGGAGTTAAGCCAAGAGAGCCACATTCACAGAGAGAAGACTCTGAACAGATAAGGTAATTACCTAACTGGGGGAGCTGTGTGTGTGCACGAAAGTATGCAGTCAGTGTAGAAAAATGAAAGTCTCGTGCGTGTCTTAATCAAGTGCTAATGTTGCAATTTAAGTTCTGTTCTCCGCCACTATAATTGCAGTGTGTCATTGAAAATGCTTTGATTGTTCCCGTTTATTGCTGTAAAGAATGAGATCATGTCTAAATGCAAATTTTATAATACAGAAAATATTTGAAAACAGACGGGTGGTTTAGTTTCTATTTACCATTACAATGCCAATGATGTGGGGAGATTTTTAAACAGTGCAATGGTCATTTTAAGACAGATGTGTATGTCAGAATCAGTATGAATAATTGTGAGTGACTGTAGTATAACTTGTTGGAGGTACATGAGCCAACGGGAAGAGAGACTCTCTGAACATAGCTCCCTACCGTATATAAGGTAGTGGAAATTACCACAAGACTACCACATATAGCTCTCTGTCGTAAATAAATCAGTGAGTTTGCCCATGGTGGCGCACCAACACTATCACTGGAAATTGTGGTTTCCCTAGAATGCAGGTCTGAGGTCTCTCTAGTGATCACACGAAAAATCTAAGCGAAGATAAGGGATTCTGGACATTGGGGCCACAAATAAAACAAGGGAATTATGCTCACCAAAATACCACCAACCACGTATACCAAATATGCAGGTCTGGGTGCTGAAATAATGCATGTCCATTGTATTATTGTTGCACATGGCCAAATCTGAATACAAAGAGTGATTATTGCTAAGTTATTTCTCGGCGGTAATAAAATACCGTCAGGCCCCAAATCTCCACAAAATACCCTACAGTGCCAAAGCATTACCTGCTCAGGTACCATGCTGTGAGGGCTAGTTTCCCTGTCGCAGGGTGGACGACTGCCCCCCTGCTGTGCCAGAAGATGTGCTTGGCCCATCGGAAGGTGAATCGGGGGCACCTCCAAGAGGCCAAGAAGCTCCGAAAACCATGGTCTGCCCGGCCACCATGGAGCCATCAGAATGAGTCGTCGGCGAGACTCCACCCTGATCAGGGGAATTGGTGGAAAAGCGTAGGCTTTCATGTCGGTCCACTGGAGGTGAAGTACGTCGCCCAGAGAGCAGAGGCCCTAACCTTGCCAAGATGCGCACTGGGGACCCTTGTTGGGCCAGGTGGAAAAGAGATCCACTTGGGGGTGACTGCACCTGTTGAAGATCTCGTGAATAAAGAGGTTGTTTTGCTGCGACTTACAATTTTCTGCTCCCAGCCTGCTAAGCTGGTCTGCTTCCAGATTGGATCGCCCCTCCCTGCCCCCCACCTCCCCTCGTGAGGTAGTCTGCCGTGCGGTAAATGCAGTTTTCTAGGGCCCACTCCCACATGCTGATCGCCTGTCTGCACATAGGAGGGAATCTGGTGCCTCCCTGTTTGTCGATGTAGTACATGCTGGTCGAGTTGTCGGTCTGGATGAAGACAACCTTGAGAAGTGGTAGGAATGCTCTGAGCGCTAGCCAGAGGGCGTTCTGCTCCAACCAATTTATGTGGTATTCCTGCTCCTGTTGAATCCAGGTGCCGTGGACCGAGAGATCGTCCAGGTTGGCTCCCCAGCCCTCGAGCGAGTAGTCTGTGGTAATGGTGGCCTGTGGGGACTTTGTCCTTCCGTAGGTTGCAGTCCCTGGACCACCAGGTTAGGTCCGGGTGGAAAGTGTTAGGGAGAATTCTCATAAATGTGCCAATTCCCTTCACCTTAGAGACCCGCAGCAACTTTGCTGGAATTTGAAGACTGATTTTGGTTTACCTGGAAAGAGCGCAAGCCTTTCTCCCCCCCCCCCCCCTCTCTCATGTGTTTTGATGTGTGTTTTACATTTCTGTTCTTCGAATACAGATTTTTAGCTAACTCCATAGGCATCATCTTTTCATGTGTGTTAAACAGCACCCTCAGTGCAGTGACATAGGGATGTATTAGACTTCCCCCACAGTTTAAATACCTTCTCTGTGATTAACTACTGTTTCCCAGAGAATGTAAAGTGAACCTGACTTTACTAGTCTTTTCCAAATTCCTAGACCCAGCACACACCATCTTACAATGGAGTGCTGGAGGGGTTACAAAGTATGCCCTGTGTCTAAACACTCATGTAGCAGTCAAATGCTACCCTTTCCTATTGAAAAGGCTGGTGGCAGTGGTTTTACAACGAACTACCATGATTTTTCCCGACCGCAAACAGTGGTAGCCAAAAATAATGGGAGCCATGTTTTTCAAGATGGCGCCTTAAGCCCCTTTGTTTAAATGTGTCCCGGTCTTTTTCCACCATTTCTTTTTGGAAAAGTCCTTCTAGTGTGTGCCAAACCAGGTTTGGTCCCTTTGTTCGTGTGCCTTTGGCGGTCTTCAGGACTGAAGTCCGCCCTTGGTGTCCGAGTGTCTGGGGTGGGCAGACGTGAGGGAGGTGCCCGAAACTCTGTGCTTAGTCTCCTAGGAGACCCAAATGCACTCTGGTGTGATTGGCTGGCTGACTGTCTGGCTGGCAAGGACAGCCACCCTGCTGAGAGAGCGACAGCTAGGCTGGAATGATAGGGAGAAAACTGTTCAAAAGGCGAGTCTCTTGGAACGAAAGAACCGAAGACGAGCTGGAAGAGGACAGCTGCTGCAACCACTGGGCAGTTTGTTTGCCCGGTGAAGCCCTGCTGCAGGTCCGAATTGCCAAACTCCATTTGACAGAGAAGCTCCTTCAAGGACAGCTTCTTCCTTTGAGTTGGTTGGACCAGTCAATTCATAAGACACCAGGATACCATTCTTAAGGCTGGTTAGGTTTAACCAGGGAGAGGGACACCAGTTCGTGTTCTTGAATCTACAGCTACTGGAACTGAAGTGACTCCATTTTCTTTGCTTTCTTCAATGAGCCTGTGCAGTGCAGGAGTCCTGACATCCTCCCTCTTGTCCCCACAACGGAGGCTCAGGAACAGCGAGATCTGCAGGAACTGGCAGGAACCATCACTTCAGCAACATTTGTTTTCTTCATACAAAGATACTGTGCCAACCCAATTGAGAGAACGCCACTCTTGCAGTGAAAGTTCGTGAAACTTTCTCAACTCGCAGGCCTATCAGCTTGTGACCTCACAAATTATTCTTTTTTGCCTAAACTACTTCTGAGAACTTTTGCAAAGACTTTACTGTTTGATACCAGAACTGCTCTATCCTATCCAGAACACTAGCCCATTGACTTTGGCCTGGCCTATTGTCTTGAACTATTCTGGTCAACAAACTATTTGCACTGCCTAGAAAGTATATGTAATCTATTCTATTTACTTTGGTCCTTTCTGCTAACTGCCATTTGGCTCTTTTTAGGGCAGTTCAAACCGTCTCCAAAACATATGATATTAAGTTGTCTTCTAATGAAATGTTTTATAAATGATTGTGTAAAAAATTAATAAGCGTTTACCAAGAAACCTCGAGTACAAGAGTCTTCTTGAACCACTGATTGAAAGTCCTCCAATTACTTGTACTGCTCACTCTTGATAGGCCTGGCTGCTCAGCTCGCTACCAACAAACTGTATTACAGACACACCAAAGGCTGGTCTTGCTTACACCTGTAGCCCTAATTGTGTGGTGGTCCCAGAGGGTACTGTATGCAACTGCCTAACAGATATGGGGGAACGTTGATCATCTCGGATTGTGAGCCCCGCTCCCATGAGGCCGCAAATTGTAGCTGAATCCTCCTCAGTTCCATGTGGGGCACGGCCAACAGGAGCGCTGCCAGTAGACCCAGGAGATGTTGGTACCACAATACTGAGGTCACCTCTGTTGATAAGTGGGCAGTGGCCCTCTTGATGGCTGAGATTTTGTCCTCCGATCGGAAGACCTTGTCGGAGCATGTGTCCCAGATGAGGCCCAGCAATGTCAGTCTGCGTAGGCTGCAGCTGTGACTTCTTGAGATTGAGCGAGAAGCCCAGATCATGCAGTGCGTTCATAAGGGCATAGTAAGCGTGGTGAACCACTTCTGGAGATGTAGCCCTGTCGAGGTATGGGTAGATGAAGACCCTGTGCTCTAAGGGTGGCATTCATGAGTCTGGTAAAGAGCCTGGGGGCCGAGTTGAGGCCAAAAGGAAGGACCTTGTATTGAAAATGGTAGCCCATGATCCCGAACCGTAGGAAAGAACGATGAGGCTGACAAATCAGGACATGTAGGTATGAGTCCTTCAGGTCCAGTGAGCACATCCAGTCTCCCTTGTCCAATGTCCCCGCAATAAAAGCTGGCGTAACCAGCTTTAATTTTTGCAGGGGTAGGGAGAGGTTGAGGGTGGTAAGGTCAGCGCAACTCAGGCCCACCAGGTTCTTCTATATGGATAAAAACCTGGAGTAAAAGCCAAAGCCTCGCTGGGAGGCTGGGACTTCCTCCACTGCCTGGCTCCCTACGAGCGACCCGATCTCCGCCAAGAGTTCTGTCCCAACCTGTGAGAGGAAGAGGGAGGAGAGGCTGGTATAGGAAGGTGGCACCCCATAGGCACTACAGATAGGATCCAGGGGTCCTTGAAAATCTGGTGGCAGAAATGTGCACGGAGAGCAAGCCTGCCTCCCACCGGAGACCCGAAGGGGCGTGTCATGCTTTCTTTAGCTCTGAGGCCGTCACTGGGGGGGACTGGAAAAAGCCCTTACTCCCCGCCCTTTGTGTTTGGGCTGGCTCTGAGACGGCGAGTGGTCCGGCTGCCTGGATCTGTGTTCCTGGGAGCCGTGGAACCCTCCATATGTAGGACCCCTTTCCAAGCAGTGCTGAGATTGAGTGTACAATTTGGACGTGGTCTTTGTAAGAATGGATAAAGACTTTGCCGTTTGTGAGCCATTCGTTGTCCAGCTCCTCGTCCGTAGAGTGGAAGAGGCCCCCACCCCCCTCAAACGGTAGATCTAGAATGTGCTCCTGGACATCCAGGTTGAACTTTGTTGCCCGGAGCCAAGCTGTCCTGCTCATGTCCGTGGCAATACAGATGTCACGGCCAGCGGTATCGATATGAGCCACTGGATTCGATGAGGTCATGTGCCACCAGCTTGGCTTCAGCTAGCCCCCACCCTAAAGTGCAATTGGCTCTGGGTGGGAGTTCCATGAGGAAGTCTGCAATTTCCCTCCATAATCTGGTTGGCGGCAGCCAGCATGGCATCGGCGTTGGCTTGACAGATATAAAAAGGCGTTGGAATAGAGTTTGCCATATGCCTCCAAGATCTTCTCCTTGCCTAGCAGCACTGCAGAGGAAGAGGTTGAGGCCGACTGGGACTGGAGTATAGTGATGCTGCAGTGGTCACTGAAGAGTGTGGCTGAGGATGGGCCGACAGCAAGAGTGTATCCCCTTCCACTTGCCTGTACTTGGCTTCCAGTTGTCGATTGACCGGTTGGGCTGAGTGGAGTTTGAGCCAACCTTTCTTGGCCAGGGAGACTAAAATCAGTCTGCATTGGAATTCCCGATCGGGCAGAGGTGCGTCGTTTGAGGACTTCAGCCAGAACCCCCTCTGCCAGCTACTCGATCTCGGGTTGGGGGGTAGGCCCAGAAACTCCGCCAGACCAGCAAGATGTTTGTGGAAGGCCCTGGCTGAGCATGGCGTGTCCGGATCCTCCTCCTCAACTGTACCCTGCAGAGCTGGAGAATCCTGAGAAGGAGTAGTAGTTTGTGCCGGAGGCTGGGGTACAGGGAACGCAGCCGTAGGCTGAGGAAGTTGCAGAGTCGGCAGTGGAGCCGATGGTGGCGGCTGCACTGAGCCCAGGGGGCCTGATGGAGTCTGGCGCTACTCGCATTGCGGGAATGACTTCCCCGATGACATTCTTGACGATAACTCCCATCCGAGGGGACTTCATGAGGCAGAGTAACCTCTCTAAGAAAACCTAATCACTGACTGAAGCGGTGGCAGGGGGTGTTGAGGTAGCGTGAAGCTGTTGCAGCCGCTGCATACCCTGTCCATATGGACGCAAAGGAATGCTGCCCTGCGCTTAAATTTAAATGGGAAGAGGATTTTTCAGGAGAAAAAGGTTCCGTCTCCGGTCCCTTGGAAGGGATGCCCATACAGTATGGAGGAAAGGGGACGTGACGTAAGAGTAAGAGGTAGGTTCTAATCCTTCAGTGTGGATATGTTGAAATCACGCAAATATGCAATTCATACAGTTGTTTTTTTTTTAATATCATGCCTGCATACCTTTCCTCTTCACCTTCCAGAAGCTTTCTGTAAGCATTGATTTCCATGTCCAGGGCCAGCTTCACATCCAGAAGTTGCTCATAGTCATTCAGCTGCTGCTGCATCTGACCTCTTATTTCAGCCATTTCCCTTTCTCGTTCTGCCAGCATCCTGCGACAGTTATCTCGTTCCTTAGCTAAAGTCTCCTCCAAATCTTGCATTCGATCATGCCATGCTCTGGACTGTAAAAGTTAAAACCAGAAAAGTTAGGAAAGCAGCAAAAAGGTAGTCTACTTACAATTTACAAAAAGGAAAGATTACATAGAAAGTGGGCCAAGGACAGCAATGTACCGTACTGCATACCCATTCCACTTGAGAAGGAAATCCATTCCAAAATGTGAATATGCTTGATAAGTATATTCACTAGGAATACAAAGCCATGATTCACATCTCACCACTCCTTTTGGTATAGGTCTGTACCACACACGTTGGTAGTGTGACCTAGCAGCCATGCCCATCTCAAGAGGGGTAAATGTGAGCTGTGGCAATGAAATTCACAAATACAGGTAACCAGGTAACACTTCAGTTCTAAATAAGCGTTCTTTAAATATAACAAATATACTTTAAAATACAGAATCAGCACAAGTTAGTGGATACTCTTTGGATATGCTTTTGACACATTTCCTATCCCCAGAGGTAACTTCATTCAGAAGGACAGTAATGGCATTTATACATCACTAGTTATACTGCAGATTCTGAGTTTGCAGAAAGGAAAGGTTAGAGGAAGGAACAGGTTAAACAAGTTCTCAGGGCATGGAAGTATACTTAAATGTTTCAATGAAGTATAGACAAGCCGTGTTAGGCACAATTGTATGCAGTACCCTTTGGTTTTCCCCATTACCTGTAGTCAGGGTTGTTGTAGTGTTCCCAACCTTTGGTATAAGCTTGTACTACAAAGTTTTGGGAGCGTGTTGAGCAGCCAGGCTCATCTCAAGAGGGATCAATGGGAGCTGTAGGGGAGTTCGAGATTCACAGTGACAAGTATTCAATTAAACAGTCACAAGGTTTCTTGAATAAACAATTATAAATGTATTCATCAGTCAGGTAAGCCTTCTTCAGAAGGTAGCAATATGACTAACACTCAAATCTACTTCACAAAACATACTTTTAATATCTCTAAATCAGGGAGTACCTTTTTGGTATGGCCCACAGACGCAACCTACACCCTCAAGTGACTTCAATAGCTAGAATGCTGGGGACATTAATATATCACTGTGCATTTAGAGTCATTTAGGAATTAGTCAAAGGAAAAGGTTATTAGAACATACAAGGGACCATAAATATTCTTATGCAGGCAAATACTTTCAGATCCCCCAATAAGAGTTATTCAGTGGAAGAGGCTAAGCCAAAGGCAATGGGCAAAAGTCTATATGAGCTGAAGCACTTCTTTGCAGGCAAGAAAGAAAAGTCTTTGCACAATGTTTTAGAAATCGCTGAAAAAAAAAAAAAAAAAAAAAAAAAATGAATCAATGTAGGGCCACAAGCCGTTATACTTGTGAGTAGTAGAAGATGCAAACAACTACAGTAAGAGGGGAGTTCAGACTTTTACAGTACCTTTGTATTGAAGAAAAAGTGCAACAGATGACTTCTGAGCAGCTCTGCTGATCTTGCTGTTCTTTGGCCTCAATCGTGGGGACAAGAGGGAGGACTTGTGGGGACTCCTGCACTGCAATGGGACGGTCACCGCTCGCAAACGGCAATCTTCAAACCAATGGCTGTTCAGTGTTTCAGCTCCTAGAGTCTACCCCAAATAGCAACACAGCGGTTCCTGGCTGTCGAGATGGGCTTTCCTTGCTTTTGGGGTCCCGCACTCAGGCTCGGTCAGTCCCGCTTCCAGGAGCTCTTGGATAGCTTAAAAGCAACGCACACAATCTGGTGTTCCTCTCCCTTGCGTTTCAGTTTCCAGCAGCAACTCTGGAAAGTCAGCCAGCACCGATAGAATGTTCAGGTTGCTTACTTTGGAGTTGGTCCCACCAACTCAAGGGGAGACGTCATCCTTGCAGGGGGTCGCTTGGCATTATGGCACTGAAGCAGGGCTTCACCAGGCAAACCAACAGTCCAGGAGTTGCAGCAGGCGTCCTCTACAAGTTCTTTGGTTCCTTCGTCCAGTGGTCGACTACCTTCCAAGCCAAATGACTCCTTTTATTCAGTTCTCTCCCATTAATTCCAGCCTAGTTGTCCGTCACCCAGCAGGGTGGCGGTGCTTGCCGCACAGTCAGCCGGCCAATCACGGAGTGCATTTTGGTCTCCTAGGAGTAAGCACGGAGTTTCGGGCACCTCCCTCACTTCCTGCCCACCCCAGACACCCTGGAGCCAGAGGCAGGCTTCAATTGTGATCCCGCTAAAGGCAAAGCGAACAATGGGACCAAATCTGGTTTAGCGCATGGAGTAAATAGAAATGGCAAAGACGCAACTAGGGCCATTTTGACAAAAATGTCACCCTTGGGTGCTTTACTGCAGCTGCGAATGCAGACTGCAGTAAAGGCATACCATGGTAGTTAAAACAAAACCACTGCCACCATTCAGTGAGAACAAGTTACTTACCAACTGGTAGCGTTCTTTCGATTGGATGTTCCTCCAACGTATTCCTCATCTTTGATGTATTCCATCCAGCTTCAGCTGCTTTGGAAAAGAATTCCAGCAGAGGGCACAATGCGTCGAGTCGATGGTCCCTTGAAGGCCTCAGTCGAGGGTGACATCTGGTGTATAAGTAGCACGCGTGGCGCCCTTTGGCCTCAGTTCTGTTTTTCCCACTTCATTATTGATTTTTCACTGTGTAGACTGTGCCGGTAGACAGATATTTGCCTTGATAGAGTTCGAGTGGCAACAGCCTGGGAAAAATCTAGAGGGGTAGGTTGGGAGGGCAATGAGGAATACGTTGGAGGAACACGGAGGAACATCCAATCGAAGGAAAGTTATCAGTTGGTAAGTAACTTGTTCGAGTGGATTGTGTCCTCCAACGTATTCCTTATTTTTGATAGACACCCAAAGCAGTAAGGATAATTTTTATGGAGGAGGGATTAGATTTTTTCAATTTGTTTAGATGGCCGAGTACAGGACTGCTCTACCAAAATTCAGCTCCTTAGATTGGGAAGCATCTAGGCTGTAGAACTTTGAAAAAGTATGCAGCGATGACCAAGTCGCTGCTTCACAAATGGACCTTATAGGATCACCTCTTTGTAGGGCTGTAGACGAAGCGATGCTCCTGGTGGAATGAGCCCTTAGACCTTCTGGTGGGTCTTTTCCCGCCAGTCTGTAGCAATCCGAAATGCAAAGCACAATCCAACGTTATATTGTTTGACTCAATCTTTTTCCTGTGTAGCCAATAAACAGTTGGCTGTCCACCCTAAGCCTAGAGATATAAAAGCTTAAGCACTTTTTGGATCCCATCTGTGTAATCTTTCCTCCTCCTCCTTACTAGGATGAAGTGGAGGATAGAATGCGTGTAACAATTTTTTGATTTAAATGAAACTCAAATACCACTTTAGGTGAAAATGAGGGTTTAACCCTCAACACAACTGTCCTTCTGGAACGCAGTATAGGGTGGCCCAGAAGACAGTGCCTGCAATTTGCCTCTTCATGCAGATGTTAGCACAACTAGGAAAGCAGTTTTCCATGTCAGTAATCTTAAATGGACAAGTGTGCAAAGGCTCAAAAGGAGCACATATTAAGAATTTTAGGACCAAGTGGAGATCCCAAATTGGCACTTGAAATGGGTGAGGAGTAAACACATAAGTGAGTCCTTTTAAGAACTGTACTATCAAATGAATTTTGAAGTAGGAGTATTCTTCCGACGAGCGCTTGAAGATGGAAGGCGCTGCAAGATAACCTTTAATGGTTCCAACATTCAGACCTCTATGTGCTAGGGTCAGAAGGAAGGACAGTACTTCCGTAATAGTACATAGAAAAGGATCGACATTCTTTTCTCTGCACCAGTTGCAAAAAACTTTTTCCAACAGCAACGGTAAAGACTTTGTTGCCGGCCTTCTTGCCGAAAGCAACACCTCCATGACGTCATCTGGAAGGTTCCAATCCTTGTACCTCAGCCTTTCAGATACCAAACGCGAAGGTTGAGCGTTTTGATCTCTGAATGGAGAACCTGACCCTCCATTTGAGAGAGAAGGTTCTCGGAGGAAGACGTACTAGGGGACAGAAGAACATATCTAGAAGGTCTGGGTACCACGTACTCCTGGCCCAATCCGGGGCAATTAGGATCATGTGGCTCCCGAAGCGTCTGTCTCCTGATGACCTGAGGAATGACGGGAATCAGAACGCATACAATAGTGGGAAATTCCACTCCACCCCGAACGCGTCCCCCAGGGCACTTCTCGGGGGAAATTACCTTGAGCAATACCTTTCGCACTTGATTCCGGTTGCAAATAGGTCCACTTGAGGGGTTCCCCAAAGGGGGAAGATCTCTTGAATGACTTCCTGAGCCAGTTCCCATTCGTGGGACACCATGCTCTGCCTGCTCAGAGCATCTGCCGTCATTCTCTTCCCCGGCTAGGTGAACTGACGTTAAAGAGATTCCTTCTTGAATTGCCCAATACCAGAGTTGCATTGCCTCTCTGCACAGAGGTAGTGACCCTACACCACCTCTTGTTTAGATAAAGCATGGCCACTGTGTTGTCCGTCATTATCAGGACATTCTTCCCTCTGACAGATGGCAGGAAAGCCTTCAGCTCTAGTCCGATTGCTCTCAGCACCAGAAGGTTGATGTGTAGTTTGGACTCCGATGGAGACCGACTGCTGATTGTCAGATCGTTGGCATGAGCTTCCCACCCCTTGAGTGAGGCGTCCATCACTACTGTGATATCCGGCCATGGTTACCAAAAAAAGGTTCTCCTTTCAGGATATTCTCTGAACAAGTACACCATAGAAGATCTTGACGAACCTTGTTCGGAATCTGGAGAAGATCGATCATTCGACCTGAGAACTGGGACCATTGAGTATTTATGGCCCATTGAAAGGATCTCATTCTCAGACGTGCCTCTGGCACCAGAAAGATGCAGGATGACATGAGGCTGAGTAACCTTAAGTCGTAGGCCTGAAGATTTTGGGCATTTTGAAATTTGGAAACCATCTGAAGAATGTCTTGAGCCCTCGACCTGGGAGGCGAGCTCTTTACCCAGGGATGTGTCTAATACAACTCCTATATATTGGAGCCATTGAGAAGCTGTCATTTGTGACCTCTTGAAATTGAGGGAGAAGCCCAGACTGGAGGAAGTGGCAGGTGACTTTCAGGTGATCCAGTGCCTGCTCGGCAGAGCGTGCTCTGATCAGCCAATCATCCAGATAGGCGTAGACATGAATCCCCTCTCCTGAGGTGCGCTGCCACTACTACCATCAATTTGGTAAAGACCCTAGGGGCGGAGGTCAATCCGAATGGTAGGACTCGAAACTGATGTGAGTCGCCAACCACGAACCTCAAGTTTTTTCTGTGCTCGAGATGAATCAGCAGATGAAAATAAGCATCCTGGAGGTCCAATGACACCAACCTATCCTGAAGTTGAAGGGCCTGAAGGATCTGAGAAAGGGTAACCATTTTGAATTTGTCCTTCCTGAGGAACTTGTTCAAGTTTCTCAAGTCCAGGGTGGGTCTCAGTCCTCCGTCCTTTTTGGGGCTCAACAAAATATGGGTAGTACCATCCCATGTTCCTCTCCGCTGTAGGTACCAGCTCTATAGCACCTTTCTCCGGCAGGGTTAGAACTTCCTGCTGTAGGAGCTGGTCCGAAAACTTCAAAGGGTGTCTCCCTGGTGGATTGCTTTGAGTTTGCGTTAGAAAAGGAAGGCAGTAACCATGGGCTATTATTTCTAGAGCCCAAACATCTGAAGTAATGGCTTACCCTTCATAGATGCTGTAACAGCCTGCCTCCTACAGGTGTCTTGTGATGCAAGTCCTCAAAGTGGTTTTGTGGCGGTTGCTGCAGCTGCTGATGGCAAAGAGGCTGTAGCTGGCTTTGCACGTTTTGCTCGTCCACCGCGAGTGGCCTTTCTTTGGCCCCTTTGACTGGCCATTCCTCTTGTTCTTCCATACAAATAGTAACGATAGGATCGTCCCCTCCAAGATTGACTTGTCGCACGAAAAGGCTGAGGTTGCCCGATAGCAGCTCCCAACGACTTGGCAGCTGCCTTTGAGGTCTGCAACCTCTCAAGGCTCTCGTTAACCTTGCTGCCAAAAAGGTGAGACCCGTCAAAGAACATATTCAGAAGACGATTCTGTATGTCTGGTGTAAAACCAGACTTCCGTAACCTTGCAAATCTACGCATTACTATGCTAGTGAACATGGACCTGCTCACACTATCAACAGTGTCCAAACCAGATTCAAGGGATTCCTGCATATCTTCCTTTCCATCTCCAAGAATGGCTAGGAATCCTTCCCTTTCTTCCCCTTCTGGTATGTGCTCCGCCGCCATTGCAATGCACTCCCAGAGTGTACGAAAACTTTGCCAAGGCACACGTAGAGTTGGCTGATGCCATGTTCCCAGCTGAAAATACCTTCCGTGCCCAGCCATCCACACGCTCATCATCCCTGTCTGGAGGGATAGACGGGTACGCAAGTTTGTTAGAAGCTGTGGCTGCCTGTATGACCAAACATCCGGGCGTGGGATGTTTAGACAGATAGTCGGGGTCGCTACTGGCAGGGCGGTACTTTGAAGCAAGGGATTTATTCACTGGAGGAATAGAATCCAGAGACTCCCAATTTTTGGCCACTCTATTTCGTAAGGCCACATGGAGGTAGCATTGGGTCTTCAGTAGGACCATGGTCCAGTTATGTCTAAGATCTTGGACAAATTGTGCTGTAGGTCTGGCCCAACCCAAATCTACCTTAGTCATTAACTGAAGGTATGATGGATTGGCATGTTCACCTGGCTCTGGTCTACCAAATTAATTTTCTGGGGACGTATCAATACCACTTGCATTGTGCAATGATTCAACCAGATCTTTCATCCTGCTTTCCTCTGAAATCAGGCATTCAGGAATATTTGGAGTACCAAATTCAAGCCCAAAAAGGTAGATTATCAGATTTTTCTTATTCCTCAAAAATTGAGGTCAAGGATTTGAAAAACTCATTCCTAGGTAGAGGTTTGAAAACCTTCTCTGGAGGAGGTGGAGGAGTGCTAATGGGTCCTGAATGCAACATAGGCGTTTTAGCCTTTTCTTTCTCTCTTCCTAGCTGATCTTGTGGAATTGGAAGTTTCGGCATCCACGGCTTCGGCGTCGACAATGTCGACTTAGTACCAGACTTCGAGGCACTCTTCGAAGACTTGCCCTTCGAGGTATGTTCGGTGTCTGACGGCGGTGACCTCGAGCGGTCGACTTGACTCGAGCAATCTTTCACTCGGCATCCTAGAAGGTTCGCTATCCTTCCTCCTTCGATCACCCGGGCTCGAGGGCGTGCAAGGTTTGGAGCGATAACGCTCCTGGCCGGCTTCCGAGGAAGGTGCGGACCGAGGCTTCGCTTTCTCGAACACCTCCATCTTTACTCTAAATGCTTCCCACTCTTCAGATGAAGAGTTTGTGGGACATTTCATCCTTTTTGGGGATTCGCCCGAAGACAAAGTGAAGGGGGACCTGTGGCGTCGTTTCTACGTCAAAGACAAGCAATGGGAATCGCTTCGGGATCTGGACCGATACCTCTCGCGTCGAGGAGATTTCTCCTCACGGGACTTCGACTCGATGCTAGAAGCTTTTTGGTCAGATTTACGACCTACCTGCAGTTTTCCCCTCCTCTCTCGCAAGGCTTTCCCCGTAATAGCCTGACACTTCATACAGGCCTCCATGTCGTGGCCTTCTCCAAGGGACCATAAACACTCTCGGTGCGGATCAGTGATCGACATTTTTGAGCCGCGCGACTTGCACTTTTTGAAACCCGATTTCGGGGTCGATGACGAAGACATATTTCGTATTTATTCTTTCTTCACAGAACGAGGTGCGCCGAATCTCCAAAGCAATGTATACTGCAGGAAAACGGAATTGAGGCCAACGGACGCCACGTGTGCTACTTATACAGCCGATGACATCACCCTCGACAGAGGCCTTCAAGGGACCATCGACTCGACATCGACGCACTGCGCCCTCTGCCGACATTTTTTCCCCGAAGCAGCTGAAGCTGGATGGAATACATCAAAGATTAGGAATACGTTGGAGGACACAATCCACTCGAAAAAGGTAACCTAAAAATGTTACATTAGAAGCTAAAACAAAGGGGATGCTAGGTAACCCCTCCAGCACCCTATTGTAAGATAGTGTGTGCTGGGTCTAGACAGTTACAAATGTAAGTAAAGTCAATTGCACTTTACTGCTTTTGGAAACAGTTTATCCATGAGAAGGTATTTAAACCTTTGGGAAATCTGAAAGCCTTCCCTGTGCCACTGCGCTGAAAGTGTTGTGTGTCACAATGCAAAAGATGACTATGGAGTTTGTCAGACTAGAAAGTTCAAAATCACATTAAAATATGAGAGTGGAAGAAAGGGTCTTGCTCTCGCCAGGTTAAAAAAACAAAAATCAAGTCCTCAAAATTCAGCAAAGTTGCTGGTGGTCTGTAAGGTGGAGGGAATTAGCACATTTCTGATAATTCTCCCCAACACCTAAAGGTACTGTACAGTCTAAGAACATACCTCTTGTGTAACCTCACTTGTCCTCGTTGGAGACTTGTCAACCCTACAGATGCAACCAAGACAACAGCTACTTTACTTCACAAGCCTAATCAGATTGTGGCCCTACTTTGTTTTCTTATTATTCTACAAAGACTTCTAAAACATTGTACAAGAGTTTCACTTACCTGCAAGAAGTGCTCCAGTTCACCTTGACTTTTGCTAATTGTCTGGCCTGGCTCCCTGAATGACACTTCTCTCCTCTGCTCATTTGTGGTGTCTTCCTACCAGGAAGGGGTTAATTAACTTTGCATTGGGGTTACCAAAAGTACTTAGCTGCTTCAGAATATTTGTGTGGTGATCTGTTTTTTTCTAATAACCTTTTCCTTTGACCTACTCCTAAGTCTAATTCTAAATGCAACAGTGAAATATTAATGTCCCCAGCACCCTCCTACTATTGAAGTCAACTAAGGGTGTAGGTAGTGTGTGGGCCATCCCAAAAGGGCATTTACGGACTGATTTGGAAGACAGTGTATTTTTGAAGTGCATTTGTGTGTTGCTTTATATTGCTCCCTTCTAAAGAATGCTTACTTTAACTGACTTAAATAAATTGTTTAATCAAGAAACCCTGCATGTAAGAGTTTGAATACTGGTCACTGTGAATCTAACTCTCCTACAACTCACATTGACCCATCGAAGATGAGCCCGGCTGCTGAACGTGCTACCAACTCTGTATTAAAATGTATACCAAAGGTTGGGTTTCCAATACATGTAGTCAGAGTTGTGTGTAGTGGGGTCCCAGAGGGTTCTGCATACAAACTGCCTAACACTGGTGGCAGGCGGTGAGGATATACTGTAGAGTTGTTACATTGGGAATTTGCTTTACTTTCGTTCAACTAAAAACCTTCACAAGCCCTGATAATTTTACCAGTAGAGCAACTGAAAGAAGTGTAAAGTCAGGAATCTCCCTGGTAAAGGTAAAAAAAAATTGCAAGATTGAATAATCAAAGTATGGGTAGTAGGCCTGTCACACCCACTAGCCCAGGAAATGCGGAAAATAATGAGGATGACAATTCAGAGTCTAACTAATATTGTTTAAGAGTCAGGAGTCTCAGGAAGAGAGCTCTTTACCTCAACAGGCCCTTTTGCCTCAACCTTTAGCCACAGGGACCTTACCAGGTCCAGCATTTGTCTCTTGAAAAAGATCAGGCTAGAGTTAAAGTTCAAAAGATTACAACGCCAAGCTGAAACCAAACACCAGGACATTAAACTAAGGGAAATGGAACATGCTCTTGAATTGAAGAAATGGTCTCTTGAAAATGTTTCTATCCAGAGTCTTATAGGCCTTCCAGTCCAAAGAGACTGCATGCCTAAAAAGAAGCAGCAAGTATGTATGATGTGAAACTTATTGGATTGGTTGGTGCGGTTGAATATAAAATCAGGGTTTCACAGGGAATCAGTTGATTCCTTGTCTTTTGTCTAGGCTCCCCCAGGTTGCAACTGATGCTGTAATTGAGGGGGGTGGTGGGGCACTTGAAGGATTGGAGTATGAACATGTGAAAATAACTGATAGGGAGAACTCCTTCCCAGTACCTTAAGAGGTTTAGGACCCTCAGAAAGACTGATGGTACCCCTTGGGCTACCTAGGTGTGTAAATGTTTGAAAAACTTAGATGGTTGGGTTAAGGGTTACAGAGTGAACTCCTTTGAAGGTATGATGAATCTATTTTTGGGGGAGTATTTTTGATGCCTGCTCTCCTGAGCTGGGACAGCACTTGGTCGACTCTGAAGAGATTGATCCAAGAAGCTAGCAAAAGCTTGACTTGTGGGTTGCCAATAGGGCTACTCACAAGCCTTCTGGGGCCACTCAAAAAAGGATAAGGGAAGCAGCACAAGCAAGATGACAAATCATTTTAAAACCTCCCATCCAAAAGAGGGCCACAAACATAAGCGGTAAGACACCTGGGAAACCAGGTCAGCCTAATGAAACCTCTGGTGCCAAACCAGGTTGGGGGTCAGTAGGAACCCCCCCCCCCCCCCCATTTGTCAAAACATTTGGAAAATGTTATGCTTGTGGGTCAACTGACCATGTGAAAGGGGATCCCTAAGCAAGGGTAAACCTTCAGGGATCCACACTGCCTCCTTAGCCTTCATCTCGGCGGGAGAAGTACAAATTGGAATTAAGAAACTTTAACCTATTGGCTGAAGACCCCACTGGAGTGTCTGCCAGTGTGTACCTCGGGTCTGTGGGAACAGCAGAATGTAGATGTGTAGTGTATAACTATACCAGAACACACAAAAGAATACTACAAGGACAGTACTTGTGAATGGCCAGGAGACCCCTGCCATTAGAGACACTGGGGCCAGCATCACAGTGGTAGATGAAACCTTTTTCAAACCTGAGAATGTTGCTAAGGTACCCAAGGGTCGCACTAAGCTTCCTGGACGCCCTATCCAGATGGTTCCAATACTACCAGCTCTCATCCAGTGCAACATTATGACCAAGAATACCAGTTATGGATGAAAGACAGGTCTTGGGAAATGAGAAAGATGCACTCTTGTGCAGCAAACCAGGACATCCCTGAGGACAGTCCAAAGTCACCAGTGACTACTCAACCAGCTGAGGCCGAGTGAGATGCAACCAGAAGAGGTTGAGTCAGCTACTCATGACAGAGCTGGAAGAAGACCTTTCCCCTGTTGGAGATCTGGATCCTAACGATCATCCTGAGCTGCAGTCTTTACTGGCAGAAGGTGGCCCCTGTAAGGCAGACTTCAGCAGGGGTCAGAGAGAGTGTCCTACTCTTGAAGGACTTCGCTAACAGGCAGCGTCCCAGCTCGAAGGGCAAGAGCCAGGGAAGCACAGGTTGCACGGGGAGGATGGCCTCCGCTACAGTGAACCTATTTAGTATACCCCAGGAGACTACAGAAAACTTGTAGTGCCACAGGAGTTGAGACCTCAGTTTCTACAGTCAGCCCATGAGATTCCTTTAGCTGGTCACTTAAATTTGAAGACCAAGGAAATGATTTTTATTTATTACTACTGCCCTAAGATGGGGTCTGATGTAGATAAATTCTGTAGAAGCTGTCACACTCGTCAGACCTCTGGCAAGAGTGGGGCCAAGAATGTGGAACCTTTGCTCAGCTCAGGCAGTGGCTAAGGCCCTACTTGGTATTTTTACCAGAGTAGGTTTTCCCAAGGAGGTTATCTCTGACATGGGAATCAAACTATGTCCCACTATATGCAGGCCATGTGGAAAAACTGGAGTGACCTACAAGTTCTCAACAGCCGACCATCCCCAGACCAATGGGTTGGTAGAGAGGTTTAACAGAAGTATGAAGAGCATGATGGGTGCTTTAGAAGAACCCCTTAGAAGAAAGTGGGAGCTTCTACGGCCATGCCTTCTCTTTGCTTATAGAGAAGTCCCGCAGGAAGGGGTTGGAGTCAATCCCTTTGAGCTTCTATGGTCATCCGCTTAGAGGTCCCTTGGCCCTAATCAAGGAGGGGTTGGAGAGTGCTTAGGTCTTCAAAGTAGAATGACATATGACAAAACTTCAGATAATTTGAAAGCAGGTCAGGCTCTGGTGAAGCACTGGCATGACACAACTTAAACCCACAGGTGACTTCAATAGCTAGGATGCTGGGGACAATAATATCTTACTGTTGGTATTTAGAATACTCTTAAAAGTTGGTAAAAGGCAAATGTTATTAGAACAAGAGACCACAAATAATCTTAATCAGGTAAATACTTTTGGATCCATAAAGAAGAGTCATACAATTCAATAGGCTAAGCCAAAGTCGATGGGCAAACATCTTGTGTAGGATGAAGCACAAGTAAGTGGAAAAGTCTTTGCACAAGTTCTTAGTAGTCTTTGATGAAAAGACAAATCAAAAGTAGGGCCACAAGCTGATTAGACTTCAGTTGTAGAAGTTGCAAGTACTCCAAGTTCTCTCAGACTTTTTACAGTACCTTAGAAATGAAGAGAAGCAGCTGACGACTTCTCTTCCTGTGCAGCTCTGCAGATCTCCCCGTTCCTGGACCTCAGTCGTGGGGACATACAGGCACCCTTATTTACGATTAGTTATGTCTGTGGGCCACCCCAAAAGGGTCTTTACTGATTTAGAATCTGAGTGTACAATATTGAAGTGAAACCTATGTAAGAGTTTTTGAATACTTATAACTGAGGGGCTGATCTATGGAATTTTTGCGCTGAAAAACAGGGATTTGTGCACCATTCTGCCCACAAATCCCCATTTGTTAAACAGGGATTTGCTGGCAGAATGGGGCAGAAATCTCCATTTTTCAGCGCAAATAAATCCACGAATCAGCCCCTGAATCTCTAACTCCACGACAGCTCACGTTGACCCCTCTTGAGATAAGCGTGGCTGCTCAACACGCTACCAAAACTGTGTAGTACAAGCTTAAACCAAAGGCTGTGTTTCCTATACCTGTAGTACGAGTTGTGTGTAGTGGTCCCATAGGGACCTACATACAAACTTTGCCCAACGCCTCTAATCCTTGTAATTGTTCACTGGACCCCACAGAACCTACCATATTTTTTCCAGCATTACAAACTGTCGGAACCTTTGGGCATAAGGCCCCAGACAACTTAGGGAAGTACTTTGAAGCTAGGACCAATTCTCTGTGGACCTGTACTACATAAACGTATTTGTATTTATTTTAATTTATATAGCGCCTTAATCCAAAGCACTTTACAAGAGGAGCAAGTGAATACAACAATGAATCTAAACCAGAAAACAGTACAACAAACAATTTACATTTATGATGAGGCTAAGTACTAATAGAGGGACAGAAGGTAGGAGGAAAGGGTGGAGGTGGGTTAGTTGGTGAGAGGAAACAATTGGTGCCAGGGGGTTGAGGGGGAGAGTGGAAGAGATGGGATTTTAGAGAAGTGTGAAATAAGGTATAGGAGATGGAGCGGAAGGGAAGAGTAAGGTGGTTCCTGTGGAAAGGAGCAAGAAGTTGGAAGGAGCAGAAACGGGAGGGGGCAAAAGGGGGAGGTGGAGTAGAGAGAAGGAAGAGATCTGCACAACTGAGAGAGCGAGAAAGAGTATAGAATCGAGAAGGGAGGAGAGGTATAGTGGGGTAAGACCATAGAGGGCTTTGAAGACTAGGCAGAGGAAGTTCAATTTGAGCTGGGAGTGGAATGGGAGCCAGCCTAGTGAGGTAAGAGAAGAGGAGAGGAGATGGACCGAGTGGTAGACAGATTTGAGGGGGGAGAGATGAGGAGGGGAGTCCAAAGAAGAGTAGTAGAAAAGTCTGGAGAGGAGGAGTTTAGTAGCTTGGAAGGTTAGAAAAAGGACAGATTTTGCGGATATTGTAGAGGTGGAAACGGCAAGATCTGGCAGTGAGGGAAATGTAATGAGAAAGAGGTGGTCTACACTTTGCATTGAACAGGTTTGACCTGTATTATGCCCTATTCTAGTGACTGTATATATGTCATCTATTAGTGTTGTGTGATGCTTCTACCCGTTTGTAATTTTTCATAGTTTTTGCTTGGCCATAAATAGCTATTTATACTTCCTGTCCAGTATAATTTGACACCCTTTACAAGCTCAGCAGCTCTCGAGACTTAGCCTACACTGCTAGACACTGCTACCTTGAAATGGTTTGGCTACAGCTCCAGCGCTGTCCCCTTCACAATATAGGTTGGCCTCCTATACATCCGTTCCCGAGGGAGTATAGAAACTCCGTCCTAAAACAAGTTATGTTCTGTTACTTGGCATTTACATAGCACTCTATATATCATTGGTATGACCTCAAAGCGCTGGTAGGTTGAACGCCCTCGGGAACCGAAGTTCTGGTCAGGAGAGAGGTAGAGACGTAGCGTGCGTGGGTGCACTAGTTGTGTGCAGCTGATGCAATTGCCTGAAGGTAGCTGCATCCTAGCGTTAAGTGTGGTGCTGAAGGTATCAGTTGAATGTGTGCAGACTGGTGGGTAGACACCCAGACTGGGGTCTGGCTGCATTAGGCCTGAAGGACGCATATGTGAGCAACAGGCAGGATTGTGCTCTGATAGCTGTGTTTTATTAGGGTGATTAGGTGTTCATGGGGTCATATTCGTATGCAAACAGCTAGGCCGATTTAGTCAGGGGTATAGCTGTCTAGTTGTACGATTGTCTATAGTAGGCAGTAAGCATAGTGATGAGATGGCATCTTTGAAGCGCCCGAGACCAGGCACGAGAACAGGATGGTGGGGAGTGCAGTGACAGTCGGGGCAAACAGGAAATCAGGGTACACAGTGATGCAGGGTGGCATGTAAATGTTTGCATTTGTATCAAGATGTGATTCCGGATATTGCTCGCAACTACACCCAAGTGTGCGGCATGCTAAAATTTGCAATGCTATCTAGAAGGGCCTCAGGGCAATGTTTGCGACTTCATCCATGCGTGGCACATGCCACCATTCGTAACTCCATCCAAGTGTGGCACAATCCATCATTCACAAATCCCTCTAAGTGTTGCACATGCTATCATTTACAATTCTAAGTGAGGGGTATGCTACCAATCAATTCCATCTAGATGGGGAACATGCTACTATTCACAATTTCATCCAAGTGTGGCACATGCTATTTATTACATTTGGTTACACGCCCAAACCCTTGGGTGTCATGGCATAATTTGCATATATCTTCATCATGTCGGGGTTAAATACAAAATGTCTCCAGTTTTACATACATTTTATTAGCCACATACTTTCGAAGTTACAAGTATTTAGCAGACCTAGTGGTATGTACAGCTTGAATTTCATTGTTCTTTGCAGTGAGTAGTCTAGGTTGCTGAGGCTGACCGAGTCCGCTGAGGAACTGGCGACAAGTTTTTGGAATTTGTTAAATAGCCAAGTTTTGAGTAGCTTTTTAAACTTTCGTTGGACAGGTTAGGGGGAGTGAATTCCAGATGTGGGGGTCTGCAATGGGAAAACCGTCATTCACAATTCCATCCAAGTGTGGCACAGGCTATCATTTACAATTCTAAGTGAAGGATATGCTACCAATCATAATTCTATCTAGTTGAGGCACATGCTATCATTCACAATTTTGTCTAAGTAGCTCGAACAAACAGAAAACGTAATGTGAGTGGGATGGGGGGGGCCTGAGGGCAGCCTCAGGAGGACCAAAAATTTCTGCTGTGCAAGGTAGCCCCAAAATAGTGCACATTTTCATGAAACAGCCCAAAATATTCCCTAAAGAAAACACTTGCAGCTAGGAAATGGAAAGCCCCGACTTGCTTATTACAAAGCTGCTGATTGATGCAAATATGGTTTGGGCAACGCCTCATTGGGTATTACGGCAGAGTTTTGATAATTATTTGAGTGATTTTGCAGTTTCATGCCATGGGACTGCCAGTTGCTATGCCAACCAGATATTCAGTTCAGAAACCCCATTCCCTCTCGGTTTCGGCGATTTGATGGCACCAGCGCCACAAACTTTCAACCAAAACCAAACAAAAGGATTAGTAACCAAAAGTAAAACTACAATAAAACAATCAAAACTCAATTTGCCTTCGGCTAAAGACAAATGTCACAGTTCGTGCTCTTTTAAGAAACACTACAACATTTCCACAAATGAATCAGGGATGTTGATGCAACCCAGGAAGTTTAAGTGGTGGTGTGCAGGGAAGTGCGCGTCCGGGTGCTTAGAGGCGCTGAGCACACTACCTAGCTTAAACCTGTTTCTAGAAGTCATTGCTTCATGTCCTGCTTGGAAATGAACACCAGCACTTGCACACACAGAAGTTGAGTTCCTCTTTTTGAGTTAACAAAAAGAGGTCATTTCCCAGGATTGAAATTTTCAACAAAGTTCTGGTCCAGCCCAAGTACAACTTTAATGCCTAAAACTTAAATTCCAATAACCATAAAATATGAATACTACCAAACCCTGAAGAGCCACTAAGAATAGTACATTAAGGATTAAACAGTTGCCAAATACTGCCGTCTTCTCATGGATTTATAATATCTGCCGTTATACCTAAACAAATGTTACAATTGTCTTAATAGCCTATTGTGCTTTGCATACCGCTCTGTGGACAACAGTAAAGTTGTCAAAGAAAGTTTTGGCTGTCATTGTTAGTGTTATTACAAATGCAGACATGGCTCAAGAAAGTAACCACAAAATGCTCAGTGTAAAAACAACCTCATTGGGACCTACTTGTGCCCAGCAAGTATGAAACCAATCATTTTATATCTTGTGGGTCATTTCCTTTGAACAGAACTGTACAAACTAACATTACAGGGGACACCCCCCTCCCACAACCCCACCAATAACTACCCGATAGTTCGACAAGAAATAAAACATGTGCCATGCTACAAGGCATGCAACAGCTTCATGGGCCTGTAGTAAACCTACTCCCATTTCCTGTCCCCTTTCCTCCATACTGTATGGGTGTCCCTTGCTAGGGATGGGAATCAACCCTTCACCAGAAAACATTGTTTTCCCTTTAAATTTAGATGTGTGCAGGGGAGCGCCCCCGGGAGCATGCGTTCTGATTCCACCCACCAGTGCCACTCCCCATTCCTCTTTTCCGCATCGACGGGAAAAGACAGCTTTCACCAGCACTCCTGGGATAGGCCGCCGGCATTGTAATTCTACGCGCTCTTCCCAGGGATATTCTTTTCCCCTTCTTTCTACATAGCAATTTTCACAGCTATTACCTCTGGTGCCACGCTCCTCCCCGGTGCATGACCGTGGGATCAGCAGGTGTCCGGCCTGCGAGGGTTCCTTCCCCATGTCGGATCCCCACGCGCTCAGTCTCTGGTGCCTTGGCCCTGTCTGGGACGGCTGTTGTGTGCGACGCATTGACACCGCGCTCACTGAAGCATCATTTAGCCAGCTGGAGGGAGCCGTTTTACCACCACCAGAAGACATCAAGGCATATGAGGAGGAAGACCAGGGCCAAGGTAGGTGCCCTGCTCTATGCACCCTGCAAGGGCGATTCCTTCCCTGTGGAGCGCCCAAGTGGGAGGGGCCTTCAAGGTCCTAAGATTGGCAAGGGGACCGAGGCTCAAGAGCTACTGGCCAACAGGCTGAGGGGTATCCTGTATGTATCCTGCTGGTCCCACCGCTGAGAGGCAGCAAGGCTCTAGTAACGGGGTTCTCCCCGAGGGGCTCGCTCCAGAGCCTCCTGGAGCTTCTGGACAGTTTACATGTTGCACTCTACTACAGACTTTGCAACCCCTGGCACTCTGTTCCTGCAGCAGCAAGAAGTCCAGCAGTTGGGGGGAACCGGGGGGGGGGGGGGGGGGGGGGGTGTTCCAGTGCAGTTTGTTGGTCCCATTAACCCCAAGGGAAGAAGTCGTCCCTCCCGGAGCTTCTCTTGTTGATCAGAAAAAGGAATTTCAGCACAGCAGCAGGGTTTTAGCGGGCAGTTCAATGTTCCAGGAGACTGCAGCAAGCTGTTCACGGTTTCTTCGTCGGGTTGTTCTTCCCAGTGGTCGACTGTCTTCAGTCCCAAAACCCTCGCCTGTTAAGCAGGTTTCTCCCATTCATGCACAGGTTAGCTGTCACATACAGCAGGGGGGTGGGGCTGTCTTGCAAGGCCAGCCAACCAGGACTGGGCAAATTAAAGCATTCCTAAAGACAAAAGACAAGGGGGGGGGAAATTCCAGACACACTGGAGCTAGGAGGCGAGTTTCAGTACAGACGCCCACCAAAGGAAAAACGTTTGGCGTGCCGAGTATAACCTAAGAAGGACGCCACAAACAGAAAAGGGTGAAAAACGAAGACCGGGGCCATTTTGACAAAATGGTCACCCACGGGTGCTATACTGCAGTGGAGTATTCAGCCTACAGTAGAAAAGCACAATGGTAGGAAAATAAAACTACTGCCAACCATTTAAAGTAGTGAGGGTAACAAAAAATGTTACATGCGTAGGTAGGAAAAGGGGCTACTAAGTAATAAGATGGTGTGCTAGACCTTTAAAGAGACAGTAAGTAAAGTCAATTTAACTTTACTATTCTTGGGAGCAGTAGTTCACACAAAAGGTATTTAAATCGGTGTGCTGAAGGTGCTCTGTCACCATACAAAAAGTAGATGCCTATGGAGTTTGTCCAAAAACAAAGGAAACCATCCAAATCAGATCAAAACAAGAGTAAAAGTGCTCTCACTCCAGGGTTAAAATTAAAAAGTCCTAAAGTTCAGCAAAGAGCTGGGGGTCTCCAAGTTTAAAGGGATTTAACATAGAAACTTGAATTCTCCCCAGTAGGAACCTGGTGAGAACGCCATCCTATTATTATTGGGAGAGCCTCTGGTCATCTGGATGAAATCCATGCTAAAAGGGCTGCAGCTCGAAATCCCACTGATCAAATCCAAGCAGTTTCCAAATACGGTGTCAAAGACCAAAGAGAAAAGACTGTGGGAACTGCAGGAAACCGGGTGCTGAAAACCTTAAACCTGAGGCTGAGAATTCAAAGGAAGACTATGAAAGGTGGAAACGAAGGTGCAGGGAACTCTTTAATCCACACAATACGCGAGCTCAGTTGAAGTTTTAGTCCGGGGAGGTTCGTGGGAGGAAAGGGGCCAGGGGGAGCACCCAGGCCCTGAACTTGGGGTGCACTGGCAGACACATCTCAAGAGACCTTGTCTTTTACCAGACTGGTGGACAGTGGTTAATAAATCCCTTCGACAAATAAGCCACCCAGAGAAGGGAATAGAGTTCCTCACTGTCTGCTACAGGACATACCAAAGTCTTCAAAGGAGCCATCCTCTTGGGTGGCAAAACAAAAACTGTCTCCACTTGTTGGTTAAAGCCCGCCAAGGGTCACTTTGGTGCCCCTATTCTTTTTACCTCTTCTCTTGGCAAACTTGCATCTGTATCATATCCATTTTCCAAGAGCAATGGAATGTAATTCAACTAAGAGCAGTCCCTTAATTTACTCACCACTCCTGTCAATTAACAGTCCACACTGCGGCTCAAAAAAACAAAAAAAAATCCACTGCATTGCTCGATGTTAAATTCATCTAAACTCACCTGTTTTTCAAAGTCCCACATCCTTATTCCCTTCTACACCCGAACCTGCTCCCCCCACCCCCAAACAGGACTATTCTAGCCCTCAATGCCCAAAAGCACTAAATCTGGGTGCTTCCTAATCTGAGACGGTGACCTTCAACCTCACCTACATTGTTAGTCGCCAAGCTTCACCACCATAAAATGCATGGCATCTATCCTCATCTCACTGTGCCAAACACTCAAAGCCACTGGTACCAACACACATTTAACTGCACCAGCCTTATCATGGAATGCCTCCCTTCAACTTACCTGCCTCATTTTTACTTCATTCAAGGTTTTGAACCTTACCACAATATACCATTTAGAACTCCCATGGATCTCACCTTGGTGGTGGGTGGCGAATCAAGCTAAATCTCTACCAATTCAAATTCCTCCTTGTAGCAAAAAAATAAAATTAAAAAAGGTTTGTATGAATCTTGCACTAGTTGCATTTTCCAATGGCATAACCAATCTAAAAGTGATAAAATCTTGGATTTATCTTTAGCTTATACAGGGTTTGCGATATGTAATCTAGTATCACATAGATCTAAATCCATATACCGGGACAAAGTTGTGTATTATAATCCAATGCACGTGTGTGGAAAGTTATTTGTTTACGTCCAACAACTTGCACATATACAAATTCCTGTTTGGACAAATAATCCTAAAGAGGTTAGCTGAGTGGCACGGGTTCAAGAACAGCTTATGGATAAACACAAGTTATCAAGTGGTCATCAATTGGTTTAAGCCCTATGTGGGTTTAAGGGACACTACAGGTGCAGTAGAGAATAAACCTTTTCCTCTGCTTTGTGGAGGGGCAGGGGTGTCATCCTCAGCTGAAGACGTATTCTCCATTGCACCTGCAGGCATTCTTAAAACTACATTGCTTGAACCAATGCATTACCATTTGATTCCGCCCCCCCCACCCCCACCCCCAATGGGCTTTGAGCACATAAAACTCCCTCCCGATGAAGCTGGCATTACAGCAAAACCTGCATTAAGAATAATACATTAAAAACTAAGAGGATAAGTATTCACAACCAATATTTTACAGGAGTAAAAAAAAAAAAAACACCTCGGCAGTAAGGTTTTTCATTTGTTCCTTTGCACCCTTGGTGGCCCATGCCACCCTGAGAATACCAATAGAGCCTTTTTAGAATCAACTACCATCCATACGAAATACCTCTGTTTAAATACATCAGTTATCCCCAGGCCTAGCAAATCCACCTGCTTGCACTCACACCCCACACACATTGCTCCGAAGGTCTCAAGCTTATGAATGTACTGCCACTCGCTTAGTTCCATACTCTGGCTCCTCACCACTAACACCCTAATCCATGAAATTAACGACATTACAACACTGGCTTCAAGTTCACCATAAAAATCAAATTCAGTCTCTCCCAGGAGCAAGCCCTAAAAACAACAAATGCTGCAATTTTATCCCAATGGTATCAGTTTTCACTACATTCCATCTTTATAGCTTCTGTACTTTTACTGCTTCTTCCTCACCAACTTGTTTGAGGGATTAACTATTTCAGGGCCCCATAAAGGTTTATAAAAAAGCACCCAGCAACGGTACTCCTGAAGCCTTTAAAATGCCATTTGTACTGTAGAACTTTTTCCACAAAATTCTCACAACACACCCATGCCATTCAACCGTTACTCTACGGTTATGACACATTCCCACCCATCTCTTGTCCTCTTTAAGAGCAATAGTAACTGAGCTGGCACAAGTTAAAACTTACTTCTTTCTGCAGACTAGAAAGCTGGGACGATAGGCTATCAATACGCATGCGGCTTTCCATCAGTTCTTCTTTGGTGCTGCTAGCAGTAGTACTGTTCATCTCCGAAGCCATTCTTGCGTTCTCCAGCTATAAAAGTGAAAAATGAAACCTTAAATGGAATTGAGCAGCACACAAGTGAGGAAATGCGAGTGAGCAATTTCCTAAAATGTTGCCAGGCAGTGTCTACTTCCTGTCAACACACAAGGTATGCATGTGAAAGCATCACATGGCCTTTGAGGCCAACGACATTCGCATTGGGAGCATGAATGCAAGTCAGCAAACTGTTTCAAGGCAGAAAAACCTGAAATGCCACTAAGAAAACACGTTTGCATCCAAGGAGACCAGAAAAGGAGGAACAAGAGTGAGACTTGAACTTCAGTGAACAGGGACAATCAAGCAGTCATGCACAATCTTCTGCCGTTAAGCCCCACATTACTGCCCTTCACAGATCAAGGACTTCATATACGATTTCGAAGTAGGGGATAAGAATATAGGCCATTAAGCAAATTTGCACTATGATATATGGCATTTATAATGCACCTGTACACAAGTGTTTATACGCGTGACAAGACCAGGGAGAAGACAAGGAGGACAAAAAATGATATTTCTAGGCCTGGTGTCATTCAGATCGTGCAAGAGCAGGGAGAGGGTTTATGGGGGGAGGCAGCGGGGGAGGCAGAGGAGAAGTGCAGAGGGTAGGATGGAGAAGTGCAGGACAAAGGCAAAAAACAGGAGTACAGCCAGCAGGTGGCAAATAAGTGAAGGGGAGGAGACTGTAGGGTTACAGATACAGGCCACAAGTGCAGGGGGAGCCAGGAAGCAGTGCAAGATTACAGCTGGGCAGGCAGGGACCTGGCCTTGAATTCAGAGGCTGGCCAGGTGACCAGTGCATGGAACAGGCAGGTTATCAGCAAGGGAGGCCGTTCAAGAGGGAGGCCCCAGCCGAAGAATCATTGGTCCCAAACTCCTTGCTTGGAAAAGCGACAGACCCTCAGAGTTTGAGGTGGAATAGTGGAGAGCTCAAGAAGGCAGATGTTTAGTAAGAGTTGGAGGTAGTGTGGTCCCAGGCCATTGAAAGCCTTGTGGATGGTGCAAAGGGTCTTGAATTTGATCCTTGCTGCCAGTGTGAGCCAGTGAAGGGATTTCAGAGCCGGAGAGATGCTAACCCTGGGCTTGAGGCCAGGGACAAGTCTTGCAGTCCTGCTCTGGATGAGTTGTAGAGGCAGGAAGATTTAAGAGACTGTTGCAGTAGTCCAGCCTAGAGAGAACCAGATCGAGACAGTGAGCTCTGGAAGAGGTGCAGCTGGTAGTTTGACGTCTCAGAGTGGAGTCGAAGGTGGCCCTAGGTTCTTAGCCTCGCAGGTAGAAGGAAGAGGACCCAGGGTGGGTGGCCTGAGAGGAAAGGAGGGAGCTGGTGTCCAGATTAGGAGGATCTCAGTCTTACTGGCAATTAAGGCCGAGATCATTGGTGGCACCCCACTCCTGAATTGCAGAAAGTCTGGAATGAGAGAATGAGTAGAGGCAGCTGAGGGCAGCCTGAAGGAGAGAAAAGTGTCATCTGCATAAAACTGGAAGTTGGAGCAGATGGCAGCTATGCGGTGGGCAAGAGGTGCGAGGGAGAAAGGTTAGACCCCTGGAAAACACCACAGTTAAAGAGATAGAACTCAATCGGTGAGTGTTGTACTGGGACCCTTCTGGGCCTGTAAATTGAGCATATTTCCTTTGAAATTTGCTCCAATCCTCACGTTCACAGCTGCTTTCCTCCCTCTCCCTGAGAGCAAAGCCCGCCTCCCTGGCCGCCCACCTTGCCCGATTGGAAACATTGGTGCCTTTATACCACTTCCCAGGGCAGCCCCTGCGGCTAAGGGCACCGAGGCAAAGGGTGGCTCCTACAGAGGCAGCTCCAGATGGTGTCTGCAGGTGTCAGCAGTCAACCAGCAGCAACTAGTAAGGCAAGTGTGGTTAAGGTGGGGTAAAGCAATTACTCTACCAGGGAAGCACTACTACTTTACAAATTATACAATCACTTGAGAAATTATAGCCTATATCACACTTTGAGCAATTCAGACTGACCTGTAATACTGTATATTGTGCCAGCCTCAAATAATTTTTCCCCCGTTAGTCGGTTTCACATCTAGATAGTGCGCCTTAGATACTACTGTGTTGTATTCTGCCAGTCTCAAACACTTCGAAATTGTTCCCGTTAACCTGTCTCGCATCTAGATAGTGTGCCCAAGTAATTGCGTTGTTTTCAGTCTTCGTACACTTGAAAATTGTTCCCGTTAGCCTGTTCCAGGCCACACCCAACCACTACTAGTTCTTCAATCCCCAGCTACCCAACACGCGATGGAGACCCCAGCCCACATGAATCCCCTCCACCGATCCCCAGCCCCTCCCCACCCCCCCCCCCCCCCCCCCATCACTCACTTCACAGCCCCCCACCACATTTCCTCCCCATGAGCACAGCCCTAGACACCTCCCCTTGCACTGCATTACACCACAGACGCCACTCGCCCACTCTCCTACCACCTCCCTGCATCCAACTCCAGTGCACCAATTGCCTCCCTCAGAGGCCTATTCCCCCACTCCTCCCTCTGACTCCTATTGAGAACTCCTTCATACAGCCCCCCCCCCCCCCCCAATCGAACTCCCAAGTCAGGGGAGCCCTTCGGCGTTCCAAACAGCGTGACTCCACCTCTTCCTCTCCTTGCACCTTCCACGGAACCTCCCTCCCTCCTGCCCACCCCTCCCCCTTGCCCCCAGTTCCTTCTGCCTTAACTCATCGGAGAACGCACATCCCTCTTGCCCACCACGCCCTCCCTTACCCACCTCGACACCTGCCAATAAGCCAGCCCCCTCATATCCCTTCCACTCGCTGAAAGTAGCATGTCTCGCCCTGGCAAGAATGGGATCTTCATTCTCCCCCTCTTAACACCCCCCTACCCTCTACCACACCCCTATAGCGCCAGAACACCAAATGCAGAAAATTAGACTGTCCTCTCCCTCCACCATCCTCACCACTTCTACCTCAACCAGTCCTTGCAATCTCCCCCCTCCACTCCCCGACATTGCCCTGCCTCCATCCCCTCTACTTCTCACCCTGCACACCAGAACCCCCCCCGACTTCTTCCAGACTGACTCCAATTCCTAGCCCCCCCCCCTTAAACACCCTCAGATCATCTCTCCACAAGTACCTCCCCTCCCCCCCACTACACACCCCTCACATATCCTCTGCCCGCCTACTCTTCCCAGCCTCCGCCATAACCCCATCTCCAGTCACTCAAAATCCGCTAACACCCTACCCCCTCCCTAAACCACCTCACCCAGTCTCAGCGACCCAGAATGTTCCACCATCAACCTCCTCCACTCCAAGCTCCTCATGCTCCCACTCAGATGACCTCCACTAAGAGCATATCCCCCCCCTCACAATGTCAAATGCATCCTTTTCAAATGCCCGCTCGACAGCATCTTCGACCCGTCCTTGGACAAGCCCGACCTAGTCTATCACCAAAACCTGGTTCTCAGACGACTGCACCTGTTGCACATGAAGCCTCTCCCCACACCCCGGCTACTAAATCATCCCCCTCAGTAGACTCTACAGAGGTGGAGTGTGGCAGTACTCTTCAATTCTCATTTCAGTCTCACTCGTCGAATCTCGGACATGTGAATCCTTCTAGTTAGACTCTTGCTACCTCCGATTTTCCCCCCACAGCTTCTTACTCATCTACAGACCGTGGTTATGTTAGTTGGCATTTATAGAGCACCTTATGGATCATTGGTATGATCTCAAAGCGCTGGCAGGCTGAACACCCTCTGGAACCATAGTTCAAGGCAGTAGGGAGAAGGGTCATATGGTGCGTGGGTGCACCAGATGTGTGCAGCCTGTGTGGCAATTGCACGATAGCTGCTTCTTAGCGGTAGGTGTCATGGTGGGGAGGTCAGTTGTGTGTTCAATTCTGGAGGGTGGACACCGACTGATTTCTGGCTGCGTTAGGCCTGTGGAGATGCTTTGGCTAGCGGTGTGTGCTCAGCCAGCTGTGTTTAATTAGGATGAGTATGTGGCAGGTGTTAATATGAGAACAGCTAAAGCAAATGTGTCATAGTATCGCTATGTTCTAGTTGAGTGGTGGAGTAAAGGAGAGAGTAAGCGTGGTAGTGTGATATGGGGGTCATCAGTAATGCGCGAGAGAGTACTCCATCTGTACCATCTATACTATCCGTTTTATTTACTCTGTCTGTTCATACCACTTAGTCGGTTACATCCACTACTCTACTAGTCCTAACTATTCCATCCACTCAACCCTTCATCAACACAGTCTATGCCATCCATTCCGTAGACCCATTTCATCCATGCAATCCACTTAGTCCGTTCCACTCAGTTTATCAGTTTCAATTACACTGGCCGTTTAGTTTTCCATTTGTTCGATAAGGACTTTATGCAGGATTATCTTTAACAATCTTGGATTTCTGTTTGTGATTTATCTGGTTTGTGCCAAGAGTCGATTAAGGGCAGAGCCACGTTTTCAGTTTGCGGAAAGACGTCTTCAGTGAGTCGACTATGGGGTGGAAGTGAGTTCCACAGAGTGGGGGCCAAGGCTGAGCATGACGATCCACCAAACCTGACTGAGTTGGTGTTTGGCATCACTAGGAGGTGGCAGAGCTTGATCTTAGAGTGCGGGGCGGATGATAGGGTTTTAGCTTGTCCAGAAGACATTAAGGTCCGGGGACGACTCTTCAGCCATTTCACCAACCTCCGATTCTGTAGCCCCCACCCCCCAGTGTCCTCAAATGCAGGACGTGAAGATCCTTCCTGACCTCGCCCAAGCCCTACTTCTTAGATCCCATACAACACCCCCCCCGGTCCTCCAGACAGAGCCTTAACCATCGACTCTTTCGACTCCTGGCTCAATTACTCACCAATTCCCCACACCCAGCTTCCTCATGTTCAACGGACCATTCCCAAATGGTTCACGTCCCACCTGAGGAATGCCAAAAAAGCAAAATAACTCTGGAACACAAATGGCGAGCATCTAAAACCGATCTCAGATCCATGCTAGCCTTGCAATATCGTAACTACAAAGCTGAAATCCAAAATCCAAAAGGCCAAAAAGGCCTACTACAACAAACGAATTTTCAACTGCAGCAACCGCAGCAAAGAACCCCAAAGAATCCTATTAGAATTCGCCAAACCCCTTGGCACCTCTACCCAATCCACCCCTTCTCAATCACTCTGCGACTCCCTCCCTACACTTCTACACCACCAATCTTGTCAGGACACCCTCCCTTAAACTCTCCCTCCCACAACTGACCAATCCAACAACTCCCTCTCCCCAGACCCCCCCCCCCCATTCCCCCCACCTTCGGCTGTTTCAAACCCATCTCCAGAGAAGATTTTCTTGACCTATTTGCCAGCAAACCATCTGGGGGGTCGCCCCCTTCGACCCCTCCCACGCTGCTGTCCCAACATAAATTCCAATACCTGCGCAGAGAACATGCAAGAGCCATACTAAATGACTCCCTCACCTCTGGCAACTTCCCCCATTGCCTTCAAAATTGTGCATGTCAAGCCTCTTAAAAAGCCATCCCTCGAACCCAAAAACTACAGACCCATCTCAAACACCAGACTGCTTGCAAAGCTTCGACCTTACAGCATCCTCCCAGTTTAACGCCTTTGTAGAATCCAACAACCTCTTCGACCCTGTACAATCAGGCTTCAGACCACGACATGGAACTGAAACCACTTTGACCTCTATCTGGGATGATCTCACGGTCACTGCAGACACTGAAGGATGTGCTGCACTAATTCTCCTCGATCTCTCTGCAGCCTTTGATACAGTTAACCACTCAATCCTCCTTGACCACCTCCACTCCGTTGGAATCCGTGGCACTGCTCAAGTGGATTGCCTCCTTCCTCAGCAACAGAAACAAATAACCCTCCTCTCTCCATTTGTCTCAGCTGCTCGCTCAGAACACATGGATCTCCTCATCTCAAAATCGATCACAAATCATGCACCTCCACATCACGACCAATAAGGAACGTGCGTCCCCCCTATCTCCACCAATCTTCCAACTGCTACCTAAAGCTCCTGCCAGCCATCACCCGCTCATACAATCTCACCTGCTACAACTATGCAGACTACACCCAGATCATGCTCAAAATCCTAAAATCTCAAGGCCCCAGCAGTCCGGACCAGTCATACCTCTTGGATACTGACCACTGGATGACCAACCACCTCCTCCTCCTCCTCCTCAACCATGGGAAAACCGAAAACCTAGTATGCGGGATAACGGCCCTCCGCCAACCGATTCCGTGGCCTCAATCACTAGGACAAGCACCAGCAATTTCAAACGTGGGAAAAACCTTGGATGCACATTGGACTCCAGACTTATCCCTCGCCTAACACACCAAAGTATCCAAGGTACAAGTTACTTACCTGTAACTGTTCTCCAGCATGGGTCTGGCATGGATTCACATGCTGCTCATGAATATTCGCCGTCAGGCTGGGAATCCTCAGTAAAGAAAAAAATCAGTTTAGTTTCTGATCGGTCTTTCTTAGTAGTAACCAATCACTGGTCTCTGTCATACTACCCCCAGCCAATGACTGCCCTCTCCCCAAGCCCCGCCCCTGGCAGCCATCCTCAGATTTGGTAGCATGTAAAGTGGCAGTATGACAAAGTGAAGAGCTGCATAGAGGTAGGAGGGAGGGTTCGCTTGTGAATCCATGCCAGACCCATGCTGGAGAACAGTTACAGGTAAGTAACTTGTTCCTCCTCCAGCATGGGGTCTGGCATGGATTCACATGCTCATGAATATAGAATACATAGCAGTATACACATGCACAACCACGGGAGGTGGCAAGGCTCAATTTTAAGCATTGCATAAACCCAACATTAAGCAACTCTTACCTCCTCACCGGGCCAACCTTCAGGCGAACAGGTTGCGCATCACTGCTTGGCCGACTCTAGACTCCTCCCTGGAATCCCGGTCGATGCAGTAGAACTGCGTGAAGGTGTGCGTCGACCTCCACGTAGCAGCCCTGCAGATGTCCAGCAGGGGAACACCAGACAAGAACGCCGTAGTAGCAGCGATTGCTCTGGTCAAAGGGGCTCTCGGACAGCCGGGCAACGGTCGGTTTGCCAACCGGTGATAATGCACGATACAGCCGGAGAGCCATCTGGAAATGGAAGACTTCGAGAGTGCCTTCCCTTGATTCACAGGTTCACAGGTTCACAGTACCAAAGTTCAAAAAAAAGCTGATGTGTTCCGAAAACTCTTCGTGCAGTCAACGTAGAACTTCAGCGCTCTAGCTACCTCAAGCGAGTACAAAGTCCTCTCAGCCGCCGACGTGAAGAAAACTGGCAACACCAAGGGCTCGTTGAGGTGGCAGTCCGACAGTACCTTGGGCATGGAGGGGTGCGTCCTCAGCACCACCCTCGTCTCGTTGAAAGTCAAGTGTAGAGGCTTGCGGGATAAGGCCTGGATCTCCTCCACTCGTGCGGAGGTGATGGCCACAAGGAACGCTGTTTTCCACGACAAATTTCAACAGTGCAGAATGCAGAGGCTCGAATGGCGGCCCCATGAGCCTGGTCAGCACCACATTGAGCTCCCACGCCGGGCCGGAGCCTTCACCGGCAGGAACGATCGGAACAGTCCCTTCATAAATTCCTTCACCAGGCGATGAGACCACAAGGATGACCGTCCCGTAGTTCTGGTGTAACGGGAAATCGCTGCAAGATGCATCTTGATAGAAGCGCGAGCTAGCCCCGCCTTGGCCAGCAACAGCAGGTACAGCAGCACTTGAGGGGCCGTAATTTGCAGAGGGTTAATCTGTGCACGGCACCAGACAGAGAACCCCTTCTACTTGTGTACGTAGCACGAGAGTTGAGGACACCCTGGCCTTTGCAAGCACCTCCTTGCAGTCTGCCGGGATATCGTACCCTCCAAACTGTAGTGCTGCAGGAGCCAGGCCTGCAAGTTCAGCGACTCCGGGTCGTGATGGAGGATGGCGCCTCCTTCTCTGGAGAGAAGATCTGCGTCAGTCGACAGTCTTGCGGGGGGGGGGGGGGGGGGGGGGGGGGGGGAAGGGGGGGGGGGTCTGGTGGGGGGACGCTGACAAGTCCAGAAGGTCCGGAACCAGATCTGTCTCGGCCACACTGGTGCGACGAGGATCATCCTGCACCGGGACCTCTTGAGTTGGTTGACGAGTCGGAGCAGTAACAGCAACAGGGAGGGGGGGCAACGCATACAGGATCAGGCCGTTCCAGGGGAAGGAAAGCATCACCCATGCTCCTCGGCTGGGGAAACAGGCTGGCAAACCTCTGGCACTTGGAGTTAGTCGCCGTCGCAAACGGGTCAATCTGGGGTTTGCCCCACCGTTGGAAAAGTTGATCCACTTTATCCTGACGCAGCTCCCACTTGTGGCACGAGCACAGCTCCCTGCTGTGTGAGTCGGCGATGACGTACTTAATTCCTGCTAGATGCAAGGGCACCAGAAACATCCACTGGGCGACAGCCCAGTGCCACAGATCCTGGGCCTCCTTGGACAGGGCTGGGGATCTGGTGACTCCCTGCTTCCGGATGTAGAACATTGTGGTGGTGTTGTCGGTGAAGACCCTCACCACCTTGTCCTTGGACAAGGGATGGGAGGAACGACCCGAGGGCCCAGAACACGGTATCGAGGAACTCTTGTAGAGGACGCATCCGTAGCCTGCACAGGCGCACCAGGTAGATGCATGAGGACATCATTCCGAGCAGGGACTTTATGGATCTTACCCTGGCCACATTCGTGGCCAGCAGGCGCTACATCTTGCCCAAGATGTCCTTCGTCCTTTCCTCCAACGGCAAGGCCAATCGTGCCACTGTATCGAGCTTGGCTCCCAGAAACAGTGCAACCTGCGACGGGACCAGGTGGGATTTCGCGTAGATGGAGAATCCCAGGTCTGAGAGACGCTGGACGGTCTCTGCTGTGCGTGTTCGACAGAGAGTTCTCTTGTCCTTGCACGGATGAGCCAATTGTCCTTGCACGGATGAGCCAATCGTCCAGGTAGGGGTAGACGTGGATCCCCGCAGGCCCAACCGCTCTGCCACTGGTGCGAGGCACTTGGTAAACACCCTGGGTGCCAACTTCAGCTTGAATGGCAGGGCCTTGAATTGGTTGTGCCGCCCCTGGACTAGGAATCTGAGGAACTTCGGTGCCCTTTTAGAATGGGGATGTGGAAGCACGCATTCCCCCCCGCCCCCCCCCCCCCAAGTTCAGCGATGATAGGAAGTCGCCCTCCTCCAGCTGTCCCAGCACGTGCTGGAGGGTGACCATCCTGAACTTTTGTGCCTTGATGTGTTTAACCGCCGCAGGTCCAGGATTGGGCGCCAACCACCTGTCTTCTTTCTGATGAAGAAGTACCTAGAGTACACGCCGGAGCCCCGGAGCCTCTTCGGGACGAGCTTGATGGCACTCTTGAGCAGTTGAGGGATGTTATTTTCCTTCCTGGCCACGGGAGGAATGCGGGGGCACTTTAGAAATTTGAGTGTGCCTGTGGGCCAGAGCATCCAGCACCCAACGGTCGGTAGAGATGGACTCCCACACACTGATGAACTTCGCCAGCTGGCCTCCCACCGGGGTGCTCAGGTGGGGGCCCAACACTACGGCCGGTTCAGTCCTGCTTGGAGGTGGCCTTGCCACCTTGGCGACGATGAGATCCTCCTGACTTGCCGCATCCTCTATAGGCCTCCTGTGGTGAGGAGCGGGCCGCCAGGCGGTACATCAAGGAGCCGCCGCCAGATCCCCTGGAGGCACCTTGTCTGCCTCCGGCATTCCAAAAGGGCGGCCGTCGTTGCAACACTCCCAAGGCCCGAGCAGTCTCCGTGTCGGTCTTGATAGCCTGAAGTGACTCATCCACTGTTTTTCCAAACAGGTTGTTCCCGTCGAAGGGCATGTCCACCACTCTGGTTTGCACTTCCTGGCGGAAATCAGTCGTGCGTCATCCCTAGGCTCAGGGGAAGGAGCTGAAGGCTGAGGTGGCTGCAAGGGCTGGAACGGCGGGAGGGGGAGGGACACTCTCCTCCACTTGTTCAGAGGGTTTTCCGACAGGCCCGGTTCTATCGGGTCGTCCGTAGGGGTGAGGGGCAATCTTGTCCTCTCCGTGCAGAAGGTTTGGATTACCATCAAAATGGCCACCAAGTTGTCCTGAGGCTCGGGCACTGGCTGCAACGGGTTTGATTGTTGCTCCTCCACAGGAGTCTCGTCGGCGCCACCGTCACCTTCGTCCGCCTCCTCGGGGTTCCCTCTTGGAACCGGGCCTCCTCGAACCTCTTGTGGAGGCCCTTCACGACTTCAACCAGCTCCTCCTCAGAGGCTGTATCCGCCTTGAGCCATCGAAGGCAAACACTGTTGCCCAACTGGCAGAATCTGGTGTCAGCGATATCCGTGGCCACCGTTATGGTGTGGTCCGATGCCACCCTTTTCCACGTGAGTCTTGTCTTCGTGAAGGCAGTAAAGACATCTCGAGTGCTCATCCTCCTTGAAAACATTCTGTAATCTGCATCCAAGGCAGTTCCTGAACAGCTTGGATCTGGGTGTCGAGCTTCCCTTGTCCTGGGCCATGTCCACGAGGTAGGCTTCAGATCTTCTGGAATCCTCCAAGCAGCGCAACTCGACGAAACTTCACCCTGCAGGGGCGTAGAAAATTTCAAAATGGGTCCCCGTTGATCGGAAGTAGAAACGGTGGAGCTTGAGGCTCGATTGACCGAAAAAAAGCGAGATTAAACTCTTGGGGGGAAAAAAAATAAAATGAACAAAAAAACACAGTAAAAGCTTGAGCTATAGCACGAGGACTCCCAACGCTAGAACGTGCAGTAAAGATCTGATGGCTACCAGGGGCGGGGCTTAGGGAGAGGGAAGCGATTGGCTGGGGGTAGTATTACCCAGAGACCAGCGATTGGTTACTAATAAGATCAGAAACAAAACCAATACTGATTTTTTTCTTTAGAGGATTCCCAGCCTGACGGGGAATATTCATGAGCATGTAAAGCCATGCCAGACCCCATGCTGGAGAAAAGGTTGAGCGGTTTTCTGGAAACGCTTTGTGCAGTTCACAAACTTCAGCTTTCAAGCCACATCCAGCGAGTGCAAAGTCCTTTCAGCCAGCGACGAAAGCATCGAAAAAAACACCAAGGGCTCATTGAGATGAAATTCCGACGTAACATGAAGTTGAAGGTGCGTCCACAGCACCACCCTAGTCTCGTGGAAAGAGTATTGCGGCGAGTATTGCGGCTTGCAGAACAGTGCCTGGGTCTGCCCCACTCTTCTCGCAGAAGTGATGGCCACGAGGAAAGCCGTCTTCCATGACAAACCTCAACGCAGCTGAATGCATAGGCTGGAATGCGCCGCCCCCCTCTCATGAGCCTAGACAGCACCACGTTGAATTCCCATGCTGGGGCCATTGTCTTCACCGCTGGGAAGAACAGAACAGTCCCTGGATGACCTCTTGACTAGCTGGTACAACCACAGTGAAGACTGTCCCCGAAGACCTTGTATAGCAGGAGATAGCGGCCAGAAGAATGATGGAGGCGTGAGCCAGTCCCGATTTATCCAATGGCAATAAATACAGAAGTACTTGATGGGCCATGAGCCTCAGAGGGTTGATCTTGTGTGACCGGCACCAAGTCGCAAAATGCTTCCATTTGTATCCATAGCACTTTAACGTATACGCCCTGGCGAGGACTTCCCTGCAGTCCGCCGGAAGCTCGTAACCACAAGACTAATGCTGCAGGAGCCAGGCCTTCAAGTTCAGCGATCCCCGGTTGTGGTGCAGAATTGCACCGCCATACCTGGCAAGCAGATCCACAACCACTGGGCACACTTGACGGAGGGAACGCTGACCTGCTCAGAAGGTCCGGGTACCAGATCTGCCTCAGCCACGCCGGTGCAGCAAGGATCATCCTGCACTGGTACAGTCGGAGTTGACTCGAATAAGAAGTGGCAACGGGGGAAATGCGTATAGAAACAGGCCTTCCCAAGGGAAGGAGAATGCATACCCCATGCTCCCTAGCATGAGGAACCTGCTGGCAAATCTCTGGCACTTGGTGTTGGTGGCCAGATCGATCTGGGGTCTGCCCCATTTGACGAAATGTTTGTCCACTTAATCCTGCCGAAGCTCCCACTAGTGGCAAGAGCACAGCTCTCTGCTGAGAGCCGGCAACTATTTACTCCTGCCAGGTGGAAAGGAATGAGCAACATTCCCTGGGCGACAACCCAGTGGGACAACTCCTGCGCCAGGGATCTGGTGCCCCCCTGATTCCAGATGTTTAACAATGGTGGTATTGTCCATGAAGACCCTCGCCACTTTGCCCTTGAGGGACAGCAGAAACGACCTGAGGGCCCAAAACACTGCCCATAGTTCCAGTACGTTGGAGTCCCCTTCCGGCCACCACAAGCCTCTGGCGTGAAGATGTCCGGTGTGGGCTCCCCATCCTTCCAGGGAAGCGTCCGTCATGACAGTGCTGGTAGAGGGGCTCTGGAAGTCTGCCTCTGCAATGTTGCAGCGCACGCCCCACCACCTTCACACAACTTGTCGAGCGCGATCCTGTCCTGAAGCCTCTGGACACCTGGACCCAAAGGGCATCGAGGAACTCCTGGAGCAGACGCATCCGCAAACTGCAGAGCTAATCATGTATATGCGTGACGACATGCCAAGCAGCTACTTGATGGTATTCACAGTGGCGACCTTCAGTCCGAACAGCCGTTGCACTTTGCCCAAGATAGCCTCGATCCTGTTCTCTGACAGCACCAGGCAGTAAACTGAGCAGGGAACCCAGGAACAGCATGTCCTGCGATGGACAAGCAGGACTTTGCATAATTTACCAAGCACCCCAGGTCCTTCAGCAGTCGGACGGTCTTCGCTGTGTGATCGACGGCGAGGTCCCTTGACTTGGGCCAGATGAGCCAATCATCCAGATAAGGATACACATGAATCCCTGCAGTCAGATGGGCCGCCACCAGAGACTGGCACTTGGTGAAGACTCAGGGCACAGACTTCAGTCCTAAAGGAAGAGCCTTGAACTGATAATGCTTCCCTTGTACGACGAAGCGCAGGAACCTGCGATGCTTTCAGTGAATGGGGACGTGGAGGTACGCATCCTCTAGATCTGACAAAGTCTCCCCCTCCAGCTGGCAGAGCATGTGCTGCAGCGCGAGCATCCTGAATTCTGGAACTTTATGTAGTTGAGTCTTCGTAGGTTGAGACTGGGCCTCCAGCCGTCTTATGAGAAAATATCTTGAGTAAACTCCAGGAAACCTGGAGTCACTGGAACCAGCTGTATCACCTCTTTTCTTAACATGGCCCGCACCTCCAGCAGCAGCTGAGGGATGTGTTCCTGTCAGGGCACCAGTGGTATTCGTAGACACTTCCATTGAAATTCTAAAGTGTGTCCGTGGGCGAGAGCGTCCAGCACCCATCGATGGATGGAGATGGTCTCCCACACGCTGACTAAGCCCGCCCGCCAGCCAGCCTCCTACCGGGGTGGATGGCTGGGGACCCAACTTCCGGGCCGGTTCAATCCTGCTTGGAGGTCAGAGTGCCGCCTTGGGGTCCTTGACAGCAGACCCCTCAAGTGTTGGAGCGACCCCTGTTGCCTTCCTGGGTCAAGAACGAGAGGGTTGGTGGTAAGAGGATGACCCCTGCCAAAACCCTTCGAAGACCTGCTAGACCTCCCTCCAGAGGAACGAAAGGATGGCCGGTGTTGTTGCAAAGTGCCCAAGGTACAGGTCATGATGGCCTGGAGAGATTCATCAACGTCTCGTCTGGACCTCCCGTCTAACGTTGGTGGCCTTGAGCCAGCCATGATGGCAAGGCAAACCCTGTGTTGCCCATCTGGTGGAAGCCAGTGTCCGCAATGACCAGGGCCACTGTGATGGCGTGATCCGACGCCACCTCACCTTCCTGGCTTCGACCAGTTGGTCATCAGGGAGGAAATCCAGGAGTGTAGCCATCTTGTAACAAAGCTCCGGTTGCATCTGGCCACAATCGCTAAGGCGTTGGCCGCCTTAACTGTCGTTGCTGAAGAGATTACTTTTCTACCCATGGAATTCAATTTCTTCCCCTCTTCGTCCGGTGGTTGAAGATGAAGACGTCAAATTTCTTTCTGGCGAGAAAGTCCAGACTGGCACCCGGTGCTTCTTTTAAAGCATGTCTCTTTGCTGGGGCCGAGTTCCTCAGCTGCGCCAGGCCCTCGAGTCATGATCTCTGCTTCCAAAAGGTCAGAGTTTTCCCAACTCCCTTGGAAGCAGATTCATAACCCAGGTTCCGAGTGCCAACCAGTCCCAATTGGGACCTTTTGGACCCAGTCCTGGAGCCAGTGGCACCAGGCTCATAAATATGCCCAGTCCCAGCGCTGGAAGCGCCGGGCTCATAATGCTTGGGTGGACTTACCTGCAGCAGACCATGCTGCTTACTTGCCTGCCAGTTGAGCCTCTGATCCTCTTCTGTTTGGAACTACTTTTCCTGTTGGGTGGGGCAGGAGCCACTCCCTAGGTTCAGAACACTGGAACTCTTCTGGAAAGCAGGAACTCTTTTCTTACCTAGGCGCGGCTGTGGAAGGAGACACCTAAGCACTACAGGAAGCTATTTAAACCACACCCGATGGATGAATCTTGCTTTGCGTTATTCTGCATCCTCTGCAGCAGAACGCTCATCGTGTCTTCTGCATCTGATCCTGGGCCTAAGGAAAAAGGCTTGCCATCCTGAATCCAGTCTTCAGCAACACCTATAAAGACAAGAAAGAACAGGTTAGCATTACGGTCTTCAGTGACAGCTCTTCACTTACCCGGGCCATCGGCTGTCACCAACGCCTCGCGCTGCATTCTGAAAGACAAAGGCTTACCTACTCTTCGTGCGCTCCGGAGGTCTTCACACTGCATTCCGGCATCTGAAAGACAAAAGCTTACCAACTCTTTGCACGCTCCGGAGGTCTTCGGCGCTGCATCCCGCATCTGAAAGACAAAACAAGGTGCGTTTAAAGACATTGGGGAACTTTAATACTCACGTGCCATTACTCCTTTCCACATCTAACCCAGTGGGTAATCCAGCACCCTGCAGCCGCTCCGAACTTGTACCTGAAAAATAAAAAGACAGTTAGAGCGCATCGTGAAGCAGGCAACAAGCGCTTACTTACGTGCTTCCAGGCGCTTCTATTCATCACACGGGCTCCATCTTCAACTCACTTCAGCCCGTCATCCACCATCGCCGGAACCCTGCAAAACAAGAGATATCATTACTAAAGACTTTAAAGACATTAGAATTACTCGAAACTTACAGTTCGTGCAGTAAACGACGGACAGCAGTCCTCTGAAGTCAAGAGGCCTGCTCCCCTTATCCAGTGAAGAAACTGGTTACAGCACCCTGCCCCGAGGCAGATGGAGAGCACAGCATTCACTTACATAAGGTGAGAGTGTTAACCTTCGGGGTTCTACAGGAGAAGGGAATAGTTTCTTACCTGTAACTCCATTTCTCCAGCATTGGTATCTTTCATGGATTCACATGCTTTGAATATTCCCCGTCGTCAGGCTGGGAATCCCCGGTACATTATATAGACCCTTTCCCGTAGGAAAACTTTTTCGACGCTTATGC
This sequence comes from Ambystoma mexicanum, assembly GCF_040938575.1. Classification (NCBI taxonomy): domain Eukaryota; kingdom Metazoa; phylum Chordata; class Amphibia; order Caudata; family Ambystomatidae; genus Ambystoma; species Ambystoma mexicanum. The sequence continues at coordinate 1,000,081,528 of NC_090935.1, read as the reverse complement.
GTCCTATCCACCTCGTTTTGTATCATGCGTGCCCGTGCCGTCAGGACGTCATGATATAAATACAGGCCCCGCCCCCGCGCTCCCTCAGATTTCGGCCCCCAAAGTAGTGGGGGAACCGGTTTGCATGATCAGGGGAGGCAGGTGGGCGCATGTGAATCCATGAAAGATACCAATGCTGGAGAAATGGAGTTACAGGTAAGAAACTATTCCCTTCTCCAGCATTGGATCTTTCATGGATTCACATGCTTTGAATAGATTACATAGCAGTACTACCCCCAAGAGGAGGTGTGCATGCAAACCCCTATACATTCTTCGCAAAAGGCCGTTCCCTAAGATTATGTATACATCAGTAATAGTTTACATAGGGAAAAAACGGACCACATACAGTCATAAATTCCACAGGATGCCACCCCGCAGCCGGGGCTTACCTTACTGGAATAGGTGTCGAAGCACCGCCTGTCCCATCCGGGTGTCTTCGGCATGTTGCTGCGACAGGCAGTAATGGCGGGTAAAGGTGTGTGTAGTCGCCCAGGTAGCCGCCATGCAGATGTCCCCTAGAGGGACTCCGGCCCACAGTGCCGTCGACGATGCCGCTGCTCTAGTTGAATGAGCTCTTGGCCGTCGTAGAAGAGGCTTCCCTGCCTTGGAATGGCAGTACGAGATGGTAGATGACACCCATCTTGAAAGTCCTTGCTTTGAAATGGCTTTTCCTCTAGCACCCAACCCATAGGCCACAAACAGCTGTCTCGTTTCTCTGAACGGTTGCGTACGATGAAGATAAAACTTGAGAGCCCTTTTTACATCCAATGTGTGTAGCATGCGCTCCGCTCCCGAGCATGGCTCCGGAAAAAACGTAGGCAACACGATAGAAGAGTGTTTATGAAACACCGAAGGAGCTTTTGGTATGAACTGTGGGTTAGTGGCTAGGACTACCTTGGTCTTGAAAAATCGTAAGTATGGTGGGTCCACCATTAGAGCCTGGACTTCTGAGATACGTCGGGCTGAAGTGATGGCCACCAGGAAGGCCAATTTCCACGACAGAAACTTCAGAGACGATGATGACATTGGCTCAAACGGAGGTTTCATAAGAGACGTTAAGATCAGATTGAGGCTCCACTCCGGTGGAAATTTCTTCTCTGGAGGGAAACTCCGAAAGAGGCCTTTAAGGAAGTGCTTAATCAGGCGGTCGCTGAACAATGGTGCCGAGTGCCGTCGACGAGTAAACCTGGAAATGGCTGCTAGGTGTACTTTTATTGACGACACCGACAGGCCCATTTGAGCTAATAACAGCAAGTATGGAAGGAGCTGTTCCGGCCTAATCGATTGCGGGGCCAAACCTGGTTGATCCTCACACCATTGACAGAACCTTTTCCATTTGTACGCGTATGAGGCGTTTGTGGAAGGTGCTCTTGCCGCTTGCAGGATACGTCGACAGTCCTCCGGAATCGTTAGCCGACCAAATTCGGCGAAGTCAGGAGCCAGGCCGTCAACTTGAGGCTGTCCGGGTCGTGATGCCAAACGACACCCTCCTGTCGAGACAGAAGGTCGGGGGTCTTCTGGAATCTCATCGGTTCCGCCGCCGCTAAGTGTAGTAGGTCTGAAAACCACACTTGTCTGGCCCAGTATGGGGCCACCAGAATTACCCGACATGGGTACCTGAGGATCCATTGCAACGTCCTCCTGACAAGGGGAAAAGGAGGAAATGCGTACAGGAATTTGTTCGTCCATGGGAATGAGAACGCATCCCCCAGTGAGCCCTGCTGAGGCCATCTGCTTGCGTACTGATGGCATTTCTTGTTGTTCTTCGTTGCAAACAGGTCTATGGAAGGGTGTCCCCATTCCTTGAATACTTGTTGAAGTTGTTGGTCGTTCAGCACCCATTCGTGAACTTCGTTCATTTCTCTGCTGAGGGCATCGGCTTCCACGTTTTTCACTCCTGGTAGGTGAAATGCTAAGATTTGTATGTTGTGTTGAAGGGCCCAATGCCAGATTTTCTGTGCCTCTGTCGATAGGGACCTGGAACGTGTCCCTCCTTGTTTCCTCAAGTAGAACATCGTAGTGGTGTTGTCCGTCATGACACGCACCACCGAGTCCCTCAGTTGCGGAAGAAAAGACTTCAGAGCCCATCGCACTGCTCTCAGTTCTAGCAGGTTGATATGCAGGGAGGACTCCTGCAAAGACCACTGGCCTTGTACCTGTAACATATCCAGATGAGCTCCCCATCCGCTCAGCGATGCATCCGTCACCACCGTCTTTTGGAACTCTGGTTCCAGTAGAGGCATCCCTCTCGTTAGGTGAGTAGACACTTTCCACCAGCCGAGTGCTTGAACTAGTTGTTCGTCGACGACCAGTCTGTCGGACCAGCGACCTCTGCTCTGTGCCCAACGGTCCGCTAGAAATTCCTGGCAAGGCCTCATAAACAGACGGCAGTTGTTTATTAACGGAATGCAGGACGACATGGTCCCTAGCAGGGACATGTACTTGCGCACAGAGACTCTGGTACCGCCGCTCCATTCCGACGCCTTGTTTTGAAGTTTCTGAATTCTTTCGCTGGATGGTTTCACCAGGCTTGTGTGCGTATGAAACTCCGCTCCTAGAAAGACCAAGGTCCTCGAAGGCTCTACTGAGGACTTGTTGAAGTTTATTGCGAAGCCCAGTTCCTGTAAGATGGACATTGTGGCTCGTAGACTGTCTCGTGTTTGTTCCTTGGATGACCCTCTGATTAGCCAGTCGTCTAGATATGGATAGACATGATGACCATCCTTCCTTAAATGGGCCGCTATAGGGGCCAAGCACTTGGTGAACGTCCTGGGGGAGGACTTGAGCCCGAACGGGAGGACCTTGAACTGAAAATGCTTTCTCCCGACGACGAATCTTAAATATCTCCTGTGTCGTGGGCGTATTGGGATGTGAAAATAAGCATCCTGAAGGTCTAGTGAAGAGAGATAGTCCATGGGTTGCACCGATCTGATAACCTCTTGGAGTTTTAGCATTTTGAATTTTTGGCTCTTTAGCCACTTGTTGAGTACCCTCAGGTCGAGAATGGGCCTCCATTTGCCGTTTGGCTTTTTGACAACAAAGAACCTGGAATAAACTCCTTGGCCTTCCTGTGCCACAGGAACTCTCTCTACCGCCCCTTTTCGCAACATAAGCTCCGCCTCTTGTCGTAGGATTTGGAGGTGGGGCTGTGTCGAGAATAAAGGAGGAAGACGCGGAGGCTTGTCTTTGAATTGCAGCGCATGACCCATGCGAATCGTGTCTAGGACCCATCGATCTTTGGTGATGCATTTCCATCGGTCGAAGTGATGAGAGACTCGACCCCCCAGGACGTTCCGAAGGCCGTCATTGGTTGCTGGTTTGCTTGTTCTTCGTTGACGACGGACCTGAGCCTCGCCGCCTGGAGGCTTGATAGTCCCTGCTTCCACGTGCCGACTGGGACGCTCGTCTGAACCCTTGTGAAGAGTACGAGGGCCTGTTAAATCCACGGTCCCTCGAGGCTCCAAAGCGGGAGTTTCCAGAAGCACCTCTGAAAGGGCGAAAAGAGCGAAAATTTCTACCCGTTTGAAGGGCGCCGAGGGACCTAGCAGTATCCGTGTCTTCTTTCATCCCTTTCAGCGCTTCATCAACCTTTTCGCCAAACAGGTGCTCCCCTTCGCATGGCATGTCCAGGACTTTGTACTGTACTTCAGGACGGAAAGTAGTACATTTGAGCCACGCTTGTCGACGAAGCACTACTCCATGGTTGATTTGTTTGAAACCAGACTCTGCTAGGTCCACTGCGATATTAATAGCGTGGTTCGAGGCCTCCTCGCCGTCCCGCACCAGTAACATAGCTGCTTTTCGGTGTTCGTCTGGCAGGTGTTCTAGGATAGGGGCTAATTTGTGCCACATTTCCCTATCATATCGTGACACGATCGCTAAGGAATTGGCTGCTCTTACTGTCGTCGCTCCGACCGAGAGCACCTTCTTTCCAAATGCGTCCTGCCTCCTAGCCTCGCTTTCCGGTGGCGTTGAACATTTTTGCTGGACCCTGGCCTTCCTAGCTGCTGCCGCCGACACCACCGAGTCAGACAAAGGCTGTGATGTTAGACATTTTGGAGTGGACTCCGGAGCTTTAAACTTTTTCTCGATCCGTCCCTTTATGGCTGGTTCCGAGAACGGATGGCGCATCGTTTTGAGACCTTCTTGCCACACGTGGTCAAGGATTGGGATGGCAAATACCGATTTTCTCCTTTGACCCATATGGTCAAAAAGGAAACAGTCTTTCCTCTGCTCCTCAGGAATCAAGCCGAATTCGGAACACGCTTTCCCCATCATTGCATGGAAGGCTCCCACATCATCAGGGGGAGATGGCTGTGTCTGGCTCCTCGTAGACTCCAATTCTACATCCGAATTCCATGTCGGGTCCCTCGACGGTGACAGGGAGATGTCTGACCCAGAGTCATCATGTATAGAGTCGGACTCCGACAACTCACCCTCCTCCTGAGCTCGAGGACGATCTTTTACCGCCTGGGGAGCCGATGGGTGATTCGTCGACGAGCGAGCCGTACAAGTTTGCTCGTCGACGGAAGGTACAGACAGAAGTGACGATGACGTCCCAGGTTGAGGGAACTGGGTATCCAGCCGCTGTAGTAGCTTCTGAAGAGTATTAAGCACATCCAGAGACAAAACTGTCTGGGGGTTCAGCAACGTGGATGATATAGGTACCATACCCCCGCTCGCACTCGTCGCCGTCGTCGTCGACGTGGAAGGCCGTAAGCCTAAATCCAATGGCTGCAGAACCATGTCACCTTCCCCTTCCGCCGAGCAGGCCGTGTCTGGCTGCAGTAAGACCTCAGGGGGGATCGGGTCATAGACCTCAGGCAGCCAAGCCATAGACTGAGTTTCCGTCGACGAAGGAATCCCAACCGCTGCTGCTTGAACGGTAATAGGCATCGTCAAAGACACCGAGGTCGACGAGGAAGTCGTCGTCGTCGAGCCTTTAGACTTCGTTGTCGATTTTGATGCCGACTTCCCGGCTGAAGCTTCTCGACTCACGGAAGACCTGGGACGGTCCCCTGAGGAGGATTTAGACAGCGCCAGCCTCTCCGTCTTAGATGATGAGGAGGAGGAGGGCTTTTTATGAGATGAGGAGGATCCAGCATGTTTCCCCTTATGCTTGTCCTCAGGGCGAATTTCTGCTGGCCGCACCTTCTTCGATGGAGGCTCCGACTTGCTCCTGGAGGCCGTGGAGCCAACTTCCGAAGCCGGGTAGGCACCCGCTCCGTCATTAAGCCAGTCGACCAGCCTTCTTTTACGGTCCTTAAGGGTTTTTTGGGAGAAACCCTGGCATATCTCACATGTATCCGCCGTGTGGTGCGGGTGGAGACAGTAGATACAGTCCATGTGGCCGTCTCCTTCATAAACCTTTTTGAGGCCACAGGTTGCACATGGGCGAAATAACGCCTTTCCAGACATAATTCTCCAGATTTGAACTTCGCTTACGCGAAACAGACAAAAGAACAATCTAGTTATCACTAGTAGTAACACGAAGATCCCACTGCTTTGAAAGACGGTTGAAATCTGAGGGAGCGCGGGGGCGGGGCCTGTATTTATATCATGACGTCCTGACGGCACGGGCACGCATGATACAAAACGAGGTGGATAGGACGCATAAGCGTCGAAAAAGTTTTCCTACGGGAAAGGGTCTATATAATGTACCGGGGATTCCCAGCCTGACGACGGGGAATATTCAAAGCATGTGAATCCATGAAAGATCCAATGCTGGAGAAGAGAAAGGGACGAAGAGAGACATTCAATAACCCATTTCATTAATCCCATATTTTCTATCTGCAGACATCTTACCCTTCGAGTCAAACATACAGTGCACAGAGGTCCAGCCCAAAGAGCCAGCCGTGTGTTACACATCACCTTTGAAGATACGGTATACGCCCAGTCAAGACCGGCGCCTCTACGGGAATCAGGTGAGCGTTACTCGTCCCAGCTACGGTTGGACTGGAGTAAGATGCCTCTTCCTACTCACCAGTGGTTGCCCCGGTGTCAAAACGGTCACCAGTGGTGCCGCAGTCTGCATCTTCTGAATCCAGCATGTGGAGGGTCCTCTGAATCAGACACCAGCATGGGGGGGGGGGGATATCCGGCAAAATGGGCACCTGGGGATAGGATCGCAGGGCCCATGTCGTCATCCACGTTGCCCCCTCTCCAACGTTTCCGTCATCCTCACCACCGTGGATGGTGTGGACAGAAAGTATCTCGGACGAAGAAATGTCAGTTGCCTGGAGTTCTTTGCTGCGACCTCCCTCTCCCCCCCCCACCCCCACCGTCCTCCTTACGGGTCCCAGGGGGAGGGGGTGTCAGTCATGGGCTAAGGTCTGGCTTCCTCTTCTCCAGCGGCTTGAATGAAGCCTCCCGTCTGGGAGGAAGAGCCACCCTTGCCTTCGCCGGGGCACCCTGTACTGGGGTCAGCCCCCTTTGGTCCAACTCTATCCAGGACACCTTGGCCTTTTCCCAGAGTCTCCTGCAGCTTCCCCAGGGTCGCTTACTTTCTCTTGGACGAAGAGCTAGAGCGGTGGCTGGACAGCAAGCACCAGATATGATGAACGCGCACTGACCGTCGCAGGACCCACTTGTGCGGCCACCCCAACGGAAGCAGACTCAGCGGTTGGTCTTGTTTTGGGCTTCCATGGATGGAGCGCCCTGAAAGGTCTTGAAGCCTGCTCAGGTTGGCTGGATCCAAAAGGAGGCATGCCCCTGAGAGTCACCTGGGGTAGAGGCCCTGGTCCTGAGCCATGTCGCCAACCGGACGTGTCAATCCTTCATCGTGCGCTTGGGGAAGCCACAGCAGATCTCACAATCTTATGCGTCTGGTGCAGACAATACTGGCACTGGGAATGCTCAGTGTCCATGAAGACATTCCACAAACAGCAGCTGGTGCACAGTTTGAAGGAGGCTCCATCCTTCTCCTCCGACATGGCAGTGTAGGCCTGAAGGCCTTCTGGAAGCTTCCACGAAGAAACTCGATTTCTGTCCTTTAAGGGAGATGAGATGCCGAAAAACGGATCCCCGTTAATCGGAAGGTTAAGCAATTGACCACACTCGGCAGGGTGGTGGGGGGGCTCGGGGAAATAAACGAAAACAGATTTCCTATATAAAAAACTGAAAAAAACAAAGCTTGAACAGCAAAATGCGAGGACTCCCAACACTTTAACGTGCAGTAAAAATCTGAAGATGGCTGCCTGGGGAGGGTCTTAGTTGGAGGGCAGTCAATGTCTGGGGCAGTATGACCCAGAGCTCAAAGACAGTTTATAAATGAAACTGAACTTTTACCGAGGATTCCCGGCCTGCCGACTGGCATATTCATGAGCATGTGACTCCATGCCAGACCCCATGCTGGAGAACCTAGGATGTGTGAGGAAAACGTTGTCCTTGTGTATAATGAAAAAGGGGTCTTGTACAGACAAAGCCTGTGGCTCAGTCTCATTTTCTGTAGGTGATAGCTATCAGGAACGCAGTTTTATAGTTAAGATTTTTTAGGCTGTCCTTGTGCATAGGCTCGAAGTGTGGCAGTGTGGCCCCATGAGCTCGGAGATCACACCACTGAGATCTCAACCCGGGGGAGGTTTGGAAATTGGGGTGGGTGGGGGGCAGGGAAGGGCTTGGGGGGGGGGGGGGGGGGGGGGGCGGAACAGCCTCTTCCATGAATGCCTTAATGACAGGCACTTTCCACCAGGACACCTTGTTCTGTGAAGTGGTATAAGCCAATAGGACCCCCAGACGTAGCTTTAAGGACTTGAATACTAGGCCGGAGTCTATTAAGTTTAGCATGTAGTGTAGAATGGTACCTGGAGAACATTAATGGATTTAGTGATTGTGATGTGCACCTTAACAAATCTTTTACACTTATTAAAATAGCAGTGCCTGGTGTTGGGTTTTTGTGCCTCCTTGAGGATATCCATACAACTTGATGGAAGGGTCAAGTTGTCAAACTGACTTCAGGAGCCGAGCTGTCAAGTTCATCGATTATGGGCGTGGGTGGAGGGAAGCCCCTTGTGTTGTGTCAACATGTTTTACGGGCATGGTAGCTTGATCGGGTCACACATTGCCAGCTTGAGCAGATGTTGAAACCAAGGCGGTCTCGCTGCCCACATGGGAGCAACCAGGATCAGGATTACTTGTTCCTGGTGCATCATGTGCACTATCATGCTCAGTGTTGGAAGGGGGGGGGGACCAGTTCATCCGCAGGGCATTCCCCTTGGACCCTGGGGAAACCTGGACTTGAAGTTTGGGCTTTAGCTGTGTGGCAAAGTCTAGTGGGGGTGACCCCCATAGTGAAAATATTCTGTCTAGGTTATCGGTCGAGTTGTCACTTGTGTTCTTCCAAGAGAGGGTGTCTGCCAGAGACTTGCGTTCCCCTGGAACGTGTTGGGATGTTATAAACATGTTCTGCGAGTACCCACCTCCATACTTTTTGGGATAGCTTGGACAGACTAGAGTGCGCTTCCCTGCTTGTTCAGATACAACATGGCCATGGTGCTGTCTGAGGACCTGCACTGATGCTGAAAGGCCTGAAGAGCCTCACGGACTGTCAAGTGTTCCAGGAAGTGGATCTGTCTTTGGGCAGTAGCGAGTGTCCACTGTCCGTAGGCTGTGTGGTTGAGGAAGTGAGCCGCCTACTGGAGTGACATGGAGGGGACCTGAAACAGCACGTCATTGCTTAGGTGGTGCAGTCTCTCTCCCAGGTGAGGTTCTGCTGCTACCTCTTTGATTCCATCTTTGTTTGGTCTCGGACAGGTTCCTACTCAAGCTTTCAAAGGACCACTGTGTATCCTGACCTGCAAATCTAGAGTTTGGGGCCAGGATTTGAGGGTGTCCTCTGCGGCCTTCCCAAATAAAAACATTTAGCTCCATTGGCATATTTAAGCTAGAGACTCGAGCAACCCTCTTAAAAACTGGACTGCCTAAACCAGGCATACCACTTAAGTGTCCCCTCCGCTAGGATGCGTCCTGCATTATCCACCACATCGATTGTTTTTCAGAATGCAGTGTAGATTTGTTTGCCTACTGAGACCGTTTTAAGCAGTTGAGTATTAAGTGGCTCTGGGACAGTTTCTAGTTGTTCCAGCTCATCCCATTTATGGCAACCGTAACTAGCTAACAGTGTTGTCTGGTATGCTGCAGAGGAAGCAACCTTTCTCCCAAACGTATACATCTTTTTATTTTCGGCTGGCGGGGCTTCTGCCGACGCCAGGGGAGAGTGCCTGCCCTCTTTCTGGTGGTGAGGGCTAGAGAGAATGTGGTCTGAGCTGGCCCCCGATATACAGGACGGGGGGGAGGTGTTAGTGGGTGCAGGTCGGAAAAGCTTTTCTATCCTTGGATTGACCACCCTTGTAAAGGTATACATTGGGTGACAGCCTTTTTGTCCCCCAGGATATCCTCCACAAAGTCTTTATCAAGCTGTGTCTGAGAGTCGATAGATGTTACGCCACCTTTATTAGCAGTTTGTTGTACGAGTCTGTCGTCAACTGGCAAATCTGCTACCAGCTGGTCCTGATGTTCTGGCAACTGCACTATGTAAATGTCATCGTTCTAGAACTTTGTTGGATATAGAGGTGCCGCCCCCACCTCCCTCCCCCCCCGACACGCTGCTTTAACATAATACGAGCGCAGAGATGGTCTTGGTAGAGAGGTGACTTGAAATGCTGAGGCTGGAGTGTCTAGAGCAGGGGTGCTGGGCAATGGCTCAAGGCAAGACTTGGTAGGGATGGCTCTGCTGATGCCCCTGGCTGTGAGGAGTCTCAAGAACAGTCAATTGGCGAGGGTGTTTGTCCATAAAGTCCACGAAACGGGACATTCTCCCTATAATGTTAAATTGTTCTGTTGTAAAATGACATGAGGGTGGGCCTTACCTTGAGTAGTGAATCACAGACTTGATTGATTAGCACTTGTATTTTTGGCGTTTTTAGGAGACGCCGAAATGCCTTTCGCCACATGTTCTTCAGCACACTAAATGAGGGCGTATGTGTGGTGTCGGGAACTGCCATGAGGCAAAAGCGTGCGCGATGGCACAGGGGACTGTGGAACCCGAGGCTTTATCCCCAGTCACCACACAGGGCTCAGTGTAGTGTCGTCCATGGGGTATGTCCTTGGCGTATGTGTGCACCGGGCGCCAGGGTCTTCTCCATCACAGGAACACCAGGCTGCTTCTGGAGTCAGGGGACTGCACTTGGGGTTCCGACAGATCGCCCGCTGCGTCACTCATGACACTGCAGCTGCCCTCGCTGGAGTCTACCGTTAGGTCCATGGAGGCCTCGGCCTGCATGGCGTTGTGGCCCATTGTTTCCTTCGCCGATCCTTTATGGTTTTCGGCCCCAATAAGCGGACTGGATTAACAGTGCTTTTCGGCATGATCCCTCTGGAAACAGTGATTACACACTGCACGTCTTTCCATGGGAATTTATGGTGGCAGGAGGGCCAAATTTAAAATGGGGTTTTGTCCATGAATGAAAATAGAATAAATGGGATAAACATTCTCTAAAAGAATTCAGTATAGAGAACCTAGCCCCTCTCTCCCTACTGTAATGGGCAGAAGCCTGAAGAGTCCCGAAAGGCCGCGTCTGGTCAGACGACAACATGAGTGTTTGTCAGGAGCTGCCGAGCGGTTTGGTTGAAGTCTTGTGGCGTAACGAACCAAGGAAAGGAAGACTGTCTACAATTAAAACAGTAGTAAATCAAAAAGCCAGCCTGGAAGAGTACTCTGCATTTGCAATCTGAGGGACCTAGACGAGTGCAAGACCATGGGTACAGTACGCGTCACACTAGGGATAGTATTACTAATCACGCCCCGTCTACGTCCCTTCGAAATTCGAAAATAAATCTTTTAATACTCTGCAACTGCCACAAAATGTCAGACTAAGCAGAGCATGTGATCAAAGCAGATCCACAAGCTACAGATATTAAAGATACTACCGTAGTGACTAGAGTACACACTCGCTAGTCCCCTTTAATCAATCCTTATGGGTGTAACATGGGGTTGGTAATGGAACGATTGGCAGCAAAACATTTAGCTTCCCCTTTAAATGTATAGCGCAGGGGCACAGACTCAATCCCCTTTGAACACAGACGCTTACGTTCGTGCTTCTGGTTTAATGAGGAACTAGTCACTCAGGAGAACCAAACGGGCCCATGAACACTTTTAGAAAACCTCCATCGCCAGAAACAGCCAACAGAATCTACAAAACAGCCATCACTAACCACAAAGCAAACACTTTTAACACTCAAATCAGTAATGCAGCATCCGACTCTAAAGAACTTTTCAATTTTAAGAACTCGAAAACCCAACACCAATTACCAACTGCATCAACTCTAGTAAAGAATGGTGTACCACTATCCAAGACGATCTTGCTGCCAAGATCAACCTCCAAAATAAAACCCAAACTAAAATTCCTAGCTGACGAATATGCCACTGACTCATCCCCTACCATCAATGGTAACACCAAACCAACCTTCCAGTTCACACCGGTCTCACAAGACTTGGTGTTCAACACCATCTCCAAGCTTACAGCCTCCAATTGCAAGGGAGATTCCGCCCCGGCTAAATTAGTCAAACCCTGCGCTCATGCACAGACACCCATCAAAACACAATTCGTAATGCCTTTGACCAAAACATGGTGGCAGCTAGCATCAAGGAAGCTTGGGTTAGCCCTTGCTAAAAACATCCAACCTTGACCCCACTAACTATAGACCAATAACAACGGTCCCATCCTTACTAAAAATCCTTGATAAAATAGCCTACAATCAAGTCCAAGCACACTTGGAACTCGCTCCTTGCCACCAGACAATCTGGCTTCTGCCGCAACCACAGCACGTAAACAGCTCTTTTGGACCTCAAAATCAAAATAGACTCCAGAGATTCAGGAAAGCTCTGTATCCCCTATTCGATTTATCTGCAGTGGTCGACCATAACAAGCTCTGCATTACCCTAGCTAAAGATTTCAATTTATTTCTCCTAGGACGGCAACACATGGATCAAATCATTCCTGGCAGAACGAACTTCCAGAGTATCCATAGGCAAAGAAGCTGCAGACCCCATAACAGTACCAATAGGTGTCCCACAAGGATCCTGCTCATCTCCCACTCTCCACAACACTTCCACAAAGCTCCTCTTCTCAGCTTTGGATGATATGGGTGTCATCTACACCAACTTTGCAGATTACACCCAGATACTCATCACACTCACAGGGAACTATACACAAGACATCCACCATAAATAAAATCTTTTCCATAATCCAAAACTGGATGGACATAAACAGCCCATGTCTTAATGAGAAGACAGATTCTCATTGTGGGCTCACAAGCCAAAATAAACGTCCTACAAACAGACTATGCCACCATCAACATAGATGGCACCATCATCCCTGTACTCCAACTTATCAAAACACTAGGAGTATACCTAGACTCAAACCTCTCCCTGACCAAACACATTAGCACACTCTTCCTCCATGTCCTACACTTCTAAGCTTCTCACTCAGCCGCCAATTCCGGACCCTCCTCCCCCTCCAATTGCATCACGTTAGCCAGGGCCTTGATTTTACCAAGACTAGACAACTACACCACATTATTTCTAGTCACTACGGCCACCAACATTAACAAATTGCAGTTGATACAAATTAAAGCACTCAGGGCTGCCCTCGGAATAAGAACATCTGATCACATATCTAAAACAAGGAGAGCACCATTGTCTCCCTATCAAAGATAGAATCTTATTCAAAACATTGTGCACCACTTTCAATGCCTACATGAAAATGCTCCCATCTACCTAAACCACGTAATAACGCTAATACCAGAATCCCCAAGATCTTATAACCACTCATTACTCACAATACCCCACTTTAAAAAAGACCAGAGCAGGAGGAGCTTGTTTTCAGTACTTGGCCCCCAAACACTGGAACTCTCTGCGGCTCCCCATCAAAAAATGATAACTCAATTGATTAAAAAACTGCCGAAAACTTGGCTATTTAATCAATAGTAATACCATAGACATCACAACCTGATGTAAATATATTTCCCCATGAATATAGGTTTGTGTCATGAATAGATGTACTTTTATGTACCTTGTCTTGCCAATCGTAATTGGCCAATATGATTCAATGAAATGTGTGCATTTTCAAGCTGTCTGTAACCTCGCCGTGATACCTAAGGGTCTGGGCAAGTAACACATGAAATACTCTTGGTAGGTTTACTAGTGGGGAAGGTGGGTGGGACGCTGTTAGAAAGAACTCATTTCTGTGCCAATTCCCTTCAACCTTAGAGACCCAGTTCTTTTGCTGGACTCAGGATTTTTTTTCATTTTTACCCCCGGGAGTGAGACTTCACTCCTTCATGTGTTTTTACCAGATGGAGTCCCACTGTTTTTGGAGTCTGCCAAACTCCATAGGCATCTGCTTTTTGTATGGCGACAGTACTTCAGTGTAGCGTCAGAGAAATCCTTTAGATTTCTCTTAGGGTTTGAATAGCTTTTCTTGGGTGAACTACAGTTCCCAAGAATAGTAAAGTGAAATTGACTTTACTTAGCTTTTCTTTGTAGGTCCAGCACACGCCATCTTATGTGGCGTGCTGGGGGAAGGGGGGTTACTTGGCATTTCTCTTCCCCCTTATTCTACATGCTAATGTAGGATTTTTATGTTACCCTCACTACTTTAAATGGCTGGTGGCAATGGTTTACTTTTTCCTACCATTGTGCTTTCTTACTGCAGGCTGAACCCTCAGCTGCAGTACAGCACCCATGGGTGACCATTTTGTCGAAATGGCCACAGTCTTTTGCCATTTTGTGAAGTCTTTCTTGGGTTTTACTCTGCGTTGAGACAGGTTTGAGCCCTTTTGTCTTGCCTTCGGCGGGCTTCAGCCCTGAAGCCCACCCCTGGTTCCAGTGTGTCTGGAAAGACAAAATGTGGGGGAGGGTCCCGAAACTCACCTGTCCTTTGTCTCTAGGAATGTCTGAATGAAACTAATCCCGATTGGCTGGCCGTTCAGGACAGCCACCCTGCGGTGTGAAAGACACCGGCTTGAAAAGGCAAGGGTTTGTGGACTACAGGCAGAGTCTAACACGGAAGAAACACCCGAAGAAACTGGGAACGAAGCTTGCTGCAACCTCCTGGACCTTTGAATTGCTTGGTGAAGCCTGACAGATGCTCCAGATATAACAACTTCTCCTCTTGGGTTAGTGGGACCAACTAACCCAGAGACCAACTCCACTGAACCACCATCCGGACTGATTGTGCTTCATTGCTGTGAGAGCCCAATGCCAGGGGTCAAGTGTCCATAGTCAATCACAATGTCTGCTACGGAACGAATCCGACCTGAAGCTCCAGGAGACTAAGGACCATCCCGAAGCAGGACATCCAGATCCATAGTCCTCGTCAGAGTGCCGGATCGAGGGAGCGAAGAGTGCAACCACTATTAGAGATCCGCATCAGTGCAATTTGCCAAGTGCTGAAACTGCGAATTGCAGCTGAACCCAAAAGAGCCCATAGCTGCTGACGACTTCCCAAGTGCTGCTGCAAGAGCCCTCAGACATCCTCCCTCTTGTCCCCACGACTGAGGCTCAAAAACAAGGCTCTGCACCACTGTAGCAAGAAAATCCTGCTGGGCCACTTGTTCAAACCAGAAGTACTGTTTAAGCTTGGGGTACTTGGCTCATTGCCTTTATCCGCGCTCTTGTCAGTTTGGAATTGCATTGGCTTATTTTTTCAAGTTCATTTTAACTCTTCTCACAGGCTTAACAGCTCGTTACCCTAGAAGTGATCCACTGGACCCCAAAACATACAAAGCACTCACTCCACACCTTTTCCGGTGTGTCCACCTTCACGAGTGGCTGAAACTGTGCAACCACATTCTTTCACGATACCTCACACTATACATCTCTCCACCATATTCTCCACATCCCAATCAAAGCCTGGCAACCAATACTCACTCCTTAGGACAGTGTCACACCAATATGACCATGGGCAAGGTCAACCAACTTCCTTCTCAATGACAAAGGTACAAGTGTCCTATCCTACAAGTACAGAATTACTTCCTTCACACAACTCAGACCTCCCCACTAAGTAATCTTTTCTCTGGCCAACCCTCTTCAACAAACCTCATCACTTGGACAAAAACATCCTCCTCCCTCAACATCCTTGTCCACTGCTCAGGAGTGAATACTCAATCATACATAACATACACAGTATCCATAATCGCCTCTTCCTCCACAGACTCAACCTTCCCTCCACACACACTCCCTCACTCGAGATACATGATCCGCCAACACATTTTCCCTTCCATGATAAATTTGTGTCCTTGCATCCTAGCCACCAAACAAGCTACTCCTCGAAACCTTCTCTAGTCTCCTCTTCTCAAAAATGACTATGGTTGATGGTCTGTCCCAATAACAAATTCTGCGCCCCACACAACATTGCTAAACTCCCCTCGCCCCAGTGATAAGCCAGGGACTTTTCCAACACAGAATCATTTTCTGCTGCCTTAACATCTGAGAGGCATGGGTTACAATGACCTCCAGTCCATTCTCTTCCATTTGTGTTAAAACAGCCCCGATCCCCATGTCACTGGCATCTACTGCGATGATTCTTTTCATTATAATATCAAACATATCTAATGGTTTCGCCATATCAATCTCACTTTATCATTTGAAATTCTCAGTCTCCATCCCAAACAAATTCTGCACCCTTCTTGGGAAAACTGCTCATCCTGGCAACTTGTCTGAAAAACTGGATACAAATTTGATAGAATTCGATCATCCCAAAAAAAGTTCTAAGCTCCCTTTATTCTCCGTCGCCCTTACCGACTTGATCCAGTCCACCAAATATTTTAGGTCTCAACCCTTCACTAGATCTCATGATCAAGGTATACAACTACTTTCCTACCAAAAACACTTTCTCTGCCTTTAATGTAACACCTCTTCTCCAGAATTCACACAACCTTAGTTACATTCTCATGTTTCTCCCCCCCCCCCCCCCCCCCCCACTATCTCCACAAAACAAACACCAGGTAAATCTTTCAACAATATGTCCATGACTTTTTGAGAAACTATTAGGGCGACACAAGGTCAAATGGCATTCTGCAGAATCGATACTCCTTCAGTGATGAAACCTGTTTTTTTAGAGCTTTCATCCAGGCTTATCTGATGATCGGCAGATGTCCAACTTTGAAAATAATTTAGCCTCACCAATCATTGCCAACAACTGTCATATTGGGAAACCGATGTCTGTGAAATCACCCATGTGTTAAGTTCCTAAATCCACGCACAATCTCAGATCATCACTTTCCTTCACTACAACCAGGGGAGATCACACTACCAGCAGGTAGTATTATCCCTGCATCCCTCAACTTCTTCAATTTGTTCCTCACACCGTTTCAACATCAGTAAAGGACAATTTTGCAGCTACAGGAATACTCCCTTCCTTTAGGGAAATCTTATGCACCATCCCCTTCACACAACCAATGTCCTTCAAGAACACCTTCGGATAGCTCTCAAATATGCTCCCATCACTCACATGCAACACTTACTAAACGTGTTTGGGTCCAGCCTTATCCTCAGACCCTCCTGTTCTTTCCACCCCAATAATATCTCCCTCACTCTTAGTGACAACTTCCCTTGAGTTTCCCCTTCCTTTGAATTGCAGGAAGACAACAAAATCTCCAATAACAAATTTTACCCAGATTGTACCCTTCCGGTTTCTTATCCGACAGCAATAGCTCACTTATCACCCCTCCAACCACATTCTCATGTGTCTTGTGACATCAATTACAGCGCACCTGAATCAGCCATCATCCGCTAAGACTGCCCATTCATACAAACGTCTGCAAATGGGCTATTGCAATCATCCTCACTACACATTACCATGTTCACTGTTACCACCTCAATTTGTTCTTCCTCCTCGCCAGACGAATGGTGTGACTAATTATTAACATACTACTTTCCTTCCACCCATCGAATAATTTACAAAAATTGGCGAAATGACACCACCTTTTACACTTCCTATAGGTTATTCTCCTACCGGGACACACCAAACAGTGTGCTGCTGTCTTAATATTCTCTGTTTCTCCCTGCTTGGAGTTGAAGATTTTGACTTCTTAAAATATGTGGGTTGAATATACCATTGTCTGACTTTATTTACAGTACTGCATCAATCGGTCATATCATGCGCATGCCCAGAGCTCAGCAGGTCTCTTTAGTGCACATGCTCCGCTTTGTAGGTTTCTCTTCCTTAATGCAGGCTTAGGTTACTCACTGCTGGCCATGACCCTCCTGGGGGACGCGCTTTCATACTGCCTGATGCATGTCCCCCACCGCTGATTGTGCACTGCTTTGTGGTGTTCCCTTGGTTACTGCCCGACTTCTGCTTGCATCGCCAACCCAGTTACATGTGCGTACAGTACTTACAGCCTATACGGGTGTCCACTACTCTTGTGCAGCTTATCCCTTTAGGACCATAGAGGTGGGGGCGCCCAAGACAACTCATGACGTTGGAGTCAACTTTCAACATGCGTTGCAGCAAGAATCGCGCTCACCGGTATGATTGAAGAATTGACAGAAGTCCCTCTACGCTCAGCTTAGACTGGCTGCACCTCCCTTCCCTGAAGGGGTGCAACTAACATAGCAGTGTCTGCACCTTGTGGCGAAGGCTTCTCCTGAGCCAATTGGGTTTCCTATGGAAGTTTGGCAGTCTTCTCCTTCGCTGGCTTCTCCTACAGCTCAGCCGGGTTGGACGATTTCGATTTCCAAGGAGAAGCTCAATTGCTGGCTGGCTATGGATGGGGATGTCGATTGTGGCCTGTCCATCGCGGGACCCCGCTTGCGCGGCGACCCCAAGATGCACACTTGCGGTGCTTGGCCTAGTCTTTGGCCCTCACTGGCTTAGAAGCCTGCTCCTCGGACTGGCCAGTCCAGAGTGAGACATGACCCTGCTCAGAAGCAGAGGTCTTGGCGTTCAGCCACACCGCCAGTCTACTGTGCCTATCCGTTATCTTCTCGGAGAAGCTGAGGCAGATCTCGCACTCTTTGCTTGTGGTCCGATGAAAATTGAGGCATTGCAGGGGTTTGTCCTCCACAAACACATTCCGTACCCTGCACTTGGTGCAGGTTCTGAAGAGGGATCTTCCCTCAGTCATGGTCTGAGAGCGTGAAGGAAACTTTGACGATCTTCGCCCCTTAAGGAGCACTGAAATGCACTCAACGATCAGCAGATGGAGAAGATCAACAACAAAAAAAAACGTAGAAGTAGCTCGTACAGCAAATGAGGACTCCCAAAACTGAAGTGTGCAGTGAAAATCTGAATGTCTGCCAGAGGAGGGTCTTCGGGAGAGGACCGTCATTGGATGGTGGCAGTGTGACCGAGAGGACAGCGATTTGTTTAGATGAGAACTAGTTTGTAAGTGAAACCTTTCTTTTTACTGAGGATTCCCAGCCTGAGAAGGAATCATGAGCATGTGAATCCATGCCAGAGCCCAGGCTGGAGAAGCAGGGGCCACGGGCTGCCAGTTGGGTTTGGACCATTGCAAACAGTTGTCCAAAAGGTTACAATCCGTTAGAAAGGAATCGTGAGCCTGTCCAACTAGGGCTGAAATAGAAGAAACCTTGCATGCCTGAACAGTAGCACCACAGCCTTGCAAACTATACAACAACTTGGTTGTTGCAATTGGAGAAAACCCTCTGGGTGGATCATACCAACACCAAACTTCCAGTAACAGACCAAAAAGGTAAGAGCAGCCCAAATCCACACGCTGGAAGGAATCAGTAAGATTCTCCTACAAGAGCACAACCATAATACCCACCAGAAAAGGTGATCAGGAACTGTCACTACATGTGCACCGACAACAAATCCAGGACTCACATCCAGATACATCAGTTCTAGGTCTTAGTTTCGCTTTTGTAGGTCGCCTAATAAACAGATTTATTTCAGCCGATTTTAGGCAGCCTACAATGAAAGCTTAGGTTGCTCCCAACCACCCCACCCTTTGGCTGACGGTGAGTCTTGGGTCCCGCTTTCGCACAATTCCCTCAGTCAACCCCTGTGCACACTTGTGTACAGCTGGGGTATGGCAGTTGATTTAGAAAGACTGCACATTTGTCTTTGATATAATCCATTTTTTTTAAACAGATGACCCTTTTTGCTCTGAGTATTCGGGTGATGTATCGGTCGCAAAAGGGTATAAGCTTGGATATCAACACATTTCCTAGGCAGCTGTTCACTATTGGGTTTCGCATAAGACTCATATGTAGTTCCCTGTACTGTGACTCAATGTAACTTTCTCTTTAAGCACATAGTTCCAAAAACAGATCAAACTCTCTGGCTTCACTCAAGGGGAGAGGGAATGGCTGGTGGGACAGGTACTGTTGGTCCCAACAGTCAAAGAAAAAACTAGACCGGTGTACTGAAGAATTTACAGTCACAAGTCACCAGAACGTAAACTAACTAGATGTTTAGTACACAACATGGTGTAAAACACAAGTTAAAAAGTGCATAGTATAGACTGTACCCACTCTTAATGCTAATTGTAAGATCAACCCCTGGTAGCCAGTCCTATTCATTATAATGCTATGGAGTGGGGATGATACCCTACACATTAGTGTCATTAATCCGGCGAGCCTCTAGTGTACAAAAAAAATGTATTCGTATTTTTAAAGCGCACATCAGCCCTGGGGCATCGTGGTGCTGTTACAGATATATATTGCTGGTTACAAAGGAAGGAATAGTTAGATTGACATTCGCATTTACGTTCATCTTGGGGTTACATGGTACATGAATGTCATACAGTGCATAAGAAGTCGTCTGGCGAAGAGGGCTGGGGAATGTTGAGGGTTATGTGAATAGCGTGGTTGAGGGATTTGCGAAAGGCGAGCAAGGACGGTTCTGCATGGAGTGCATTGGGCAGGGCATTCCAGAGTTTAGGTGCTATGTGGGCGAAGCCAATGCCACCGGCGTCGGCTCTTCTTATGGAAGGTACACAGAGTTGGTTTGCATGGTGGCTCCTTGTGGGGCGGGTCGAGATGTTTTTGGCTATAGTTTGACAGGTAGGATGGGGCGGAGAGATTTGTGCGGGAGGGTGAGAATTTTGAAATCGATCCTTTCCTTGACTGGTAGCCAGTGGGCTTTGCGTCTGGCCTGAGATATGTGGTCACTTTTTGAAATGTGCAAGGCTGCAAGGAGCACGTTGTTTTGTACTATTTGAAGCCTGCTTTTTGGTAGAGGTGCCTGCTAGAAGGGCATTGCAGTATCGGGTCTAGCTCCTATTGTGGCTCTGGCAATGGATAAGCAGTTTTGAGTGGTGAGAAAGGGTTTTATGGCAGTTATGGGTTTAGTTGTGAGCAGAGGCGGAGGAGATGGCCCTTACCTGTCTTGTCATCGAGAGTGTGGAGTCTATGTAAACTCAGAGGGTCTTTACTGATGTGGAGACTGGTATATTAGTGTAGTCGATGGTGAAGCGAGTGTATTTGGTGGAGTTTGGGGGGATTTCCTTGAGCCTAGGAGGATTTCAGTTTTAACTTGAAGGACAAAGTAAGGTACGTAGACTTTAGTCTCTTTGCAGGAATTCAGACGTTTGCCAACACAACTGGACCTAGTAGTTGGGAAAGCTGCAAATATGGTTTAAAGCTAGGTAAATCGCTTCAACCCAAGGTCCAGCAAAACACCAAAGGAGCCAGCCCCTCAAAGAGCTCCAGTTCTATAACCAATAGAGCCATTTGGAGACGGACGCAAACCCCCCCGCCCCCATCCAATCCCGCCCACTACTCCGACCCAGGAGACCCTCTGATTACCATATCATATCATAAATGTCTAAACCCAGTGCAATTGTAAGAAATGTACCCTTGCAATTATGTAAATTCTGGATATTTCTTCTCTTCATGTAAATTGTACTCTGTAAATTGCGATATTTGCCATTGTACCTTCTGCAACCTTATGTAAGAAATGCGCACAGAGGCCCACAGGCTGGGAGCGTTATACAAATAAAAGACTAGAAGTACTCGTCCCTGGGTCCTAGTCACTGGAGACATGTTTAGGAGCTGGCAGGGGGAAGCAAGCACAGGTCGGGGACAATGTAGTTACCCAAGACCAGTGGTGATACTGACAGATTGGAGTATGACCCCCCTCAGATCTCCACCCCCGTCCAACAGAGAATTTAGGCCGAGGGGGGGGGGGGGGGGGGGGGGCGATGGTGCGAAGTCAAACAGACTCACAAAGGGAATAATGAATGTAGGAGACCCAGGTCAGCCCAAGAATGAGCAGAGGCATAGTAGTGGCGACCCACAACTAACATGTAGGCACAGAGCCAGCATGGCAATGAATCAAACTGCCAGCACTGGAAAGCCAGTCCAGCAAGGAGGCAAAGCTCAGTAAGTAATTCAGGAAGCCAAAGAAACTGGGAAAACTGACAAATGGGTCATGGTCCAGCCAGGGGTCTTCAGAATGAGCAACCACCTACCAATCTTCCAGAAATTTACGTTAGAAACTGAGGACTGCACAGGGTTTCCCCTTAAATAATTCACTCACGGGCTAGTCCAAGCCAGCCTGTCAAACACCAGGAAGACACGGGCTCATCAGGATGGCTATAAAAAGTGGCACCACAGGGCATGCAGGGCTTAGCTCTGAGCCCCATCAGCATTAGAAACATTTTTTGGCATGTCACGTGGTCCACACAAAGGGGCTGCCCAAAAACAAATGGCTTGCAGCAATAAATAAATGCCCCAGCACCCCAAGGACTACCATTTTGGCATATTGGGTTACACAATGTAAATGTGACTGCACCTTTGAAGGAGACACTAAATTACAGCTGCCACCAGCCTACTCCACAAGACACGTAGAGTGGCTGAATCAAATGGGAGCACAATCGGGTGCTTAAAAACAATCATATGAGCTACAGAACAGGAAACATTGTCGCAGTGACTGCGAGGCTTCAGTAGAAGTTCATTTGTTGAAAATAAAGTGAAACCTCCAGGAGAACCAGCAGGGAGTTTATGAGTCCCACTAAATGGGACAAGGGAAACCCCAAAATGGCATTGAGATTCAGGTTGAGAAATACCCTCATGAAGAGTTGCAGAGAAGCCTGCGTTCAAGAGATAGGCCACGGTGGTCATGGGCCTGGGGTATATCTCGCCAAACTAGCTACAATTAGTGATTCATTCAAGCTCACCGGGATCTTCAAGTGGTAGTTGAGACAGCAATCCAGGTCAAACGCCGGAGATGGCGCGAGTTGGTTCACACTCCTCTAGCACTTACCCTGCTTCAACCCTGGGACCTTCCCCATCCCTACACACTAATTCCTGCACAATCAAATTGTCAGAAGGCCTAGTATGACCGTTTTTTCTTGTTATATCCTCCCTGTTCCCCCTCCCCTTTTGACACCTGGAAACACTGATGTAAAGGCACCATAGAAATGTCCAATAAATTAAGCATGACCTCCTTCATGGATAACCAATATGAGAGAGTCCACAGAATATTTTCATGAATAAAAGTTTAGTCAATAAAATAAACGTGCAGCTTACAAAAAGAAAACACTTTATAAAACAGTAGCGCGCCACAATGTATCAAGTACCCACGTTCTTTAGGAGTCACAAGAGTCCAACCTAGAAGGAAATAGTAACTATGTAAAACAGGTTTACCCACCACTGTCCATTTGCTAGAGAATTCACTCTTGGCAAGTAATAACCATTGTAGTATGTGTACAATTAATGGGACTAGTTACTTTATGGCTGGCCAGTAACTTGCAACTTGAAATGTTTACCCCTGTGTAAAGTATTTTCTATCCAGGCTGCCACATTCGGGCGATCAAGGCAGAGTAGTGAGAGTTGCGCAGTCTTTGGTGGAAGTTACCTTTGCACAAACGTGCCCAAAGTAGTTCCTGGAGATCAACTGGAGGAAAGCCTTCAAGAGTCTCTTAACATTACTTTGTAAACTAGACCTAGGACTCACTATACAAACTAGATTGAAAGCAATCAGGAAAGGTTTGCTGGCGCAGTTGCTGCTACTCTGAAATGTAAAGAACTGTTTAGTATTTGACAGGATGCAAGAGTACCCTCATGACATAGGAAATAACACTCAAAGCATTACCAGACTAGACTTTTGGATACCAGACTGCAGAGATTACACTCACACAAGGATACAGTTCTATAAATTCATAACAATGACAACTGCACTATAAGAAAAACCTTACACAGTCATCCAACATACAGTTACCCTTCAACTAACCATCCCCACTTCCCTCCATCCCTTCAAAATATACGGACCAAGGATGGTAACTGGCCACAAAAGTAAACGTGCCACTTACAAACTCATTCAAAAACTTGTTTGCCTGATGAAACTGAAAGCTAGCACACATTTCTCAATTCTGCATGAATCTTTGTTTACCTGGGGGATCCAACACTATTACATTAAGTATTTTCCAAATCCAACAAGGCTTTGCCAGTCTTAATGTCCCTCCAAACGGAATGTCCGCTCATCTCTTGTAAAGTTACAACAGCAAACACTAAAAATACTCACATAATAGCAATGTTTGTAAAATCACTGGACAATTTCAATGATTGATTTTAACAGTCTTCAGTCAAATTAGCAGCTCATTCATACAAAAGGCATACCTTGGCATGATAGGTTTGTTCTAGTTCTTCTTTGTAAAGTTTTACTTGGAAGTCATGTTGCTCTCTAATATCTTGAAGAGCTTCTGCCAGCTTAAACTCATATTCCTGGCGCCCAGAATCCACCTCAACAATACGGGTGTCGTGCCGTCTGCTGGTTTCCTTAATTTCCTGGAAAAACAAAAACCGGAATATAAAAACACTGCAAACAACGAAAAACAAAAGTAGTTAGTGATGTTGGGGTTAGCAAAGGGACAGACTGCCCACTTGTCTTTGTAGACCTGATGAAGATTTTAAAAACAAAAATGGCAGGTATGATATGGCATTTATAACGCGCCTATACACAAGTGTTTGAAGGCGCAACGCGGCAAGGGAGGAGGTGGGAGGGTGAGTGTGGGGGAGGGGACAGTGCAGTACATGGGATAAATCGAATATAAACAATAAGACAAGTACAGCCACCTGGTGGCAAGTGCAAGGGTAAGTGCAGGCATCAGGTGTCAAGTGCTGGTGGAGGACTGTAGGGATACAGAAAACGGACCAAGTGCGGGGGTTGCCAGGGAGGCAGTTGAGGTGTGCAACTGGCAAGGAAGAGGACCTGGGCCCTCGATCAGAGAGTGGCCAGAGGGTAACCAGAACAGTTTCAGCCAGGCGTTCAGCAAGGGAGAGGAGGAGAGAAAGCAGAAGCAAAGAGTAAGGTTTTGAGGTGCTTCCGGAAGTGAAGATTTTTAGGGAGACAGGGAGGCTGTTCCAGAGGGAGGCCCCAGCCAAAGACCTACCACCAATTCATTGCTTGAAGAAGCAACTGACCCCGAGTGAGTTTGAGGGGGATGAACGAAGAGCTCGAGAAGGAAGATATTCATGAAGAGAGTTGAAGGTATTGAGGCCCCAGAAGGCCATGTGGACAATGAAGATGGTTTTGAACTTAATCCTCGCAGCCACTGGGAGCCAGTGCAGAGATTTCAGTCCTGAAGAAATACGATCCCTGGGCTTGAGGCAAGGACAAGTCTCACAGTCCTGTTCTGGATGAGTTGCACAGAGCATAGAATAGAAGCAGGCAGATTTAGAATGAGGCTGTTGCAATAGTCCAGCCTAGAAAGAACCAGAGCTCTGGAGACCGTGAGTTTCTGGGGGAAAGAGGAAAGGAAGAATACTTCTGAGGAGGTGCAGCTGGTAGTGTAACTTCTTAGAGATGTGAGGAGAGGAGGAGAGAGTGGAGTTGAAGATTACCACAAGGTTTTTAGCCTCGCAGGTGGGAGCAGAGAGAGGGCCAAGAGAGGCCAGCCAGAGAGTGACAGGAAAGGAGGGAGCGGGTGTACCAATGAGGAGACTCAGTTTTACTGGCATTAAGGCAGAGATCATTGGCGGCACATCACTCCAGGATATCAGAGAATCAGATGATGGAAGGAGAAAAGGTGGCTGAAGGTAGCCTGAAAATGAGACGAGTCATCCCTATAGCACTGAAATTTGGGGCAGAGCGGTGTAATGTAGGGGGCAAGCAGTGCCAGTTATTGGTTGAACAGCCAGGAAGAGAGGTTAGGCCCCTGGGGGACACCACCGGTAGAGAGGAAGGACCCAAGATCGACCTGGGAGGGTCCATCAGAGGAAAGAAGTGAGCCACGCCATGGCCTGACCGGTGATCCCCAAAGTCATCAGACTGTTGAGTAGGACGGCATGGTTGTTATAACATGTTTGCCATTTTGTAAAATTACAAAAACACTTTTGGTGGTACCTCACCCCGTTAAGAATACACAAGATCAGCTGTCGCCTTTGGGCTGGAGGATTTGTGGAAATGGGGGGACCTAGGGCATGTGGCGGTACTGCCCAAATGTGCAGATTTTCTGGACAATCTGGAGCCACATTGTCTGGGAGAATTCTCAAAAATGGGCTAATTCCCCTCTACCTGGCTGGACTGTAGGACTCCATTTTTAACCTGAGAGAGACCTTTTTTCCCCCACTAATGTATTTTTCTGTGATTGAACTGTTGCTTTTGGTTTTTGGAGTCTGACAAACTCCATAGACATCTTTTTACATTGCGACACAGCACCTTCAGTGCAGTGGCACAGGGAAGTCTTACAGATTTACCAGATGCGAGGAGCTGAAACCGCAAAGTGCCACTGATTTGAAGAAGGCTGGTTGTGGTCGTTGCCCGTCCAACTGCAGTGCAGGAGTCTCCAGAAGTCCTCTTGTCCCCACGTCTGAGGCCCAGGAAGGGAATAGTTTACCTGTAACTCCATTTCTCCAGCATTGGTATCTTTCATGGATTCACATGTTTAGAATATTCCCCGTCAGGCTGGGAATCCTTGGTAAATTATATAGACCTTTTCCATAGGAATAAATGTCACTTGTGTCCTATATACGTCGTTATGGGCCACGTATGCCTGCGCCACAAGGACGTAGAGGTATAAGTAGCCCCGCCCCTGCGGTTCCCTCAGATTTCGGCCCCCAAAGTAGTATGGGGGACATCTGGTTTGCATGCCAGGGGAGGCCGGCGGGCGCATGTGAAACCATGAAAGATACCAATGCTGGAGAAATGGAGCACTGGATCTTTCATGGATTCACATGCTTAGAATAGATTGAACAGCAGTATCCCCATAGTTTGGTGTGTATGCAAACCAATAACACTATAACCATTAATGCATATTCGCCATGGCTAAACTTCAAATCATAGTACATGAACAGCTAAAAAGAAAACAACATCTTAAGGTACATTAGCTGAAGGCTATACCCCCTTTATTGGGGCCTACCTTATTGAAACAGGTGCTGTAGGACTGCACGACCCATCTGTGTATCCTCTGCATGTTGTTCGAGGCAATAATGCCGGGTAAACATATGTGGTACCGACCAGGAAGCCGCCTGACATATCTCCCAGCGGAATCCTGGACCACAATGCCGCTGACGAAGAAGCAGATCTCGTTGAATGGGCTTGTGGACGTCTTTCGAGCGGTTTCCCAGCTTTTGAGTGGCAAAAAGAAATGGTAGATGACACCCAGCGGGACAGTCCTTGTTTTGAGATTGCTTTACCTTTAGCTAAAGGGCCATAGGCCACAAATAGCCGTCTTGTGTCCCTGAGATTGAGTGCGATGGAGGTAAAATTTCAGAGCCCTTCTCACGTCCAACATATGGAGAGTCCTCTCTGCAGCAGACAAAGGTGTTTGAAAAAACATCGGTAGCACCATAGAAGAGTGCTTATGGAACATGGTAGGGACTTTAGGAACCAAATGAGGCTTAGTAGAAACACGACTATTTTTGAAAAACCTCAAATATGGTGGATCGATCACCAACGCTTGTATTTCTGACAGACGTCTAGCCGAAGTAATAGCCACCAGAAAAGCCAGTTTCCATGATAGGAATTTCAATGACATTGGCTCAAAAAGAGCCTTCATTAGTGCTGCTAGAGCCAGGTTAAGACTCCAGATCGGAGGAAACTTCTTCGTTGGAGGAAAAGTTTGGAACAATCCTTTTATGAAATGTTTAATCAACCGGCCACTAAATAATGAAGTTGAATGTCTCTTCCGAGTAAATCTCGAAATGGCCGCCAGAAGCATTTTTATCAATGCAAGACAAACTTTGGAGCCAGGAGTAGCGAGTATGGTAGAAGCTGCTCCGGTATGATGTGAAGTGGACGTAAACCTGGCTGATCCCCGCATCAAATACAGAATCTCTTCCATTTGTATTTATACAAAGCGTTCGTGGACGGCGCCCTGGCAGCTTGCAAAATGCGACGACAATCCGGTGGAATTGCTAACGTACCAAACTCTGAGAAATCAGGAGCCAGGCTGTCAGACTGCGGCTGTCCGGGTCATGGTGCCAAACCGCCCTTTGTCCTGAGACAGAAGGTTCGGGATCCTCTGGAACCTCATGGGCTCCGCTGCTGAAAGATGGAGTAGATCGGAGAACCACACTTGTCTCGCCCAGTACGGGGCCACCAGGATCACCCAACATGGATATCTGTGAATCCATTGCAGCGTCCGACGTACGAGTGGAAACGGGGGGGGGGTGGGGGGGGGGGGGGGGGGGGTTTTGGGGGGGGGGGGGGGAACGCATGTCTCGAAGGACAACCCTGTCCTTATGAAACACAGTGAAGGGTGGCTTAACTGAAAGTGCCTGTAACTCACTCTGCGAGTGGAAGTAACCCCAACCAAAAACAGTTTTCAGAGTCAACAGCCTCAAAGGGCAAGAATGTAAAGGCTCAAACGGAGCACCCATAAGAAACTTAAGGTTCAAATCCCAACCTGGCACCAAAAAAGGTGACGGAGGGAACACATTAGTGAGCCCCTTCAAAAACTGAGAAATTAAAGGAATCTTAAAATAGGAACACTCTTCAGACGAGCGCTTAAATATGGACAGCGCCGCCAGGTAACCTTTAATGGTCCCCACTTGCAAGTCCCTGTGAGCCAAAGAAAGCAAAAAAGACAGAACCATGGGAATGTCACAATCAAAAGGATCCACATTCTTAACTCTGCACCAGTCGCAGAACTTTCTCCAACGGCAACGGTACAAAGACTTTGTTGCCGGCCGCCTGGCCGAGAGCAATACCTCCATCACCTCTTCAGGGAGGTCCCAATCCTTATACTTCAACCTTTCAGAAGCCATGCGAGAAGTTTGAGGGATCTGACCTCTGGCTGGAGAACCTGACCACCCCGCCCCCTCCCGTGAGAGCAGATCGTCTCGGCAGGGAAGACGACGTGGAGGGCAGATGGACAAGTCGAGAAGGTCCAGGTACCACGTCCTCCGGGCCCACGCCGGAGCAATGAGGATCATCCAGGAACCGAACTTCCGTAGCACTTGCGGGATGATGGGGACTGGAGGAAACGCGTACAGCAGTGGGAAGGACCACTCCACCACGAACGCGTCTCCTAAGGCTCCTTTTGGAGGAAATTCCTGCGAGCAAAACCTTCCGCACTTCCGGTTGACACTGGAGGCGAAGAGATCCACTTGAGGGGTCCCCCAAAGGGCGAAGATCTCCAGGAGAATCTCCTGAGCCAGCTCCCACTCGTGAGAGATCGTGCTCTGCCTGCTCAGAGCGTCCGCCGTCTCGTCGTCTCCGGCCAGATTAACAGCAGAGATCGAAACTTCCTGCTGGATGGCTCAGAACTCGAGCTGCATCGCCTCCCTGCACAGCGGAAGTGACCCTGCCCCCCTTTTTGAGGTAGTGCATGGCCACTGTGTTGTCAGTTAGAATCAGAACACTCTTTCCATGCAGACGGCAGAAAAGCCTTCAGGGCTAGCCTGATGGCCCTCAGCTCCAACAGATTGATATGGAGTCTGGACTCCGACGGAGACCAACGACCACTGACTGTCAACTTGTTGGCATGAGCTCCCCTTCCCGCGAGGGATGCGTCTGTCACGATCGTCACCTCTGGCGAGGGCAGCCAAAATGGGGCCCCCTCCCCTTCATCAGATTGCCCTCCACGGCCCACCACAGAAGGTCCCGGGCTACCGAGGATGGCACCTGAACAGGTGCGACAGCCTGCCGGAGGACTGAGACCACTGGAGCTTGAGTGCCCACTGCAAAGATCTCATCCGCAGACGAGCCTCTGGCACCAGAAGAATGCAGGATGCCATGAGGCCGAGCAGTCTCAAGAACTCTGACGCTGGGAGATCCTGGGCAAATTGAAACTTGTTCACCATCTGCTGAATGTGAAGAGCCCTCACCTGAGAGGAAAACACTGCCCCAGGGACGTGTCGAGCACTGCTCCGATGTACTGGAGCCGCTGCGTTGGTGTCAAATGGGACCATTGAGGGAGAAGCCCAGCCTGTGAAGGGAGTGGCAGGTGACGACAGATGATCCAGGACTTGCTCGGGAGAGCTCCCACTGATCAACCAATCGTCCAGATAGGGGTAGAGGTGAAGCCCCTTTTCTGAGATGCGCTACCACCATGAGCTTGGTGAAAACCCTCGGGGCGGAGGTCAATCCTTGAGATCGAGAGACACCAACCAGTCCTGAAGTTGAAGGGCCTGGAGGACTTGAGAAAGAGTCACCATCTTGAACTTGTCCTTCCTGAGGAGTTTGTTCAAACCGTGCAAGTCCATGATGGGTCTCAATCCCCCAGTCTTTCTTCGATATCAAAAAATAAGGGGAATACGATCCCTTGTACCTCTCCGCTACAGGCACCAGTTCTATGGCGCCTTTCTCCAGCAAGGCTTGAATTTCGAACGCAAGGAGCGGATCCGGACTCTTCAAAGAGGCTCCCTGGTGGATTTTCGTGAGGCCTCTGCCGAAAAGGAAGACAGTAGCCGTGGGTTATGATCTCTAGAACCCACAAATCCGAAGTAATGGCTTGCCACTCTACAAGATGCTGCGCCAGCCTTCCCCCCCCCAACCGGTGAACCATGGGACCTGGCCTCATGACTGAGTGGTAGCGGCTGCAGCGTTTCCAGAGGGCAAAGAGGCAACTGCCCGAGCGGCCTTGGAACCTCGAGTACCAATATTTCCACCTCTGGCACTCTTACGATGGCCTCCGAGTGCTAGCTCCCTTCGCTTTACTGAAGGACGAGTAATAGCGAAAGGAACCTCCCCTCCATTGCTGTCCCCTAGGGCGAAAAGGCAGAGGTTGGCGAACTGCAGCGCCCAACTACTTCGCTGCAGCTTTGGAGGTCTGCAACCTCTCAAGGCTCTCGTCAGCCTTGCTGCCAAAAAGGTGTTCACCATCAAAAGGCATATTGAGGAGCCGGGACTGCACATCAGGAGCGAACCCAGACTTCCGCAACCACGCAAACCTGTGCATTACGGTGCTCGCCGCCATGGACCGGCTGACACAATCTGCCAAGTCCAGACCCGACTGAACGGCCTCACATATGGCATCCTTGCCATCCTGAACCATCGCAAGGAAACCATCCCGTTCGTCCCCTTCGGGAACATGTTCAGCCGCTAATGCAACACAGTTCCACAGAGTGTGTGAAACGAGACAAGGCACATATGGAGTTGGCCGCCTGAAGCGCCATACCCCCTGAAGAAAACACTTTCTCCGCCCAGCCGTCGAAACGTTTGTCGTCCCTATCTGGAGGGATGGTAGGATACGAAGCCTGCTTTGCCGGGGCCATAGCCGCCTGCACCACCAAACTCTCCGGAGTGGGGTGCCTGGACAAGTAGCAGGGGTCGCTACTGGCTGGACGGTATTTTCACGACAAAGACTTGCCCACTGCTGGGAGACTCTCCGGAGCAGTCCAAGCCGCCGCCGCCCTTCTCTGCAAAGCCATATGAAACGGTAAAACCGGGTCAGTGGGGGGGGGACAGAGATCAAGGATGTCTGTGAGATCATCCTGAACGAACTCCCCTGGGGGAGCTGACCAAGTACTCGGTGACCCGTGACATAAGGCGCCGATATGAAGAATGGGCCTGAGTGCCAGGGTCCGGCCTACAAAGCTCCACCTCCTGAGAGTCCACTGGCATGCAGTGACTACCTCAGGTCATCAAACTGGCTATGGCCCAAGATTAGCTCATCCGGAACCAAGCCATCAGAGCCTTCATCACCCTCTGAAATGTACTCCAGGCGGGGGAGAGGAAGACCTCTGGGGACCAAAGAAGTGCCTGACCTTAGCCAGAGCCTTCCTAGGGGCAACCCCCGTGCCACAGGGCCCCTCCGACACCACCGCCTCGAAATGCGTTGAGGGCGCCGAACAAGTCGGCGCCGACAGAAAAGGCGTCAAGCAAATCGGCGTCAAAGTCAACTGCAGCACCGCCAGCGTCGACACAGGCCTCGAAGCCAGAGCTCCGAGCGGGTCTCGACGACCCCCTCTGAGGCAGAGCCTAAAGAGAAATAGTCAACCACGGCGCCACAGGCATCGACGTCTTCTTCGAAGATGGCACAGGATCATGCGGTCTCGAGCGCGTTGAGGACCGGGACCTGGAACGGGCATGGCGAGAACGGCTACCCTTGTCCCAGAGGGACCTCTCCCGCAAGCCATGCCGACCACCGGAGCCCGAAGGCGTACGAGCGGCGTCTCGACCGGTGCCGACGACCCCACTCGGAGGTGCGGAGGGACTGGTGCCCGCTAGCATCTGCTTCCCGAAGGAAGCCCATTCCTCCGGTGTCGCTTGCATGGAGGGACAGGCGATCCGCCAACGGGCGGAGTCCTCAGAAGCGGACGGGGAAGGCGACCGATACCGGTGCTTCCGGGAATGCCTTGAAGAGGCGGGTGAGTGGCAAGACCGACTCCTGGAAGGAGACCCACTGGACTTCCGACGATGACGCGGAGAGTTGCCCCTCGAGTCATTATCGAAAGCCCTGCAGACCTCGACTTCCGGGGCTTAGACACCCGGCCTACCGACAGCTTCTTCTTGCGTTCCCGCAAGGCCTTTGCTGTGAGCGACTGGCAGTCGACAGTCGTCCGTATCGTGGGCCTCCCAGAGGCACCAGAGGCAGGCGTCATGCGAGTCTGTGACCGACATCTTGGACTCACAGTTCCTCGAGACGGCGCATCGACACAGGACGCAGACGCCAAAGATTTTCCGAAGCAGCACAGCTGTGGACATTACCAGTCATAGATAAGGAATACGTCGGAGGACCCAATCCCCTCGAAGGATGGTTTTACCAAACCCGACTGCGTCTGGAACTCCGCCCCCAGAAAGACCAAGGTCCTTGATGGCGTTAAGGAGGACCTTTCGAAGTTTGTGAGGAGGGACATGGTGGCATTCAGACTTTCCCGTGCCCTTTCCGGATAATATCCCCTTACCAACCAATCGTCCAGATATGGGTACACATGACGACCTTCCTTCCGTTACCAGGCTGCCACTGGTGCCAAAAATTTCGTGAACGTCCTGGGAGACTATTTTAGTCCGAATGGGAGGACCTTGAACTGATAGTGGGTTCGCCCGACGACAAACTGCAGAAATCTTTTGCGTCGTCGACGCATCGGGATATGAAAGTACGCGTCTTGAAGGTCTAGCGACGACAAAAAAAATCTCCCGGTTGCATCAATCGGATAACCTCTTGCAGAGTAAGCATTTTGAACTTTAGATTCTTCAGCAGCTTGTTGAGAGCCCATAGATCTAGAATGGGACGCCATTTTCCATTGGGTTTCTTGTCCACGAAGTAATGGGAGTACACTCCCTTTCCTCTTTCGGCCACTGGGACCAGTTCAATAGCCCCTTTCTGCAGCATAAGCGTCACTTCCTGCACCAGTATCCGAAGATGGGATTGTGGCGAGAACACTGGCGGAATGTGTGGTGGCTTGTCCTTGAACTGTAGGGAGTGACCCAGACATATCGTGTCCAAAACCCATTGGTCCGTTGTTATGCGTTCCCACTCGACGCAACGAGACACTGCCCCCCCCCCCCCCCAGGACGTCTCGAAACATGTCATTGCTGGGTTTTTGCCCATCAATCCTTCGCCGACGATGAGTAGGAGCCTCTCCTTCTTGAGGACTGGTAATCTCTGCCTCTACGAGTAGCTTGGGCTGCTCGTCTGTAGCCTTGGGAAGAGGGCCGACTGAAACCTCGGTCTCTAGGTGATCCAAACCGGGAGTTTCCAGAAGCACCTCTGAAAGGAACAAAAATTTCTGCCACTTTGGAGGCCTCGAGTGACCGAGCAGTGTCAGTCTACTTTCATGCCCTTCAAGGCTTCATCCACCTTCTCGCCAAACAGTTGTTGCCCTTCGTACGGCATGTCCAGCACCTTGTATTGCACCTCTGATCTAAAAGTCGTGCACTTAAGCCAGGCTTGCCTCCTTAACCCTACGCCGTTATTGATTTGTTTAAAACCGGCCTCCGCCAGGTCGACAGCGATATTTATGAAGCGATTGGAAGCCTCTTCCCCTTCACGTACTAGTAGCATAGCAGACTTCCTGTGTTCCTCCGGCAGATGGTCTACGATAGGAGCTAAACGATGCCACATCTCTCCATCACACCGTGCATAATGGCCAGGGAGTTGGCTGCTTCCACTGTAGTCGCACAGACTGACAATACCTTCTTTCCAAACGCATCTCGTCTCCTGGCATCGTTGTCCGGCGGGGTCGTGCATTTGTGTTGCGGCCAGAAAAGCGAGGTCGCAGCAGCGGACACCACCGAATCTGGCGAAGGTTGAGACGTCAAGCATTTGGGGGGGTTGACTCCGGAGCCTTGAATTTCTTTAACCGTCCTTCTATCGCCGGTTCCGAGAAAGGATGACGCATGGTCCTCAACCCCTCTTGCCAAACATGGTCCTAAATGGGGATAGCAAACAGATTTTCTTCTCTTGCCCATATGATCGAAAAGAAAGCAATCTTTCTTCACTTCTTCCGGCGCCAGGCCAAATTCTGCACAAGCTTTCTCCCCCCCTCCCCTCATCATTGCATGGAAGGCCCCAATGTCATCCGGCGGTGATGGTTGCGCCGAGCTCTTTGGAGTTTCCATTTCAGCATCCGACTCCCATGTGGGGTCCCTTGAGGGGGATAAGACGTCTGAAAGGGACCCTTCACGCTCTGACTCCGGCAGTTCTCCCTCCTCCGAGTGTGGGCGAGAACAATCCTCCTCCAACGGGCAAGTTGTAGGTATTCTGGTCGTTAAGCGCGGAGCCGGGCCTGGTTCGGCGACCGGCGTAGCCTGCGGTACAGTCGGGACACCAGTGAGGAAACTGCGTGTCCAGACGCTGTAACAGCTTCTGTATGTTCAACACCTCCAGGGAAAATAGAGACTGGGGATTCAGCAAGGAAGAGGCGGTTGGGATGGCATTCCACTCGGGAGTTCCCCCAAACTGATTGCACGTAACCCCAGATCAGTCGGCTGTATGATCGGACCACGGTCATCCTCTGCCGAAGAGATGGAAAGGGCCGCTTCTGGCTGCAACAAGGCCTCAGGCAAGATCGGGTCGAAAACTTCCGGCAGCCAACCCACCGAAGGTGCCACCGTCAACGACATCTTCTCCATAACCGCTGTTTGACCCGCCGAAGTGATCGCGGGAAGAGCAGGCACAGAAGACGTTGACGATCTGAGAGTCGTCAACAAAGTTTTTGGCGCAGAGCCTTGTGGCGCCCTCGCCGGTTTTGAACTCTGCTTGTGGGTCGACGACACTCGACTCAAGGTAGAGCCATGGCGGTCTCCCGAGGAGGATTTCAATTTCTTCTCGTTTTTTGATGAGGAAGGGAATAGTTTACCTGTAAATCCATTTCTCCAGCATTGGTATCTTTCATGGATTCACATGCTTAGAATATTCCCCGTCAGACTGGGACCCCTCGGTACACATATATAGCCTTTTCCTATAGGAAAACTTCCGACACTTTTGTGTCCTATCTATGCCCTTTTAGGACCCGCCTACGCATGCTCCGTAGGCCGTCCCAGTATAAGAGGCCCGCCCCCGCGGCTCCCCTTCAGATTTCTGCCCCTCCAAATTAGGAAGGGTTAAACTTATCAAATACATTGCATTCCGGGGAGGCTGGCGGGCGCATGTGAATCCATGAAAGATACCAATGCTGGAGAAATGGAGTTACAGGTAAGAAACTATTCCCTTCTCCAGCATTGGATCTTTCATGGATTCACATGCTTCGAATAGATTGTATAGCAGTAACACCTGAAACGGCGGTGAGAATGTAATGTAATATACCCTCACCAGAATACACAATGCATATGTACAGCAGGAATAAGTTAACTCAAATAACCTTAACCACATAAAGTATACTGTCATCAAAGGGTAGAAAACAGATTCTCCACAGCGTGGAGCTTACCTTACTGAAATAGATGGCGCAGGACAGCTCTTCCCATCTGCACCTCGTCCGCATGCTGCCTGGCAAGGCAGTAGTGGTGGGTAAACGTGTGGGGCACTGACCATGCCGCAGCCTGGCATATGTCCGTCAGCGGAATTCCTGCCCATAATGCTGCTGAGGAGGACGTTGATCTTGTAGAATGGGCTCTAGGATGTCCTTGCAGTGGCATTCTGGCCTTGGAGTGACAAAACGCAATCGTCGAGTAGACCCGAGTTCCTGTGTACGATGTAGGTAAAATTTCAGAGCCCTCTTAACGTCCAAGGTATGAAGAGCTTTTTCTGCTGTCGATGATGGGGTCGCGAAGAAAGTAGGGAGAACAATGGACGAGTGTTTGTGATACACTGTCGGAACTTTTGGGACGAACGTAGGTATTAGTTGCCAGGACCACTTTGTCCTTAAAGAATCTTAAGTATGGCGGGTCCACGACCAGCGCTTGCAGTTCCGAGATTCTCCAGCTGATGTGATAGCAATCAAGAATGCCAACTTCCACGATATGAATTTCATGTCGGACGTGGCCATAGGCTCAAAAGGCAGTTTCATTAAGCCTGCCAACACGGTGTTGAGACTCCAAGTTGGAGGGAAACGTTTTACCGGGGGAAAAGTTCGAAATAAACCCCTCAAAGTGTTTCACAAGTCTGTCGCTAAATAGAGGCGACTACTGTCTCTTCCTCGTGAACCTCGAGATGGCCGCCAGGTGCACCTTTATCGATGTGAAGGATAAACCCCTCTCCGCCAAGAGAAGCAGGTAAGGTAGAACTTGTTCCGGCGTCACCAACGGTTGTAGGCCTTGTTGTCCTCGACACCATTCACAGAACCTCCGCCACTTATAGGTGTAAGATTTGTTTGTAGAAGGGGCTCGAGCCGCCAGCAGAATTTTGACAATCCTCCGAAACGTCTAAAGCACCGAACTCCGAAAAGTCAGGAGCCAGGCTGTAAGGTTGAGACTGTCCGGGTCCTGATGCCACTCCGTGCCTTTGTCCCAGGATAGTAGGTTCGGGACTCTCGGAAACGCTATAGGATGTTCCAGCGACAGGTGAAGCAGGTCGGAGAACCACGGTTGCCGCGGCCAGTATGGTGCCACCAGAATTACCCGGCAACTGTATCTGCGTATCCACTGTACTGTCCTCCCTATGAGGGGGAACGGGGGAAAAGCATAAAGGAACATGTCCATCCATGGGAAGGAGAAGGCCTCAAGAGGGTTCCATGGGGGAGGCAATCTGCTTGCGAATTGCTCGCATTTCTTGTTGTCTTTGGTCGCAAAGGTGTCCAGAGGGGGGTGACCCCATTTCTCGAACACTTTCATCAGGTGAACTGTGTCCATTTCCCACTCATGTATCTGGGCCATGCTTCTGCTGAGGGAGTCTGCTTGCGAGTTCCTCACTCCCGGGAGGTGGTGAGCCACGATGGAAAGTTCGTGCTTTAATGCCCAATGCCAAGTTTTCTGGGCTTCTATGGAAAGAGTTCTTGATCGCGTCCCTCCTTGTTTCCTCAGATAAAACATGGCCGTCGTATTGTTGGTCAGTACTCGTACTCGCAAACTCTTGATGTGTGGTAGGAATGCCTTCAAGGGCCATCGTACTGCTCTGAGTTCCAACACGTTTATGTGTAGGAGTGACTCTGTTGGAGACCAGCGGCCTTGCGTTTGGAGAGTACCCATGTGAGCTCCCCATCCGGTTAGGGACGCATCCGTGACTATGGTTCGCTGAAACTCTGGTTCCTGTAGGGGTACACCGTTGTTCAGATTGTGGAAACTCTGCCACCACTGAAGGGTCCGAAGCAGCTTGTCGTCGATGGTTATCTTGTCTGACCACGATCCTTGAGCCTGCGTCCATCGGTCCGCGAGGAATTCCTGGACTGGCCTCATGAATAGGCGACAGTTTGCCACGAGATGGATGCAGGATGCCATGGCCCCTAGGACCGAAATGTACTTTCTCACTGAGCGCCTGGTGTTTCGCCGTAGTCTGCTCGCTAGCTGATTGAGTCTTGAGGTTCTGTCGAGAGAAGGTTTCACTAGCCCTAACTGGGTCTCGAACTGTGCCCCCAGGAATACCAGCGTTCTCGATGGCAGCAGAGAGGATTTTTCAAAGTTTATGGCGAATCCCAGCTGTTGTAGAAGCTGCATGGTGGCTTGTAGACTTGTGTTGGTCGACGCTGGGGAGGATCCCCTTACCAGCCAGTCGTCGAGGTATGGGTATACATGGTGGCCTTACTTCCTTAGCCAGGCCGCTACTGGAGCCAGGCATTTCGTGACTATTCTGGGGGAGGTCTTGAGCCCAAAGGGAAGAACCGTGAACTGGTAGTGTGTCCGCCCTATTACAAATCACAGGAATTTCCTGTGTTTCCGCCACATTGGAATATGGAAGTACGCATCCTGTAAATCCAGGGACGCTAGAAAAGCCCCCTCTTGAACGGCGCGGATCACTTCCTGCAGAGTGAGCATCTTGAATTTTAGGCTCTTTAAAGACCTGTTGAGGTCGTGTAAGTTTAAAATGGGACGCCATTTGCCGTTCGGCTTTTTTACAACGAAGTATCTTGAGTAGACTCCTTGACCTCTCTGTGATGTTGGAACTAATTCTATCACGCCCTTTGCTAACATGAGTGTTACCTCTTGTTGCAGTATCTTCAGATGAGAATGAGCGGTGAACGCAGGTGGAATGTGCGGAGGGCTGAGTTTGAATTGTAGAGAGTGTCCGTTTCTTATAGTGTCCAGCACCCATTGATCCGTCGTAATTCGTTCCCATTCGTCGACAAATGCTGACACTCTTCCCCCCCAGAACGGTGTGTTGTATGTCACTGCTGATCTTTATTTTGTTTGTCTCTCGACGACGGATAGGATGGTCTTTTCCTGGACGTCTGGAAGTTACGGCATCGGTTTGCCGTTTGGGAAGCACGTCTGTATCCCTGGGAGGGGTAAGCCGATCTGCCAAAGGATCTGTCTCCAGACGCAGAGAGTCTGGAATTACCTGAAGCCCCTCTAAAGGGACAAAAAGACTTGTAGCTTCGGCCACTCTGGAGGGCACCCAATGAACGTGCCGTGTCCGAGTCCTCTTTCATTCCCTTTAGGGCTTCGTCCACCTTCTCACCGAATAGAAGGTCTCCCTCAAAAGGCATATCTAAAACTTTGTATTGTACCTCTGGCCTGAAGTAGGTACACTTAAGCCATGACTGTCGTCGTAATACGACCCCATTATTGACTTGCTTGAAGCCTGACTCAGCGAGGTCCACCGCGATGTTTATTGCGAGATTTAAGGCTTCCTCACCCTCCGACAAGTAACATCGCTGCTTTCCTATGCTCTTCCGGAAGATGATCAAGTAACGGGGATAGCCTGTGCCACATCTCCCTGTCGTATCTGGCTATAATCGCCAGAGTTTGCGGCCTTTACTGTGGTTGCTCCCACGGGTAGTACTTTTTTGCCAAAGGCATCCTGGCGTCTCGCTTCGTTTTCAGGCGGAGTCATGCACTTGTGCTGGGCCTTCGCCTTTCTCGTCGCTGCCGCCGACACCACCGAGTCCGGCGTTGGCTGGGAGGATAAACACTTGGGGGTAGACTCCGGAGCCTTAAACTTTTTTTCGAGGTGTCCTTTCACTGCCGGCTCTGAAAAAGGGTGACACATTGTCTGCAACCCCTCTTTCCACACGTGGTCTAGTATTGGTATTGAGAACACGGACCTCCTCTTACCCATGTGGTCGAACAAAAAGCAATCCTTTTTCTCTGCTTCCTGGGACAAACCAAATTCTTTACACGCCTTCTCAATCTTAGAATGGAATGATGCAATGTCGTCCGGAGGGGACAGGTGAGCTGGGCTTCTAGGGGTTTCCAACTCTACCTCGGACTCCCAGGTTGGATCCCTGGAGGGGGACGACGAGATATCCGACATGGCTCCCCTGTCAGACTCTGAATCTGGCAGCTCACCTTCCTCTTGTGCCAGAGCGGAGATTGGCGTGCGTAGGTGGACGGGACTGGCCCGGCTCGTCGACGGGTGACTGGCAGGTTTGCCTGAGGTAGTCTCTGGTCCAACGACTGTAGCAAGGACTGAAGCGTGGACAGAATTTCCAGCGACAAAACAGATTGAGGATTGAGAAGAGGGGCAGGTACCGGTACACCGGATCCCCTCGTCCTTGACGTGTCGGCCACTCGTAGCCCTAGGTCTGCTGGGCCAGCTATTCTCTCGCTCTCGTCCTCCGAGGACAGCAACACAGCCTGTTCTTGTAGCAATGTATCCGGGGGGGGGGCAGGGGGGGGGGAAATCGGATCAAAAACTTCCAGCCTCCAGGCCTCCTGTAGAACCCCCGTCGACGAGGTCATCGTCGTCGGTGAGACGGTGGATGCCACCTGAGTCAGTGGCAGGATGGGGGCCGATGACTGGACCGACGGTGACTTAGCAGGTGGTTTGGGCGGTCCCGCCTTTTCCACGCTTGGTGTGCTTACTCGACTAGTGGTTGATCGATGATGATCGCTGGAGGAGGATTTCGGCCCTTCCTTTTCGTGCTTTTTTGATGACGATTTTTTTGACGCTGAGTGACTCCCAGATGACTTTTTCCGTCGGGCGAGATTTCTTCGCCAGTGGTTCCGACGAGGAAGCGCGGCGTGATGTTTTTGCCGATTGTGTGGAGCCTACCTCCGAAAGGGGGGTATGCCCCCGCTCCATCATTCAGCCATGCCACCAGGCGTCGACTCCGGTCTTTGAGGGTTTTTTGAGAAAACCCTTTGCATATGTCGCAGTTATCTGCCGAATGATGAGGGTGGAGGCAATATATACAATCCATATGTCCGTCCCCCTCGTAAACTTTTTTCAAGCCGCACGTCGCACACGGACGGAACAGCGCTTTTCCTGACATGGAGGACATTTTCTCTAGCTCCAACTTCAGGTATACAACCTTGTACAAAATAGTAAGACAACGCGAGGAGATCCCACTACTTTTGAGACGGTTGAAATCTGAAGGGGAGCCGCGGGGGTGGGCCTCTTATACAGGGACGGCCTACGGAGCATGCATAGGCGGGTCCTAAAAGGACGTAGATAGGACACAAAAGTGTCGGAAGTTTTCCTATAGGAAAAGGCTATATATGTGTACCAAGGGGTGCCAGTGTGACGACAGGGAATATTCTAAGCATGTGAATCCATGAAAGATCCAATGCTGGAGAAAGACTTTTCTTTGACGAAGAGTCCTTCGCAGGATGTTTATCAGAGGGGTGTTTTTCTGATGAACGCGGTTTCTTAGTCGGAGGCTCTGCGGACGCAGAGCAACGAGGGGGCACCGGAGATTTAGATCGAGGAAGTAGAGCCTACCTCCGATGCAGGGTACGCACCCGCCCCGTCATTGAGCCAAGTCACCAGGCGTCTGTTTCGGTCTTCCAGGGTCTTCTGGGAGAAGCCTTGACAGATCTCGCACGTGTCGGCCGAATGATGAGGGTGAAGACAGTAAATACAGTCCATATGCCCATCACCTTCATACACTTTAAACCCGCATCTAGTACAGGGACAAAACGCCTTTCCAGACATTTTCGAAGGAAGTCAATGAAAAAGAACGCACAACCTAGCAAAAATAGATACTCGAGGTAATCCCACTACTTTGGAAGATGGTTGAAATCTGAGGGAACAGTGGGGGCAGGGCTACTTATACCTCTACGTCCTAGTGGCGCAGGCGGCCCAAAACGACGTAGATGGGATACAAACGTGTCGAAATTTTTCCTATGGAAAAGGTCTATATAATTTACCGAGGATTCCCAGCCTGACAACGGAGAATATTCCAAGCATGTGAATCCATAAAAGATCCAATGATGGAGAACATAAGTATCTGCAGAGCTGCACAGGACCAGAAGCTAGCCAAATCCCTTTCTTCTAACCAAAGGTACTGTACAGTCTAAGAACGAACCTCTTGTCATGTAGCTTAATTGTTCACAGTTGACTCGTCTTGGTTGCTCTGTAGAGTTGCTTGCATCTTCTACATCTCAAGCTGAACAGCTTGTGGCCCTACATGGATTCTTTTTCTACAAAGACTGCTAAAACATTGTCCAAGACCTTTCCTTACCTGCAAGAAGTGCTTCAGCTCACCTAGACTTGCTAACTTAACATTGGCTGTCCTGGCTCCCTGAATGACTTCTCCCCTCTGACATTGGGTTGCACCCGTTCTTCCAGGAAGGGGTTAGCTTAATTTGAATTGGGGGTTCAAAAGTACTTGCCTGCTTCAGAATATTTGTGCAATCCGTTTTATTTCAATAACCCTTTTCTTTGACACTCCAAGTAATACTCTAAATGTACAAGTGACATATTAATGTCCGCAGTGTCCTAGCAATTTGAGTCTCCTGCAGGTGTAAGTATTTGCCACCCCCAATGGGTATTTACAGATTGTGAAACTAAAAGTCTTGGAGGTATTTGTGGGTTATTGACATATTGCCCCTTTTGAAGGCTTATCCAAACTGACTTAAATACATTTATAATTAATCAAGAAACCGAGTGCAAGTGTTTTTTTGGCTACTTGTCACTGAAGCTCTGTTGTAGTGCACCCAAAGGGTACTGCATCAAATCTTGCCAAACACACATCAAGGAAATAGTAGGAATCTAGCTCCCTTTTATCCCAGTGTCGATTCTGGTGGCTGTTGCCGAAGACTTATGCAGCTAGTGTGGCTCAGGCTTAGATTACACATTTACTGACAGCGACAAAGATGACAATTGCTGGGGGGTGGAAAAGTGAAGAGGGTCCAATTGTAGGTGTGCGCTGGGCCACGATTTGGGGGTGGTAGTACCAAAGGAGAAAGTGTGCACCCTGGTAAATGGAACATACCAGAAATTGCTTAAAGTGTGGTTGTCCTTCTACGAATATGTAATGAA
The DNA here is from genome assembly GCF_040938575.1 of Ambystoma mexicanum. Taxonomy (NCBI): domain Eukaryota; kingdom Metazoa; phylum Chordata; class Amphibia; order Caudata; family Ambystomatidae; genus Ambystoma; species Ambystoma mexicanum. Next base: position 1,000,039,393 of record NC_090935.1, on the reverse strand, counting down.
ACATCACCATCACCAACTTCATCTGTTGGAAAGATTCGATACTTGACAATAGATCGGAAGGGATGAGAACCAGGGGGCAGCCTAGGGAGGACATCATATGCAATTAAGTGCATGAAGTGTTTATATTTTTTCTTTTTAAGTTGAGGGGAGTTGGGGCATGGCTAGCCAGCGTGTGTTGGGGAGAATTCTCATAAACGTGCCAATTCCCTTCACCTTACAGACCACCAACAACTTTGCTGGATTTTGAGGACTTGATTTTTTTAACCTGGAAAGAGTGCGAGCGTTTTTCCCACCCTTTCATGTATTTTGACATGTGTTTTACTTGTGTGTTCTTTGATTATGGAGTTAAGATAACTCCATATGCATCTTTTCATGTGCGTTACACAGCACCGTCAGTGCAGTGACACAGGGATGTCTTTTTAGACTTCACAAATGTTTAAATACTTTCTCTGGGATAAACTACTGTTCAAGAGAAGGAGTTAAATTGACTTTACTAATTCCTAGACCCCACACAAACTAGAGTGCTGGAGGGGATACCTACTATCCCCTGTGTCTAGAAACTCACGTGTCAGTCAAATGCTACCCTTTCCTATCGAAAAGGCTGGTGGCAGTGGTTTTACAACAAACTACCATGATTTTTCCCGACAGCGAACACCAGTAGCTAAAAATCGTGGGAGCCATGTTTTTCAAGATGCCGCCTTAAGCCACTTTGTTTAAACAGGTCCCGGTCTTTTTTCACCATTTCTTTTTGGAAAGGTCCTAGTGCATGTCTGCACGCCAAACCAGGTTTGGTCCCTTTGTTTGTATGCCTTTGGCATGCTTCAGGACTGAAGATTGCCTAGTGTGGGCAGGAAGTGAGGGAGGTGCCCGAAACTCCCCGTGCTTAGTCTCCTAGGAGACCCAAATGCACTCTGGCGCGATTGGCTGGCTGACTGTCCAGCAAAGACAGCCACCCTGCTGGGTGAGTGACAGCTAGGCTGGCATGAAAGGAAAACTTTTAAAAAGGAGTCTCTTGGACTAGAAAGCAAAGTCGACACTGGAATGAAAGAACCGAAGATGAGCTGGAAGAAGAGGACTGCTGCAACTCCTGGACCGTTGGTTTGCCCGGTGAAGCCCTGCTGCAGGTCCACATTGCCAAGTTAATCTCGACAGAGAAGCCCCTTCAAGGACGACTTCTTCCTTTGAGTTGTTCGGACCAATCAACACATAAGCCACCTGAATACCATTCTCGGAGCTGGTTAGGATTAACCAGGGCAAAGGACACCAGCTTGTGTGCTTTAATTACAGCTACTGGAACTGAAGCGACTCCATTTTGTCAGCGTTTTTCGACGTTCCTGTGCAGTGCAGGAGTCCCGACGTCCTCCCTCTTGTCCCCACGACTGAGGCTCAGCGAGCCCTGCAGGAACTGCCAGGAACCAACATCTTCTGCTGCATCTTGTTCATGTTGAAGTACTGTGCCAACCAGATTGAGAGAACGTGCCTCTCGCAGTGAAAGTTAGCGGAACTTTCCCAACTTGCAAGCCTAACCAGCTTGTGACCCAACATACGATTATTTTTCGTACAAACTACTTCTGAGAACTTTGGCAAAGACTTTACAGTTTATGTCAAGAACTGTTCTTTCCTATCCAAGGCACTAGTCCATTGACTTTGGCCTAAGCCTATTGAACTGAATAGAGTCCTCTAGTGAACTAAAACTATTTGCACTGCCTAAGAAATTATTTGTGATCTATTCTGCCAACTTGAGCCTTTTTGCTCCCATTGAAAGTAACGGAAATGCAATTTTGCTCCTATTTCAGGGGAGCCTAATTTGTTCAGAAACATTGGTTTGAAGTGTGTGTGTGTGTATAATATTAAGTTGCTGCCTTCTAGTGAATGTTTTCTAAATGATTGTGTAATAAATCATTAACCAAGATACCTTGAGTGTTCGTCTCTACTTGAACCACTGTGATTGTAAGACCTGTGTATACTGCTCACATTCCCTCTTGAGATGAGCCTGGCTGCTCAGCTCGCTACCACAAACAATAGTACAGACTTATGCCAAAGGTTGGTTTTGGTTACACCTGTAGTCCTAATTGTATGTGGTGGCCCCAGAGGGTAATGCATGCAATTCTGCTTAACAGTAGGCTATGAGCAGGTAATTTCTTGGAGCTCCCATACTACCGGCCCAAACCTGTGGTATAACCCCATGCAAAAACACTGACCTGAAGGGGACTAGCAGTGAACTAGCAGGGAACCTAGATGCCACAAATGGCATTCCTGCAGGAGGGATAAGTGGAGAGCAAGTCCCCAGAATTTTGAACGAAAGGGAGTGCAGGAGCAAAGTGAAAGTGCTCCCAAGATGCCACCGCACTGCATTGAGGAGAGACCCAACAGAACTGCAGAGCACTCATGTCTAGGTACCTGGAGGGGGCTGCCGACACCCGTGCTTCGCTCAGGAAAGGCAGCGCGAGACGGTAGGAGCCCCACACAGATAGTGACTCTGCACACGAAACGGGGACCCGACACCGCACTCCATCCAAGGACTTCGGAGCTGCAGATGGCGTCGGAGCTGCAGATGGCGGAGCATCTCAACAGCACACGGTGAGGAGAAACAAAGCGGGCGACACAGCCTAGTGCCTGTGGAGTGCTCCTGATGGAACAAGACTATGGCCACAAATGACGTGAGGCATCTGGATACCAGCATCCATCACGCTGACATTACTGAGACAGACAGCTGGGGGACCAGAAAAGACCATAACACGGCTGAGGGTGGAGACGGAGTTGAACGACCAAGAAGGTGAGAGGGCAGCGCAGGGGCTGGTCCTATACCCCGCCTCCTCCCCTCCCCCCACGGCCGAATTTACAATGTCCCAGCAGACCGGAGGCATAATAACAGAGCCCCAAGATCAACTACTGACTAATACTGGGGAAGGCCCTTGGAGATGGCTGTAGGCATAATTCTCACCGATTGCTTCAAGACCCCTTGGACCCACAACACCCCTTATCCCTGGAGGGCGTGCTGTGGAGGAGGAAGATAAAATACTGGGAGAAGTGAAGGAGGGAACACTTTTGGGGACAGATGCAATCACTACAGGCCTGAGGAGGCTCCACATTCTCAACAGCCCAGAACGTCAGATAGTATGGTGGGAACTGGATCAGAGAGGTCCACTACACTGGCACAAGAAACAAATGGCAGGAGAAGCAGGAGACGCATCTGTGTGCACGCAAGGATTTGGGGGGATGGGCAGATTCATAACCACAACTTGGAGGAACCTGGGGCCATCATGGTAAAGGAGCAAGAAAAGATGGAAAAGTACAGAGGCAAGAGACAAATTGCAAAAACAGGGACTGATCGGTCCACGGAGGAAAGAGCAACGGGAGGGGGAGGCAGAGTTACCCTGGACTTATTGATGGAGCCTATTCAGGCTACCACATCCACCCTGCAGGAGAGCATTAAGGAAGTGGGAATAGATGTCTACCTGGTGAGAGCAGACCACCGAAAAGTGTGCAAGAGGGTCACGGAAGTGGAACAAAGGGTTATTAGCACAGTGGAGGACGGCATCCAACTTAGAAACCAAGTCGCAGGCCTGATGGGAGCTACCAGAACCCTGGAAACGAGAGCAGGGGATGCATAGGGCCACACCAGGCGCTGGAGTGCCTCGAGGGAAGAAGGCCTGTGGAGAACTCAATCTTTGTGCATCAAAGGACTGTCAAGTTTCAGTGGAAAGGGCACACAGGGTCCTGGTAGACCCCCCCACCACCATGCACACCACAGAGCAGGTGGCCAAAACTATGAACTTCTGGGATCAGGACACCATTCTACAAGAATCCCACAGGGAAGGTTTTTACGAAATTGGGAACGCAAAACTGCGCATCTTTACAGACTTCACATTGGAAGTAACGTCAGGAGAACATATGATGCAGTGAGGCGTCAACTTAAATACAGGTTTTTCCAGCTAAGTTGAAGGTCCTATCAGGAGGAAAGTCATGGTTCTTTACATCCCCGAAAGAAGTGTGGGATTGGCAAAGCGGGGATCCCCAAAATGGAGCAGGTGTGGGGTCTGCCGCAGGAGATTGAAAAGGGCGATGGAGGTGGGATTAAGTATGAAAAGGGTCAGTAGGAACTAGTCACCAGGGAATAAAGGAGAGATGTATGAGTGGGGAATTGTATCAGAGGGGCAGCGACGGGGCAATACAGAAACCGCCCACAGCTACAATGCCATCGACTGCTGCCCACGAGTTGTGGGGAAAGGGTGGGATAGGCAAGTCAAGGGGTCTAATTCGGGAGGGGTGGGACAGAACCCTGAGGGGGTCACCCACACACCAGAGTTGGGGAGTTTGAGGGAAGTAGGTGGGGAGGGTGGGAGTTGGCGATACCAAGTTGGGATTGGGCATCACTTGCAGTATGGTTGACGAAATGGGATGAAATAAAATGGCTGGTGCAATGATCAAACACGGGAAGGCATAATACTGGATACAGGACTAAGAGGGGAATGAGACTACCCTTCGGTGAAAGAATGATGGGACACATTTATTGGATCCAGACAAAAAAGGTGGAGGGTGGGGGAATTTCTGAAACATGGAATACAAGTGGCTCTGATACAGGAAACGCATATGGGAAGGGGACCTGGTGAAACTGGGAAAGTTATGGGGGGTAGGAGGACAAGTGTTTGGTACGTCCTACTCAACCTAAGCTAGAGGAGTGTGGATTTGGGTGGCGGGAGGAGTGCCATTACTGGTGGAGAAGGTGTTGGGGAAGAGGTGGGGCGGACAGTGATGGTGGGTATATGGTAAGGATACCCGCTACGTCTAGTTAACTCTTATGCACTGAACGTGGACTATAAGGAATACTTCCCATTGGTCCTGCACATGGGTGGGGCTTTACAGAGGGGCAATGATATTATGGGGGGGGGGATTTTAACTGCCACCTAGATGGGACGGGGGAGAGAGGATTTAGCAAGAAACATGACAGCGTCCCTCCACAAGGTAATGAGAACCTTGACCTAGTGGAAATACCGAAGGAGTAACATGGTGGAGAAAGGGCTCATTCTACTCTGGTTTCCATGGGCCGTATTCATGTTGGACTACCTCCTGATGGGGAGATAATACTACTGGCAATTTGAGGACCTAAAATATCTAGGACAAACCCTTTCGGATCACTCACCCCTGGTGGTCAAACTAGTGGTAAGAGGCTCCTGCGTAGCTTGTGGCGAATGCTGAAACACATTAAAGGTTGGGGCGTTTACCAACGAGTTACGCAAGGGGATTGAAACCGGTTTTGAATTTAACGAAGGGGGGGTTGGTGGACTCAATGGAAATACTCCGGGAGGCTTTTAAGGCAAACATAAGGGGGTTGTGCCTCTCCACGACAGTGGGGAAGAGAAAAAAATTGCAGGAAACAATCACGGCAAGTGACGGAATTAGATAAGGAGGGAGGGGAAGGCATTCAGATTGGGACTATGCCTTGAGCTTTACCATAAGACATTGGCAGACCTAGCACACTTCGACAATAGCAAACAGAACACTCAGTTACATGGAGAGGGTGATCAGGCAGGGAAGTCACTGGTGTGGCCGATTAACCCGGGAATCCCCAAGAAAGGGGATAACCCAAATCAAAACTAAATTGGGGGAAAATAGTAGGCACCCAGGGTTTACGGAGTTCGATGAGGGCTTATATACAAGCGAAAATGGATATGTGGACATAGATGTGGAAAATTTGATGGACCTGATCTGGTTGCCAAAATTAGGGGAGGATATGAAGGAAGAACAGGATGCCATGATAGAGGTGGGTGACATTAGATGGACGATACGCACTATGAGGAAGGGCACGTCCCCTGGCAGTGATGGATTCCCCATTGAATTATATTCAGAATGTATAGACTGAGCCCCACAACTCAAAACGTTATACGATGAGGCATTTGAGAAAAGGAGCCTTCCAGAGTCCATGAGGGAGGTTATAATACAGTGATTCTGAAGGGGGGAACCCACTAGACCGCATGTCTTATCGCCCCATATCTTTATTGAAGGTTGATGGGAACATTTTGGGCCAGATATTGGCAGCCAGACTGGAGTGTGGCTCCGAAGCTGGTCCACTCGGCTCAATGTGTGTTTATTGGGGGTAGAAATACAATCGCTAACATTACTCGTCTCCACCATGTCATGGACTGTCAAATCGCATAAACATGCCCTGGCGGTGGCCTCTTGACGCCATGAAAGCGTCGCTGGAGTTGCAATGGTTAGAGTATTGAAGGAATTTGGGTTTGGGGAAACTTGGCTGGACCTACTATCCAACAAACTAATGGCAAGGGTAGGAACCAACGACTGGGTATCTGAGAAATGGGAACTAGGCAGGGGGACTTAACAGGGCTGTGCGGAGTCTCCCATACTTTTTGCCATCGCCCTGGAAACCTTAAGAGTTTCTACGGCAGGAGATGGCGGGGGTAGGGGTCAGAGGGATCCAACCCTTAGTATCGTTATATGCAGATGATCTCCTCTTGTAGGTTTCTAAGCCATGGAGAACTTGACAGCTTTATTGGAGATCTTAAAGAATGTGCCACATGTCCGGCTTCTGCATCAAGGATAAATCCGTCTTTTTCCCCTTGGGTGGGTTTTGGGAAAGTCGCATACAAGACTGTTTAGCAAGATTTGGAGGAGTACCCTTTGGGTGCACTACAACAACCTTGACCTCTTGGCAATAGGAACCCAACCTTTGGTATAGATTGGTACTACACAGGTTGGTAGCATGAGCAGCCAGGCTCATCTCAAGAGGGGTCAATGCGTGCAGTAAGTTAAACAGATATTCACTGTGACAAGTATTCAAACACTTACACACAAGGTTTCCCGATTAAACAAATTTATTTAACAGTCAGTTTGAATAAGCCTTCAGCAGGGGCAATATAATAGCAACACACAAGTACACTCCAAAACACAAAGTGTCTCTAAATCAGCAAGTAACCTTTTGGGATGGCACATGCACTTCCTACAACCTAGATGACAAGAATAGCTAGGACCCTGGACATTAACATGCTTTTATGTATTGCTGTAATTGTACCAGTGATATGTTAAAGAAAAGGGTTATACAATAAAACAAGAGCACACATTCTGAAGCAGGTAAGTACTTTTCAACCCCAAATGCAAAGTAGATTAACCCCATCCTGGAAGGAGAGGTAAAACAATGTCAGAGTACAGAAGCGTTATTCAGGGAGCCAGGCCAGCCAATGTCAATTGGGCAAAAGTCTAGGTGAGCTCAAGCACTTCTTGTAGGTGAATAAAAAAAGTCTTGCACTAGGTTTTAGAAGTCTTTGTAGCAAAGAAGAAATCAAAGTAGGGACACAAGCTGATTACCTGTGAGGTAAAGAAGCTGTTAGCAACTCCACAGAAGCAACCCAGCCAAGTCTCCACTGAGATTAAGTAAGGCTACCAAAACAAGAGATAAGTGTACATTACCTTTGGTAAGAATCAATTGTTCCAGCTGGCTTTCATTCCAGTGCAGCTCTGCAGATCCTGTGTTCCTGGGCCTCAGTCGTGGGGAGAAGAGGGAGGATGTCTGGACGACTTCTGCACTGCAACGGAATGATCAGTAGAAAAGGACCAACTTCTATTCAGTGGCACTTCAAAGTACCAGCTCCTCGCGTCTCAGCAAATAGAACTACCTCGGACTCTGATACCACTTTGGACTTTCCTCGCATCTAGGGTCCAGCACTGTTGAGGTGGCTCAGGCTTGGTTAGTCCTGTTTAGTAGGAGTCTGGAGGACCTTCCAACAGCTCAGGTTCAACTTAAAAAAGTGATTCACTCCAAATCTGGTGTCTCTCTCCCTGGCGCTTCGGTTCCTGCAGCAGCAACGAAGTTCAGCCAGCTCCGAGAGGATGTCCAGACGAATTCACTTTGGAGTGGATTGGTCCCACCAACTCAAGGGGAGAAAGTTTCTGCAGGGCTGCTCTAGTCGAGGCGAATTTGGCGCTTCAGCACAGCAGCAGAGCTTCACCGGGCAAACCAACGGTCCAGGAGTTGCAAGATCTTTTTCGGTTTCTTCATCCAGTGGTAGACTGCCTTCCTTGCCAATAAGCATTGCCTTTTATGCAGCTGTCTCCCATTCATTCCAGCCTAGCAGTCAATCGCACAGCAGGGTGGCTGTCCTTGCCGGACAGCCCGCAGTCAAACAACCTTTGTGCATTCCTGCAACCAAGGGTATCAAGCACAGGGATCAGGCACCTCCCTGGCTTCCTGCTCCCGCCAAGGACAAAACTAACCAAAAGGACCAAACCTGGTTTGGCTCGCAGAGTAAATTTCAAGGACCTTTCCACAAAGAAACCGAAAAGAAAAGGGCATTTTTTTATCAAAAATGGACGGTAAAACTACCAATGGTAGTTACAAGTAAAGCACTGCCACCAGCCATTTCATCGCAGAGAGGATAACAAAAATGTTAATTGAAAAACTAGATAAAGGGGATACTAAGTAACCCCTCCAGCACCCTATTGTAAGTGTGTGCTGGGTCTAGAAAGTTACAATGCAAGTAAAGTAAATTTCACTCTACTGTTCTTGGAAACAGTTTATCCAAGAGAAGGGATTTAAACCTTTGGGAAATCTGAAAGACTTCCATGTGCCACTGCACTGAAGGTTTTCAGACTCCACAATCAAAGGAAACACTGTTTTAATATCACAAAAATACACGAAGGAGTGGGAAAAAGGTCTCTCTCTGGGTAAGAAATTAGTAAGTCCTAGAGTCCAGCAAAAGGGCCGGGGGTCTCTAAAGTAGAGAAATTATCACATTTCTCAGAATTCTCCCCAACAAAGACCTCCCGATGGTAGGGATAAAATGGGAAAGCGAGTCATATCTAGATATACAAATATTTCATGACGGAGGAAACCTGTACACACAACACCGGCAGGGACTCAATACAATTCTGGAAGGGTCAGATTTGGACTGAAAATTGCAACTGATAGGGAGATCGGGGTACAGTGGCTTCAAGAAAAAGGATGTGACAAGTGTTAGGGAGAATTCTCATAAATGTGCCAATTCCTCTCTACCTTAGAGACCCCCCAGCTCTTTTGCTGACCTTTTGTACCTTGTATTTTTAATTCTGTTTGTTTTCTGTGTTTATTTCTTTTAGTTATGGGTTTTAGATAACTCCATAGGCATCTTTTCATGTGCGTTACACAGCACCCTCAGTGCAGTGACACAGGGATCTCTTTTTAGACTTCCAAAAGGTTTAAATAGCTTCTCTGGGATAATCTACTGTTTACCAGGGAATGCAAGGTTAAATTGACTATATTCAATTAATTCCTAGACCCAGCACACACCATCTTCCTATGGAGTGCTGGAGGGGTTACCTAGTATCCCCCCGTGTCTAGAAACTCATGTAGCAGTCAAATGCTACCCTTTCCTATCAAAATGGCTGGTGGCAGTGGTTTTACAACCAACTACCATGATTTTTCCCGACCGCTAACACCAGTAGCTAAAAATCGCAGGAGCCATGTTTTTCAAGATGGTGCCCTAAGCCCCTTTGTTTAAACGGGTCCTGGTCTTTTTTTGCCATTTTCTTTTGGAAAGGTCCTTCTAGTGTTGGTTTTTGCTCGCCAAACCAGGTTTGGTCCCTTGTTCATATGCCTTCGTCGGGCTTCAGGACTGAAGACTGCCTCCGTCTGAGTGTCTGGGGTGGGCAGGAAGTGAGTGAGGTGCCCGAAACTCCCTGTGCTTAGTCTCCAAGGAGACCCAAATGCACTCCGACGCGATTGGCTGGCTGACTGTCCGGTAAGGACTGCTACCATGCTGGGCGAGTGGCAGCTAGGCTGGAATGAAAGGGAGAAAACTGTTTAAAAGGCAAGCTTTTGTGCTTGATGAACAGCTACCTGAACTGAAGGGACTCATTTTGGCAGTGTTTTCCGGCGATTCCTTGCACTGCAGGAGTCTCAAACGTCCTCCCTCTTGTCCCCATTACTGAGGCTCAGGAACAGTGAGAACTGCCAGGAACCAACATCTTCAGCTGCAACTTTTGCTTCATACCAAGCTACAGTGCCAACCAGATTGAGAGCATGCCACTTTGAAAGTTCGCAGAATTTTCCCAATTTACAGGCCTAATCACCTTGTGACCCAACATAAGATTCTTTCGTACAAACTACTTTTGAATACTTTACCGTTCACTACAAGAACTGCTCTTTCCTAACCAAGACACTAGCCTATTGACTTTGGCCGATGACTATTTTACTTAATCGAATCCTCTAGTGAACTAAAACTATTTGACCTGCCTGAGAAAGTATTTGTGATCTATTGTATTAACTTGTGCCTTTGTGTTCAAAGTGACTGAAATGCCCTTTGGCTCCTATTTCAGGGGAGCTTAAAACGTTCAGAAACTTATTGGTTTTGTGTTGAAGTATATTTGTGTAGAATATTAGTTACCTCCTTTTAGTGAATGTTTTCTAAATGATTGTGTAATACATGTATAAGTGTTTTACCAAGAAACCTTGAGTGCAAGCGTCTACTTGAAACACTGACAGACTCCTTTTACTGCTCACATTCCCTCCTGAGACAAGCCTGGCTGTTCAGCTCGGTACCACAAACTGTCATACAGACTTATACCAAAGGTTGGTTTTTGCTTACACCTGTAGTCCTAATTGTATGTGGTGGTCCCAGAGGGTACTGCATGCAATTCTGCCTAACAAGGTAGGAGACTTGTTCGAAGTTAGAACTACTGACCTCAGAGTGGTCCACAAAGTTTAATCTGGCAAAGTGCTTGTTTTTGGTGTATGGGGCAATAGACCATAGATCAATGGATTTATGGGACGTAATCCCAGAAGAACCAGAAACTAGCCAAGCGTTATGGGTACTACAGAACAAGCGGGGGCACAGCTAGGATCTCACGCATCTATAAAGCCCTATGAGAAGGGGAACCCATGACAGCATTGAGGCAGAAACGGGAGAGGGATATGGGGTGCCAGATCCTGACAAGGAATGGGAGGCAATATGGGAAGCAGCCCGAAAAGATTGGCGAACACAGGATTCCAACTGATTGTTTAACATTATACACAGGACGTATGTGACCCCGACCAGATGGGCGATGAGGAACAAGTTACTTACCTGTAACTGTTCTCCTGCATGGGTCTGGCATGGATTCACATGCTCAGGAATATTCCCCGTCGTCAGGCTGGGAATCCTCGGTAAAGAAGAACAAGTTACTTTCTTACCTGGTAACGTTCTTTCGATGGGATGGTCCGACGACGTATTCCATATCTATGACAGGTAATCACCACAGCTGTGCTGCTTCGGAAACTTTTCCGGCGTCTGCGTCCTGCGTCGATGACGTTGATGCGCCGACGTCGAGGACCTCCTCCGATGTCCGACGTCATCCGATGTGATAAGTAGGACGCACGACGCCTGTAGCCTCAGTTGTAGTTTTTTCCCCCAGAACGTGTGACACAAGTCAACTGCCAGTCCGACACAAAGCCTTGCGGAACGTTAGCTGCAATCGCAAAAGAAATTCTGCAGCGGGGAAGGCAGGGCGGGAGCGATATGGAATACGTCGTCGGACCATCCCATCGAAAGAACGTTACCAGGTAAGAAAGTAACTTGTTCTTCGAGGGGTTGGGTCCTCCGACGTATTCCATATCTATGACAGACTCCCAAAGCAGTACCAGAGCAAGGAGGAGGGAAAGAATTTATAAACAAAATTTGGAATAGCCAATCAAATAGCAGAGCAAAGGACCGCCTTGCCAAAGGCCAGATCATGCCCTCTGATGGAATCGAGGGAATAATGCCGTACAAATGTAGGTACTGAAGCCCAGGTGGCTGCATCACAGATGTTGCGAATAGGAACACCCCTCTGCAGCGCAGTAGATGCAGCCACACCCCTGGTAGAATGGGCCCGCAAGCCAGCCGGTGGGTCCTTACCCGCCAAGCGGTAACACTCCGAGACGGCCAAAATAATCCAGCGGGACAAAGTCTGTTTCGTCACAGCTTGCCCCAAACGCTTACCAGCGTAACCAATAAAGAGTTGATCATCCACTCTGACCCGGGACATGCGTGAAACATAAAAGCTTAAAGCTCTCCTAGGATCAAGCCTATGGAGCCTCTCCTCTTCCTTACCAGGATGCGGAGGAGGATAGAATGCCGGAAGAACAACCTTCTGGGCCAAATGAAATTCCGTCACTACCTTCGGAAGAAAAGAAGGACGAACACGAAGGACAACCCTGTCCTTGTGAAATACAGTGAAGGGTGGCTTAACTGAAAGTGCCTGTAACTCACTCACTCTGCGAGCGGAAGTAACCGCAACTAAAAACACAGTTTTCAGAGTTAACAGCCTCAAAGGGCAAGAATGTAAAGGCTCAAACGGAGCACCCATAAGAAACCTAAGAACAAGGTTTAAATCCCAACCGGGCACCAGGAAAGGTGACGGAGGGAACACATTAGTGAGCCCTTTGAGAAACTGAAATTAAAGGGATCTTAAAGTAAGAACACTCAGACGAGCGCTTAAAGATGGAGAGCGCCGCCAGGTAACCTTTAATGGTACCCACTTGCAAGCCCCTGTGGGCCAAAGAAAGCAAAAAGGACAGAACCATGGGGATGTCACATGCAAAAGGATCCACATTCCGAACTCTGCACCAGTCGCAGAACTTACGCCAACGGCAACGGTACAGAGACTTAGTTGCTGGCCTTCGGGCCGAAAGCAACACCTCCATCACGTCTTCAAGGAGGTCCCAATCCCTATAACTCAACCTTTCAGAAGCCAAGCGTGAAGGTTGAGGGATCTGACCTCTGGATGGAGAACCAGACCCCCCTCCCGTGAGAGCAGATCGTCTCGGTAGGGAAGACGACGTGGAGGGCAGATGGACAAGTCGAGAAGGTCCGGGTACCACGTCCTCCGAGCCCACGCCGGAGCAATGAGGATCATCCGGGAACCGAACTTCCGTAACCTCCGCAGCACTTGCGGGATGACGGGGACTGGAGGAAACGCGTACAGCAGCGGGAACGACCAATCCACCACAAACGCGTCTCCTAAGGCTCCTTTTGGAGGAAATTCCCGCGAGCAGAACCTCTCGCACTTCCGGTTGACACTGGAGGCGAAGAGATCCACTTGAGGGGACCCCCAAAGGGCGAAGATCTCCAGGAGAATCTCCTGAGCCAACTCCCACTCGTGAGAGATCGCGCTCTGCCTGCTCAGAGCGTCCGCCGTCACGTTTTCGACTCCGGGCAGATGAACTGCCGAGACCGAAACTTCCTGCTGGATGGCCCAGAACTCGAGCTGCATCGCCTCCCTGCACAGAGGAAGTGACCCTGCCCCCCCCTTTTTGTTGAGGTAGTGCATGGCCACCGTGTTGTCCGTCAGGATCAGGACATTCCTTCCTCGCACAGTCGGCAGAAAAGCCTTCAGGGCTAGCCTGACGGCCCTCAGCTCAAACAGATTGATATGGACTCCGACGGAGACCAACGACCGCTGACTGTCAGCCCGTTGGCATGAGCTCCCCATCCCGTGAGGGATGCATCCGTCACGATCGTCACCTCCGGCCAGGGAAGCCAAAATGGAGCCCCCTTCATCAAGTTGCCTTCGACGGCCCACCACAGAAGGTCCTGGGCGACCGAGGGCGGCACCTGAATCGGGTCCGACATCCTGCCGGAGGACTGCGACCATTGCATCTTGAGTGCCCACTGCAAAGATCTCATGCGCAGGCGAGCCTCTGGCACCAGAAGAATGCAGGATGCCATGAGGCCGAGCAACCTCAAGAACTCGAACGCTGGGAGCGTCTGGGCATGCTGAAACTTGTGCACCATCTGCTGAATGTGAAGAGCCCTCACCTGGGGAGGAAAACACTGCCCCAGGGAAGTGTCGAGCACTGCTCCGATGTACTGGAGCCTCTGTGTTGGCGTCAAATGGGACTTCTTTAAATTGAGGGAGAAGCCCAGCCTGTGAAGGGAGTGGCAGGTGACGGACAGATGATCCAGGACTTGCTCGGGAGAGCTCCCCCTGATCAACCAATCGTCCAGGTAGGGGTAGACGTGAATCCCCCCTTGCCTGAGATGCGCTGCCACCACCACCATGAGCTTGGTGAAAACCCTCGGGGCGGAGGTCAATCCGAACGGCAGGACCCGAAACTGAAAGTGCGAGTCGCCAACCGCGAACCTCAGGTACTTCTTGTGCTTGGGATGGATCGGCACATGGAAGTAAGCATCCTTGAGGTCGAGTGACACCAACCAGTCCTGAAGCTGAAGGGCCTGGAGGACTTGAGAGAGAGTAACCATCTTGAACTTGTCCTTCCTGAGGAGTTTGTTCAAACCGCGCAAGTCCATGATGGGTCTCAATCCCCCGTCTTTCTTGGAAATCAAAAAATAAGGGGAATACCATCCCTTGTTCCTCTCCGCTGCAGGCACCAGTTCTATAGCGCCTTTCTCCAGCAGGGCTTGAATTTCCTGCGCAAGGAGCGGATCCGGACACTTCAAAGAGAGGTTCCCCAGTGGATTGTCGTGAGGCCTGTGCCGAAAGGGAAGACAGTAGCCGTGGGCTATGATCTCCAGAACCCACACATCGGAAGTAATGGCTTGCCACTCTACAAGATGCTGCGCCAGCCTTCCCCCAACCGGCGAACCATGGGACATGGCCTCATGACTGAGTAGGAGCGGCTGCGGCGTTACCTGAGGGCAAAGAGGCAACTGCCCGAGCGGCCTTGGCACCACGGGTACCCTGTCGTCCACCTCTGGTACCCCTGCGCTGGCCTCTTTGACTGCCAGCCCCTCTCGCTTTACTGAAGGATGAGTAATAGCGAAAGGAACCACCCCTCCACTGCTGTCCCCTAGGACAAAAAGGCGGAGGTTGGCGAACTGCAGCGCCCAACGACTTCGCTGCAGCTTTTGAGGTCTGCAACCTCTCAAGGCTCTCGTCAGCCTTGCTGCCAAAAAGGTGTTCACCGTCAAAGGGCATGTTGAGGAGCCGGGACTGCACATCAGGAGCAAACCCCGACTTCCGCAACCACGCAAACCTGCGTATCACGGTGCTCGCCGCCATGGACCTACTGACGCATTCAGCCAAGACCAGACCCGACTGAACGGACTCGCACATGGCATCCTTACCATCCTGGACCATAGCAAGGAAACCATCCCGTTCATCCCCTTCGGGAATATGTTCAGCCGCCAACGCAACACAGTTCCACAGAGTGTGCGTGAAACGTGACAAGGCACAAACGGAGTTGGCCGCCTGAAGCGCCATACCACCAGAAGAAAACACTTTCTTCGCCCAGCCATCAAAACGCTTGTCGTCCCTATCAGGAGGGATGGTAGGGTACGACGCCTGCTTCGCCGGGGCCGTGGCCGCCTGCACCACCAAACTTTCCGGAGTGGGGTGCCTGGTCAAGTAGCAGGGGTCGCTACTGGCTGGACGGTATTTACGCGACAAGGACTTGCCCACCGCCGGGAGACTCTCCGGAGCAGTCCAAGCCGCCGCCACCCTTCTCTGTAAAGCCATATGGAACGGCAGTACCGGGTCAGTTGGGGGACCAACATCAAGGATGTCCGTCAGGTCATCCTGCACAAACTCCCCTGGGGGAGCAGACCATCCCAGATACTCAGAAACCCTAGCCATAAGGCGCCGGTAAGAGGAATCGGCATGGGAGCCAGGCTCAGGCCGACAAAATTCCACCTCCGGAGAGGTGTCCAGTCCACTGGCATCATGCAGAGACTGCCTCAAATCGTCAAACTGACTATGGCCCGAAACAATGTCATCTGGCACCTGACGAGGAACCAGGCCATCAGAATCCTCATCCGCCTCTGAAATATAATCCAGGTGGCGAAAAGAAGGCACCCGAGAGTGCCTGCTCTTAGCCAGAGCCTTCCTAGGTGGCACACCCGAGACACGGGGCACCTCCGACACAAAAGGCGTCGAGCGAATTGGCGCCGCCGTCGAGAAAACCGGCAACGGCGCCGAGAGGATCGGCGTCGAGGAAATCGGCGTCGACGTCAGATGCCGCGCCTCCAGAATCGGCGGCGTCGACACAGCCCTCGAAGCCGGAGCCCCGAGCGTGTCCCTCGCCGACCTGATAGTCGACGGCTTTGACGACTTCCTCGGAGCCGGAGCCTCGAGAAAGCCTGTCGACGCCCTCGACGCCTCAGACGTCGATGTCTTCCTCGAAGACATCACAGGTGCACACGGTCTTGATCGCGTCGAGGACCGGGACCTGGAACGGGTACGGCGAGAACGAGCCTCCTTGTCCGAACGGGACCTCTCCCGTGACTCGCGCCGACCACTCTTGCGAGCGGTGGCTCTCGACCTCTCACGGCCGACCCCACTCGGGGGCGCGGACGGTTGAGTACCCTGCGACTCAAGAATCGACAACATCTTCTTCCCGAAGGAAGCCCATTCCTCCGGCGTTGCACGGCTAGTGGGGTAACCGACGGGCCGGGCACAGTCCTCTGAAGAGGACCTGGAAGGCGACCGGTGCCGGCGCTTCCGAGAATGCCTCGAAGAGGCTGAGAAGTGGCGAGACCGACTCCTAGAAGAAGACCGACGAGACTTCCGACGATGATGCGGAGAGTCACCCCTCGAATCATCCGTCGAAAGCCCCGCCGACTTCGACTTCCGGGGCTTGGACACCCGACCTACCGACAATTTCTTCTTACGCTCGCGTAAGGCCTTGGACGTGAGCGACTGCCAGTCGATACAATCATCCGTGTCGTGGGCCTCCCCGAGGCACCAGAGGCAGGCGTCGTGCGAGTCAGTCACCGACATCTTGGACCCGCACTCCCCGCACTTCTTAAAGCCCGGACGCGGGGTTGAAGACGAAGTGGAAGACATCGTCGAAGAAATACACAAACGAACAGGTTCGAAGAACCAGAAAGAACAGAACTCCAAAGAGTCGAGGCGTAGAACCGAGAAACACGAAGCAACACGTTCGCGGAAAAAACGGAACTGAGGCTACAGGCGTCGTGCGTCCTACTTATCACATCGGATGACGTCGGACGTCGGAGGAGGAGGAGGTCCTCGACGTCAGCGCATCGACGTCATCGACGCCGGAAAAGTTTCCGAAGCAGCACAGCTGTGGTGATTACCTGTCATAGATATGGAATACGTCGGAGGACCCAATCCCCTCGAAAAAAACCAGTATCAGTTTCGTTTCTGATCTGTCTTTCGTAGTAATAACCAATCACTGGTCTCTGCGTCATACTGACCACAGCCAATGACTGCCCTCTACCTAAGCACCGCCTCTGGCAGCCATCTTCAGATTTGGAAGCACGTGAAGTGGCAGTATGACCAAGTGAAGAGCCGCAGAGGGGTAGGCGGGAGGGTTCGCATGTGAATCCATGCCAGACCCATGCTGGAGAACAACAGTTACAGGTAAGTAACTTGTTCTTCTCCAGCATGGGGTCTGGCATGGATTCACATGCTCATGAATAAAGAATACATAGCAGTACACACATGCACAACCACGGGAGGTGGCAAAGGCTCAACATTAAGCATTACATCAAACTCAACATCAAGCAATCTTACCTTCTCACCAGGCTCACCTCAGGCGAACAGGTTGCGCAGCACTGCTTGGCCGACCCTGGACTGCTCCCTGGAATCCCGATCGACGCAGTAGAATTTCGTGAAGGTGTGTGTCGACCTCCACGTAGCAGCCCTGCATATGTCCAGCAGGGGCACACCAGAAAGGAACGCCGTGGTAGCTGCGATCGCTCTGGTGGAATGGGCTCTCGGACGGCCAGGCAGCGGTCGGTTTGCCAACCGATGACAGTACATGATACAGCCGGAGAGCCATCTGGAAATGGAAGCCTTCGAGAGAGCCTTCCCCTGATTGACAGGTCCAAAGTTCACAAAGAGTTGTGACGTCTTCCGAAAACACTTCGTGCGGTCCACGTAGAACTTCAGCGCTCTAGCCACATCCAGCGAGTGCAAAGTCCTCTCAGCCGGCGACGAAGGCGACGGGAAGAACACAGGCAACACCAAGGGTTCGTTGAGATGGAAGTCTGACGGTACCTTGGGCATGAAAGAGGGGTGCGTCCTGAGCACTACCCTTGTGTCGTGAAAAGTCAAGTACGGGGCCTTGCAGGAAAGGGCCTGGATCTCTCCCACCCGTCGTGCGGCGGTGATGGCCACAAGAAACGCTGTTTTCCACGACAGAAATTCAACGGGGACGAGTGCAGAGGCTCGAACGGAGGTCCCATGAGCTTGGTCAGCACCACGTTGAGCTCCCACGCCGGGGCCGGCGCCTTCACCGGCGGGAACGATCTGAACAGTCCCTTCATGAACTCTTTCAGACAATGAGACCACAAGGACGTCCGGCCCGTGGTTCTGGTGTATTGGGAGATCGCAGCAAGATGAATCTTGATGGACGCGTGTGCCAGTCCAGCTTTGGCCAGCGTCAGCAGGTACGGCAGTACCTGGGGAGCCGTAATCCGTAGAGGGTTAATCTTCTGTGTGTGGCACCAGACAGAGAACCTCTTCCATTTGTGTCCGTAGCATTTAAGAGTCGAGGACGCCCTGGCCTTTGCAAGAACCTCTGCCGTCGGCCGGTATGTCGTATCCTCCAAACTCTAGCGCTGCAGGAGCCAGGCCTGCAAGTTCAGCGATTTCGGGTCGTGGTGGAGGATGGCGCCTCCTTCCCTGGAGAGTAGATCCGCGTCCACCGGCAGCTTGATTGGCGGGGACGCTGACAAGTCCAGAAGGTCCGGGAACCATATCTGCCTCGGCCACGCAGGTGCGACGAGGATCATCCTGCACCGTGACCTCTTGAGCCGGTTGACGAGCCGGATTAGCAGTGGCAAAGGAAGGAACGCGTAGAGGAACAGGCCCTCCCAGGGGAACGAGAAGGCATCGCCCATGCTCCTCGCCTGGGGAAACCTGCTGGCGAACCTCCGGCACTTGGAGTTCGTCGCCGTCGCGAACATGTCGATCTGGGGTGTGCCCCACTGTCGGAAGAGGCGATCCACTAGATCCTGCCGTAGTTCCCACTCGTGGCACGAGCGCAGCTCCCTGCTGAGTGAGTCGGCGATGGTTTTTTTATCCCTGCCAGATGAAACTGCACCAGAAACATCCTTTGGGCGACGGCCCAATGCCACAGGTCCTGCGCCTCCTTGGACAGCGCTGGAGACCTGGTTCCGCCCTGTTTCCTGATGTAAAACATGGTGGTGGTGTTGTCGGTGAAGATCCTCACCACCTTGCCCTTGAGGGACGGAAGGAAGGACCTGAGGGCCCAGAACACTGCACGGAGCTCCAGGACTCCTGTGCGCTCCCCACCCTTCCAGGGAAGCATCCGTGGTCACTGTCCGAGTGATCCTCTCCTCGAAGCCGCCCGTCGTTTGGATCCAGCGCGCGTCCAGGAACTCCTGCAACGGGCGCTTCCGGAGCCTGCACATGGGAATGAGGTAGATGCAAGAAGACATCATTCCGAGGAGGGACTTGATGGACCTCACCTTGGCCGCGTCGGAAACCAACATCCGCTGTACCTTGCCCAGGATGGACCTGGTCCTTTCCTCCGACGGGGAGGCCAGAAGGGACACTGTCGAGCCTCGCTCCCAGAAACAGTGCGTTTTGCGCGGGTACCAGGTGGGACTAGGCGTAGTTCACGGAGAATCCCAGGTCCGAGAGAAGTTGGACGGTCCTTGCCGTGTGAACCACGGCAAGCTCCCTCGTCTTGGCTCGAATGAGCCAGTCGTCCAGGTAGGGGTAGATGTGGATCCCCTCACGGCGCAGCTGCGCCGCCACCGGTGCAAGGCACTTGGTGAATACCCTGGGTGCCGACCGTTGTCCGAAGGGGAGGACTTTGAACTGGTAGTGACGCCCTTGGACCACAAACCTGAGGAATTTTCGGTGCCCCTTTAGGATGGGAATATGGAAGTAGGCATCCTCCAAATCCAACGACGACAGGAAGTCTCCTTCCTCCAGCTGCCCCAGGACGTGCTGGAGGGTGACCATCCGGAACTTCTGCGCCTTGATGAACTTGTTCAGACGTCGCAGGTCTAGGATGGGGCGCCATCCTCCCGTCTTCTTCACGAGGAAGTATCTCGAGTAAACTCCGAAGCCTCTTTGGGACGAGTTCGATGACGCCCTTCCTGAGCATCGCCTTTACCGCCAGGAGAAGCTGAGGGACGTGAAGCTCTTTCCTGGCCACGGGGGGACGCGCGGGCACCTTCTTTGAAACTCGAGCGCGTGGCCCCGGGCTAAGGCGTCCAGCACCCAACGGTCGGTGGAGATGGACTCCCACACGCTGACTAAGCTCGCCAGCCGGCCTCCCACCGGGGTGCTTCGGTGGGGGCCCGACCCCACGGCCGGTTCAATCCTGTTTCGACGAGGCTTTGCCGCCTTGACCTCCTTGGCGACGACGGCGGGGTCCGCCAGACTTGCCTCGTCCTCTGTAGGCCTCCTGAGACGACGAGCGGGCCGCTTGACGGTAGGTGGAGAAACCGCCGCCGGAACCTTTGGAGGCACCCTTGCCTCCGCTGCTCCGAAAGGGCGTCCGTCGTTGCCGCAGAACCCCAAGGGCCCGGGCCGTCTCAGTGTCCGCTTTAATGGCCTGGAGGGAATCGTCCACTGTTTTCCCAAACAGGTTGTTCCCATCGAACGGCATGTCCAGGACTCTGGTCTGTACGTCTTGACGGAAGTCCGTAGCCTTGAGCCATCCACGCCGCCTAAGGCACACGCCGTTGCCGAACTGGCGAAACCCAGTGTCGGCGATGTCCGTCGCAATAGTGATGGCGTGGTCCGACGCCACCTCGCCTTCCTGTAGGATCTCCAGGGCATCCGCCCTCTTGTCGTCCGGTAGGAAGTCCAGCAGGGGAGCCAATTTGTACCATAACTCCCTGTCGTAGCGGGCCACGATAGCCAAGGCGTTGGCCGCTTTAATCGTCGTCGCTGCCGACGAGATGCCCCTGCGTCCCATAGCGTCCAATTTCTTTCCCTCGCCGTCCGGTGGGGAAGTCGATGTGGAGGCCGCACCCCCCCCCCCCGCTTTCTTCCTGGCCGCCACGGAGACGACGGAGTCCGGGGTAGGCTGCGCCCGGAGGCACAGGGGGGCCGCGTCCAGGACCCGGTACTTCTTCTCGTACCGGTCTCTTCTAGCTGGCGTCGTGGAAGGGTTGAGGAGGGCAAGGCCCTCATCCCAAACGTCGTCCAGTAGAGGCACCGCGAGGACCGTCTTCCTCTTGGCCTCGCGCCGTTGATAAAGGAATCCTTCCTTTTTCTTCTCCTCAGGGCAGAGTTGGAAAAGCTCGGATGCCCTGGCGATCATGGAGTGGAACGATCCAATCTCGTCGGGCGGAGAAGCCCTGGTGGGAGGTGACGACGGTAGATCCTCGTCGTCCGTACCCGTCGCTGCCGTGTCAGTCCCTGTATCATCCCCTCGGGTGGACGGGGAGGAGGGCTGGACGGGGAGGAGGGCTGGACGGGGCGCGATGGCTGAAAAGGAGGTGGAGGGTGAATCCTTCTTTTCTTGGGCGGGGGAGCACCAGAAGGTCCCGGTTCAGGATCCCCCGACGGGAGAGGTTCCTCCGTCGGCAACGGTAGTCTCGTCCTTATCTCTGAACATAAGGACTGTATAGCCAACAAAATGGCCACCGAGTTGTCTTGCGGCACTGGCAGAGGGGAATCCGACGGGCGATCAGGGGCCCCGTCGTCACCTGCGTCGGGATCCATCCCGACGGGCCGGTCTTCTTCCACACCAAGGCCGTGGCTTAAGACCTCAATCAGCTCTTCCTCTGAGGTTGAGGCCGAATCTACGACGCCCTGCCCCCCCCCCTTTTTCTTCCCCACGGGGGTTTCACGGGGGTCCTATCGATGGGCACAAAAGAGGACTCCCTCCGAGGTGGCAGGGAGACTGAGCCCCGAGGTCGCCACCACTGGTGTAGCCTCCACAGGCTGAGCCAGGGCCGCCGCGACAGTATCGATAGAGGGCTTGGCCGGATGGATTAAGGCCTTCACCACCTTAGGTGCGCTCACCGCCTTATCCTTGAGGGGGGGGGGAACACTGCCTCGCTCCCCCTCCGATGGGGCCTTCGAGCTCGATTGGGGCCTCTCCAAGAGCTTCGCCGGGTGCTCGCCCTTCCTCTTACCCAACCCAGAGCGTTGGCTCGTGGCTGAAGGTGCCAGGGAGGGTGCGCCCTGCCTGGTGCCCGTAGAGCCCGACCGTTCGGCGCTCCCGGTGCCAGCGGACTCGCGGTGCTTGGCCTTGTGTTGGACCCCCCGTCGCCGGGGCGTCCTCAAAGGTCTTAGAAGACCGCTCGGATTTCTTCCTCTTCTTCTCGCCTGACGGGCTCTTCCCTTCCAGCCAGTTGGCGAGACGTTGATGGCGGTCCTTCATGGTCCGCTCCGACATGTTGCCGCAAAACGCACAGTCCTTCTCCACGTGCGTCTTGTCCTCATGTAAGCAGTAGAGACAAAAGGAGTGTTCGTCCTCCTTAAAGACGTTCTGCAGCTGGCATCCAGGGCAGATCCTGAACAGCTTTCCGGGCGTCGAGCTTCCCTTCTCCTGGGCCATGTCCAGGCCTGAGAAACTTCTGGAGTCCTCCAAAAGCGTAGCTCGACGAAATCTTCACCCTTGAGGGGCGCAGACGAATCCGACACGGGTCCCCGTTGATCGGATGGAGAGTCGGTGGAGCTTGAGGCTCTTTTGACCGAAAAAAACGAAGTTTTTGAGAAAAAACGTGAAACAATAGCAAACGCTCGAGAGCAATAGCACGAGGATCCCAACACATGAATGTGCGGTAAAAATCTGAAGATGGCTGCCAGAGGCGGTGCTAAGGTAGAGGGCAGTCATTGGCTGTGGTCAGTATGACGCAGAGACCAGTGATTGGTTATTACTACGAAAGACAGATCAGAAACAAAACTGATACTGTTTTTTTTCTTTACCGAGGATTCCCAGCCTGACGACGGAGAATATTCATGAGCATGTGAATCCATGCCAGACCCCATGCTGGAGAAACATCCTATCGGATGAATGCCCCAGATGTGGCAGGGGCCCAGCGGGCTTCTGGCAGATATTGGACTGCAGGGTTAGTGCATCTTATTGCAATAAGGTTATGGAGGAGGTGAATAGGTTAGTGGGATCAAAACTGGAGTGCAACCCGAAAGCATGCAACTGGGGGATCCTCCCAGAGGGAAAAAAAAACAAGACACTAGTTTTTACTATTGTTGGCTAACCGGCGAGTGGCTATCCTGTGGAAACACCCACAGGGCCCTGCACAATCCAGGTGGCTAGCGGATGCCCGCAGATGGGGGATTGCTGAACTGACAACACAACAGGGGTTGGGGATAGACAGGAGTCTGAGGTTGCTGTACATTGGAGCCAACTACTGAATGACCCATCAAGATCTAATGATCTGAAGCCACCATGAAACACCAGTTACAGGACGGTGGGGGGAGGAGGGGAAAGGGGGACATGACTGATGTGATTCCCCGAAGGGGTTGGAGGAAGGGAAGTGCTGATCATTGTGTGCTGGGGATGAGAAGAGGCCAGACCAGACTACACTAAAAAATGGGGAGCCGGGGTGTTTTTAAAAAAAAAAAGTTGAGGGGGAGCAGTTGAAAATGTGCATGTTTGAAAAGATAGTGTTTCCATGCCTTTGAAGTCGAACATGTGTGTTTGGAAATGATGAAAGGATGCATAAATAAAAGCTTAAAAATCAAAATTACTAATCAGCCCCTGTATACCCGTCCATCCCCTTGGGTAGTGAAAACACCTCCAAAACCAGGTCCACTGTATCCAATTTGCAAGAGCTCCAGGTAAGGGAAAATTTTCATAGCAGTGGTACCTCCCTCCCACATTAGAGACCCACCCCCCCTCGTTTGCTGGATTTACTTGGGACTTCTAATTTTGGCTCCTGAGCAAGTGGAACTTTCTCACTCCGTTTCTCACTGCCTCCCCCCCCCCCCAAAGTTAGGATGTGTTTTCACTGTTTTTGGAGTCTGAAAAACATTCCATAGGCATCTGCTTTCTGTATAGTGAAACACAACACCCCATGTACAGTGTCAGAAATCCTTTGAATTTCTCTTAAAAGAATAGTGTGCTCTAAATTTATAGGGTTTAAAATGAGCAAAAACATTAAACATCTTTTTAAAGAAAGTTCTGATGCAAAATGTTGAGAAAATAAATCTCAAACCCAAAAATGTTAAGCACTAGGAGGCATCCATTTTCTAAAATGGATGACCCTCCTCTGCTTGTGTTAATCTCTGCCCTTGTGGCAATAATCAAGCAAAAGCCGCTGTAATAAAGGCTACCAGTAGGTGGCTTCTGCCACATTAGTGCTGCAAGGGCTGAATACAGGCAGGCTGCTGCCAGTAAGTGCATTTCTCTTTCTTTGTTATTCAAAGAAAACGTCAGCAATTATAAATACAACTGAGTTGTATTTATGATTACTGTGGTTTTCAACAACGTATTTATAATTGCAGTGCCTTTTATTGTAGGTAAGTCCAGGCAATTATGAACACTTTTGCTGGCATCCGGCAGAGTATTCATAATTGCTGCAGCTTTCTGGTTTCCCCGAGCACGGCAAACTAGAAAAGAAAGTTGCAGCAATTATGAATACTCTGCCGGATGCCAGCAAAAGTGTTCATAATTGCTCTACCTTTCATTTGAACTACAGAAAACGTAAAATGAAAGTCAAGGCAGCCTCCCCTCCATGTTCCGCTCTGCTCTGGCTGCGGTAAGCAAAAGCTCCCAGTAGGGGGCT
The DNA here is from genome assembly GCF_040938575.1 of Ambystoma mexicanum. Lineage (NCBI taxonomy): Eukaryota > Metazoa > Chordata > Amphibia > Caudata > Ambystomatidae > Ambystoma > Ambystoma mexicanum. Next base: position 1,000,014,776 of record NC_090935.1, on the reverse strand, counting down.
TTTGCTGCTTGATTAGTGTCGCCAGAGCAGGAGGCTGCTTCAAATCACAAAATGGATGCCTTCAAGCAAACACTGAGCTTTATTTGCTCAAAATTTTACATAGGAACCTTCTTTAAAAAGAGGTATAATATGTTTGATTATTACCAGGTTACTCACCGTAGTGACCACCTTACTCCTAGTCCATCCCCCTTGCTCCATACTTATGGGACATCTCTCCATCCTGTGGGACGAGACGGAGAACTTTGTAAAAAAGCATCCACATTTTTCTAAAAGTTTGTCCTTCCTCACTTTCTTGCGTGGGGCCCGGCACGCAGCTGTAACCCCGCCCACCTTGGCTCCGCCCCGCACATCGCCCATCAGTCCTTTTCTATCAGCGGGTCAAAGACCCATTAGCAATAACAGAGGAACCTTTAGAGGGGATGGCGGGTGTATGGAGGAAAGGGGACTATGGACTAGGAGTAAGGTGGTCACTACGGTGAGTAACCTGGTAATACTCCTACGTCCCATCCCCTTTCCTCCATACTTATGGGAGATTCCCAAGCACTCCTTACAGGAACTATGGGTGGATGGAAATAACCCTTACAGAAAAAGGTTCTTCAGTACAGCCTGACCAAAGTGAGCGTCATGTCAAGACAATCATGCTTACAGAAAGCAGATGGGGCGGCCCAAGTAGCTGCCCTAGCAGTGGACTCCCAGGGGAACATATTTCTGAAGAGCAACCGCGGCTGTCTTACCCCGCACCAGGTGCGCATGAATAACCTTAGGAGGCCATTGGATGGTGAAAGACTCAGTGATGCAGGCGGCTATCCACCTAGAAATAGTTGCCTTAGACGCCTGCCTGCCCTGAGGGTTACCGAAGGTCACAAAAAGTTGAGAATAACTCCTAAGTTTGGAAGCCCTGTCCAGGTAGAACTTAAGAGCTCTTCGGACATCAAGACAGTGTAGAACCCTTGCAGCCTCAGAGGCAGGGTTCAGAAAAAAAGACCGGTAGGGAGATTGACTGAGATGGAATTCGGTCACCACCTTTGGTAGAAAGGCCGGGCTTGTCCGAAGGACTACCTTGTCCTTGTGAAAGACCAAGAAAGGATGCTCCACCAACAATGCCTGGAGCTCACTCTCTCCTTGCTGACGTAACGCGACCAAAAAGGACACTACTTGAGGTCCACCGTAGTCATTGGTTCAAAGGATTTATGGCACAGCGCCGTCAGGACTACATTTAGGTCCCACAGCGGGTGCGGACAACGAACCGGAGGGTAGAGGCGTGTCAACCCTGCAAAATGCCCCTTAACCACTGGGTTACTCAGAATAAGAGCACTGGTCTGTAGAAAGATAAGCGGAAACCGCTGAAAGGTAAGTCATGCATGACAGAACATGAACCCCTGACTCTGCTAGGGAGGACACGAAGGACAGCGCTGTCAATCGTGGCCACCCTTGGATCCAACTTCTCCTCCAAACACCAATGACAAAACCCGAGCCGTTTACTCCTGTAATGAGATCTGGTCGAGGGTTTCCTGGCTGCCTGGATAATGGACATGCTATCCAGACACAAATTCAGATGTCTGAAAGACTTGAACTCAGGCACCATGCCGCCAAGCCGAGCGATTGTGGGGAGGGGTGCCACATCTGCTGTTCCCCTTGGTGAAGATCAGGAGTTATTGGTAACCTGATCGGTGGATACACCGACAGGTGTTGAATCTGAGAACCAAAACCTGGCCGGCCACCACAGAGCTATGAGTAGAAGGGAACAGTTCACTGAGTTCAACTTACAAATTACACGGTGAGGCAGAGGCGGGAAGTCGTAAACTCTCATGTTGTGCCTTGGAATCTCGAGAGCATCCCCCAGAGGAGGCTCCCAGCCCCCCTTCTGGTGGCATACTGAGGAAGCTGCTTTTTCACCGCTGTAGCGAAGAGGTCCACCTCCGGTGTGCCACAACGCACGAAAATCCATGAGAGGATCTAAGCCTTCAACTCCCACTTGTAGCTGACCACTGTCAGCCGGCAGAGGGCATCTGCGGTGACATTCAGCCGGCCCGGGATGTGCACTGCAAGCAGCCAAACCCCATGAAGCACGGCCCACTCCCAAATCTGAATGGACAGATCCACGAGAGGGGGATACTTTGTTCCCCCTTGCTTGTTTATGTAGTACATCGACACCGCATTGTCCGTTCTTATGCGGACCACCTTCTAGACAATGAGGTCTGAATGCCTTGAGCGCCAGAAAAATCGCCAGAAGCTTATGTGCAGGAGCTTGTCCTGAGGTGACCAGAGGTCCGATACCTGAAGATCCAACGTCGCACCCCACCCGAAAAGTGAAGAGTGTCGTGACCGTCACCATGTGACTGGGTCCTGGAACCCCACGCCCACTGACAGGTTGCTGAGAGATGACCACCAGTCCAGGTCCACTCATGGAATCCGGAATCATTATCCGTTTGGAATCCGGGTCCACAGCCTGACACCAGGAACTCCGAAGAGCCAGTACATATGAGGCCATGAGGCCCAGAAGCCTCTAGAACCACCAGGCCGACATGCTCTCAGACTGCGTAAACATCTGACACGTGGCCAACAGATCCGCCATTCTGTCCCCGGTCAGATACAATCGGCAGTCTCTCGTGTTCCAACGAAAACCCAGTAAAGTCAGTTCCTGTGAGACCGTCAGAGGATTTCCGCCAGTTCACCGACAGCCCAAGATGGAATAGACTGGAGATTGCCCGCTGCTGCCAACGGGCAAGGGCTGCGTAGGAGCCAGTTCTCCAAAAAGGGATACACATGGATACCCTGGAGACGAAGATGAGCCGCGATCACCGACATCTTCGTGAAGACACGCGGCGCCAAACTGAGGCCAAAAGGAAGCTCCCGAAACTGGAAGTGCTCCTCTCCCAAAGAGAAACAGAGGTATCTCCTGTGTGGGTTCGAAATCAGATATGCATGTATGCATCCTGAAGATCCACCACACTGAGCCAATCGCCCGCCTGCAACGAGGAGCGAATCTGGTCGGGCGTGATCTTGAATTTCTCTTGGGGTAAGGAAAGATTGAACTGGGAAAGGTCTAGGATGGTGCGCAGGCCAGCCTGGTTGGGTTTGGGCACCGTAAACAGCCGGGAGTAGAAGCCCTCCCGTCGCTCCCCAAGGGGAACGGGTTCCACAGCTCTGAGGAGCAGAAGTTTCTGAACCTTGAGGGAGGGTGAGCCAGACAGCTGAAAAGGAGGGTTGAGGGGTAGGGTAGGGGGTAAAGGTAAGCGGAAGCCCGCTCGTGCGACTGACAAGACCCATCTGTCTTCTGTGATGATCTGCCATGCCTCCCAATGAGACCCAATGCGTCCTCCCACCGGGGTCTCGTGCAAGCGCGGAAAACCCTCATTTGGCAGGTTTATTGGTGGCGGTGCCACCTGAACCTAATGAGGCTGAAGAGCGGGAGAAATACCGCATACGCTGTTATTCCCTGCAGAAGAACAAGTTACTTCTTTCCTTGTAACATTCTTTCGATGGGATGTTCCTCCAATGTATTCCTTATCTTAGATATCTCTTTCCAGCTTTGCTGGCCTCGGAAAATTTCTCTAGAGGGCGCTGCGCGTCGAAGTCCACCGAGTCGATGTCCCTCGACAGCCGCCATATCGACGTCATCCTGCCTATAAAGGCCGCGCGCAGCGTCCGTTGCTCAGTTCCGTTTTGTAGCCCACAATGATTCTTTCTGGACTAGACTAATCACCCTGAAGGAGCGTAAGCTGCAACAACAAGGGAAGTAGTACTGCGGGGATGGATGGGAGGGTCGATAAGGAATACGTCGGAGGAACATCCCATCGAATGAACGTTACAAGGAAAGAAGTAACTTGTTCTTCGAAGAGATTGTGTCCTCCGACATATTCCTCATCTTAGATAGGCTCCCTACTGACTTCATGCTTCCTTTTACTGATGAATAGAGTGCAATACTGCCCTTCCAAACCTAGTCGCTTGACTGGAGGAGGAATCCAAGTTGTAAAACCGTGTAAAGGTATGGACGGACGACCATGTGGCAGCCGCACATCTGTCTTTAACCGGCACTCCTCTTGAGGGCCGATGAAGCTGCGATACACCTCTGGTCGAATGAGCCCTAAGATTTTGAGGGGGCTCTTTTCCTGCCAGTTTATAACATTCCAAAATGGCTAGAATGATCCATCTGGAAATGGTCTGCTTAGTTATCGGTAACCCCAGCTTGTGACCTGCGTAGCCTACAAACAGCTGGTCTGCTTGTCGTATCCTAGCCAGCCTACTAATGTAAAAACTTAAAGCCCTTCTTGGGTCCAGCCTGTGTAACCGCTCTTCCTCTTTCCCCGGATGCGGAGGTGGATAGAAAGATGGAAGGGTAATCTTCTGAGTGATATGGAATTCAGAAACCACCTTTGGGAGGAAATTAGGCTTCACTTGCAGAACAACTTTGTCTTTGTGAAAGATTGTATGAGGGGGTTTACAAGAAAGCTTGTAACTCGCTCACCTTTCTAGCAGATGTAAGTGCTACTAATAAAACAGTTTTAAGCGTAAGAAATCCTAACGAACAAGAATGGAGTGGTTCGAAAGGTGTGCCCACCAGGAAAGTTAGGACTAAGTTTAAATCCCATAGGGGAACCTGGAATGGTCTTGGGGATAAATGTTAGTTAACCCCTTTAGAAACTGTATTACCAAGGGTAACTTGAAATAGGATGGTTCTTCCGCAGTGCGCTTAAAGATGGATAGCGCTGCGAGATAGCCCTTAATGGTGCCAACTTGAAGGCCTGAATTCGCTAAATAGAGTAGGAAGGACAAAACCACTGGTGTACCACATGAAAAATGGTCGATATTCTTTTCTCTACACCAGCTGCAAAATCTGTTCCAACGGCAGCGGTATTTGTTGCTGGCCTCTTTGCCGAAAGCAACACCTCCATAACATCATCAGGGAGGTCCCAATCCTTGTACCTCAGCCTTTCAGAAGCCAAGCGTGAAGGTTGAGGGTTTTGATGTCTGGATGGAGAACCTGACCTCCCTTCTGTGAGAGTGGAAGTCGAATTGCCGGGCAGATGGACAAGTCTAGAAGGTCCGGGTACCACGTTCTCCTGGCCCAATCCGGGGCAATTAGGATCATGGTTTTCCAGAATCTTCTCAACCTCCTGATCATTTGAGGAATGACAAGGACCAGTGGGAACGCGTACAGAAGCGGAAACTCCCAGTCACTATGAACGCGTGTCCCAGAGCTATTCTCGGGGAAAATTCCCTTGAACAGAACAGATCGCACTTCCTGTTGACACTGGTGTCGAACAGATCCACCTGAGGGGTTCCCCAAAGGGCAAAGATCTCTTGAAGGACTTCCTGAGATACTTCCCACTCGTGGGAGACTGCTCTGCCTGCTCAGAGCATCCGCTGTCAAGTTCTTCTCTCCAGCTTGGTGAACTGCCGAGAGATATTCCTTCTTGGATTGCCCAAAACCAGAGCTGCATCGCCTCTCTGCAGAGGTAGTGATCCTACGCCTCCTCTTTTGTTGAGGTAATGCATGGCCACTGTGTTGTCCGTCATTATCAGGACATTCTTTCCTTGTACAGATGGCAGGAACGCCTTCAGCGCAAGTATGATGGCCCTCAGCTCTAACAGGTTGATATGTAGTCTGGACTCCGATGGAGACCGACCGCTGATGGTCAAGTCGTTGGCGTGCCCCCCTCCCCCCCCCCCCGTGAGTGAGGCATCCGTGACTACCGTTATCCAAAACTATTCTCCTTTCAGAATGTTCTCCTGACAGGCCCACCACTGAAGGTCTCGAGCCACCCTGTCGGGAACCTGAAGATCTGTCATTCTTCCTGAGAATTATGACCACTGAGTTCTCAGTGCCCACTGGAGGGATCTCATTCTCAGGCGAGCCTCTGGCACTAGGAAAATGCAGGATGCCATGAGGCCTAGCAACCTCAAAAAGTCGAAGGCTGGGAGACGTTGGGCATTTTGGAACTTGGTAACCATCTGTACAATATCTTGAGCCCTCACCTCTGGTGGCGAGGCTTTTCCCAGGGAAGTGTCCAGGATCGCTCCGATGAACTGGAGTCTCTGCGATGGTATCATTTGTGACTTCTTTAAATTGAGGGAGAAGCCCAGTCTGTGAAGGGAGTGGCAAACGTGATTTAGCTGGATCTGAGCTTGTTCTGAAGATACAACCCTGATCAACCAATCGTCCAGGTAGGGGTAGACGTGAATTCCCTTCCCTCCTTAGACTTGCAGCCACTACCGACATTAACTTGGTGAAGACCCTCGGGGCGGAGGTCAGCCCAAATGGCAGCACTCGAAATTGATCAGAGTTGCCAATTGCGAACCTCAGGTATTTCCTGTGTTTGAGATGGATAGGCACATGGAAATAAGCATCCTGAAGGTCCAGAGATACCAACCAGTCCTGGAACTGAAGGGCCTGAAGGATCTGAGAAAGTTACCATCTTGAATTTGTCTTTCCTGAGGAATTTGTTCAATTCCCGCAAGTCCAAGATGGATCTCAGTCCTCAGTCTTTCTTTGGAATGAGAAAGTGAGGGGAGTACCAGCCCTTGTTCCTCTCCGCTACAGGTACCGGTTCTATGGCACCTTTCTCTAGCAGGTCTAAAATTTCCTGCAAGAGGAGCTGATCTGGAGCTTTTTGAGAGCTGATCCCCGGTGGATGACTGAGGTATGCGTAGGAGAGGCAGGCAGTAACCGTGGGCAACTGTTTCCAATGCCCAAGCATCTGACGTGATAGCCTGCCATTCCGCCAGATGTTGAGTTAACCTGCCTCCTACAGGTGTCTTGTGAGGGAAGTCCTCAGAGTGGTTTTGGGGCGGCTGATGCAGATGCCGATGGTAAAGAGGCACCTGCTGTTGCTGCGGCTTTTGAATATCTACCCTGTCCACCTCGGGTAGTTCTTCTTTGTCCCCTTTGAGCCGGTCGTCCTCTACCTCTTCCGAATGTGTGGAGTAGAAGCGAAAAGACTTGCCTCTCGCAGAGGTTCCTGTGGGACGAAAAGGTGTGACGGATTGCAGCGGCTAGGGATTTTGCTGCTGCCTTTGATGTTTGCAGTTTTTCTAAACTGTCATCCGCCTTTTTCCCCAAACAAAGAGCCATCGAATGGCATGTTCAAGAGTCTGGCTTGCACATCTGGGGCAAAACCAGACTTTCTCAACCAAGCGAATCTCCTGGTTGTTGTACTTGCCGCCATCGCTCTGCTGATACTGTCAGCCGAATCAATGCCCGTCTGGAGGGATTCACACATAGCGTCTTTACCGTCCTGTGTGATATTTAGGAACACCTCCCTTTCTTCTCCCTCCGGGATGCAGTCAGCCGCTGTAAAAGCACACTCCCAAAGTGTATGGCTGAATCTAGCAAGGGTGCAAGTAGCATTAAGAGATTTCAACGCAATGCTACATGACGAAAAAAACTTTCTTTGCCATAGCATCATATTTTTTATCGTCCCTGTCCTGTGGGACCGTAGGGTAAGCAGTCTTGATGTCAGTAGAAGATGCTGCCTGTACCACCACACTTTCTGGGGATGGGTGTTTGGACAAAAACTGGGTCTGCAGAAGATACCCTGTATTTAGTAGACAGTTTTTTTATTTACTGCCGGGACGACATCTGGGGTTTCCCAGTTCGTCATGATTTTCCTTTGAAGAGCTTTATGAAAAAGGCACTACAGGATCCTCCAGTGGACCTTTTCAAAGAATATCCGTGAGGTCATCTTGTTGGAAAGCCTGTGAAGGTGTTGACCACCCCATAAATTCTGTGATCCTGGCCATTAAGGCTCTAAGGGGTTTCAGCATGCTCCCCCAGGTCTGGCCTAGCGAACTCCACCTCAGGGCAAGTGTCCAACCCACTTGCCTCATGTAAGGAATCATGGAGTTCCTTTAACCTGTGTTCCTCTGAGGATAACTCCTCTTGAACTGGGGTTGCAGATCCCTGCAACTCAAATGTCTCTTCTTGGTCAGATAGTTCTCCCCCTTCCATAATTGAGGACAGTTCTCAATTGGTCTGAACTCACAAAGGGTGTGAAACCCATCTCCAAGGCAGAGGGTGCCAAACTTGTAATCAGCCTCGAAAACATCGATGACGTCGAAGGCTTCGAACGTGGCGTCGAAAACAAAGGCGGAGGCCTAGAGGTCCTCGATAGAATTGGGATTCTGCTAGAGAAAGTCGACAATCTCGGGGATAGCCACTGGGTGCGCCGCAACCGTGATTTTCCCTGGCGTCGAAGATGGTGTCGAGTCGACAGACCCGTGTGTCGAAGGTCCCTTCGACAACGGCGTCGAAGACACCGGCGTCGACGGACCCTTCGAAGAAGGGTTCGAGGTCATAGCTTTACTCGAGGGTTCGTGACGCGCTCGAGAAGCTTCCTTCGCCGGGTACGGTGACTCGCGGCGTTTTAGACCTTTGGGCCTTTTGACCAGTGCATCACTCTCGGCAGTCTTCGAGGGGGTCGAGGCCGCTCATCATATTTTTTGCGGAATTCCTCCCATTCAGCCCGGGAACTATGTTTCGTGGGGCAAGGGATTCTCTTAGGAGAAACAGGAAGAGGACGAAGAAGTGGATCTTTGACGTCTCCTCTTCGAGTGCTTCGATCAAGGAGTGATGGGACCCGCTTCAAGACCTGGAGCGCGAATGGTGACGAGGAAGAAGAAGCTTTTGAAGTCTTACCTTTTTCCAGCTTCCCCCTACGCTCCTTCAGGGCCTTAGCCGTCATGGACATCTCCGAACAATGGCGTTCAGCTCCCAAACACCACAGACAAACTCTGAGGGTCAGTCAGCGACATCCTATTCCCACAGTCTCGGCATTTTTTAAAGCAGGACCGAGGGGTCGTCGGTTCCGACGAGGAAGCCATCCAGTATGGATCGAATATCTCGAGGAAATTGGATCAATTCTCCACAAAAATGAGAAACGATATTCCGAGGCACTGAGTAAGCGCGAAAAAACGGAACTGAGCAACGGACGCTGCGCGCAGCCTTTATAGGCAGGACGACGTTGACGTCGATACGGCGGCTGTCGAGGGACATCGACCGACGTCGACGCGCAGCGCCCTCTAGAGAAAACATTTTCCGAGGCCAGCAAAGCTGGAAAGATATCTAAGATAAGGAATACGTCAGAGGACACAATCCCTTCGAAGTATCCACTCTGCGATTTTTGCGGTCGAGGAAGCCCCTAAAACCAGAGGAAGGTCGACCTTGCGACAACGGCCTTTGAGTCTTGAAGGGAGGTTTGAACAGAATGATTTGGCCGTCTGAGTGCTGTCTTTGGTGAGCTCTACATCGGTACAAGAGTGAAAAAGCTCCTTAAAAAATGGAAGGTCCAGAACCTTGTCTTGCACCTCCTTCGAGAACTTAGTGGCATGCAGCCATGCTTGCCGTGAGGTATCAACCCCTAGCATCAGACCCCGAGCCGAGGTGTCTACGTGATGAGCAGCAGCCTCCAGGAGATGCTGGGCGAAGACCCTGGCATCGGAAAGGCCTCCTCTGAAATCCCCCCAGCTTCCTCGACCGGAACGTGCTCCTCAAACTCCGACAGACCTCTCCACATCCGCATGTTAGCTCCTGCCAAAATCAATTCTACATTGGCCTAGCTGAGCTGCAAGGCCGAATTGGCAAAGATTTTCCTCCCTAGGGAGTCCAGGAGCTTGTCGTCCTTTCCCCAAGACCTGAGTCGCCGTTGCGGAGGAGGAGGAAGCTGCAGGTCTGGATTGCAACGTGGCGGCAGCCACCACTGTGGAGGAGGGAGGAGGACAAGACTACAAGGCCACTTCTTCCGAGGAATGTAGCCTGTACCTCGCGTCAATCTTTTGATTTACAAAAAGTCCCGAGTGTGGCTTTTCCCAAACATCGGCCAGAACGTCCTTCTGCAAGAACAGGCCGGTGCGCTCCAAAGGAGACAAGGTGAACGCCCCAGAAAGAAAGCCCTCCTGCGGGGTAGGTGCCTCGGGCAGCGGAACATCTAAGCTCATCATGTCCAGTACCCGGTCATGGAAAGCTCTGGTACAGCGGGGCAGGTCCTTGTTGTCCTGATCGCCTTGAGGGTCATCTGACATGTCCGGCTCCTGCTGAGCCGAGTCAGGCACTGCCTTGTCCACTGGGGACAATGGTGGCACAGGCGGAAGCGCAGGGGGAGGCACCACGGGCAAGGGAGGCGCCGGTGGAACCACCGACGGGACGAGTGGAGCCGGAGGCGCGGGTGGACATATCTCCTTGAAAAGGCCCTTGAAATATTCCCTCATGGGGTCGGTGCGCATAAGCGCTTGAAATTTACTGAATAAGGCGTCCTCAGGAGATTGTTTCAGAACCTGAGGCCTCATGAGGTGGACAAATCCAGGGACGCAACGGGGAAGTGTGCCACATAGGCCCCTCCGCACACGTATCCACATAAATCAAGGGAGCCGGCCCCGCGGGCAACGAAACATTGTGTGGAAGAGGCATCCGGGTGTTCCAATCATAAACCGGCCGGTAAGGATGCGCACAAGGGATATTAGGTTCACCCGAAGGACCGAACCCTACACCAGAGGCCGATGGCGTAGTTGTAGGGGCAGTACCTAAAATGGCCGCTGTGGTCGTGGCGGGAACAGGCACCATTTTGTCCTCATCTGAGGGGTCCCCGTCGATGGATCAGAGGTCTTAATTTTAGCCTTAACGTAAGGAACCTCAGCCGAGCCGGTACTATGAGGCCTGGAATGTTTCTGCGACATACCAACCGCCAACCGAGCCTTCGAAGGAAGAGCCTCGGCACTGCCGGTAAAAGAAGAAACTTTCTCTCTCCCCTCAACAGATCTGGTGTCACCACAAGAGTGGGAACGGTGCGCTGTCACCAACAGGGCCTTGCCCGGCCCCTCAGAACTGTTGGTAGCCTTAGCCTCTGTACGAGGGACCTCGGCCCGGTAGAAGCCTTATCGGCACAGGCCTCTAACATGCGTTCGGTAACCTCAAGCCAAGACCTCGGGGCGTACCCCGGTTTTGTTTTTGAGGGAAGCCGAAAGAGCGGCCTCAGAGCAAGCTCTGGTACCCCACGACTCAGTAGAACTGGGTCTACACAGCCCCCACAGGAGGGGCCTCGGAGTGTGCTCCGGTGATCACAGGCCCCTTACGGAGACCCTGGGAGAGCACTCCGGTAGAATTATTAGGCCTGACAGGCACCTCAGGGCGAACCCCGGTAACAGAACCATCAACGCCCCTCCCGGCTCGAGAGGAAACCGGGAAGGTATCCCCCGGCCGGAGTGCTCTGAAAATCAAAGAACTTACCAGGCGTTTTCTTCTTCTAGGAGTATATTTGGATATTTGTCACTGTGAATCTCTATTTTCCAACCCTACAGCTCACACTGACCTCTCTTGAGATCAGCCTACCAGCTCCGTCACTCTACCAACTGCATACAATCTTGCTTAACACCATCTTATGTGGAGTGCTGGGGGTTTACCTAGTAGCCCCTTCTACTTTCTCTCCCCATTTTAAATGGCTGGTGACAATGGTTTAATTTTTACTACCATTGTGCTTGGTTACCGTAGGCTGAACTCTCAGCTTCAGTACAGCAACCATTGTTTTTCAACGTTCTGATTGCGAGGTCTTTTTTGGCTTTTAATCTGTGCGTTCTGATACGGCATTTATAATGCACCTATAACCAAGTGTTTCAAGGCTCAACGAGGCAAGGGAGCGAAACAGAGGGAAGACAGACAGCAATCCTACTAGGCCAGGTGACATTGAGATCGTGCAGGGGAAGGGGAGAAGGTGCGGGGGGACTGGGAGGGTCAGTGCAGTACATACGGTAACAGTAAAATAAATAAGGCATTAAATAACAAAGTGCAGCCAGCTGGTGGCAAAGGTAAATGCAGACACCAGGTGTCTAGTGCTAGTAGGGGCTGTAGGGATAAAGAAACAGTCCCATAGTGTAAGGGTTGCCAGGGGGTCAGTGCAGGTGTGCAACTGGCAGTGGGGGGACCAGGGCCTGGGATCAGAATGTAGCCAGGTAACCAATGAAGTTTCAGATTCAGCCAGGAGATCAGAAGGGGAGAGGAGAGAAAGCAGAAGCGAAGAGGAAGGTCTTGAGGTGCTTCCGGAACCAGAGATGGTCCTCAAGTTTCAGGGAAGCTGGGAGGCTGTTCCAGAGGGAGGCCCCACCAGAAAAGAGATCTACCACCAACTTGCTGCTTGGAGAAGCAACTGACCCTGAAGGAGTTGGAGGCGGAGAGCTCGTGAGGGTAGATATTTAGGAAGAGAGTTGAAGGTATTGAGGTCCGAGGCACCAGGAGGACTTGTGGACAATGCAGAGGGTTTTGAACTTAATCCTCGCCGCCACTGGGAGCAGGTGCAGCGATTTCAGTCCTGGAGAGATACAATCCCTGGGCTTGAGGCCAAGGACAAGTCTTGCAGTCCTGTTTTGGATGAGTTGCTGAGAGTGGAGGCAGGAAGATTTAGAAAGAGGCTGTTACAGTAGTCCAGCCTAGAGAGAACCAGGGCTCTGGAGACAGTGAGCTTTTGGGGGAAGGAGAGGAAAGGAAGAATACCTCAGAGGAGGGGCAGCTGGTAGTGTGACTTCTTAGAGACGTCGGATGTTTGAGGAGCGTGGAGTCAAAGATGACCGAGGTTTTTAGCCTCACAGGTGGGAGCAGGAAGAGGGCCAAGAGACGCCGGCCAAAGAGTAACAGGAAAGGAAGGAGCAGGTGTGCTGAGGAGAATCTGTCTTACTGTCATTCAGGCAGAGATCATTGGCAGCACACCACTCCTGGATGGCAGACAGTCGGTGATGAGAGAAAAGGTGGCTAAGTGGAGCCTGAAAATAAGGTGTCAACCGCATAGCACTGAAAGTTGGGGCAGAGAGCGGCAATGTGGTGGACAAGAAGTGACAGGTACTGGTGCAACAGGCAGGGAGAGTGGTTAGACCCCTGGGGAACATCACAGGTAGAGGGAGGAGGGGGGAAGGACCCAAGTTGGACCTGGGAGGGTTGATCCGAGAGGAAGGTGGTCAGTCAAGCCAAGGCCTGATCGGCGATAGCCAGGTTGTCATGTTGAGACCGGTTTAAGCCTTTTGTGTTTTGCCTTCGGCGGGCTTCAGCATTGAAGCACGCCCCTGGCTCAGTGTCTGGAAGGACAGTATGTGAGCGAGGGTCCTGAAACTCCTGTCCTTTGTCTCTAGGAGTGCCTGAACAAAACCAGCACTGATTGGCCAGTTGGCTGTCCTAAAAGGACAGCCACCCTGCTGTGTGATTGACAGCCTAAGCTGTGCATGAAGGGACAACTTGCTTAAAAAGGTGAAGGTTTGGGACTAGAGGGAGGATCTACCACTGGAAGAAATATCTGAAGCAGAAATCATGAAGAGATGCCTGCTGCAACCTCCTGGACCTTGAAATACCAGTGAAGCCCTGCTGTGCTCACCTTGTAGCGACAGAAGCTCCGGATGGAACGACTTCTCCCCTTGGGTTAGTAGGACCAACTATGCCGGAGACAAACTCCACTATGCCGCAATCCCAGACACTGCCTCCGTTGCTGCAGAAGCCCAATGTCCATAAACGAGCACAACGTCTGCCGCAGAGGGAATCTGGCCAAAAGCTCCAGGAGCCGCCAAAGGACACTCCAGAAGCAGGAAAACCGTATCCAGAGTCCCATCACCAGATTCCCAGACAGAGTGAGCAAGGAAAGGCCAACCAGAGAGATTCGATCTGCATCAGTGCTGTTGGGAGGCGCTGAACCGCCAAGTTCTGCGGAATCAAAGAGAGCCTGTAGCTGCTGAAGTCCTTCCAGAGTACTGCCGCAGGAGTCCTCCCTCTTGTCCCCATGACTGAGTCTCAGGAAGCAGGGTCTGCTTGGCTGTAGCAAGACAAACATCCTGCTGGACCACTTTTCTTCTAACCAGAGGTACTTTTTGGGCTTGGGGTACTTACCTAAATTCCTGCTTTTGCACTTGAGATTTGCACTTGCCTAACTATGTTGATTTCAACTCAGTTTTGCACAGGCTCAACCGCTTGTGTTACTACAGTGATTCTGAACTGACTTTGAGAAAGACTTATTCAAGAGGTTACAGAACTATAGCCAATTGACTTGGGCTGTCGTGGCTCCCTAAAGATACCTTTCTGAATCCACCATTTGGTCCTGCTAGTTCAATATACTAACAAATTACAACCTATTGGTCTTGTATATAAATGCAATACTGGCCTGGTTATTGAAGTCACTTCAAGGTGTAGGAGAACTGTATTAGCATATCCAAAGAGTATTCACCAACTTTATTGATTTTTAAATGTAATTAAAGTTTGCTTCAACTGTTATGACATGCAATACTCACTGTAATAGCATGTCTGATTTTATCAGCTTAGATTAACATGTATATGGTCCGACATCCAGTGGTAACTGCAGAGTATTACATCTGGTCTTTCAGGGACCGAAAGGGAACATCGGCATAGGCGGGTAACACTATCCCTATCGCGACGTGTAGCCCAAGGCTACACGTGAGTGAGTACATGAAGAGAAAGACTTCTATGTTCCTTCCACCCCGAGCGGGGAGGTAGTGAGGGCGCATGTGAATCTAAGCAGATACAATTATCAGAAGTGCTATTACGGTGAGTAATGCATGTCTTCGGATGCATGTTTATCTGCTTAGAATCACATGCTGTGCATAGACTAGCGAGCAGTACCCGGAGTTGGAGGTGGGTTGAGAGAAGGACCAGTAGAGAAAAGGGGTCTTAGTACTACTAGTCCCCTCTGAGAATCAGACCTAGGAGTGTCTATGCAATCGTTTTGTAATGGTGTACAGAACTCCAGATTGCCGCTTTGCAAATTGACTCTGGGAACATTTGCAATGAATGCTATGGAAACCCCAGTGCCCCGAGTAGTGTGCTCTAGGCCTGAAGGGCAGTTCTATTAGCAAGAGAAAAAGTGATGCATTTGACAATCCACCTTGGTCGATTTAGAGACAGGATCCCCTGCTCTACCAGCTGCCACTGAAAAGAAACATTTGTTTTCCTCAGTGGTTTCGTTCTTTCCAGGTAAAACATGACTGCCCTGAGAACATCTAGTGTGTGTAGGCTTCTTTCAGCCACGCTAGTGGTATTCTGGAAAAAGGTAGGTAGTTCGATCGATTTGTTCACATGGAACATCGAGATTAATTTAAGCGCTACTGGGATGAGTATGCAAAATGTATCCTCTTAACCTCTTCCATAAAAGCTTTAATCACCGGTATTTTCCACAGCAACTCCTATTGTGACGTTTTGTAGGCGGAGAGCAGCAAGATTTTTTTTTTTTTTAGGGAATTGAAGACCAACCCTGTGTTTTACAAAATGGGTTAGGTACAGTACAATTTGTGTGGATGAGCAATCGATGGGATTGACGCCCTTGGTATTACACCAGATGACAAACTGTTCCCATTTGCTGGAATAGCAATAGCGGGTGTTAGGTTTCCTGGCTTCCCTGAGAAGGTCCATGCATCTGAGGGAGCTGATGGTGTCCATACCCTAAGACCTTTGGAGCCAGGCTAAGTTCAGAGTTTGTGGGCATGGGTGTAGGGTCTTCCCCTGTCCTGAGACAACATGTTGTACGGGCAGGGTAGTTTTACTGGTGGGGAGAGGGACATTTCCATTAGATGAGCGAACCAGGGTTGGCGGGTCCACATGGGGCCACCAATTTCATGGTGTCCGGTTCTTGTCGAGTAGGGGAGTTGGGGGGTGGGAGCGGGGGGGTGGGGGGTTATGGGGGGGGAAGCGTAAACAAATTTCCCTGACCAGGGAATCCAGAGACCGTTCCCCTTTGGAGTGGTTCTGGGGGTACCTGGAGGTATAATCTTGGCATGGGCGTTCTCCTGAGTTGCGAACAGGTCGATCTCTGGGAAGCCCCATTCTGCAAAGATGTTGGAAACTGTCTTCGTGCAGACACCATTCGTATTCTACCCTGGAACGTGTTGGGACAACAGAAACATCGTGTTTGAGAGCCCACATCCAACTGTTTTGTGACAGCTTGGATAGCCCTGGAGTGTGTGCGCCCCCCTAGTTTGTTCAGGTAATACATGGCTGTGGTGCTGTCTGCCAGAACCAGCACCATCTTCCCTTGTAGTTGCGTTTGAAAGGCTTTCAGTGCCTTGAACAATGCTAATAGCGCTAGTAGATTTATATGGTTGGATGCTACTTGCGGTGACCATACTCCACCACTGCAGAGAGAACTAGTGCTGGCGAGACAACTACCAGATCTTCCCATTGTCCGCTGGCCTGACACCATTGGCTGTTGAACCACTCTTGAATGGGAAGCATGCGCAGTCACGCGTGGGGCACCAAGTAGATGCATGACGCCATCAGACCTAGCAAGCGCATGGCTTTGCGTACTGTCACCTTCCGACTGGCTACATATTGAGGGATCTGAAAAAGCATGTTCTGAACCCTCGGAGGGGAAGACTAGGCAGTCCTTAGTCCAGATTAGAGCCCCCAGAAATTGTTTTACTTGACTGGATTTCTTCTCGATGGAGAATCCCAGACTGAACAGAAAGTCTATGGTCTTCTGGTGTTCAAAAAGCATACGTCGTATGAGTCCCCCGTTATGAGCCAGTCGTCAAGTTAAGGGTAAACCGGGACCGACAGTCTGCACAGGTGTGCTACAGCTACTGCCAGGATCGTTGTAAACACCTTGGCGCCAAGGCGATGCCGAAAGGGAGCACTTTGAATTGGTAATGCCTGTCCTCCATCATGACCCTGAGCGCTGGCAACATTGAAATAAAGTATGCATCTTTCATGTCCAATGTTGCCATGTGGTCCCCCTGTTTCAACAGTGGGATCACCTCCTGTAGCGTTACCATACGAAACATTTGAGGTTTTATAAACTTGTTCGCTGGGCGCAGGTCTAGAACAGGGCACATGGTGAGGTCCTTTTTGGGTACAAGGAAGTACACTGAATAAATACCCTTGTTTACCTAAATAGGGATGGTTTCTGAGTTATTTGTTGCAAGGACTTAAGTCTCATGCTCTTTCTTGGCCGTCTCCAGGGCATCGTCGACTGCTTTCCTGAAGATATTGGTCTCTTCAATGGGTTTGTTGATAAGAGCGGCCTGTGTTTCAAGCTTGAACCCCCAGTTGCGTAGCCAAGCGTGCCGCTTGAGTAGAGTGCCCTGGGCCCGAGACCTGCATGCTGTCAGCAGTGTCGAGTGTTCTCGATTATATTCCGATTTACCCGCCTGCCCTCAGCCACATTGGTGAGAAGCCTGTACCTAGCAGGTTCAGGAACCTCCTGGAGACCACCTTGTACAAGGTTCCATTGTGCATCTGCATAACTGGCCAGCGGCGTGGTGTTACTCGCTATGCACGCAGCTGCCGAGGTAACACGCTTACCTAAGGCGTACAACCTTTTGGATTCCTTATTCGGAGGTGACTCCCCCGTAGCAAGGGTTACCCCTGCCTGTTTCCAGGTGGTAGTGACCACCAAGGAGTTGGGGGTGGCGTGGCCTTTAATATATGGAGGGTCTGAAGGAGCTGGCCAAAAGAGTTTCCACTCTTGGGTTCACTGCCGGGGTCCAAGCTGGCGTGACCAAGGAGGGGGCCAATCTTCTTTTAAGAGAATTTAGAAGGGGAATGGCTTGGCTTGAGGGGGGTTTCTCTATGAGAATGTCCTCCACAAAGTCTTGTTTGGGTACCGCCTCCTGAGTAGTGATCTAAAAGTGATCAGCTGCCTTCCTTAAAATGGCATTGAAAGCCATTTGGTCGTCTACAGGCGAGGACTGGCAAGCCGGGGTGGATGGAGGAGAATCCAAGCATAAAACATCAGTGTCCTGATCTTGTGTGGGGAGGGTCCATGGCTCAGTTTTCATTTGCTGGGTTTCCTCCCAGTTGTCCATGGCATCCGCCTGGTCCTCAGGATAGTCCTGAAGGAAGTGTCTTCCTCTTTGCTGTACGTGTCCTGGTAAGTGTCCATTTCATGGTGGACAGAAGCAGAGAGTCGAGATTTTCTTGAAATGTGAAGCTGATCTTAGAGGGTCTTCACAAGATCTTTTGGGGGGGCAGGTGGGGCAGAAGGATGCTCAGAAAGAGAATCCTTTCAAGACGATCCATGCACCCTTCGAATTTCTCCCGTGTCCACTTAGAGGAACCAGAAGGGACTAAAGGTGGATAAGGAACAAGTTACTTACCTGTAACTGTTGTTCTCCAGCATGGGTCTGGCATGGATTCACATGCTCATGAATATTCCCCGTCGTCAGGCTGGGAATCCTCGGTAAAGAAAAAACCAGTATCAGTTTCGTTTCTGATCTGTCTTTCGTAGTAATAACCAATCACTGGTCTCTGCGTCATACTGACCACAGCCAATGACTGCCCTCTACCTAAGCACCGCCTCTGGCAGCCATCTTCAGATTTGGAAGCACGTGAAGTGGCAGTATGACCAAGTGAAGAGCCGCAGAGGGGTAGGCGGGAGGGTTCGCATGTGAATCCATGCCAGACCCATGCTGGAGAACAACAGTTACAGGTAAGTAACTTGTTCCTTCTCCAGCATGGGGTCTGGCATGGATTCACATGCTCATGAATAAAGAATACATAGCAGTACACACATGCACAACCACGGGAGGTGGCAAAGGCTCAACATTAAGCATCACATCAACTCAACATTAAGCATCTTACCTCCTCACCAGGCTCACCTCAGGCGAACAGGTTGCGCAGCACTGCTTGGCCGACCCTGGACTCCTCCCTGGAATCCCGGTCGACGCAGTAGAATTTCGTGAAGGTGTGCGTCGACCTCCACGTAGCAGCCCTGCATATGTCCAGCAGGGGCACACCAGATAGGAACGCCGTGGTAGCTGCGATCGCTCTGGTGGAATGGGCTCTCGGACGGCCAGGCAGCGGTCGGTTTGCCAACCGGTGACAGTACATGATACAGCCGGAGAGCCATCTGGAGATGGAAGCCTTCGAGAGAGCCTTCCCCTGATTGACAGGTCCAAAGTTCACAAAGAGTTGTGACGTCTTCCGAAAACCTTTCGTGCGGTCCACGTAGAACTTCAGCGCTCTAGCTACATCCAGCGAGTGCAAAGTCCTCTCAGCCGGCGACGAAGGCGACGGGAAGAACACAGGTAACACCAAGGGTTCGTTGAGATGAAAGTCCGACGGTACCTTGGGCATGAAGGAGGGGTGCGTCCTGAGCACTACTCTCGTGTCGTGGAAAGTCAAGTACGGGGCCTTGCAGGAAAGGGCCTGGATCTCTCCCACTCGTCGTGCGGAGGTGATGGCCACGAGAAAAGCTGTTTTCCACGATAGAAACTTCAACGGGGCCGAGTGCAGAGGCTCGAACGGAGGTCCCATGAGTTTGGTCAGCACCACGTTGAGCTCCCACGCCGGGGCCGGAGCCTTCACCGGCGGGAACGATCTGAACAGTCCCTTCATGAACTCTTTCACCAGACGATGAGACCACAAGGACGTCCGGCCCGTGGTTCTGGTGTATCGGGAGATCGCAGCAAGATGAATCTTGATGGACGCGTGTGCCAGACCAGCTTTGGCCAGCGTCAGCAGGTACGGCAGCACTTGGGGAGCCGTAATCCGTAGAGGGTTAATCTTCTGATCGTGGCACCAGACAGAAAACCTCTTCCATTTGTGTCCGTAGCATTTAAGAGTCGAGGACGCCCTGGCCTTTGCAAGAACCTCTCTGCAATCGGCCGGTATGTCGTATCCTCCAAACTCTAGCGCTGCAGGAGCCAGGCCTGCAAGTTCAGCGACTTCGGGTCGTGGTGGAGGATGGCGCCTCCTTCCCTGGAGAGTAGATCCGCGTCCGCCGGCAGCTTGATTGGCGGGGACGCCGACAAGTCCAGAAGGTCCGGGAACCATATCTGCCTCGGCCACGCAGGTGCGACGAGGATCATCCTGCACCGTGACCTCTTGAGCTGGTTGACGAGCCGGATTAGCAGAGGCAAGGGAGGGAACGCGTAGAGGAACAGGCCCTCCCAGGGGAACGAGAAAGCATCGCCCATGCTCCTCGTCTGGGGAAACCTGCTGGCGAACCTCCGGCACTTGGTGTTCGTCGCCGTCGCGAACAGGTCGATCTGGGGGTGTGCCCCACCGTCGGAAGAGGCGATCCACCAGATCCTGCCGTAGTTCCCACTCGTGGCACGAGCGCAGCTCCCTGCTGAGTGAGTCGGCGATGGTGTTTTTTATCCCTGCCAGATGAAACGGCACCAGAAGAATCCCTTGGGCGACGGCCCAATGCCACAGGTCCTGCGCCTCCTTGGACAGCGCTGGGGACCTGGTTCCGCCCTGTTTCCTGATGTAAAACATGGTGGTGGTGTTGTCGGTGAAGATCCTCACCACCTTGCCCTTGAGGGACGGAAGGAAGGACCTGAGGGCCCAAAACACTGCACGGAGCTCCAGGACGTTGATATGCAGGGACTTCTCCGTCGGGAGCCAGAGTCCCCTTGCGTGCAGATTTTCGGTGTGCGCTCCCCACCCTTCTAGGGAGGCATCCGTGGTCACAGTCACCTGGTGGGCTGGGGTCTGGAAGTCCATGCCCGCCGTCAGATGCGCGCGGGTGCCCCACCACCGTATCGCTCGTCGGAAACTCTCGTCGAGCTTGATCCTTTCCTCGAAGCTGCCCGTCGTCTGGATCCAGCGCGCATCCAGGAACTCTTGCAACGGGCGCATCCGGAGCCTGCACATGGGAATGAGGTAGATGCAGGAAGACATCATCCCGAGGAGGGACTTGATGGACCTCACCTTGGCCGCGTCGGCCACCAACATCCGTTGCACCTTGCCCAGGATGGTCCTGGTCCTCTCCTCCGACGGGGAGGCCAGAAGGGACACTGTGTCGAGCCTCGCTCCCAGAAACAGTGCGACTTGCGCGGGCACCAGGTGGGATTTGGCGTAGTTCACGGAGAATCCCAGGTCCGTGAGGAGTTGGACGGTCCTTGCCGTGTGGACCACGGCGAGCTCCCTCGTCTTGGCGCGGATGAGCCAGTCGTCCAGGTAGGGGTAGACGTGAATCCCCTCGCGGCGCAGCTGCGCCGCCACCGGTGCGAGGCACTTGGTGAAAACCCTGGGTGCCGACCGCAGTCCGAAGGGAAGGGCTTTGAACTGGTAATGACGCCCTTGGACCACGAATCTGAGGAATTTTCGGTGCCCCTTTAGGATGGGAATGTGGAAGTAGGCATCCTCCAAATCCAACGACGATAGGAAGTCTCCTTCCTCCAGCTGACCCAGGACGTGCTGGAGGGTGACCATCCGGAACTTCTGCGCCTTGATGAACTTGTTCAGGCGTCGCAGGTCCAGGATGGGGCGCCATCCTCCCGTCTTCTTCTTCACGAGGAAGTAACGCGAGTAGACTCCGGAGCCCCGAAGCCTCTTTGGGACGAGTTCGATGGCGCCCTTTCTGAGCATCGCCTTTACCTCCAGGAGAAGTTGAGGGACGTGAAGTTCTTTCCTGGCCACGGGGGGGACGCGCGGGCACCTTCTTTGAAACTCGAGCGCGTGGCCCCGGGCCAGGGCGTCCAGCACCCAACGGTCGGTGGAGATGGACTCCCACACGCTGACGAAGCCCGCCAGCCGGCCTCCCACCGGGGTGCTTCGGTGGGGGCCCGACCCCACGGCCGGTTCAATCCTGCTTGGACGCGGCCTTGCCGCCTTGGCCTCCTTGGCGACGACGGCGGGGTCCGCCAGACTTGCCTCGTCCTCTGTAGGCCTCTTGCGACGACGAGCGGGCCGCTTGACGGTAGGAAGCGAAACCGCCGCCGGAACCTTTGGAGGCGCCCTTGCCTCCGCCGCTCCGAAAGGGCGTCCGCCGTTGCTGCAGTACTCCAAGGGCCCGGGCCGTCTCAGTATCCGCCTTGATGGCCTGAAGGGAATCGTCCACTGTCTTCCCAAACAGGTTGTTCCCGTCGAAGGGCATGTCCAGGACCCTGGTCTGGACGTCCTGCCGAAAGTCCGTAGCCTTGAGCCATCCGCGACGTCGAAGGCAAACGCCGTTGCCCATCTGGCGGAACCCAGTGTCGGCGATGTCCGTCGCCACGGTGATGGCGTGGTCCGAGGCCACCTCACCTTCCTGCAGGATCTCAAGGGCCTCCGCCCTCTTGTCGTCCGGCAGAAAATCCAGCAGGGGAGCTATCTTGTACCAGAGTTCCCTGTCGTAGCGGGCCACGATAGCCAAGGCGTTGGCCGCTTTAATCGTCGTCGCCGCCGACGAGATGACTCTGCGTCCCATGGCATCCAATTTCTTTCCCTCGCCGTCCGGCGGGGAAGTCGACGTGGAGGCCGCACCCCCCCCCCGCTTTCTTCCTGGCTGCCGCGGAGACGACGGAGTCCGGGGTAGGCTGAGCCCGGAGGCATAGGGGGGCCGAGTCCGGGACCCGGTACTTTTTCTCGTACCGGTCTCTTTTCGCTGGCGTCGTGGAAGGGTTCTTGAGGAGGGAAAGGCCCTCATCCCAAATGTCGTCCAACAGGGGCACTGCGAGGACCGTCTTCCTCTTGGTCTCGCGCCGTTGGTAAAGGAAGCCTTCCTTTTTCTTCTCCTCAGGGCAGAGTTGGAAAAGCTCGGATGCCCTGGCGATCATTGAGTGGAACGATCCAATCTCGTCGGGCGGAGAAGCCCTGGTGGGAGGCGACGACGGAAAATCCTCGTCGTATGCCTCGTCGTCCGTACCCGTCGCTGCCGTGTCAGTCCCCGTATCATCCCCTCGGGTGGACGGGGAGGAGGGCTGGACGGGGCGCGACGGTTGAAAAGGAGGCGGTGGATGAATCCTTCTTTTCTTGGTAGGGGGAACACCAGAAGGCCCCGGTTCTGGATCCCCCGACGGGAGAGGTTCCTCCGTCGGTAACGGTAGTCTCGTCCTTATCTCGGAGCATAAGGACTGTATAGCCAACAAAATGGCTGCCGAGTTGTCTTGCGGCGCTGGCAGAGGGGAATCCGACGGGCGAGCAGGGGCCCCGTCGGTATCCTCAACGATGTCGTCGTCGTCACCTGCGTCGGGGCCCATTCCGACGGGCTGGTCTTGTTCCACGCCTAGGCCGTGGCTTAAGACCTCGATCAGTTCCTCTTCTGAGGTTGAGGCCGAATCTACGACGACGCCCTGCCCCCCCTTCTTCCCCACGGAGGGTTTCACGGGGGTCCTATCGATGGGCACGAAAGAAGACTCCCTCCGAGGAGGCAGGGAGATTCTGGGCCCCGAGGCCGCCACCACTGGTGCAGCCTCCACAGGCTGGGCCAGGGCCGCCGCGACCGTTTCGATAGAGGGCTTGGTCGAATGGATCAAGGCCTTCACCACCTTAGGTGCGCTCACCGCCTTATCCTTGAGGGAGGGGGCACTGCCACGCTCCTCCTCTGCCTTAGAGCTCGACCGGGGTCTCTCCAGGAGCTTCGCCGGGTGCTCGGCCTTCCTCTTACCCGACCCAGAGCGTTGGCTCGTGGTTGATGGTGCCGGGGAGGGTGCGCCCTGCCTGGCGCCCGTAGAGCCCGACCGTTCGGCGCTCCCGGTGCCAGCGGACTCGCGGTGCTTGGCCTTATGTTGGGCCCCCGTCGCCGGGGCGCCCTCAAAGGTCTTAGAAGACCGCTCAGATTTCTTCTTCTTCTCGCCAGACGGGCTCTTACCCTCCAGCCAGCTGGCGAGACGTTGATGGCGGTCCTTCATGGTCCGTTCCGACATGTTGCCGCAAAACGCACAGTCCTTCTCCACGTGCGTCTTGTCCCCATGAAGGCAGTAAAGGCAGAAAGAGTGTTCGTCCTCCTTGAAGACGTTCTGCAGCTGGCATCCAGGGCAGGCCCTGAACAGCTTTCCGGGCGTCGAGCTTCCCTTCTCCTGGGCCATCTCCGAGACCGGGCCTGAGAAGCTTCTGGAGTCCTCCGAAGCGTAGCTCGACGAAATCTTCACCCTTGAGGGGCACAGATGAATCCGACACGGGTCCCCGTTGATCGGATGTAGGATCGGTGGAGCTTGAGGCTCTTTTGACCGAAAGAATCGAAGTTTTTGTGAAAAAGCGCGAAAAAATAGCACTAACGCTCGAGAGCAATAGCACGAGGATCCCAACACATGAACGTGCGGTAAAAATCTGAAGATGGCTGCCAGAGGCGGTGCTTAGGTAGAGGGCAGTCATTGGCTGTGGTCAGTATGACGCAGAGACCAGTGATTGGTTATTACTACGAAAGACAGATCAGAAACGAAACTGATACTGGTTTTTTCTTTACCGAGGATTCCCAGCCTGACGACGGGGAATATTCATGAGCATGTGAATCCATGCCAGACCCCATGCTGGAGAAACGTCGACCTAGAAGTGTATGCCTGAAGGTTTATAACATCCGATCCGATATGGATGTTTGGTCATCGGAGGTGCACCATCACTTTCGGCTGGTGTGGAAGTGGGGGGGGGGAGGTCGGGGGCAAGGGTTCAGCCCTCGAATACTGGACGCAACCCACCGCTTTACACAGTGCTCCTTAAAGGTCTTAGGCCGAATGAGCTTACAAGCCGCATACTGCTTCTCATGATCTATGGGGAGAGAAGAATTACACGTTCTGTGCTAGTCTTTCCACTGGTACCTGACCCTACACTTAGGGCAGAACCTAAATGGTATCCTTTCCATAGCAAAAGGTATAAACAAAGATGACCAGACCTAGAGGGCAAGGGGGGGGGGGGGGGCCATAGAGGAAAGACAAACGATATGGCCACCCCGATCCCACTCTCCCTACAGTGTAGGCCGGCCAGAGGGCCCGGCCACGTGGCTGACTCAGCCGCCGGATCTTAAGCGCCGAAATCCACCGCCATTGAAACTTCCTGTAGTCTCCGTCGAGGTTGCTTGAATTGCTGGCGAAGCAACTGAAGGGGGAATAACCGACAAAGTCGGAATAAAGATAAAACAATGTCTCTTATGAAGAGCTCCACTATAGGGCGACCAGTATCTGGGTGGAAAAAAACAATCTGAGGGACCTCGGCGAGTGAGGGATTTTGGGTACACTACACGAAAGGGATAGTGTTACAGACACGCCACGAAAGGGCTAGTGTTACAGACACGCCTATGCCGACGTCCCCTTTCGGTCCGTCAAAAGAAAAGCTGCAATACTCCGCAGTAACCACTGGATGTCGGACCATATGCACAGCATGCGATTCTAAGCAGATTAACAAGCATCGGAAAACTGCTTTATTAAAAAATGCTCAACTAAAACTTGGTGCAAATAGATTAAATAACTGAAACCAGGACTGTGTTACTTGTATTGACTGATTTCATCTATACATCTCAACAGCTCACATAACTTCCCCCCCCCCCCCCTTAGATAGGCCTGGCTTCAGTCACACCATCAACTTGTGTAGTACAGACCTACAACAAAAGGTGTTACTTAATACCAAGCAGATAAGTCGTCTCACAGTGAGACTGCACCAATTCTTACCCAACACTCATCACCAGTGCCAAGATAAGCAGAGGCAGCAAGCACCCCAGGCTTGCACCCTTTGCGTGATCCAATTTACCAGCGATCACACCACTGACAAGCATCTAAGCAAGTTGCAGGATCTAGCCAAAACGCTGGCATTCTGTGACATCAAATGCAAAGTCTACTCCACTGAACCAAAAGCCTTTGATGAGCCAAGGGTTGGAATCTAACCAGTACCAGTCAAGTCTTAGCAGATTATACCTAGTGGGGCGTACCAGTAAAAGCCCATTAATTTCTTCTCTCATCACTGCGCCCCTCACTTCCTACAATTCGCTCCTCACTTTCTCCCGATTTACCTGCCAGTACTCTACACTCTTCTGTGCAATCTATTCTTGATTCTACTTTCCCTCTACATCCCCATCCCTTCTCCCTGACTCAAAGCTTCAAAGCCCTGGCTCACCCCCGGTAGGATTTCCCTTCGATGTAGCTTGCATAAAGCCAAACTGCTTTGGAAAAATGTGTGCTCCCTTTCAAATCTTAATGTTGCATTCTTCTTTTGATTGTGCTTTAGACATTGCCAAAAAAAAAAAAAACACATTTCCAAACGTACACTTTCTGCATTTCACTACCCTGGTCATCTTTATCTCCTATACAATTTCTCCAAAAGCCCCTGATCCTTCTGCTTTTTCTTACCTCCCGACTTTGCAACCTACTTCACATCTAAAGTAGCTAACCTTAGTCTAGCCTTTACTCTCTTCTCTCACCTTTTTCTTCTGTTCCTCCATCATCTTACTCTTTAATCCTCTGCTCTTTCGGACCCCGATACTTCTGCTCATCCTACAGCTTCACCTTCTGACCCTTTTCCTTCTTTGATCCTCCAAGTATACCCCATCTGCTCATTAATTCCTCCCCTCTAAATTCTTGCCTTCCTGTGGGTTTTAAGCATGTGCTTATTCTTCATGTTCTAAATAAACGCTTTGGCCGCGTCTGTTAGCTAAGATTTTTCAAAGCAATGATAAATCTTCCTGACCTGTGTCAACCCCAGAACTTTTTTGCTTTCACTGGTGGATTATTTTTCCTTATACCTTTGAGTGGGAACCTTTTCCCACATGGGTATCATTTTTAAGACCCCCATAGTGTCTTTTCAAAGTTATCCTCTTGACAACTTGTTGGCAATAAGTGCCTATTGTTGCTGCGTTTCCCTCCTTCAGCTAACCTCTTGAGAACTACAGTTCAAGGGTAGAAGAGATCTTTGGATCCCTTTTACATTTGTTTAAGCTAGAACAGCACACCCCCCCCCCTTATGTGGAGTGCTGGGGAGATACTGAGCATCCCTTTCTCATTTTAAATCTAACATTTATGTAACAAGGACAAACTTACCTTTAATGACTGGTGGCAGTGAACCAGTATTAATTTGGTAAACCTTTACCGCGGGCTGTAAATGCACCCCTGGGGGCTCATTTTACCAACATGGCCCCAGTTATTCCACAATTTTATTGTCCCTTGTCCTTTCTTGTTCCTTCCTTGGGTAGGAAATTTCTGTGTGTGATTTTTTTTTCATCTTTGCCAGGTGCCTGCATACAAATCTGAACCCAGAAGCTGAAGAGGTAGTCTACCACTGGATCTAAAACCAAAGAGGAAGATGAAGAATTTGTGGCTGGCTGAAACGATTTTCAGCAACCGGAGAGCCTGCTGTAGCCCCTCCTTCCAAACTACAACCCCGACCCAGCGAGCCTGGCGAGACCCATTAGACTCAATTTTGAGCCATCCCACATCGTGCTGCAACCTTGCAGGGTTGTAATACCCCAATACCCTGGGTCCTCAAGCCATTATGCGGTGCACAGTCTTCCAAATCTCACTGAAACTTTGTGGGCATCCTGCTGGACCTCCAGAGACGTTAGAGTCCGACCCTCACCAGAGTGCTGGACCTTGCAAATGACGAGAATCCTACCAGCAATATTCTTGCTGCAAAGGTCCTTCCAGTGTCCTGTCTTCTTGATAGAGTTAAACATTTACAGACAGCCAGATCTTGCTCATTCACTTCCTAGGATTCATTCAACTGTCTCCAATGGTCTTCAGCTGTCCAGAACTGGAGGGCTTCTCACTTTTTAAATCTTGTCCTCTTCTACCCTCTTCCACTCCATTCCCCTTTCCTCCATCCACCCTTTCCTTTTCACTTGGCGAGTAACCTGTGAGTTATTTGATACTTCCCTGCTTTCCTCTTGCTTATTCTTGCCGCTATGCTCCGTTTAACATTTGCTGTGCTTGCTCTTCCTCTTTTCACACTACTAAAGATTCTCTTTTCCCTCCAGTATCCACTACTGTTTCTCTTTACTGCTCGGTGATCCTGCCTGTCCTCTATTTCCTCTTCGTTCTATTTTTTAACTCCTCAGTTCCCGTTTTTCTTTACCCCCTCAGGCCTCTATTACATCCTCTACCTTCAATTTCATCACTTACTTTTGAAACCCATCTTCATTATCACCCTTTCAATGGTCTACAAAAGCACCCATGGCCTGGCCCCTCATCTTTCCTCTCATTTTATGTCCCCTTGCAAACTCAGAATCTATTTCTCTTAACTGTACCCAAACCCCTTGTGCCTAGTCTCTTTTCCGCTCTTGGCGCCTGAACACTGAAACGCTCTTCCTCTTTCACTTCGTTCCTCAGCTTACATTTTCCAGACTAATATGTCTTTCGCTTCCTAAAAATTCTGTTTCTCTGCTTTTTTTGCTCATTTGTACCACTTTGACTGTAATTTTTGGATTCTTTTATTGTTCAGCGCCATGGGCAAAAGGCGCTTCATAAAAATGCAATACACAAAACACTGAGGAAGCAGGCTCAGAATTGTCACCAAGGTAAGCCAATGAGGTCTCAGAAGGCTAGCTCAGGGGAAACGCGATTGTCTTTGAAGCAAGACTATGCAAGCAACACAGGTTCAATCCCTGGGTCAGCGCTAAGAACCCTGTGGGTATTAAGCGAGTTATAAATAACCAATTACAAATTCAATTACACTGAGTGATTATGCTAGGCCCATACCAGTATCTTAGTTGCCTAGTTTAATCAACAATATCACCTGTATGATTAAACATGAGGCAGAAGGCGTCTTTCTTGGCAATCACAACTCTGGCTTCATTGTAATATGGTGGAGAGATGAGGAAGTAGCATTCTTCCAGGAACAAGCCTCGGTGGCTTTAAGGTTTTACCCCATCAGGTCTTTCCATATTTGACTGGGAAACCAATTCATCCTCCGGTTCTATCCACGTTTCACCCGATTCATTCCCCATTTCAGTTTGACTGCTCCCCTTCAAATTGCACAGAGTTAACGGATCAGTAGATCGCCAAAAGCATTAGTGCTTCTTCCAAAGATAGAGCCATTGATCCTTTTCCGCGTCTGTGTCCAACACTTTCCCATGGGTCCTTAACCTACTACCCTTCCCAGCCTCAGTCTGGGTGTGCTAACCTGGACACCATTATCCCCTTGATCAAACTCTACATCCAGTTGTTTGCCCAGCAGTGTCAAGTGCCTTCACCCATATTTCCACCATGAACGTCTGAGCCCTTTTCACACACTATTATTGGCTTCAAATTCCCTTATGATTTGGGTTGCCCTCTCCTGAACTTCCCTCACTCTAGCCCTGTCCTAGCATCTCACCAGCTGCACTACCTTCCATAGAGTACAGCTTTATATGCTTCCGTCAATCAACCGATCCCTTGGTAATATTAGGGACCAGCATAAATTAAGACTAAACATTAATAAATAGCCAAACACCCAATTGGACTGGAAAACAAGCTTGTGTGGCCAGACACATAGCTACCCCTGCTCTTCCAGCAGTAAAATGGGGAGTCCCCACTTGACATATACGGGATACATTACTCACCGTAATCGTATCCGATGCTTGTAGCTGCTTAGATTCACATGCTGTGCATAGGCCAACATCTAGTGGAAGTTGGAGTATTAGTTTGTTTTTCAAAACTCGAAAATGGGCGTCGACACAGGACTTGCCAGTAATACTATCCCTAGTGACACATCCACTCTACCCATGATCCCTCACGCGTGTAGGACCCCTCAGTGTATTTTTTCTGACATGAGGTAGCATGAGGAGTAGCGCGAGTACAGATAATCCAAACAGATAGAAAGCTAACACTACAAGCATCCATGCGCCTTCTACCAGAGGGGAGGAGGGGTGGGTTGCATGTGAATCTAAGCAGATACAAGCATCAGAAATACGATTACGGTGAGTAATGTATCCCTTCCGAGGCTTGTGGAATCTGCTTAGATCACATGCTGTGCATAGATTAGCGAGCAGTACCTGAATAAGGAGGTGGATGGAGAAGGGTCATGAGCAAATGAATGTCTTAGAACCGCTTGTCCCACTTGTAGATCTGTCTTGGAATGTGCGTCAATGCAGTAGTGCGGAGTAAAAGTGTGAATAGAGCTCCAAGTAGCTGCTTTGCAAATGGTATCAAGGGGTACATTTGCAATGAAAGCCAGAGTGGCCCCAATACCTCTTGTAGAGTGGGCTCTTGGCGTGAAAGGCAGAGTTTTTTCAGAAAGGGAGTAACAGCTGGATACAGTTAATAATCCACTTAGAGATGGCACCTTTAGAGACCCGATCCCCCTCTCTGCCTGTAGCTACGGAGACAAACAGTTGGTCCGTTTTCCTTAGTGGTCTGGTCTTGTTTACATAGTAGAGGTCTGCCCTATGCACATCTAGGGTGTGTAGTCACCTTAGCCGAGCTTTGTGGGTTTTGGAAGAGAGCCGGAAGCTGGATGGACTGGTTCATGTGGAATTTGGAAATAAACTTAGGTGAGAACCTAAGGTGTGTACGCAAAACCAGTTTATCCTTGTCAGTGCAAGATCCTTTCTTTACAGTTCAGAGCCTGAATTTCACTAACCCTTCTTATGGATGTAATAGCTACTAAGAAGGCTGTTTTATAAGTCAGGTGTTTGAGACTGCTTTTATGCATGGGTTCGAAGGGGGGCCCATGAGTTTAGCTAGCACCACATTAAGGTCCCACCCTGGTGGTGGGTTTGAAATAGGAGGGTGAAGTCTCTTTACTCCTTCCATGAAGGAGTTAACCACTGGAACTTTCCACCCAGACACCTCGTTATGGGAGGTGATATATGCTGACAGAGCTGCCAGATGCACCTTCAGTGAGTTAAAAACCAGTCCTGCATCCAGCAGGTGGAGCATGTGTGTAACAATAGTAGGAGTGCAATCAACTGGGTTGATTTGTCTATTCTGGCACCAGATAACGAATCGTCGAAGTAGCAGTGCCTCGTGTTAGGCTTCCTAGATTCTTTTAGGACGTCCATACATATTTGAGGCAAATTTAGATGTCCAAACTCTATGACCTCCTGAGCCATGCTGCTAGGTTCATTGAGCTGGGTAGGGGAGGTACCGTTTGACCCCGATGCTGGGACAGTAGGTTGTACCAGCCTGGGAGCTTGATGGGGTCGCTAGTCTGCGTAAGTGTGGGAACCACGGTTGTCTCGCCCACAAGGGAGCAACCAGGACGAGCGTCATCGATTCCCTAGTCATCTTGTTCACCACCTTCCTGATGAGGAGTTGGTGGAAAAGCGTATGCAAACATTCCTGACCAGTTCATCCACAGGGCGTTCCCCTGGGATCCTGGTTGTGGGAATCTGGACGCAAATCTTGGGCATTGTCTGTTTTCGCTTGTGGCGAATAGGTCTATGGTGGGGGAACCCCACTGAGAGAAGAGATCTTCTATTTCTGTGTAGACACCATTCGTGCTCCTTTGGGAGGGGGATCTCTGCTTGGTACATCTGCTAGAGAATTGAGATCCCCTGGAACATGCTGCGATGACAGGAAGATGCTCCGTTTGAGTGCCCATGTCCAAATTTTCTGGGCAAGCTTGGACAGATTTGGCGAACGAGTCCCTCCCTGCTGGTTTATGTAAAACATGGCTGTAGTGCTGTCCGTTTGGATCTGCATTGACAGATTTAGCAGGTAGGGTTCGAACGCCTGAAGCGCTCTGAATACTGCCAGAAGCTCTAGCAGGTTGATGTGATTCTTGGCCACTGAGTGAGACCAGAGCCCCTGAGCTGTGTGGTGGAGGAGGTGAGCTCCCCACCCTGTCAGGCATGCATCGGTTGTGACTACCGCCTGTATCTCGGGATCGTAAAAGGGTTTCCCCTTGGACAGATTTTCTCTTGTCCACCAGTGAAGGCTTTGTACGAGTGTTGGCGAAACAACCACTAGATCGTCCCACTGACCACTTGCCTGAGACCACTGTTTCGCCAACCATTCCTGCATGGGACGAATGCACCGGTGCGCGTGGGGGACCAGGTAAATGCATGACGCCATCATGCCTAGCAAACGCATTGCTTTGCGTACAGTTATCCAACGACCGGCCTGATATTGTGGAATTTGCAGTAGTATATTCCGAATTCTTTCCTCTGATGGAAGGTCAACCCCTCGTGTGTTTAGGATAGCTCCTTGGAACTGTTTGGAGGTGCTTGGCACCAGACTTTGCTTTCTCGTTTGAGAAACCCAATTCGAAGAGGAGGTCGACCATTCTTTGAATGTTCGTTCTGCAAATCGCTGGGGTTTCCCCGTGATGAGCCAGTCGTCCAGGTAAGGGTACACCCGGATTGCCTCCCTGCGGAGGTGTGCTGCCGCCACCGCCAGTACCTTGGTGAATACCCTTGGAGCCGAGGCTATACCGAAGGGCAGTACTTTGAACTGGTAGTGCCGACTGTCCACCTTGAAGCGCAAGTACTTTGTGTGCTGGGACCATGGAAATATGGAAATAGGCATCTTTCATGTCCAATGTTGCCATGTAGTCCCTTTTTTTTTTTAGGAGGGGGATTACCTCTTGGAGAGTAGTCATGCAAAACTTTTGGGGCTTGACATATTTGTTTGAAGGCCTTAAGTCTAATACTGGACACATTGTTAAATCTTTTTTTGGTACAAGGAAGTAAGCTGAATAAATACCCTTGTTTACCTGGTGTCCCGGGACGAGTTCGATTGTGTCCTTTGCTAGCAGATTGACGATCTCGAGGAGGATTCTTTGGTGGTCTAGAGACTGTGCTTTGTCGTGGAGGATGGTTCCGGGGACGCTCTAAAAGTTCTATGCAGTATCCTGAGGACACGGTTGACAGCACCCATCTGTCTGATGTGATCCCTTCCCAAGCTTGGGTGAAGTTGGAAATGCGTCCTACTGGGGATGCGCAAGAAGGGACCCTGAAAGGAGCATCACTGTTTTGGTAGTGGCGTGCCGCCGCCTCGACTGGGGCTGCCTCTACCTTTACCCCGGTCATCTCCTATTCCCTCTACTATAACCTTGGGTGGGCTGTTGGTTATTGTTCCACTGGCTCCACCAGTTTGTGTCTCTTGATAACAGTACCCTCTGCTATCAATCTACTGGCATTATCTGCGGCATCAAAGGTTGCCTTTAAAATGCAACCGGATACGGCTCTCCCTTCCGCTGACTCGTGCCAATTGGCTCTTTAGGGGCTCTGGGGCGGAATCTATGAGTGCCGCGACCTCCTCCCATTGGTGGCAGTTATAACTCACCAGTAGGGTGGTGGAGTTGGCTATTCTTGCTTGGTAGGCGGAAGTGGCAGCAACCTTTCTGCCGAACCCATAGATTTTTTTGCTCTCCTTGTCGGGAGGAGCTTCTGACGATGACAAGGGTGTTCCTGCCCTCTTGCGGGTGTTTGTAACGACTAGGGAGTCCGGTTTCAAATGCCCTCTTATATACAGGGGGTCCGATTGGGCTGCCCTGAATAACTTCTCAACCCTGGGATTGACTGCCCTGGTGAGATTGGGGTTTACCAATCAAGGGTCTATCCTTTGGATGGACTGAAGGATAGGGATGGCCTGCGCAACAGGTTTCCTTTCTCCCACCAACTCTTCGGCAAAATCTTTCCTCTTGAGCACCCTGGGTGTCAATGTGGAAATGGTTTGCTGCTCTAGATAGGACCTCATTTAGGAGGGGTTGGTTGTCGACAGGGGAGTCGGTAACCAGTGGTTCCTTATCTACCAGAGAATCTATCCTGTATATTTCCGGGTCGTCCACTTCCTCCTCTAGTTCATCGTCCCCATAGTAGCCTGTCCCAGTCTGTTCTTCCAACATGCCCAAATCTGTATCCTCAAAAAGGGAAGGCTCTTGTACCTGAGAATAGGATCCTTGGTGCCTCGGGGTTATAAGTGAAAAAATGTCCGGGATTTTTAGAATAGAAATCTGCCAATGATGACATTCTTGACATGACTGTCCTCACTGGACCACTCTCTTTAACTGGGAATGACTTTGCCTGGGGTAAGTTTCCCTGACACATCTATAACAGAGGAGTGCAACGTATCTGTCTGAGTGGAGTTGAATGTTTGTGGTGTGGAAGTAGGCTGAGACTGCTTCCTCTGTTTCCCCCCTCCCCGTGGCTGGAAGAGTGTTTGCCCTGCTTCTTTGGGCCTTCGGAGCTCTTCGACACCTGGCGTCGAGCTTCGGTAGTGGTGGTACTATGCTTCGACCATGTAGGTTGGGATTCGGGAATGGGCGTTACTTGTACTGAATCCGACTCCTGGAGTGCGGTCTGGGGTAGAGGTCGGTTTCGTCTTCAGAGGATCGAACCACTTTTGGCAATAGTGGATGATTGCCTGGCATCATGCGGCGATCTAGTTTGCGAACGCCCAGAGGACGCCGATTCAGACCGTTCCATATGTGCCTCTTTCCGAGAGCTTGACGTGCGCATTGAGTCTCGGTGGGACTTCGTATGTTTGGAAGTGCTGTGGGTTGCGCTTACGTCGCCAGGGGTCTTCCCCACAGCTGCCATGCCGGATGACCTTCCGAGGTCGGGGACCTGCGCCTGGCTTTCGACGCTGAGTTGCCCTCGTCGTCCGAAAGTACGGCGTCGCTGCAGTCGCTGAAGGCACCCTCCGCGGCCATGGCCTCTTGACGCCAGGCATGGTGGGCCCAACGCTTGGTGGAATGGTCTTTTAGTGTTTTAGGCTTGAACCTACTACACGCTCTGCAATTTGCCTCGGGGTGATCCCTTGGCAAGCAGAGATTGCACACGTGGCGTGTCTGTCAACCCAAGGATACTTGCGGTTGCACTTTGGGCAAAATTGGAAAGTGGTACCCTCCATACGCACCATGAGGCAACGGTCTGCTAAGTGTAGGAATATATATAAGAGAATATATAAGAGTAGAGTATGTCCACCCCCCACTCTCCCTACTTGTAGGGCTGGGGCCAGAGGCCTTCCGAGGCCTGGGCCCAGAGGCCTTCCTAGGCCCACTCCGTCGTGAAGCTCTCGACGGTCGCCTTCTTCGGCGTCGAGTGTTGAATCTCGGTGGTGAAAAAAGGGGTAAATATAACAATATTTTTACAAGAATGGCTAATGCCAGGGAACTCCGCTGAATGCTTCCGACCAGTATGGCGGAAAAAAACAATCTGAGGGTCCTATACGCGTGAGGGATCATGGGTACAGTGTACGTCACTAGGGATAGTATTACTGGCACGCCCTGTGTCGACAACCATTTTCGAGTTTCGAAAAACAAACTAATACTCCGCAACTTCCACTAGATGTGATCTAAGCAGATTCCACAAGCCTCAGAAATATATATATACACTTTTTTTTAAATGGGGCTCCTGCATGCAGTTTAGCTACACAGAAGACTAGTTTATTGTGCATTTCCACACAAATGTGCATAGTCAACTAGTTGAAGGTTGAAGGTTGTTACAAGAAAGCTAAGCAGCGAGTGCATTGTGGCAGAACATAATAGGCTTACATTTTCTTTTAAGCTAGCACACAATACAGGTTTAAGTAGTTCCAATTCCTTAGCTTTTCAGTAGGTTATATGCATTTTCAGTTTACAAATGACAAGTAAAATAGCATTTGTTTAAGTGTTAAACTGCCATTGGTAACGACTCGTAGCGCTGTAGAGTGATTGGAAGTGAACTCTGGGTTCGATATCCTGTTGTCAGACATTACATATCGAGATAGTCCTGTATTCCAGGATCCATTATCAATGCCTGTGCAGCGATGAAAATTGCTGCATGAGCACGTTAATGGCTATGTGAAGCGGTGTGGGTGGCATGTCCAACTGTGTTGGAGGTGTAGAAGATCCCAACGCTGGATATCAGTCACATTTGGTACTTTGATACTACTACAGTGGCGATTTATTGCAGTTAAAACATTTCAGTATTGGTCATTGAATGCTTTTAGAACTGCTGGACAACTGCATGTTTAATATCCAAGAAAAAGTGCAGATATATCGGCATGCTCACAGTGGAGGGCAGGGGGCACCGATGTTGCTACTGACTGGGCAGGGGATGTGGATAGGCCCATGGACAGACTGCCTAGTCACCAAGCTTCTTGCACTCAGTACAATTTTAGAAATATGAACAAACACTTACCTCCTCGTAAACATTTTTTCGAAATTCTAGTTCCTCTAGTAGACTTTGACAACGATTTTCTAGATCCACCTTTATTAACGTTTCATCTCCCAGAAGTTTTTTTGCAGAAGCCAATGAGGCCGATAGCTGAAATAAAACAAATATGTTTTGCATTAACATTTAGACAATTTGAGCAAGGGCTTTGATGCTCAAGATAAACAAACTTTATCTAGGACAGAATTGATGCATTAAAATATACCTATATTGAAAACAGACAAAATGGCATACATACAGTACTACCATTTAACATAACGGATGCTTACACAATATTTTGGCCCACTCATTTTAGTATAGCTAAATGAAGTGCCATTAAATCACTCGTAATGCACACCAAGTACCTTTTAAAGATTGTAATCAAACTGGACAATGGTCTTCTGGTTAGTAGAATGCTGATTTGACCCTCAAAGAAACAAACGAGAACCTCCATGTACCACAGTTCAGCTGAAAAGAGTCTATTGGCGGCTTCAAAGCACTCCAAAATCTGGGAACTAGTTGGGAGTTCCTCACTAGTGACTATTCATCTAGACCACAATGTGTTCTGCCATACAAGGTGGCAAGTAAGTAGACAGGTGATGGGAAAGGAGGCTCATAATCCCTTTGCCTCCACGTTCCACCCATGTAAACAAGGAATGCCCACCAGAGATTTTTCATCTCCACAGTCTGGATTGAAATCTACATTTAGAAGAGAGGGTTGGCATATGTAGGAGCACAGGCACACTACAGTCCAGGTTCAGAATTGCAGTTATTGGCATTAACTGGATACTACAAAAATTAGTGTAGTTCTAATTTGTGTTCATTCAAAAGAAAGCTTGTTTGGTGTGAATCAGGCCAGCACATGTTTTTCCTGATCAAAGCTTCTTCAGAAAAGAACTTGCATATTCCTAGATTTCACAAGCTTCTAGACATCTATACAACAGAACTTGGAATCAAAACCTTTTCTGAATAAGAATTGGAAAGCTACTTCCTCAAACCAACAGAATGCTATGCTCAGATTAACATCTTCACGTTGAACCAACAAATCTTCTACCGAGCCAAATAGGTTTTGTCACACACACACACACACACACACACAATTCTCCCCATGGGAAAATTTGAAGTGGATTTTATGCATGCCAGACTTGCCTTCCAGAAAAATGCAATACTATTGATCTGGACAGGTAAAGAAAAACAAACTGTTGCATTTCATATAGCCTTATAGACCGTGGGGGGGGTCATTCATACAGGATGACAGACATGTTCCAAAACATGTACGGTTGTTCCCACTATGTGCAACTTGCGTGTCTGCTTAACCTTGGGAGTGTACAAAATGTAAATAACACTAATAGGTCAGAAAGGTCAATGGGCAAACTTCAGGTAGTAAATAAAATGTAGGTTTATACCGTTTTCTCCAACTCCCTACCTCCCATTGGCCCATTCTCTCCCCATGTCCAAATAAAATGGGAACGTGTGCACCGAGCGCCTTAGATTCTCAGAGCAGAAGCTTGTCCAATTTGCTCTTTGCTCCAGTGCAGATTGCCAATAGGTGCTTTAATTTTCATTTGTGTTTTTCGTTACGTACCATTTGTTTTGCTGCTCATTGTAGACTTCCTGCTCCACTCCATGTCCAGTGCTCATTCCCTGATCACAATCAGCCCACTGGTCTTTATTTGCCCATGTAACCCATTTAGAAGAACCTCCCGGGGCCGCCTTCTTCCCGGCAGCACCCTCGGTTGAGGGCCCCAAGGCAAAGGGCAGCTCCAGATGTCTGCAGCTGTCAGAAGGGGTAGCAGACAGCCGTCAACCAACAGCAACAGAAAGGTGTTGAGGGGACAGCAATCACTGCGCCCCACTAAACAGGCCCACCTCTTGTACCTTACCCTCCCCACCAAAAATTAGCTTGAGGCTTGCATGATATACCACTTTTTGGCAACTGCTAAACCCATATATATCCACCAAGCAGTCATCTGTGTTGCCTAGCCATCTCACATCTAAATGAACTGTACCCCAACTGTGCCAGCCACTCCAGAAAGAACAGCGCATTGGCCTGCGTCACATGTAGGCGGGACTGCGAATGTGAGCTTGCCTCACAGAATGTAAGCCAGGGCCACATTTAGATAGAAATGTGGAGCTATTCACACACATGAAAGATTTTGGAAATTAGCATGCCTCACATCTAGATAGCTGGGCCACAAACCAACCTGCTAAAAAGCCCTCTCCTGCATACACAACTTAAACAACCACACCTCTACCTAATCAAAACGCACAAACTTCACTACCAAAGCAAATCACAGCTTCATACAACAGAACAGACTACAAACCGAAAAGCACTGCTCAGTGAACGGCGCAAACCAAACTGAAGCTGCCAACAGCAAGCACATCAATGCTCTCTTGCACTTTTCCCTCTCAGTCCTACTAACTCACCCCACCCACTTTCCATTTGAGATCCGCCAGGGGATCACCACGTTGCAGGTTACAAATGCATCTCACCTGGCAGCAATAACCTGGAATGACCTACCAAAATCCTACTGAACACAAGGGATCTGGAATTCAGAAAACGACTCAAAACCTGGCTGTTTGCTCCTGAACCGTGAAAACTACTAGGAAGCATAGACCCAGCGGGAAACAAGAATACCAGGGAGGAACCAATGACCCCCCCCCCCCCCCAAAATTAATTTTTCCTAACTGGAGGGCAGAGGACGCCCCAACCACCCATGCCCACATTCTGCTAGCCCAGAGGAAGGAACAAGTTACTTACCTGTAACTGTTGTTCTCCAGCATGGGTCTGGCATGGATTCACATGCTCATGAATATTCCATTCCCCGTCGTCAGGCTGGGAATCCTCGGTAAAGAAAAAACCAGTATCAGTTTCGTTTCTGATCTGTCTTTCGTAGTAATAACCAATCACTGGTCTCTGCGTCATACTGACCACAGCCAATGACTGCCCTCTACCTAAGCACCGCCTCTGGCAGCCATCTTCAGATTTGGAAGCACGTGAAGTGGCAGTATGACCAAGTGAAGAGCCGCAGAGGGGTAGGCGGGAGGGTTCGCATGTGAATCCATGCCAGACCCATGCTGGAGAACAACAGTTACAGGTAAGTAACTTGTTCCTTCTCCAGCATGGGGTCTGGCATGGATTCACATGCTCATGAATAAAGAATACATAGCAGTACACACATGCACAACCACGGGAGGTGGCAAAGGCTCAACATTAAGCATCACATCAACTCAACATTAAGCATCTTACCTCCTCACCAGGCTCACCTCAGGCGAACAGGTTGCGCAGCACTGCTTGGCCGACCCTGGACTCCTCCCTGGAATCCCGGTCGACGCAGTAGAATTTCGTGAAGGTGTGCGTCGACCTCCACGTAGCAGCCCTGCATATGTCCAGCAGGGGCACACCAGATAGGAACGCCGTGGTAGCTGCGATCGCTCTGGTGGAATGGGCTCTCGGACGGCCAGGCAGCGGTCGGTTTGCCAACCGGTGACAGTACATGATACAGCCGGAGAGCCATCTGGAGATGGAAGCCTTCGAGAGAGCCTTCCCCTGATTGACAGGTCCAAAGTTCACAAAGAGTTGTGACGTCTTCCGAAAACCTTTCGTGCGGTCCACGTAGAACTTCAGCGCTCTAGCTACATCCAGCGAGTGCAAAGTCCTCTCAGCCGGCGACGAAGGCGACGGGAAGAACACAGGTAACACCAAGGGTTCGTTGAGATGAAAGTCCGACGGTACCTTGGGCATGAAGGAGGGGTGCGTCCTGAGCACTACCCTCGTGTCGTGGAAAGTCAAGTACGGGGCCTTGCAGGAAAGGGCCTGGATCTCTCCCACTCGTCGTGCGGAGGTGATGGCCACGAGAAAAGCTGTTTTCCACGATAGAAACTTCAACGGGGCCGAGTGCAGAGGCTCGAACGGAGGTCCCATAAGTTTGGTCAGCACCACATTGAGCTCCCACGCCGGGGCCGGAGCCTTCACCGGCGGGAACGATCTGAACAGTCCCTTCATGAACTCTTTCACCAGACGATGAGACCACAAGGACGTCCGGCCCGTGGTTCTGGTGTATCGGGAGATCGCAGCAAGATGAATCTTGATGGACGCGTGTGCCAGACCAGCTTTGGCCAGCGTCAGCAGGTACGGCAGCACTTGGGGAGCCGTAATCCGTAGAGGGTTAATCTTCTGTGCGTGGCACCAGACAGAAAACCTCTTCCATTTGTGTCCGTAGCATTTAAGAGTCGAGGACGCCCTGGCCTTTGCAAGAACCTCTCTGCAATCGGCCGGTATGTCGTATCCTCCAAACTCTAGCGCTGCAGGAGCCAGGCCTGCAAGTTCAGCGACTTCGGGTCGTGGTGGAGGATGGCGCCTCCTTCCCTGGAGAGTAGATCCGCGTCCGCCGGCAGCTTGATTGGCGGGGACGCCGACTAGTCCAGAAGGTCCGGGAACCATATCTGCCTCGGCCACGCAGGTGCGACGAGGATCATCCTGCACCGTGACCTCTTGAGCTGGTTGACGAGCCGGATTAGCAGAGGCAAGGGAGGGAACGCGTAGAGGAACAGGCCCTCCCAGGGGAACGAGAAAGCATCGCCCATGCTCCTCGTCTGGGGAAACCTGCTGGCGAACCTCCGGCGCTTGGTGTTCGTCGCCGTCGCGAACAGGTCGATCTGGGGTGTGCCCCACCGTCGGAAGAGGCGATCCACCAGATCCTGCCGTAGTTCCCACTCGTGGCACGAGCGCAGCTCCCTGCTGAGTGAGTCGGCGATGGTGTTTTTTATCCCTGCCAGATGAAACGGCACCAGAAGAATCCCTTGGGCGACGGCCCAATGCCACAGGTCCTGCGCCTCCTTGGACAGCGCTGGGGACCTGGTTCCGCCCTGTTTCCTGATGTAAAACATGGTGGTGGTGTTGTCGGTGAAGATCCTCACCACCTTGCCCTTGAGGGACGGAAGGAAGGACCTGAGGGCCCAAAACACTGCACGGAGCTCCAGGACGTTGATATGCAGGGACTTCTCCGTCGGGAGCCAGAGTCCCCTTGCGTGCAGATTTTCGGTGTGCGCTCCCCACCCTTCTAGGGAGGCATCCGTGGTCACAGTCACCTGGTGGGCTGGGGTCTGGAAGTCCATGCCCGCCGTCAGATGCGCGCGGGTGCCCCACCACCGTATCGCTCGTCGGAAACTCTCGTCGAGCTTGATCCTTTCCTCGAAGCTGCCCGTCGTCTGGATCCAGCGCGCATCCAGGAACTCTTGCAACGGGCGCATCCGGAGCCTGCACATGGGAATGAGGTAGATGCAGGAAGACATCATCCCGAGGAGGGACTTGATGGACCTCACCTTGGCCGCGTCGGCCACCAACATCCGTTGCACCTTGCCCAGGATGGTCCTGGTCCTCTCCTCCGACGGGGAGGCCAGAAGGGACACTGTCGAGCCTCGCTCCCAGAAACAGTGCGACTTGCGCGGGCAACAGGTGGGATTTGGCGTAGTTCACGGAGAATCCCAGGTCCGTGAGGAGTTGGACGGTCCTTGCCGTGTGGACCACGGCGAGCTCCCTCGTCTTGGCGCGGATGAGCCAGTCGTCCAGGTAGGGGTAGACGTGAATCCCCTCGCGGCGCAGCTGCGCCGCCACCGGTGAAAACCCTGGGTGCCGACCGCAGTCCGAAGGGAAGGGCTTTGAACTGGTAATGACGCCCTTGGACCACGAATCTGAGGAATTTTCGGTGCCCCTTTAGGATGGGAATGTGGAAGTAGGCATCCTCCAAATCCAACGACGATAGGAAGTCTCCTTCCTCCAGCTGACCCAGGACGTGCTGGAGGGTGACCATCCGGAACTTCTGCGCCTTGATGAACTTGTTCAGGCGTCGCAGGTCCAGGATGGGGCGCCATCCTCCCGTCTTCTTCTTCACGAGGAAGTAACGCGAGTAGACTCCGGAGCCCCGAAGCCTCTTTGGGACGAGTTCGATGGCGCCCTTTCTGAGCATCGCCTTTACCTCCAGGAGAAGTTGAGGGACGTGAAGTTCTTTCCTGGCCACGGGGGGGACGCGCGGGCACCTTCTTTGAAACTCGAGCGCGTGGCCCCGGGCCAGGGCGTCCAGCACCCAACGGTCGGTGGAGATGGACTCCCACACGCTGACGAAGCCCGCCAGCCGGCCTCCCACCGGGGTGCTTCGGTGGGGGCCCGACCCCACGGCCGGTTCAATCCTGCTTGGACGCGGCCTTGCCGCCTTGGCCTCCTTGGCGACGACGGCGGGGTCCGCCAGACTTGCCTCGTCCTCTGTAGGCCTCTTGCGACGACGAGCGGGCCGCTTGACGGTAGGAAGCGAAACCGCCGCCGGAACCTTTGGAGGCGCCCTTGCCTCCGCCGCTCCGAAAGGGCGTCCGCCGTTGCTGCAGTACTCCAAGGGCCCGGGCCGTCTCAGTATCCGCCTTGATGGCCTGAAGGGAATCGTCCACTGTCTTCCCAAACAGGTTGTTCCCGTCGAAGGGCATGTCCAGGACCCTGGTCTGGACGTCCTGCCGAAAGTCCGTAGCCTTGAGCCATCCGCGACGTCGAAGGCAAACGCCGTTGCCCATCTGGCGGAACCCAGTGTCGGCGATGTCCGTCGCCACGGTGATGGCGTGGTCCGAGGCCACCTCACCTTCCTGCAGGATCTCAAGGGCCTCCGCCCTCTTGTCGTCCGGCAGAAAATCCAGCAGGGGAGCTATCTTGTACCAGAGTTCCCTGTCGTAGCGGGCCACGATAGCCAAGGCGTTGGCCGCTTTAATAGTCGTCGCCGCCGACGAGATGACTCTGCGCCCCATGGCATCCAATTTCTTTCCCTCGCCGTCCGGCGGGGAAGTCGACGTGGAGGCCGCACCCCCCCCCCGCTTTCTTCCTGGCTGCCGCGGAGACGACGGAGTCCGGGGTAGGCTGCGCCCGGAGGCATAGGGGGGCAGAGTCCGGGACCCGGTACTTTTTCTCGTACCGGTCTCTTTTCGCTGGCGTCGTGGAAGGGTTCTTGAGGAGGGAAAGGCCCTCATCCCAAATGTCGTCCAACAGAGGCACTGCGAGGACCGTCTTCCTCTTGGTCTCGCGCCGTTGGTAAAGGAAGCCTTCCTTTTTCTTCTCCTCAGGGCAGAGTTGGAAAAGCTCGGATGCCCTGGCGATCATTGAGTGGAACGATCCAATCTCGTCGGGCGGAGAAGCCCTGGTGGGAGGCGACGACGGAAAATCCTCGTCGTATGCCTCGTCGTCCGTACCCGTCGCTGCCGTGTCAGTCCCCGTATCATCCCCTCGGGTGGACGGGGAGGAGGGCTGGACGGGGCGCGACGGTTGAAAAGGAGGCGGTGGATGAATCCTTCTTTTCTTGGTAGGGGGAACACCAGAAGGTCCCGGTTCTGGATCCCCCGACGGGAGAGGTTCCTCCGTCGGTAACGGTAGTCTCGTCCTTATCTCGGAGCATAAGGACTGTATAGCCAACAAAATGGCCGCTGAGTTGTCTTGCGGCGCTGGCAGAGGGGAATCCGACGGGCGAGCAGGGGCCCCGTCGGTATCCTCGACGATGTCGTCGTCGTCACCTGCGTCGGGGCCCATTCCGACGGGCTGGTCTTGTTCCACGCCTAGGCCGTGGCTTAAGACCTCGATCAGTTCCTCTTCTGAGGTTGAGGCCGAATCTACGACGACGCCCTGCCCCCCCCTTCTTCCCCACGGAGGGTTTCACGGGGGTCCTATCGATGGGCACGAAAGAAGACTCCCTCCGAGGAGG
Organism: Ambystoma mexicanum; assembly: GCF_040938575.1. Classification (NCBI taxonomy): domain Eukaryota; kingdom Metazoa; phylum Chordata; class Amphibia; order Caudata; family Ambystomatidae; genus Ambystoma; species Ambystoma mexicanum. Next base: position 999,971,389 of record NC_090935.1, on the reverse strand, counting down.
CAGGGAGATTCTGGGCCCCGAGGCCGCCACCACTGGTGCAGCCTCCACAGGCTGGGCCAGGGCCGCCGCGAACGTTTCGATAGAGGGCTTGGTCGAATGGATCAAGGCCTTCACCACCTTAGGTGCGCTCACCGCCTTATCCTTGAGGGAGGGGGCACTGCCACGCTCCTCCTCTGCCTTAGAGCTCGACCGGGGTCTCTCCAGGAGCTTCGCCGGGTGCTCGGCCTTCCTCTTACCCGACCCAGAGCGTTGGCTCGTGGTTGATGGTGCCGGGGAGGGTGCGCCCTGCCTGGCGCCCGTAGAGCCCGACCGTTCGGCGCTCCCGGTGCCAGCGGACTCGCGGTGCTTGGCCTTATGTTGGGCCCCCGTCGCCGGGGCGCCCTCAAAGGTCTTAGAAGACCGCTCAGATTTCTTCTTCTCGCCAGACGGGCTCTTACCCTCCAGCCAGCTGGCGAGACGTTGATGGCGGTCCTTCATGGTCCGTTCCGACATGTTGCCGCAAAACGCACAGTCCTTCTCCACGTGCGTCTTGTCCCCATGAAGGCAGTAAAGGCAGAAAGAGTGTTCGTCCTCCTTGAAGACGTTCTGCAGCTGGCATCCAGGGCAGGCCCTGAACAGCTTTCCGGGCGTCGAGCTTCCCTTCTCCTGGGCCATCTCCGAGACCGGGCCTGAGAAGCTTCTGGAGTCCTCCGAAGCGTAGCTCGACGAAATCTTCACCCTTGAGGGGCACAGATGAATCCGACACGGGTCCCCGTTGATCGGATGTAGGATCGGTGGAGCTTGAGGCTCTTTTGACCGAAAGAATCGAAGTTTTTGTGAAAAAGCGCGAAAAAAATAGCACTAACGCTCGAGAGCAATAGCACGAGGATCCCAACACATGAACGTGCGGTAAAAATCTGAAGATGGCTGCCAGAGGCGGTGCTTAGGTAGAGGGCAGTCATTGGCTGTGGTCAGTATGACGCAGAGACCAGTGATTGGTTATTACTACGAAAGACAGATCAGAAACGAAACTGATACTGGTTTTTTCTTTACCGAGGATTCCCAGCCTGACGACGGGGAATGGAATATTCATGAGCATGTGAATCCATGCCAGACCCCATGCTGGAGAAACTTAGCTAAGGACCCCACATGGCATGGGAGGTGAGGGTCCAGAATACCCAGGGCGGGGGAACACATCGGCTTCAGCTAGGTACACATACCACTAGAGGAAACTGCCACTGCTCAACATGCCCGTCAACTAGGCGGACAAACTACAATACCAAACAGGATAGTCAGATGTTGAGCGCTGAAACGCAAAGACCAAGGGGTAAGAAAAAAAACCTGCTAACCCAACTTTAAAACCTAAGCTTTCCACCGAGACTCAGCACAGGAATCCGCACGTACTTCACAGCACTGAAACACAACCCTGGCACAACAGCCCATGGGAATTTTAGCTCTTGGGTCTGCAGACAATGGTGCAAACCGAACTGAAGCTGCCGACAGGACATCACAGCTCTTTCCTATTACCAATACAGCCTACTAACCCCTCCCCCCCCCCCCCCCAACATACCCCCACCCATTTTTTCCACACCCTCTTTCAGATCCGCCGGAGTGCCTGAGGACCACTCGGGTGGCGACAGTGAGCAGAACAAATAACTTTAACATTTTAATAGCAAACCTAGGTAAACTGAGCATTCGGCGTCCTGTAAATCTAAACTATGAAAAAGCAAAAGCATTTTTAGATTGGAGCTCTCTGCAGTGAGAAAAACTGAATGTTAGAGAAAAAAGCAATATTTTACGATGAAAGAACGGTCTGAAAAATCCTATTGTTGCTTCCCTGTCTGCATTTAAAGTCAAATTTCAGACTGCCAGCAATACCAGTACTGACTGCACTCTGAATTTGACGGTCCACAATGATCTTGTGCCAACACATTAATGAACACTGATCAAAATATTTACACCAAAAAGATGCTACTCCAAAACATATGAAACCGATCGCAACTAATCAAGACGCCACTTCTCAAACCAAAAGGGCTCATC